>NC_050579.1:30240933-30863393 GCF_011100635.1 Trichosurus vulpecula
CTATGGTATCCCCCGAGAGGTACAGAAACTCCTTGAGATCAGGGTCTCCTTTTGTCTCGTCTATATATCTCCATTCCCTAGTACAAGGGCTGGCATCCTAGGCCCTTAATGAATGTTGCTTGAATTGGACTACAGACTTTCTAGAAGTTTTTTAGACATAAGAATAACAGAGGTCGAGAAAAGGCAGACAAGGTGAAGGCTGTGAAAGTAAAACCCTAGGAGAGCTTTAAAAATAGGACAGAAGTCCCTTTATCTACAATGGAGGATGAAGAATGAATCCTTGAGCCCAAGGAGGGGCTTGCAGAAGACTCGAAAACAGGCTCAATTCTCCTTTTAAAGTTCCCACTCACTTATCTGAGAACTTTGGGCTCTTCAGTGTCTTCAGAGCCAGCCAAAGGCCATAGTCATAGGAAAAAAATGAGAGGGGAGGGATTGAAATTCACAGGATTCTAGCTAAATCTGCAGGACTCTCATACAAAATAAATCCCATCTTTTAATCTTGCCAACAACAATCTTCTTGGGGGTCCCCTTCGAGTTCTGTGACTTGGTGTCCTGCATCTGTGACTTCAGTAAGCAGGTTGAAAAGAAGGTTTTGTTTCTGCAGCTTGAATTTTTGACATTGCTGCCGAGTTCATACATGGCTCAGTGGGAAACCAGCCACTTCTCAACCAAACAAAATTTCCTAACTCTTAGCCAAATAAGAAAAAAAAGGGGGGGGGGAGGTGGCTAAAATGTTCTGTTTTATACTTGGAAACAAATTTAGCATTGCTAAAAATAACTAGTGCTGAGCCCAAGATGAAAGTGATTTTGCATGAGTTTTCAAATGTCTAACTAATTTTAGGAAAGACTGTCAGAGGAAGAGTCCCAGAGACATATGAAGGATTGTCGTTTCCAAAGTTAGGTTCATGGGCACATCTCCCACAGTGCAATGACAGAGGCCATTCTCAGAGGAAAACAAATGAGATGGGAGGGATTGAAATTCACAGGATTCTAACTAAATCTGTAGAAGTCTTGTATGAAATAAATTCCATCTTTATCTCGCCAATAACACATTCGGTGTGTATTATCGAGATTATGTAGACAGATTACCATCCAATCCAATGTGGACAGATTACCATCAGTATGATCACAGAGAAGGGAAAATCTGAAATTAGCCACTAGAAGCATTCAGACTAGAAATATAATTTTTTTCCATGATATACAGAACTGTAAACATCCATCAATTCTGATAAGAGGAACTGGAATGCCATCCTGAAAAGCCTATAATCAGATGACCCTTTAATTCAGTTCTGAAGCACAAAATATCAGTGTAAGGAATTACACAGAGGAAGTAATTACAGGGGAAAAGTCATGGCCCCAGGGGAAAGTAGGAGTTAGAAAATTTAGTCTGGATTTTGGCAGTGAGGCAAAGTTAACTCTGCCTTTCCCTGAGAACAGGAAGGAAGTGCATGTTAACTCACAGAGACTGAGTGGGCTGATTTTTAAAAGTTGTGTGAAAAGGAAAAAAGTAATGCTGAGTTAACAAAATACATTTGCATGACTAAAAATGAAAGAAAAAAAACCCGGTAGGTTTGGAGTCAGAGGACTTGGCCTCTATCCCTTATTACCTTAGTGATCTCGGGCAATTAAGTTTCTCTGGGCCTCAGTTTCCCCATCTAGAAAATGAAGAGGTTGGACTACGTGGCTTCTCAGGGCCCTTCCAACCCTAATTTATAATCCTATAATCCAAAAGGACCTTAAGAAGTCATGCTAAATTTGGCCTCGAAGAATGCATTTATTAAGTGCCTACTATGTGCCAGATACTATGAGAAAATGCATCTTCCTCCTTTCTTTGCAGGGGTGGAGGTGGGGATGGGGTGGGATGGAGAGATGACTATTGGTGAAGAACACTGAAAGGCAGCTAGCTGGTGCCGTAGAGCAGAGAGCAAGGGGCTGGAGTCAGGAAGACTCATCTTCCTAAATACCAATCCAGCTTCAGACACCTATTGGCTGTGTGACCCTGGGCAAGTCACTTAATTCTGTTTGCCTCAGTTTCCTCATCTATAAAACTAGTTTAATAACAGCACCTATCTCCCCTAGGGTTGTTGTGATAATAAATGTAAAGTGCTTAGCACAGTGTCTGGCACATAGAAGGCACTTTATAAATGTTATTATTATTATTAAACCTTTCGGCTTCATTTTCCCCATCTGTAAAATGGGAATAATGAGGATCAAGTGAGATAAAAAGCACTTAACACCTGTCTGGCACATAGTAGGTACTTTATATAGATTCATTATTATTATTATTATTATTAACTTTTAGCATCAGCTTCCCCATCGATAAAATGGGGACAATATTAGTACCTACCTCCCACAGTGGTTGAGAGGATCAAATGACGTACTATTTGTTAAGCGCTTTACAAACCTTAAAGCTCGATAGTTATTATGGTAAGATTCAGTTGAAGCCTTGGTTAGTTCTGTTCAACTGCCTTTTTCCCCCCTCTCTTATCCTTAGTTTCAGGGGATACCTCTCTGCATATGGGGGAGGGATACATTTTAAGACAAAAACAAAAGAAATCAATACACGTTTAAAAGGAAAAAAGAAGGAAAGCTTCGCAGGTAAATGCAAATCTATCTGGTTTTAAATATCCTAGAAAACATTTCATAGCCTTCCTTGGTCATGACAATGGCACAGAACCCAAGACTGAAGGCCACTTATCAGTCATAGAACCCTTGGCCCTTGGGTGTTAGCTTTTGACCAAGTGACTCCTTGACTCCACTCACTCCCTAAAAGTGGCCATGACTTCCCCAGATGGTAGTACTTCTTCACCTGCTCAAAGGGTGAGCAATGAGGCAACATCCCTCCATAGAAAAGAACTTAATTTCTGGGCCTCTGCTAGGTTAAGAAAGGACGAGAACAGATGCTAACCTTTCCATTATATTATCATGGAGTACAGAATGTGAATCCTCATCTCAAGACTTTTTCAGGAAGGTCTCACTCACTGGTATGGAAAACGAATGATGAATGATGAAGTATTTATTAAGCTATTACTTCATACCAGGTGCTGTGCTACACACTAGAGACACAAATACAAGAAACCAAGATGGTACCTGCCAGTGGCGTGCTGGTAAATGCAGAATGACTGGCTACAGAAAGGATGATAGACTTTTAGGTTTGATCTGCAATGTAATATCTTCGTCACTTTCTTAAGGCTAGACTCTCAACGAAAATGATAAATCAAGGCCTGATTTGTACCATTTGCTGATTTCCCGGGGGGTGCAAATGCTCACGCTAAAAAATTAACGGTCTCTCTAAAAATTTAACAAAGCTCTCTAGTCAGAATTGGCTCTAAGTCCCTGTCCTCTAGGAGATTCTATTCTAATGGGGAAAAAACAGGGTGTGTGTGGGGGGTGCTCTTCCACAGAGGGCTGGGAGATGGCCAGAAAGCATCTTGGTGGGCCTGGATCAGGGTAAGAGAGGGAGAAAGATAACTAGAGAAGAACAATTAGCAAAGGAGAGCAATTAGAAAATCCATTTTTAAAAATTTAGCTTTTGTCATAAAAAGTCTGCAGTTTGGAGGCGTGGGGGAATTGATTAAGACTTTGGGTCGACACGGATAAAACGTGTTAAAATTCCTAAGCATGTTGGGATTTTTACAACATGACCCCAGGCTAAGTCAACACTTTCAAAGGGCTGAGCCAAAAACCAACACCTTCCAGAAGTGCAGACAGAATTAAAATTCATGAGTTTGTTAACAGCTCTTCATCAATATTTAGGGATTTTTTTTTCTTTTTAAAGGGAATAGGTGTAGATCTACGCACATGCGTGAGTGCTCAAGATTGAAGGTAGTGCTAACAGTATGGGCTGTTCCTGCATAAAGCAACGATTGTGGAGGCTGAGGTTGAACAGGCAATCTTTGCTCACCCTGCACAAAACCCACTGCTTTCAATCGGCAGCTGCCCTCAGCGTTACAGAGCCTAGCACTGTTTGCATTTCGGTTTCAGATTCACAATTATCTCAAAGGCTTGGCTTAAAAAAATGCTTGCCAATTTTGTCTACCCCTGTGGTATGTCTCTTACTGGTGTTTGCCTGCACTTCTCAGCTAGGTCATTTAATCCTAAACTGCGGAGAAAAGGGTTCTTTTGCCCCCTGCTACAGGCGCCTCATCTTCTGCCCTCCAGAGGACTGAGGCATCTTCCCGGCATCTGTCCGTTCTCCATCCACATCAGCCCATCTCAGGAAGCAATGCTTCTAGGTGAAGGGTTGGAGCAAACCATGCCCCCTCTCTCTGTTTCCAGTGATGATTACAAGAATGGGAATAAGAGGGATGGGGGGTAGAAATTTAAAGCTCAAAAGCTTGTGGAACTGAATGTTTTAAACTAAAAATAAATAAATAAATTTAAAATAATAATAAAAAAGAATAGTAATGAAAAACTCATCAAAAGGGGCAGCTTGGGAATGCCATGGCTAGAGTCCAGGGCCTGGAGTCAGGAAGACCTGAGTTTGAATCCTGCCTCAAACATTTAGCTGCGTGACCCTAATTCATTTAACCACTCTATGCCTCAATTTCCTCATCTATAACATGGGGATAATAATAGGACGTACCTTCCAGGGTTGCAAACCTTAAAGAGCTCTATAAATGCTAGCAATGATGATGATGGTCATGATGGTGGATGATGACGAAACTGATTCACCGAACAACCAATAATGGTGCCAGAACACAGAGAATGAAAATTTCCCAATATGTAAAAAATTAAATTAAGCACATTAATTAATTAACTCCCAGGAACGGATGCAGAGAGAAACAGAAGAACTATAACTGTAAATATACAAGTAGAGGCAAAAGACGGTCCCTGTCCCCAAGGAGCTTACAATCTAATGAGGGAGACAACACACAAACAAATATACATGAAGCAAGCTATATGCAGGATAGACAAGAAATAAAAGAGGGAAGGCATTGGAATAAGAGGGAAAGTTTCCTGTAAAAGGTGGGCTTTTAGTTGTGACTTAAAGAAAGCCGTTGGAGGTCTATGGTTGGAACAGAGGAGTGAGAGCATTCCAGGCATGGGGGAGGGGCAGATAGATACAATGTAAATGGAAAGTAATTAGTGGGTGGGGGTGGGGAGGGAGACTCTTGCAGAAGGTGGGAATTGAGCATAAGTCTTGAAGGAAGCCCAGGTGAAGGGGCAGAGCATTCTGGATATGGGGGACAGACTCCTCCCTCTCCTCATCTTTGAAATGAAGAGGGTGGGCTTAAAGACCTCTGAGGTCCTTATCCAATCTCAATTTATGATCCTATGATCTGAGTTCAAATCCTGATTCTTCCATTCATTCATTCTGTGATCTTGGGCAAATCACTGAACCTCTCTGGGCCTCAGTTTCCTCAACTGTAAAAAAGAAAGGGTCAGATGTCTAAGGTCCCTTCTGGCTCTAAAACTAGGCTCTGTGAGGCCATTTTTGGTTTTAAGCAGAGACAAGGGTAGAGGGACCCAAAGTGAGGACAGGGCATGGGGAGAAGGGTGTGGAGGGCAGGAAACTTAACCACAGGATCTCTAAATGTGAGATCCTCATCTAACAATGAGGCCCCTTGCAAGCTGGGTAAGGGAGGGCACAGGTGGCAATCCAAGAGAGAAAGTCCCCACATCAAAGGGATCGCAGATCCATCGATCTATCCCAGTCCTGAAATCTCCCCAGCAAATGAAGAAGGCAGGCCTTAGGGTCCTTGGATTTCACCAGGTACCTAAAATGTCAGAATTAGCAGAAGAGACCCTGGGCCCTGAGTCAGCACTTGCACATCCCTAGGGTGGCCTGTTAAAGACATTCTGCATTTATCTGCATTTATTTCAGCTTCTCCGCTACTTCTCTGCTGTCACTATCCCACTGGGTCATCCATTACCATCACTTTGACTTCTCTCCAAAAGACAGTTAAAAAAAAAAAAGCCTTTAACAAAAGATGACAAAGAGCCAGGAGAGGTCCAACAGATGTTTTTGCTACTACAGATATTCCAGATGTCAACTTCTATAGCCAAGAGGAGAAATCAAAAGAACTAAAAAAAAAAAAAAACGTTAAACCAATGATGCCTTGGGACTCAAGGAAGGGGACCTTGGGTTCCCAGCCCTGGTTTGTCTGCATCTGAAAAAGTGGGATGAGGTTTGGAGACAGAAGGACATTAAGAGGCTGTAGAACATCTAAACAGGCTGATGAATAAGCATTGGCTGAGGATCTGGGGATGCTTGGCTTCAAAAAGAGAAGACTTGGAGGTCTGGGTGATAATAACTGTCTTCAATGAGGCCAAGAGCCGGCATGTGGAAGAGGGAGGGTCACAGATTTAGAGTAGACCTTCTTCAAAGATTGAACCAGCCAAAATCAGAAAGGCTCGTCATCAGTCAAGAGACAGACATTTGGGCCACAGAAATACACCAAGCTACACCCTAAGGTGTGGTAGGATAATGGTCTGCCATCAGTGGAGGGAATGTCTATATTGCTGTCATCTTAAAAGACTGAAAAGGGGAAGGAGAAAGAGGAAGGGATAGCACCTTTTGAAAAACTGGTCACAGCAAAGATGTTTTGGAACACAGAGATGTCAGGAGAAATGAAAAGTGCAGAAAAGTATTAACGTTTTTCTGTGGAATTTCTAGGTTATAGAGAAAAATGACTTGGATCAATCAATCAACAAGAATTTACTATGGGTCTACTATGTGGACTGTCAGTAGTGTGTATGCATGTGTTCTGTCATTTCAGTTGTGTACGACTCTTTCCTGGAAAAGACACTAGAATGGTTGGCCATTTCCTTCTCCAGCTCAGGTTACAGATGAGGAAACTGAGGCAACCAGGATGAAGTGACTTGCTCAGGGTCATATAGCTAGGAAATGGCTGAGGCCAGATTTGAACTTGAGGAGTCTTCCTGATTCTAGGTGTTCCAACACTTCTATCTACACCTACCTGCCCCTATAGAGAGGGATACTCATCAGATTTTCAGAGGACACAGGGTTAATTCATACTAGAATTGATAGGATGAAAATCCCAAATGGTCTTGACAAATTGGAACCCTGTGCCAAAACCAACAGGATGGAACTTAATGGGGCTTGATCTTAAGTACTGCTGCAGGCAAGTAAGGAATAGGGGAAACCTGACTTTACAGTGGTTCTCGTGAAAAAGATCTGAAGATTTTCATTAACCACGACCTTAACATGAGCCAACAGGGTGGTAGGACGGCTAAATTAAGCTACTGCAGTCGTAGGCTGCACCAATTATAGTATGGTATCCAGATGGAAAAAAACAAGCATTATAACTGCACTCTGGGCCCAATGGGCCAGAATCATCTGGAGACCAGGCACACCCCCACTGCACACTGCTAATTGATTCCATGAAACCTTGGCTTTAGGTGACAACATCATGGGGGCCATTGGTTCCATAGCAACAGTGTTATAAATGGAAGAGATGGATAGGTTCTTGAACAAACAAGTTTAGGTCCATAAAAGCTTTAAATCAGCTTCTATAATGACCAGGGTTGCTTGGACACCAAGATGGAACAGAGGAGTGGACCCTTGACATGCATCATGGAGGAGGCATCTCCCCAAGATGGTGGGTGGGGAGAGAGAGAGACAGTGGACTTTAAAAGGTAAAAAACCTCCGCAACATCTCAGAAGAGAGATGGAAAGAAGGGCTTGTCCCTCCCCAAGAAGCTCTTTCTTAG
This sequence comes from Trichosurus vulpecula, assembly GCF_011100635.1. NCBI lineage: Eukaryota > Metazoa > Chordata > Mammalia > Diprotodontia > Phalangeridae > Trichosurus > Trichosurus vulpecula. The sequence continues at coordinate 30,248,611 of NC_050579.1, forward strand.
TTGTCACCTCTGGGCTTCCCTGGTTTCCTTCAAATCTCAGTTAAAATTTTGCCTTCTCCAGGGTGTTCCTGAAGTCTGGATACACAGGCAAAAATGCATATTTTCAAGAAATGAAATTTTCAACAACATTTTATTTAATTGGAATATTAACAAATAGCATCTTCAATATGATTTCCATCATTTGTGATGCAAAGGTTGATGCGCTTTGCAAGATTCACATGAACTTGATGCAATAACTCCACATTGCCATCAATTGCCTATGCGTCCAGACTTTAGGAACACCCTGTATAAGAAGAATCTGCTAGTCTGCCTTAATCTTAGAGCCTTCCCTCCAGATAAACTCCAATTTATCCTGAATCTGTCTTATTTGTATAGAGTTGTTTGTGTTGTAGTTCCTAAAGAGCCAGGATTGGTTTTTTTGTTTGTTTTTTTTTTTACTTTCTTTATATCTCCAGTGTTTAGTAAAGTGCTGGCACATAGTAGGTGCTTAATCAATGCTTACTGACTTATCTTGGGATCCAGCTGGAGGTGACAACTCCCAAAAGAGTTGGATATTGCTTCTAAAAAAGGAAAAAGGACAACAAAACTTTGAATGCAGATGTGGAAGGTACAATCCAACTGCCTGGAAGTACAGCAGGGCGGTAAAGTGACTAGATCCAGGGGCAAGCTCAAAGACTACCCTGCTCAGGAGCCTACAGTATGGGTAACACATGAGACTTTGAAACTGCCCAGAGCGGACTAGAAAATAGCAAATCCTCCTGATGTTTTACCCCTTCTTCTCTCTTTGTGTTCCAAAAGCAGCGGAGGTAGGGTGATTAACTCCATACTGCTGAGTCGTAGATTAGGCTTATCAGTGAACTGGCACAGAATATGCTCCACATTGGTCTGCGCCAATCCACAGCCCAAGTGAAGAGCAAAGACTCAACCTGGACACCCCGGGCTGACCTGGGCTGGTTCAGAGGACTGGCTACAGAACTTTGTAGCAGGTATGCCTGAATGAAGCCTAGCTACAATGCCACACCCATCAATTAATTTATTCAAAAAGTTTCTAAGTACATACTGTGTGCCAGACACTGAAGGTACAAAGACAAAACTGAAACGGTCCTGCCTTCAAGGAGCATACATTCTACTGGGAATGAACGAATGATGAATGAGTGAATGAATGAATGTGTGAACGAATGAATGAAAAAGCATTTGAAAGCAAGGCTTGGGAGGAAGAGGGGTATAATTAGCCCCGGGAAACCTCTTATCGAGGGGCTGATTCCATCCAATAATGAATGGCTTGTTACAGATGCTGCAGAGGAAAGCACATCGACCTCCAAAATACACCTGCATCATCTCGACAGTTCACTGAAATGCCACATAGGGCAGCCAGAAAGGAGTCTGGCTGGCACAGACACTGAATTCCATATGGACTGAATTATAGGGGCAGCGTTAGGCTTCCTGCTGAGACTGCATGTTTGTAGGGACCAAGATGCTGACAGAGGATGTGGCAAACCTCAGCTTCGCCATAGGCATGCTGAGGGCCAAAGAGCGAAGGCCTCTAAACAACTGACTGGGCCCTCACTGAAAAGGCTGCTTGTTCCATCCATCCATCCATCCATCCATCCATCCATCCATTCTTGGACCAAATTTATGATTTCATTGCCATAGGGAACTCCCAGTAAGGAAATCTCCTCTACCAGTGAGGTTGGTACCTTCTCTCCTATTCATAATCTTAGAGAGTTGCTTGGGACCCTGAGGAGAGGGAGGGAGGGAGGGAGGGAGGGAGGGGGAGAGAGAGAGAGAGAGAGAGAGAGAGAGGAAAGGAGAAGAGGAGAGAGAGGGAAGAGAGGAAGAAGAGAGGAGTGAGTGGATAGAGACATATTCATACTCTTTCTATCTATCTAACTATCTATCTCTCTATCTGTCAACATGTAGATATAGGGGGCATAGTGGATAGAGTGCCAGCCCTGGAATCAGGAGGACCTGAGTTCAAAACCTGTTTTAGACACTTACTTAGCTGGGTGACCCTATAAGATGAGCTAGAGAAGGAAACGGCAAACCATTCCCACATCTCTGCCAAGAAAACCCCAAATGGGGTCATAGAGAGTTGGACACGACTGAAACAACTCAACAACAAAAATCTACATTATAGACATCTACTATAGCAATATACCTATTTATTTTGGGAGACACTGATTGCCTCTTTAATCAATCCTGGCATCGCGAAGAGTAAGTCTTAGGAATAAGTGGCTTGGTTAATAACTGAGAGCATCAAGATCCTGAAATCATCACTACCTCCATTTAGCAGGAAAACATTATTGATTTCAAATTAGCATGGTTTTCTCTTTCCAGACTCTGGAAAAATATCTCAGCAGTTCTGGGGGTAAACAATGAAGGCTTCTTTATTTCACAGTACCCAATGTGGCTGTGCTTGTACACAGCCTTTATTTCTGTGATGTCAGAAGGAAAGAACCATGAGGGGTTTAGAGTGAAGTTTTATTTAAGTCAGAGTGAACAGGAGAGGAAGTTGTGAAGCCAAATCATATTATTTTGAGCTCCATGGGAAATGCAAATAAAAAGGAACCAAGACCTAAAAACCTCAGCAGAAGGCATGATCTTGTGGGATCCCTCCTGAGTTTCTGATGTGAGTGTGAACAACATTTAGGTCCCTAATACTCAATGAACCGACTATGGGTTATACACTTGAGTAGCAACAACAAATGGCAAATGAAGGCAATTACCAATGTATTTGGTAATTATGGTAGAATATAAGAAATGGGGACTCATAGGAATCAACTCTGAATGAACAATGCTCCTGCTGTAGCTACCACCACCACCACCACCATCATCATCATTATACAAGAGCAATTGATAAAAAGCATGGAATTTTGGGGAGGGAGAAATATTTATTTCTTTTGTTTTTTTTTTACTTTGAATAATATTTCATTTTTTCCCAATTACATGTAAAAATAGTTTTTAACATTCTTTTTTTAATTTTGAGTTCTAAATTCTCTAAAGGGAAAGATTTTTAAAGCCTATTATGACTCTGTTTATCTTTAAATCCATTATCATCTCCCTAAATGAACCAAATATGGACTTCAAATGATGGAGGAAGCTGACATCATATTAATTAGCTATATAACTCTGCTGAAAAACACATTAAACACCTCCTCTGTCTCGTGAAATCTTTCTCCAATGTTACCAAAAGGCCATCTGGACTCAATAAGTGTAAAATGTCTAATGTATGCCAAGGGAAGATACAGACTGAAGACTCTGAACTTGAAGCCCAAGGTCACAGTGGACCAATGGATGAAGGCAATACCCCAATAAATCTCCTCTAGGCAAGACACCTCAAGAAAAAAAAGCGATGAAAAAGCTAGGGCTGATTATGCTGAGACTTACGAGAATTATGAAATCAAAGCTGAATGAGAAGAACATGTCTAAGGCTATTAACGCCTATGCAATACCAATTTTAATGTACATACTTTTGGAATTGTAATTGACCAGAACAGACTTAGAAAGTATATTCACAGAAACCTACATAATGTTAACAAAACACGAGGTCTACATCCCAAGGCAACTACCAAAATGAATATCTTCTTGACAAAGGAAGAAGGAGGTCAATTGACAAAATTCCTAGGGCACATGGTAAATACCTTTGGAACAAGTAGATATTACTTTGACAAGTAATAGGGCTGATAACATGTGCATACCATTGGATTTGTCCGATGTAACTCAATAGGTTTATTTTCAGATTCATCCTATGAAATAGCTAAGCTCTGAGCACAGAATCAAAGGCCCTCCCCAGGTGACATCCTATGAGCTCGGCCAGCAATGTACGAACAGTGAAGGACCCAACCAAACTTTCATCATGCAGATTTACTTGTGGAAGCCAAGGAATCTATAAAGATATAATTCAGGACCAGGTCATTGTCACCAAAAATTAAAGGAGGGTTATACTTGAGGGGTCCAGGTTCAATGATGAATCTAGATTACATAAAAAAGATAGTAGAAACTATACAATATCACCACAGGCTGTAAAAATTTAGCACCTACTGAATACCTATCAAGACATGACCCGGTGGCTAGAATTACACATCAGAGATTTGCTATTTTTCATGGAATGACATATGCCGTATGACAGACCTCAGACCATCCTGGAGAACTTGGCCAATAAATTACCAGAATAGGCCCATATGCTTTTAAATATGCTGATGCATTGGTTGGTTTTGCTAGATTGTTTCTTTTTTTATTAAGTGCAAAGGAGATATACACATTCTCATGTATGTATATAAACATATGTACATGGAAGTGAAAGTAAAATAAAATAAGTTTAAAAGAATTTCACCATTTAAATAGTGACCTTATAGAAGACCAGAAAAGTTCCTATTTTATTTTGCAATATCATTTCAATTTCTAATTAAAAAAAAAAAGATTGAGATGCCAGAAGCAACCTGGGTCCAGAGCTCCCAAGTTGATCAATATCTTCAATACTTTGATGGTTCCATCAGTGACATGGGTTCTCCCCTCCCTCCACGGACATATACTGCAAGGCATCCTATGTAATTATTGACCATATCCTCTTACAGATAAATCCTCTATTAGAGGGATCATCCAGAAACATGGAGGCATTCTTCTGGTTAGGTAGTATGGTAGACAGACTGCTGGGCCTAGAGTCAGGCAAACCTGAGTTCAAATCCAGCCTCAGACACTCACTAGCTCTGTGATTCTGGGCAAATGACTTCTGTTTACCTCAGTTTCCTCAACTGTAAAAATGCCCATTGTGGTGTAAGAGTACCTGCCTCCTAGGGTTGTAAAGATCAAATGAGAGAAAATAACTATAAAGGACTCAGCACAGGGCTTGGCACATACTAAGCATGATATCAATGTTAGCTATTATCACCTATTCTTTTAAAATGCTGCTGGAATTACTTTGGCTCATTGGGTCTCACACCAAGCTTCCATTTTCTTCACCATTGTTTCTGAGTTGTGATTTTGCTCATAATCTTCGCACCATCATCTTCTGTAATGTTTTACAGATGAGTTCAGCCTCTGAATCGGTGCTGGATGCCATCTCTGTACTGGGTGAGGGCATCTTGCGTCTACTAGGGGAAATGGCTTCTGTGCTCTTCTGGCCTCCTTGTTGTAGCCCTCATGTCTGAGGCTCTTACAACATGAAGACACAATGGGCCAGGAAAATCTGGAAAAATCACTATTGGGACATGACTCAGTGAGCTGGGAAGGAGACAGTTCACAAAGGTAGCAAAGTGCCTTTGGAATGAAGAAAGGGAAAAACCAAAAACCTCATAATGGCGCTCTTGGAAAACAGATACCTGGGGATGAGCAGCGCTCTCCCAAAGACCAGTCTCGAGTTAACAGGCACTTACAGTCTTAGGAAGCAGGCCTCCCAACGGCTCCTGAGAGGCTCCAGTAGTGGCATTCCTGGTTCACAGGCCCGGCTCCTCCCGATGTCCAGCATAGCTCCCAGGCTTCAGTATCCCAAGCCATTTCTCAGTCACTAGACAGCATGGAGCTCTGCCACCACAAACTGCTCAATGCTATTGGGTGCTGTCTCTGCCCACCGGGGAGGGAAGGCCCCCCCAAATCTCCTCTCTGGTAGGAGAGGCAATTGTCCAAGCGTCACAGCTGTAGCAATACAGGGCCAAACTAATCAGTGAGGCTGTTTTGCTACCCTTTCTACTACCAACCTCTGACCTCACAAAGGCCTGCCCAGGGAACAGGAAAGTCACTGTCTCCAGCAGAGGCCCAGCCACCAACACCAGGCTCAGAGACTACCCGGAGACTTAATGCTCTTTCTGTCTCTCCCATCAGTAAGAAGTATCTTCTGAGCCTGAAGGGGTCTCCTACAATCCCTGCTACAGGGGAGGGCATAAGCCAATTCACACTAAGTTTTTTGTTGTTCAGTTATTTCAGTTGTGTCTGACTCTTTGTGACCCCATTTGGGGTTTTCTTGGCACTGGAAAGATTTGTCATTTTCTTTTCCAGCTAATTTTACAGTGAGGAAACTGAGGCAAACAGGGTTAAGTGACTTGCCCAAGGTCACACAGCTAGTAATATCTGAGGCTGTATTTGAACTCAGGTCCTCCTGACTCTAGGCCTAATACTTTATCCATTGCACCACCTGGCTGCCTTTTTACACTAGGTTTATTTATATAGTTTATTAATATAGTGAGCCTCAGAGGTGAGGATAGCCTAAAGAGGGGCAAATGGGTCCAGGTCAGAAACAGAGCAGGTCAAAGCTTCCATGCCAGTTGGTAGCGAGACAGGGTCCATGTTTGGCTGCTGCAACTCTAGCCCAAGCAAAGTAGGGAGACCCAGTCTAAAAAAAAAAAAACAAGTATCTTCTGCTCAGGTGAATATCCCTGATGTGCTCAGAAATTTAACAAAACATGCTAATTTCTCCATAATCTGCTCTCAAATCTCAATCTTATTGAGACAACTGGGTGGGATTATTCAAATCCCTCTAGGCTATCACCAGTCATATCTAAGGGAGTATGGGTAGGTGAGGAACCATGTGAATATTTCTGGATCTCTAAGAAAGCAATCTTCTCAGGACACCACACCCCTCAAGAGAGAGTAGAGGTAAAGGGAAGAAGAGAATGAGGTGAGAGTGGAGAGAAAGGAGGAAAATAAAGGGGAAGAAGAGAGCAGTGATAAGAGGGTGGGAGAAAAAGAGGAAGGGATTGGGGAGAAGAGGGGAGAAGGAAAGGAAGAACATGATCTGCCCTAGCTACATATCACATAAACATCTCTAAGACATGATGATGTTAAGAGAAAGTATCTTTACTTTTATCCATTTCCCAGGGTCAATTTGAATAGGCTGAGTTGGTGCTGCTGTGATTACAAATGGTATCTTCTCATTCTTATTCTTTCTGCCCATTCAGAGTTTGATTTTGACCATTGGTCTAACTGGACCCATGGACAGCTGATACATCAGTAACCAGTCATTTCCATATGGAATCCTGCGCACAGTGGGTACATAATAAATGTTGGCTGAATTGGACTAAAGATAGATGACTTCACTTCTCTGTGATGTCATCTGGTGTTTCCCCCATCTGGCGCCATCTGATTCTCTTCCTGAAATAAGTATTCATGATCTACCAGAACAAGGCTTTTGAGCCATTTTCAAGTCTTTGGCCTCTTCCATTCCTTGGTCTTGAGCCATATTTCCCAGCATATTTTCTACCATCCTTCTTCACATTGACATCACCAAGGGTCAAGGTATGTTTGGCACACAGTAAGCACTTAATAAATGCTTGCTGATTGATTGATCTCTTGGTGTTTCAGACAACTCTCTAAGATCACAAGGTTCAGAGTTTTTAGAACATTTTCAATTGAGTCATACTTCCGAGTCATACTTTAAAAGAGTCAGACTTCTGAGAATTATTTCTTAGTTCATTGATATGGGAAACCCATGGGGCTGAGTAAGTTACCAGTAGTTCATCCAAGTAGTGATTTCCAACAAGGCAATGGAAAATACAGGACTGAGAGTTCTGGAAACAGACTGTGGGTAGAGTTAGGGATTTCAAAGTCACCTGCAAAGATAATATAACGGTAGCCATGGAAATAAACGCTATTTCCTAGGGAGAGAGAACAGAAAGAAAAGAGGGCTAAGATAAAAACCTCAGAAACACTCACATATAAGGGTGGAGGAGGAAGATCCAAGAAAAGAAAAAAAGAAGGAACAATCTGGGAAGTAGGTGGAAGACCATAAGAGGGACAAGGTAATGGAAGCCAAAAGTGGGGACTATTTATAACAGGAAGCGATAGACCATAGTGTCAAAGGCCCCCCAAAGGAGGATGAAGTCAGCCAAAAGGCCACTGCATTTGGCAATAGGGTAACCTTGAAGGGAGCTGCTTCAGGAGAATGGCGGGGACACATGCCAGACTGCGAAAGTCACAACGTGCTGAAGGGCACAAATAGATTTTTATGTTTACCTAAGCAAAAGTAAAATAGGAAGGTAAATTTGCTGCTTCTAGTATCACATAACATACTCTGAAGTCACGTACAAATCCTTTTTAAATCAACTGGTTTTTTGGATGATCTCTCTCTCTCTCTCTCTCTCTCTCTCTCTCTCTCTCTTTCTCCTTTCTCTCTCTCTCTTCCTCTCCCTTGTTGAATCAAATATTCTAAGTTTTGTTCCAGAACCCACAAATGGGGTAGAAGTAAATGGCATTTGTATTTTCATTCGTTCATTCAAGAAATATTTCTACTATGTCTGCAATGTATAAGGCCCTGTATTCAAATGAGAATATAATTTTCATCTCTCTCTTTATAGCTGAGGTAAGGGGACTATGGATATGGAATGTTGCAACTACCATCAGACACAACTGGTTAGTTTTGCTAAATTATCTTTTTCCCCTTTCTTTTTAAAGTTCTGTTACAAAGGGAGAGAGAAGCTTATTTAGAGATGAAGGTGATATAAAAATAAAAGTTATCCACAAAATATTGAAAAGTATTGATATATTTTTTAAAAAAGAATATAATTTTTCAAAAATAGAATTGAAAGAGTCATACTTCTGAGAATTATTTGCTAATGTAGAAGACTCCATCCCTGCACAGCCACCAGGGTTGCCCTTGCATAAACACCCACTTGACCTCATTTGGAATTTCCAAGATACAGACTATGCGCCCCAGGATGCCACGCACCAACCTGTTCCTTGAGGCCTTTGGATAAAAACAAGTAGCCTCTTGGGAGGGAGATCTCTGGAACCTCCCAAAAGAAGAATAATGTATAAGAAAGGCTATTGGATCTACAGTTAGATATACTGGGTTTGAACCTCAACATGAATGACCCTGAATAAGTCACTCCACCTCTGGATATCAGTATAAAATGGTGGACTGGCAAACTCTTCTTTTAAGACATCTGTACTGGCCATTTATCGGCATTGGGAAAGGGCAAAACAAGTCAATACCTTTATAAAGACTGTTTTCACTCTGAAAGGAGAGGATTTCCTATATAACAGCAAATAGCTAATAAAGCTGTATTGTATAGCTTTTGTAACCTGTGTTGATTATTGAAATAAAGCGTTGTATTAAAAAACACTAACCTATTACTGCAGTTATTAAACTGCCTTTTTTGCTTAAAGACCTTAGGGAAAATTAAGGCAGTATTTGATCAAGGTAAGCATTGTTACTGGGATGTTTTCTCCGTCTATTTTTAAAATAATATTGTTTATAGTAGAGTTCTTTTCCATTATTTTAATAAAGTAGGACTATTTTATGAGGGATATTCCAAACCAGTATTTGCGTTTAAGAGAGATCTATTGACATAGTTATTGACTATTGACAGAGTGACAAATGTTTACTGTCACAGTCTCTGTTTACTTTATAAAATTTCCCATACATATCTATATACATTATAAAAACCATCTTTTCTGATGTCTGTTTGTAATTGGTTAGGCATCATCACTTTCTAAATAAAGATACATCTTTTTTTTTTAATGGTGGACTGGGCAAGATGGCTGCTATAACGTATTCCTTCCCTTAGGTCATTATCTTCCACCCTCCAACTTCACTGCCTGGTGTCTACTATTTGTGCCCTTGGGTGAATTTATTTATCAGTTTTTCAGTCTTTCCTTAGCTAACAATTGTCAGGTAAGCAAATATAGTCCTTCCTGAATGAGATACGCTAAGGCAAAGAAAATTAGTTTGGCAGGGGACGGGGAGAGGAGGAGATCAAGTGAAAGATTTAGAGCTTGGACACCCCCTAGTGGCCGCTAGGTGGCGCAGTGAGTAGAGCATCCGCCCTGGAATCAGGAGGACCCGAGTTCAAATCCTGCCTCAGATACTTCACACACTTACTAGCTGTGTGACCTCGGGCAAGTCACTTAACCCCAATTGCCCTGCCTTTACCCCTCAAAAAAAAAATAAGATAACTCCTAAGTGTGTTATCCTAGGAGGCTAACGGGAGAATAGGGAGAATCCAAGGGAAACCATTAGACACAAAAATTTGCTTTAAAAAGGATAGAAATTTTAAAAATACGTGAAACATTTAATTTGGTCAATATAATTTTTAAAATTTTAAAACATTCAAGAAAATATTACTTTTTCTCCATAATAATGGATGTTCATTAATACCAATTGCTAGCATTATATAGGGCATTTACATAGCGCTTGGAAGGTGTGCAAAGTGCTTTACAAAAGTGTTTCATTTTATCCTCACAACAACTTTGGCAGGTAGGTGCTGATGTCCCCATTTTACATTTGAGGAAACTTGAGAACAAAGAGGTTAAATGACTTCCTCAGGGTCACACAGCTGCTAAAGCATCTGAGGCTGGGTTTGAACTCAAGTCTTCCTGATTCCAGGTTCAGCCCTCTATTCACTTCTCCATCTATTTATCAAGTCAATAAGCATTTACTGAGCACCCACTGTATACCAGGCATTGTGATTTCAAGTTTACAAAACCTCTTAAATACATGACTTTATTTCATCCTCCCAACAACTACATTATTATGGTATCTACATTTTAAAGATGAGGAACCTAGGGGAGGGTAAGTGACTAGTTCCTCAGAGAGAAGTGTCAGAGTCATAACTAGAATCTAGTCTTCCTGATTCTAAATCCAGTTTCCATGCTGGCTTTCAGCAAAATCTTTATTTCTATGGTAAGAAATTAAAAGGAAAAAATGCCTCTTAACATGATACATTGAACAACTCTGGAGCAGTATTTGATCTGGTCTTAATCACCAGTGTTTAATCGTTCAGTTGTGTCTGACCCTTCGTGACCCCATTTGGGGTTTTCTTGGCAGAGATACTGGAGTGGTTTTCCATTTCCTTCTCTAGATCATTTTACAGATGAGGAAACTGAGGCAAACAGGGTGAAGTGACTTGCCCAGGGTTACACAGCTAGTAAGTGTCTGAGATCAGATTTGAACTCATGAAAAAGAGTCTTCTTGACTCTAGGCCTGGCATTCTGTGAGCTGTCGTGCCACCCAGCTGCCCAATAGCTGGAGATAGCTGCCACCCACCAGGTTCCCAGTGGCCAGCGAGAAATGATAATAATAATCACCAGCATTTTTGTGGTTCTTTCAGGTTAGCCAGCAAAGTACTTTACATCCGTTAATGCCTTCTGAGTCTCTCAACCACCCTATGAAGTTGGCTCTGCAAGTGTTATCACTCCCCTTTTAGAGATGAGAAAACTGAGGCTCACAGAGGTTTAAAAGGAGTTAGAGGGCCTGAGTGCGGATCTTGGCTCTGTAACTTACTGCCTCTGTGATTTTGCTGGGCCTCCGCTCCTTCATCTGTAAAATGAAGGGTCTGGACAAGGTGGCCCACTGTACCCTACATGTGAGTCTATGACTTGCTCACAGTAAGAAGCAGCTTTGTATGGTGGACAGAACACTAGATTGGGCATCAGGAAGACCTGAGTTCCAATCCAACCTCAGACATTTTCTAGCTGTATGACCCCGGGCAAGTCACTTAACCCCTGTCACTCCTTATTTTCTTCCCCTGTAAAGTCAGGTAATAGTAGCACCTTCCTGCCCTGGTTACCGAGAGGATCAACTGTCCTAATGTGTGTAAAGGGCATAACAAATTTTAAAACACTACATACATGTCATTGATCATCATCGTCATCATTGTTGTGGGAGGCAGCCACGTGGCACGGTGGATAGACAGCTAGTCTCAGGACAGGAAGACCTGGATTCAGATCCTGACTACATGATCTGGGACAAGGCACACATCTGTCTGCCTCAGTTTCCTTGTCTCTAAAGTGAGGACAGTAACAGTACCTGCCTCACGGGGCTGTAGTAAGGATCAAATGACATAGTACGTGTAAAGCAAAAGACAGATGTCAGCTCTTAGAATTGTCGCTCACAGCCACACCACTGGAAAAGATCTGAACCAGGATTCACACCCAGCCCTCTCCTGGTTTTAAGTCCACCACTCTTTCCACTAGCTTACACTCTCTTGCAGACGCAGAGACGGCTAGCTTTGGGCTTCCTGCTCATCCTCGATCGCACAGACCACCAAAGACTGCAGCCCCATCAGGGATCTCCCAAGGGCCCTCTGGAGCACAGGGCAGGCTAACATCAGCCACGATGGACATCTCCTAGGAGAAGCCCCCATCACTGCAGTCCCATTTTATCTATCCTGACAAGCAGCACCACATGAAAGACTGCAATGCAGTATCCACGCCCAGCAGTTGTAAGCCCTGGGAAGCCAGAAAGAGAACGGTTCAAGTTTTTCTCCTGGATAAATGGATGGATGACCCTAGTCCAAAGGGGTGTTTCATGAGTGGGGCTCAGGGTTCACTGAAGCCAGCTGGCCCCCTGCAGCCGGCAGGCAGGCAGGTGTGTGGGTGACTCCTCACCTTGTTTCTCACTCAGCCTGGCAGTACACACTGGTTGTGTGGGATGTAGTTGGGTGAGGTCCAGGGGTTCCACCTCCACACAGATACAAATCTCTCACCTGGGGGCTAGTCAGCACCGGTCCCTTCTGCTATATTTGTCTCAAACAATACCGGAAAGATCAGGCCGATTTCCTTCCCCCCAAAACTTGTCCCCTTCCCAGAGCTGACAAACACAAAACTCTGATCACTCCCAGAAAGAACAGAGCCCCATCAGTCAGCAGGCCCCAGTTAGCCATTCCCATGGCAACGAGAGAAGCTGATGGCTATTTAAAGGTGTCTCCTTTTGAATCACAACCCTTATTAGACACTGATATTTATATTGTTGGAAGTTATTTTAAAATCCTACCAACTTCTCTGATTTTTTTAAAAAAAATTTTATTTTAAAGGGGAGGGCAATTTTCTAAACCAGCAACTCAAAGTATTGTTTAGATTGAAAAGCGCTTTGGTGCGCCTGAGCCGGCTTAATAAGTTAGGGCTCCCCTTGGTTTTTCAGTCTTTACAAACGTCAGCTAATTTTGCTGTGAGATTTGCCAGGTTCCGGAGCGGGACGCTTCCCATGGACGGTCTGAGTGGGAATCCTGCCTCAGCCACACTCTTCCCTGTCGTACTCACGGGCACTTAGCGCAGAGGCAGCTAGGTCATTCTGTCTGCCTCAGTTTCCTCACCCATAAAATGTATAGAATGATAACAGCTGCCTCTCTCCCGTATCGTTATGAAGATCAAATGAGAGAGGAGCAGCTAGATGGCCCAATGGATAGAGCCCTGGGCCAGGAGTCGGGAAGCCCTGAGTTCAGATCCAGCCCTAGACACTTACTAGCTGTGTGACCCTGGGCACGTCATTAGCCTGTGCCTGTCTCAGTTTCCTCGACTGTAAAATGAGGGTAATAACGGCACGTACCTTCCAGGGCTGTTGTGAAGCACTTCGTAAGCCTTAGAGTACAATATGAATGTTAGTTATTGTTACCATCATTACTGTCGTTATTATATACTCACCCCTACTCTATCTTTCTAGAATCAGTGGGCATCACTCTCCTTTCTGTTCCTGTTCAGTCTTCATGACCCTCCTGGGGGTTTTCTTGGCAAAGATACTGGTGCGGTTTGCCATTTCCTTCTCCAGCTCATTTGACAGATGAGGAAACTGAGGCAAGCAGGGTAAAGTGACATGCCCAGAGTCACATGGCTAGTAAGTGCCTGAAGCCAGAGTTGAACTCAGGGAGATGAGTCTGGCGTTCTATCCACTGCACCACCTAGCTGGCCCCTTATTCCCTTCGAGGACTATGCAGTTTAATCCAGGCTAACCTTTTTTTCTTCCTCACACACAGCACCCCAAATACAGAGATCTCCCATCTCCGTACTTTTGCAATGGCTGTGCCCTCATGCCTGGAATACATTGCATCCTCACCCTCATCTCAAAGAATCGTCCTTTTCCTTCAAGAGAAAGCTCATACATCACATTGTATGTGCAGCCTTTCCTGGTCTCCCCGAGGGCTAGTGCCTTCCCTACCTATTGACTGTGTATTTACTTTGTATTTTGAACACACATAAGCATGTATGTATATACACACACTCACATAATCATATGTATATATGTGTATACACACCCAGAAACACTTGTCCCTAGTTAAAAAGGAAAATCCATGAGAATAAGGATTGCTTCATTCTTTGCATTTGTATCCCTAGCACTTAACCCAGTGCTTGGCATACAGTAGGCATTCAGTAAATGCTTTCTGAATGGCACCTGAGTGACCTTGGGTGAGGTCATTTAGCCTCCTGGGACCTCAGCTTTCTTATCTGAAAAATGAGACATTTGCACTAGATTGTCTTTCCAGTTCTAGGACCATGTTTAATCAACGGGCATTCATTAAGACCCTACTGCGTACCAGGAACTGCTGGGCATTGGGGATAAAGATATAAAATAAAAGCATTGAGTTCCTGCCCTCAAGGAGTTTGAGACAGTGTATCCATGTATAAGAATGTATACAATACCTGCACAATAAATGCACAGTGATGAGGGTGGCTCTTGTGGCTGGGGGTAAGGGGGTCAGGGAAGGCCTCATGGAGAAGGCAGTCCCTGAGCAAAGTTGTGGAAGAGTCAAGAGAAAAGAGGTGAAGGGGGAGAGCATTACAGACATGATCCTATGACCCTATGATTCTTTAATGCATATATCCTATTTTTTCAAAGCTAAACTAATTTTTGGCTCGATTAGGAAGAAAAATCCCTAAAACTGAAGAGTTTCTATTGCATTAACCAGCTGAAGAATGAACTGAAGTTATAGAATAAGAAACACCTGCCTCTAGAACTCTGGAAATGCATCCAGAAGTTCTGCCAGGATACCACTTGGTTCACCTGTGTCCATCTGTCATCATTCTCAGAGAACACCAACACCACGCTGGCCAGGACGTGTGTAAAATGAATGCCAAAGTGTCATTTGGTCCCCAGATGGACTGGCTAGCTTACATCTCTTCCAGATCTACAGACTACATCCTAACTTTCCTGGATGGCTTGAAAATTCATTCCCTTTGTCACAGGGGAGCCTAGTAAAGAACACAGATTATCAGCCTCCATCTGTTAATACTATGGGGGAGGAACCCCAATAACCTCATAGCAAGGATCATAAAAGCATGTGTCCCATGGATGGAGAATCCATTTTTGACATGCAGCAGATGCCGGAGCATTACATCTGGCAAAACAGGTATTAATTAAGATGCCATTGGGTACCTTCTTACTGGTGGCATGCACGGTACTTGAATTTTCATCCACCATCTCTCCAGAACAAGAGAATTTTCATCAATTATTAGGAACTGTAGAGCTGTGAGGACCCAGAACTAGGAAGTATTTCCAAATCTCCTGACCCACACAAAGCTGTAAGGTCAGAAAAACACACAAGAAAATATTGGCATCATCACTGTTTTTCACTGATGGAAAAATCAGGTCTCACCCTTATAGCAGACTTTTTCTCCATCTGTGTCTATGGACGCTTATGGTGTTGGGTTTCAAACTGGAAACTGACATAGTCCCTGGTGAGAAAGGATATCACAGTATCCAGCAGACAAAACCAGTTTGGGAAGGTCTGATGCCTATGGGTTTGGGCCAGTTTTGGTCACTTACTCTCTGGAGTCAGAAAGGGAAGTAATAAGTGATTATCTTTAAGAATTCACAACTGACTCCAGATTATCTCTGGGAAACTCAGGGACCAGCAGGCACCAGTGACTAATTAGTGCAACAAAAAGTAACAACAACAGCAAAAACAAAAAACCTGCTCCACAGCAAATCGTTAAAGGAGCCAAGAATGAACGGGCAAAAAAGACCATGTGCCACACTCTCAAGCATCAGATTCCCCTTCACGTGTACTTCAAATCACCACCAAGGTGGCGGAGCCAAGATGGTGCTGCAAAAGGAGCGAACTACTGGAGCTCTCTCACAAATCCTGTCAGATACGTCTAAAAAAATGAATCTGAGCAGATTTGAGAGAGTTAGAAGTCACTGGTAGACTGAGAGATGAAGGAGCGCCAGGCACGCAGAATGGCACCAGACCACATCAACCAGAAACAGCAGAGGAACCCAGCCAGTGTGCTGATCTGGGAGAGTGCTGGGCTAGTGAAACTCAGGAACAGAAGCAGCCCCAGGGCAGAAGCACTGGCTACTGTGGTGATAGAGCCTGCAGGCTTCTCAGCCCAGGACCTGGAGTCTGTTGGAGCTATGGCCAATTTGATTAAAAAAAAAGAAAGAAGAAAACCAAATTACCAGTATCAAAAATGAAAAAGATGAATTCACCTCCACTGAAGAGGAAATTAAAACAATAATTAGGAATTACTTTGCCCAATTGTATGCCCATAAATTTGATAACCTTAGGGATATGAATGAATATCTACAAAAATATAAATTGCCCAGGTTAACAGAAGAGGAAGTAAAATACCTAAATAACCCCATCTCAGAAAAAGAAATTGAGCAAGCCATCAATGAACTCCCTAGGAAAAAATCTCCAGGGCCAGATGGTTTTACATGTGAATTCTATCAAACATTTAAAGAACAATCAATTCCTATACTTTATAGACTATTTGGGGAAATAGGTGAAGAAGGAGTCCTGCCAAATTCTTTTTATGAAACAAATATGGTACTAATACCCAAACCAGGAAGAGTCAAAACAGAGAAAGAAAATTACAATGAATATTGATGCAAAAATTTTAAATAAAATATTAGCAAAAAAATTGCAGCAACTTATCACAAGAATAATACACTATGACCAGGTAGGATTTATTCCAGGAATGCAAGGCTTGTTCAATATTAGGAAAACTATCAGCATAATTTATCATGTTAACAACAAAACTAGCAGAAACCATATGATCATCTCAATAGATGCAGAAAAAGCCTTTGACAAAATACAACACCCATTCCTATTAAAAACACTAGGAAGCATAGAAATAAATGGAGTCTTCCTTAAAATTATAAATAGCATCTACCTAAAACCATTGGCAAGCATTATATGTAATGGGAATAAGCTAGATACATTCCCAATAAGATCAGGGGTGAAACAAGGATGTTCATTATCACCCCTGTTATTCAATTTGGTACTAGAAATGTTAGCTATAGCAATAAGAGAAGAAAAAGAAATTGAAAGAAATAGAATAGCCAAAGAAGAAGCTAAATTATCACTTTTTGAAGACTATATGATGATTTACTTAGAGAATCCTAGAGAATCAAGTAAAAAACTGCTTGAAATAATAAAAAAAACTTTAGCAAAGTTGCAGGATATAAAATAAACCCACACAAATCCTCAGCATTCCTGTACATTACTAACAAAGCCCAACAGCAAGAGATAGAAAGAGAAGTTCCATTTAAAAATATTGTAGACGCTATAAAATATTTGGGAGTCTATCTGCCAAGACAAACCCAGGACATATATGAACATAATCATGAAACACTTTTCACACAAATAAAGTCAGATCTAAATAAATGGAAAAATATCAGTTGCTCATGGCTAGGCTGAGCTAATATAATAAAAATGACAATTTGACCTACATTAATTTACTTATTCAGTGCCATACCAATCAAACTACCAAAAAATTATTTTACAGAGCTGGATAAAATAATAACAAAATTCATCTGGAAGAACAAGAAGTTCAGAATATCAAGGGAATTAATGAAAAGAAATACTAGGGAAGGTGGCCTAGCCATACCGGATATTAAACTGTACTATAAAGCAGCAGTCATAAAAACTACTTGGTACTGGCTAAGAAACAGAGTGGTGGATCAGTGGAATAGGTTAGGTACACAAGAAGCAGAAGTCAACGACTATAGCAATCTACTATTTGATGAACCCAAAGAATCCAGCTTCTAGGCTAAGAATTCAGTATTCCACAAAAACTGCTGGGAAAATTGGAAAATGGTATGGCAGAAACTGGGCATAGACCAATATCTTACACCATATACCAAAATAAAGTCAAAATGGTTCATGATTTAGGAATAAAGGCTGATACTATGAGCATTTTGGGAGACCAAGGAATAGTTTACCTATCAGATTTATGGGAAAGGAAAGAATTCATGACACAACAAGAGATAGAGAGCATTACAAAATGCAAAACAGATAATTTTGATTATGTTAAATTAAAATGTTTTTGTATAAACAAAGCCAATGCAACAAAGATTAGGAGGAAAGCAGAAAATTGGGAGAAAATCTTTACAACCAGTGTCTCTGATAAAGGCTTCATCTCTAAAATACACAGGGAACTGAGCCAAATTTATAGGAATACAAGTCATTCCCCAATTGAGAAATGGTCAAAAGATATGAACAGGCAGTTTTCACAGGATGGAATTAAAGATATCTATAGGCATATGAAAAAATACTCTAAATCACTATTGATTAGAGAAATGCATATGAAAACAACTCTTGGGTACCACATCTCTCCTGTCAGATTGGCTGAAATGACAAAACAAGAAAATGATAAATGCTGGAAAGGATGTGGAAAAATTGGAACACTGTTACATTGTTGGTGGAGTTGTGAACTGATCCAACCATTCTGGAGCGCAATTTGGAATTATGGCCAAAGGGCTACAAAAATGCACATACCCTTTGACCCAGCAAATACTACTTCTAAGGTTGTATCCCAAAGAAATCACACAAGTGGGAAAGGGACCTGTATGTACAAAAATATTTATAGCAGCTCTTTTTGTGGTAGCAAAGAATTGGAAATCAAGGGGATGCCCATCAATTGGGGAATGGCTAAACAAGTTGTGGTATATGAATGTAATAGAATGCTATTATGCTATAAGAAATGGACTTCATAATAACCTGGAAAGGCCTACGTGACCTGATGCTAAGTGAGGGGAGCAGAACCAGGAGAACATTGTACATAGCCACAGACATATTGCTTCTCTGATGACTAACTTTGATAGACTTGGCTCTTCTCGGCAATACAAGGTTCAAAGACAGCTCCGAAGGACTCATGATGGAAAGAGCTATCTACATCCAGAGAAAGAACTATGGAGTCTGAATGCAGACTGAGGCAAACTGTTTGCTCTCCTTTTTTGTTTCTCTTTTATTTTGGTTTTGTTTCTTCTTTCTCATGATTTATTCCATTGGTCCTAATTCTTCTTTACAACTTGACTATTGTGTAAATAAGTTTAATGCAAAGCTATACGTAGAAAATATATCGGATTCTATGCCGTCTTGAGGGGGGAAGGGGGAAGAGGGAAGGGAGGGAGAGAAAGAAAATCTGGAACTCAAAAGCATGCAGAACTGAGTGTTGTAAACTAAAAAATAAAAAATCTTAATTAAAAAAGAACCGAGATGCTAAACAATCCCATGGACTGACCTGAGCAGCCAGAACCAGATTAAAATGTAATTGGGAACTATTTAAAAAATAAATAAAAATACAATAAAATATAGATAACATTACATTTTAAAACTAAGTCAAAATGTGGCCTGCAAGGATCCTTACATATGGATTGGTGGCCTGGCCTTAGGACCATTGCCCTAAGAAGAGATGAGAGTTTACATTTCCCTCCCTTCTTTGTAAGGGCAATGAACAGATGGGTACAATACCATATATACTTATATACTTCCAGTTGATGGGTTAAACTGCTTTTTTTCTCTCTTATTCTTTGTTTTATTCTTTTTTAAATTCTTTTTTTATTCTTTGTAATATTCTTTTTTAAAATATTCTTTTCTCTCTTATTCTCCCTGAGTAGGGGATGGATACAAACCAAAATAAAGATGATGTAAAAACAAAAGATATCAAGAATATTTTAAAATTAGAATAAGTTATTCAAAACAACAAATGTGTCATTTTTAATCTATGAATAACTTAGGTTCTGCATATAATAGAAACGAGCAAAAACTTTCTTGCTCATGCAGAGGCGAATTTTCTTCTCATACTTCATTTGTCCTTCAGGTCTGCTGCCCATAGGTACACTGACCATTTTAAAATTTTTGAACCAAATAAAGAGTTTTAAAAAATAAAATCTGAAAAACTAGTGCTGGAGGCTGTGCTGATTTTCCAGTACAATCCAGATTTCAAGAAAAAGAATGTGTATTTTTAATGAGGTTTAACGAAAAGAATGTCCTTTGTTAGACCTTGTGTTCACACTTTCGGTTCAGGAAATGTGGTCACTGGAGATAGGGCAAAAATTGCCTTTTGGTCTAGAGTGGCCATTTTTTGTTTGGCATTCTCTCGAACAAGAATGAGTTATACTTGTTCTAAAAATTAAATAAACTTGATTCTAAATGCCCTTCCGCCAAAAATGAAAAAAAACTAGGGAACACTCTTTGGGGAGGCTGTCTCTGTATTATACAAGTGAAGGCAACATGGGATCATGGAAAAACAGATGGATTCTGAATAAGAAAATGAGCTCAAATCTCACATCAGAGTCTTACTAGCTGTGTGACCCTGGGCAAGTCACTTAACCACTGTCTGTCTCAGTCTGTAAAATGGGGATAACAGCACCTCCCCCCTCCCCACGTTGTTGTGAGGATCAAGGGAGATAATATTTGTGAAAAGGGCTTGACACTGTGCCTGACACATAGTAGGCACTACATAAAGGCTTATTTTCTTCCCTTCCCTTCTGTCAGCCTCAGATTCCTTAGGGTAATAATAGCACCTACTTCCCAGGGTTGTAGGGAGAATAAAATCTTTGTAAAATAATAAATAAATATGTAAAGCAAATAAATAGCTGTAAAATATTTAAGGCAAAATAATGTACTACATAAATCTTGGTTATTAATGGGCCTGAATTTGCTCATCTGTAAAATGGGTGAGCTACTTGGAAAAAAAGCATAGACACACAATCTTAAAATGCTATTAAATTGCTAGATTAATTTACTTAATATTGTATGAATGTATTATTTATCAAAGTTTTTATTAAAGAAATGACATCCACCTAAAGACCAGGGAGCCTTCCCCTCTGATTTACAGCTGAAACATCCTCCTTATGTTGTCTGCCCCCACTGTAACAGGAGTTCCTTAAGAACTGCTGCCTTACTTTTCTACTTTTTAAAAAATACTGATTATCTTTCTTTTGTTTGTGAGGCGATCAGGGTTGCCCAGTGTCACACAGCTGGTAAGCGTCAAGGATCTGAGACAATTAGCTTTCTTTTGGATGCTAACAGGATTACTGATCTTACTCCCCTACTCAATAAACGCAGGTTTCTCCCTATTACCTTTAGGTGCAACTATCAACTCTTCTGGTTAGCCTTTAAGGCCCTTCGGTCTTAATACATAACCTTATTATGACCCCTATGTACTCTATCTAAAGGATATGGTCTTATATCATATCATATCATATCCAATGTAAGCCCAATACTTTGCACACAGTAAGTGCTTAATAAATGCTTTTTTCATTCATTAATTCATGAATAATGACTATTATTTATTAATAGTTATTTTAGTGGGCAAGAGGTGGCAGAGTATGGGAGAACAGAAGGCTGGCTTTTAGAAGTCAAGAAGACCTGGGTTCGAGAACTACTTCTGACATACACACTGGCTGTATGATCCTAGAAAAGTCATTTTAACCTCAGGGCTCTAAGTCAGAGGTGTCAAACACACAGCCCAAACAAGATTAAAATGTGACTGGGGAATATTAAAAAAAAAAATGTGATGAAACATGAGATAATATTTATATATGGTTTTCTAAGTCAATATACAACCCAAAGGGATCCTTATGTACAATTTTAGTGGCCTGTTTCTATTTGAGTTTGACACCAGCTCTAGGCAGCTTTCTCGGGCTTTCACTTGCTGGGAAGGTGCCAGCCTGCACTGGTGAACGGAGCTTCCTCACCTGGGAATTCTCCAAACTGATTTAATCCCAGATCCCAACCCTATATCATCACAGGGAGTAGAACTATACCAAGTAACTCCACTTCAGCAGTTATAGTAACCAGAGAATTTCCAGTCGTATAGTTCTAGAGAGTCCTTAGGAGGAGTAGGAAAATGAACATCAGATCTAAAGTCTCAAAGGCCATATAAAAAAAATTCTTGAAATCACTAGTAATAATAGAAATGCAAATTAAAGTAACTCTGTGGTGCCCCCTCACACTCATCAGATTGACAAAAAGAACAACAAAAAAGAAAAGGAAAATAGCAAATGGTGTCAGGGGTAGGGAAAATCATAAATATACTGTTGGTGGAGCCGGGAAATGATACATCCATCCTACAAAGCAATCTGAGACTGTGACCAAAACTGTCACTCAGTTGACCCAGCAATACCTTATTAGGTCTATATCCCAAAGGGATCAAAGAAAGAAGAAAAGGACCCAAATGTACAAAATATTGATAGCAGCTTTTTTTTTTTTTTGCAATGACAAAGAACTAGAAACAAAGAGAGGGGGCCCATCAGTTGAAGAAAGGATGGGCAAATTATCCCATAAGAGTGTAGTGAAATAACTTTTATGCCATGAAAACTGGTGAAAGCAATAGTTTCAAAGAAACCTGGGAAGATTTGTATGAATGGACATAGAGTGAAGTGATCAGAGCCAGGAGAAGGATTTGTGCAAAAACAACAACTTTGAAAAACTTCACAATGTTGACCACTGCAATGACCAACCACAATTCCAGAGGACTCGTGATACAAGACCAAATGAAAAATATCTGTAAGGTATCTAGCACAGCTTGGCATGTAGTAGGTGCTTAATAAATCCATGTTCTCTTACCCCATAGGCCAAAAAAAGGGGCCTCCACAACATTCTTGTCATTTTTTAAATCCTCAGCTAAGTCTTGATGGAGGCCACCAAAGCAAATCTTGGGACACTATCCCATTGGAAATTCAGGAAGATCGATTCCTGTCTTTGTCTATGGAATGGCTCTCTGAGTGACCAAAAGTCTGACAGGTTTATTGGTGAATCCCTTTCCAATAATCTGTTTAATGACTTGGCATCTTCCATTCAATCTCTTTATTAGAGAACAATAAGTCACAGTTTGATAGTCTTGGCATCGTGGTGCTTCCAGATGGGGAGTGGTAACAGGCCAGATAAGATTCCTCTTCCCAATCCCTTAAACTCATCCAAGATGAATGAAGATTCATTGTCCAGAACAAGAGCTTCTGGCAATCTTAGTGTCCAAAATGACTGGCAGTAGGGTTGTTGTGACAGAGATGGAACTGCTTGTATTCTGAGCTATTTTGAAAATAAATGTACCACCAACAGCAACTTGGAGCTGCTACGGCCACCACGGGGCCACCACCCTGTGACAAAGAGACTCATATGCTCCAGGACGTCACCACGAGATTTGTCAATAAGGTCCGTGTGCTGCAGCTGCCGCCCTCCCACCCAGAAGCAGCCAGGATGTCACCAAACAAAATCATGGTGGTCTCCTTGCCACTCATTCTTGGAATGGCTACTTCCGGCTTTGCAAGGGAATTTATTTTCAGAACACAGCTTCCAAAAAAGATGGGGAAAGGAGGCTCACGTCACGTTTGAACTCAGTCACATGAAACACAAGCTCCCAAGACTTACCTCCCCACCATGTGCTGGATCCTATGTCTGTCTTCCTATGGCCTCAGATCTCCTCATTGCTCCTGAAGACCACTCCACTAAGGATCACAAGATCACAGGCCAGGAACACAAAGTCCATATTTCTAAACACCTCATTTTACAAATGAGGAGACTAAGGCCCATAGAAATTAGGTAGATTGCCAAAGTTCATCCGGACAGAAACAGGACATGAACCTAGCCAGGTGGCGCAGTGGCTAGAGCACTGGGCCTGGAGTCAGTAAGACTCATCTTCCTGAGTTCAAATCTAACCTCTGACCCTTACTAGCTGTGTGACCCTGGGCAAGCCATTTAACCCTGTTTACCTCAGTTTCCTCATCCTGTAAAATGAGCTGGAGAAGGAAATGCAAACCACTCCAGTATCTCTGCCAAGAAAACCCCAAATGGGGTCACAAAGAGTTGGACATGCCTGAACAACAACAACAAACACCTACTTCAAGGGTATTTATTAAGTACCTATTAACCATTTTAGGTGCTAGGAATATAGAGGGAACTTTAGAGGAAGAAAAGAACACTCGTATAGGTAATTAACCTTCAGCCGATGTAAGCTGACCCAAAGGTTTTAGGGAAGGGTTAGTTAATCCAGCTGGGGTAACAAGTCCCAGAAATGCAGACCTTAGTGGCAAATCTGCCCACCCAACAGGAGAACCCGTATGTTCTCAAAACAACCCTCTTAGGGGGAACTAACCCCTCTGGGCAGGCAGCCCCATGGGAATCCCCAAAAGGCCTACTGGGTAACCCCCAACATTACAGAGAAGAAGAGGAGCCTGTAATGTGACTCTGAACCATAAAAACACAGACCTCAGGACATGACCAGGTTGAGTAGGTCCCAGGTTTAGCCTCCTTCTTTTTCAGATACTCTGCCTGTCTGAAATGACCACTGAAATTGTGGATCCTCTTGCTGGTTCTTAGGTGGATACTAGCCACCTAACCAAGCCTTGGCGAGGTTCTTACCAGAGCAGCAGCTCTGATGTTGTCATGGAGACCGAGAGCCCAACAGAACCATACATCTTGGGTAAGCCTCATCCCTATGTGTTGTTTCCTGGCCCTGCCCCACTTACAGCTTCATGTTTGTGAGGCTGTCCTTCATTTGGTTTGGGGGGAGGTTTAAATGTGGGTCTGTAGGTCTCCTGAATCCTTCTGCAGATGAACTTCCCTGGCAGGCATCCACTTTCAATAAACATTTAGTAGGGAAGGCAATGGAGCCTACTAGACTGTCAACTAGGCTCAAAGCCAGGAAGACTTAGTTTAAAATCCCACCTCTGACCTATCAGTCATGCTGACTCTGGGCCAGCCATTCATTTTCTGTCTCTAAGACTAAACACTGGACAACAGGTGTTCATTTGCATGGTAGAGAGAGTCTTTTCACCAAGAGTCCTCGCTTATACCAATGAATTCTGTTATCCAGTCCTAAATCCCAAATTTCTTATGGGTCTATCGTGTATAAGACACTAGAGATCAAAATATTTCCTACTCCCCCCCCAAAAAACTATATTCTACTAAGAAAAAAATACAAAATGTACTTAGAAAAGTATGATACCAGGAAGGACTGGTAGGGACAAAGGACAGTTCCAGGTGGCTCTAGGATAATTTGAAAAAGACACACTTTCTGTAGGTCTAAGAGTACGTTAAGATGCCTACTCAGTGAACAGACTGTTAACAGAAAGCAGGGTTTGTGATGTAATGTTCAACTCCTGTTTTATGAATGAAAAGGCCAGGCCCATCCAGTGCCAAATGATCCACTAGGCATTGGCTTAAGGCTCCCCATGTGTCCCAGCGTCCCAATAAAGTTGCTCAAGTGGGATCCTCTCCTGTCAAGCTAAAGAGCTTCTCCTTTTACAGCCCAGGGGCCTCAGGATGAGAGTTTGGGAATTCAGCCTCATATCATGGGATCTTCTAGCTGAAAGGAGCCTCAGAGTCTATCCAAGCCAACTCCTTCACCTTACAGATGAGGGAACTGAGGCCCATAGCAATTAAGGTCATACAGGAAGTAAGTAATTAAGCTAGTGATCAAGCCAAGGTCCTCTGGCCAAACCAGCTTTTTTCATTTTCACCCCACCCCAGAACCTTCACCCACACACTGCAATTACTAGGCAAGAGACTATTGACCACTGAGGACCCAGGAGGTGAGGAAGTCCTTTGCCACAAGGATAAACTGCTATCTGGAGCATCCAGGAGTGTGCTGGAGCCGGCTCACAAACTGGTTAGGGAGAGCCAATTGTTAAATTTTCACCAAAAACATTTATGCCTTGGAAATTGGCAAATGTGACAAATCAGGGCTTGATCTGGGTATATATTTTATATATCTCTCTATCTATAGACAGATAGATACACACACATACATACACACACACATATATATATACACATACATATGCATATATTTGTGTATATATTTTATACAAATAATATATAGTAAACATGTATATAAATGTATATGTATATAAAGATTCATGCTTATACATATACATAATACATATTATATATAAATACATATAAATATATTCCAAATATGTATATAAATGTATGTGTACATATTTATATACACATGCACATATATTCCATATATGATATATTTATGTACACACATTTATTTATATACAAATACATATAAACATGGTCCATGTATGTACGTAAATATATGTATATATAAAGAGTCATGCATTTACATATAGTTATATACAAACACGTACAAATATATTCCAAATACGTATATGTGTATATACATATATTTATATACACATGCACATATATTCCATATATGATATATTTATGTACACACATTTATTTATCTACAGTACATATAACTGTAGTACATAGATGTATGTGAATGTATGTGTATATAAAGATTTGTGCACATAAACATATTTATATGCAAAATAGAGTTGAAATATATTTGTGTATACACGTATTTATATACAAATACACACTTTCCATATGTGTATATAGTTGTACATATACATTTATTTATAAATTCCAAATATGTGCATAAATGTATATGTATATAAATATATATGCATGTCCACATTTTCATATACAAACACACAGAAGTACATACCATATATAAACATATTCCATGTGTGTATATAGATACATTTTCTATGTTTGTATATATTATATAGAAGAGATAACAATACAAAGTGATGAATGAGATTCAGCACAACATGGTGGAGTGCTAGATTTGGGTGTAAGGAGGCCTGAGTTCAAATCCCAGCTCAGACGCTAAGTGTGTGACTTTGGGAACACTGTTTCCCATCTATGGCCCCAGATATCCACACCTTGTAAAATGGGGAGAATCATCTTCTTACCACCTTTTGCAAAAGAAGAAAGTGCTTTGAAGCCCTTAATGCACAAAAGAAACAGGAATTATCATAACCATCCAATAATGGTAAAATAGGTCCTTCATGACGTCAGAGGAACTGGAGGATGAGAATGAAGGGCAGGAGACCAGTCAGCCAGCAAACACCTATCAAGCACCTACTGTATACAGAACACAGAGCACTAAAGATACAAAGAAAGACAAAAAGACAGTTCCTGCTCCTGAAGAGCTCCCAATCTAACTGGGGAGACCCCCCAAGCAAACAGCCATGTGCAAACAAGCAGGATAAACCAGAGGGAACTAACGGAGGGAAGGCACTAATAGCCTTAAGGGGGCTCAGGAAAGTCATCCTGGAGAAGATCAGATTCAAGCTGGGACTTGGAGGAGACCCAACCAAGGCGAGGGAGGATTCCAGGCTTGGAGAGCAGCCAGTGAAGATGCCTGGAGTGGGGAGGTAAAGGGACAACCAAGAGGCCCATCTCGCTGAATGGCAGAGCACATGAGAGGGAGTCAGGTGTGAAAAGGCTGGAAAGGTAGGTCAAGTCAACAAGCATTTATTAAGCTCCTAACGTGGGCTAGACACGGCACTAATTGCTGGGAGACCCTCAGCTTAAGAAGCTGACGTTTTAGCAGGGATGACAGTGTGCCTCCAATGAATGAATGAAAAAGCATTTATTAAATGCTTACCTCTGTACCTTCCCATCCCCAAGCCTCAATTTCCACACCTGTGAAATGGGTTTGAAATAGAGGACCTCTGAGGTTGCTTCTAGCTCCTGAGCTATGATTCTATGACCTAACAGAATAGATGGTTATTAGAATGTTGCAAATCCTCCTCCTTTAAATGTAAATAATCCCTTAGATCTTAAGTGAGAGCTGCCTTTGTTGTCATTAATAATCCCCACAGTCAATGTTTTATATATTGCCTTTCATCCAGCTGCTGCATCTCTGAGTATTTTATAAGCATCCTCTCACCACGCCTTAAGTGAAGTAGGATGCAAGCCTTGGGATCCTCCCATTTCCGAAAGGAATCATGATGCCTAGAGAAGGTGAGTAATCGGTTCAAAAGGTAAGAGTAGAAACAAGGCCAGGAAATAGAGATTTCCTGCACAGGATTCTAGGCAAAAACACCAGCCAAAATCCCGACCTCTCAGAGGACCCAAAAGCCTTCAAAGGACACCTTCAACACCACAACCCAGAGCCTTCGCTTCAACTCATCACACATGAGGCATCAGGTCAGACAATACTGCATAGGGTGGGATGTCCTAAGCTAGGACAATGATGCTACTGGCATTCTCATTCTGCAGCCAATAAAAAGGTTTTCATCCATCAAGCGAAACCTGCTCTGGGTCATTTAATAACTTAGAGAAAAAAAACAATAATTCATAACTAGCTCATGAATAGTTCCAAAGCAGGACACAAACACATATAACTTGTTTCCCTTCCTTTCAGGTCTTTTATTATTCTTTTTAAGACACAGTCTGACATGGTCCAGACAATAATTAGCTGCTAAGCCATTGGATATGAGTACTGCCCAACCCTAGCCATGGGAACTCTGGCCATGAGAACCCAGCAGCCTCAGGAACCATAACGATGTGGTGGGGTGTTGTAGAGACAAAAATGGGGTCCAAAAAGGAGCAAACAAGGATTTAACAGGTAAAACCATAAATTGGGGCCTCGATGATAAAATTCTACAAACATCTATTAAACACCTACTATTTGCAAAGCTCTGTTCAGCACCAACAGCCCTAACCCAGGCACTCTTGGTTCTGATATCGAGTCAAGTGAACAAACATTTATTGAGCACCTACTATGTGTTAGGCATTGTGTTAAGCACCGGAGATACAAAGCAAGGCCAAAGATAGCCCCTGCAATCAAGGTGATCCCAGTCTTCTAGGGGAGACAACACGCAAACAACTGCATTTAAAGAAGATACAGACAGGCTAAATTGGAGATCATTTTAGGGGGAAGGCTTTAGCCTTGGGGAGGGGGGCTGGGAGAGGCTTTTTTCAGAAGGGGGGAATTTAGCTTCAACCTGAAGGAAGTCAGGGAGGCCAGCAGACAGATAAGGAGGGAGGGCATTGCAGACATGTGGGATCACCACTGAAAATGAGTGGAGTGGGAAGATGGAGTGTCTCGTGTTTCTGGATCACAGAGAAGAGGGAGGGGATCCCATGCAGCATCAAGATCAGCAGGGCTTCTTGAACTTTCAAACAGCATCAGAAAAGAGGCTTCTAGTCTTTCCTGTATTTTCTTATCCCCAGACAGCATTTAGCTTTTAAAACAGCCTTCTGACTCTGGATAATCTTCTGCCAAAAACTAGCATGAGAAGCCCAGAAGCATGATCGAGAGGTGGGAGATTCAGGATGAACAATGAGACATGAATTTGGGGACACAGGAAATGTGGCGATTTACTTTGCTTGACTGTGCCTATTACATGGAGTTTTTTCTTTTTTTCTTTTCTTTTTCAGTGGGAGGGAGAGAAAAACTAAAAATAATATTAATGATATACACAAATATAGCTCTTCAATAGCTAATAGCTAACATTTTATAGCACTTTAAGCTTTGCGAAGCACTTGACAAATATTGTCTCATTTGACCCTCACGACAACCCTGGGAGAGTTTACAAATGAGGACACTGAGGATAACAGAGGGGAGTTGGCTTACCCGGGGTCACACAGCTAGCAAATGTCAGAAGCTGGATTTGAACTCAGGTCTTGAGGTTTCCAAAGCACTTTCAATATACTCTCTCATTTGATCTGCACAACGACCCCATAAGGTTAGTGGGTTTTTTAAAATTTTCATTTTTTGAAATTTATTTAATATTTATTATTTAAATTATTTTATTTATTATCATAATTATTATTATTTTGCAGATGAGGAAACTGAGACTGAAATAGATTGAAAGACCAGCCCAGGGTGACACAGTTAACAAAGTAAATGCCTAAAAGAGCCTTGGAACTCAGACTTTCCTGACTCCGTGTCCAACACTCTAGTCACTGGGCCACCCTGCTGCATCTAATTAAAATCTTTAAAAATGAAATAAAATGAAGAAGTCTAGGAAGGTATCTGTGGTAATATAAACACCAGAGGCAGGATTTAAACCCACATCCTCAGACTCCACAGCTCCTGCCCTCAAAGGAATCACCCATCTCTAAGGCATCTATACAAATCCCAACTCAGACTGGAAAATCAAGAGAAACACAAGAAACATTGGCCACCACAAGATGCCACATTAAGGCAAAAACTGTCAAAATGCAGCAGCCTGTGATGGGCATCCAGTCACTGATAACAATAAGTGTGGGAGAGTATGTGAGACTTGATTGATATGTTGGCTTATTTTGTGGAATTACTTTCCCCCTTCTTTGTTTTTCACAATGGATGGCTCCCTGAGAGTTTGGAATTGAGGGGAAGGGATGGGTATGTTCAGAAATGAAAGTGATATAGAAATAAAAGATATTAATAACTTTGTTTAAGACAGTAAGCACTAGGAGTTCAAAGGGTCAAAAGACAAAGTCCAAAAAACAATAATAGAAAGGGAAATGACATTGAAAATAAGCACAAAATGCATGAGATATTTAGGAGTCAACCTACAAAAGAGCATTTAATACATGTATAGATTCAATTACAGAATATTCTTTAAAGAAAGAAAAAAAACTTAAATAGCTGGAAGAATATTCAGTGTTCATGGATGAGCCCTGTCAATTTAATAAAAATGACAATACTACTAAAATTAATTTACATATTTAATGCTATACCAATCAGACTCTAAGAGGAATTCTTTCCATAGCTAGACAAAATATTAATAAAATTTATTTGGAGAAGCAAAAAGATCTAGAATATCAAGGGAAATAATGAAAAAAAAAGATAGGAGCAAAGTGGGAAACAGCACTTCCAGGCCTCAAACTATATTATAAAGCAGCAAGTATAAAAAACGTTTTGGTATTGGCTAAAAAATGAGAAAGAAGATCAATGGAGCAGACTAGATAAGGAAAAATCATAAATAATGGAACTTGATAATCTAAATCATTTAGGAAAGAACTCCTTATTTGATAAGAATTGCAGAAACCGGAAAGCAATCTGGCAGAAATTAGGCTGATACCAACATCTTACACCATATTCTATAATACAAAATTGATACGCAGCCTGAATTTTTAAGATCATCCCATAAAAGAAGTTAGAAGACAAGCAGATCATTTACCTTTCACAGGTATGGGTAGGAGGTGAATTCTTAAGCAAAGAAAGGGTAGAGCCATTTACAAAAGGTCATTTTGATTAACTGAAATTGAAAAGCTTTGGAAGAAGGAGGAAGAGAAGGAGAAGACGGAGAAGGACTAATATTTATATAGCACTTACTATATGTCAGGCACTGGGCTACATATTTTATAACGATTATCCCATTTGATCCCACAATAACTCTTGTTGTGTTGTTATTATCCCCATTTTATAACTGGGAAAAATAAGGCAAACAGAGGTTAAGTGACTTGCCCAGGCTCACATAGCTAGTAAGTGTCTGAGGCTAAATTTGAACTCAAGTCTTCCTAATTGTAGGCCCAGTGCTCTATCCAGATCAAGAAGAGATGCGGTCAACTGAAAAAAAAAAACATTTGCATGAAATCTCTCAGATAAGGATTTAGTATATAATATATGTAGGCAAAAAATATATGTAACACCAAAAGCCATTTCCCAATAGATAAGTGATCAAAGGATAGGAACAAGCAATTGTCAAAAGAAAAACAGAAACTATGCACAACCACTCGACTGCTCTAAATCAGTAATTATAAGAGAAATGCAAATCAAAACAACCTTGAGGGTTCACTTCACACCCAACACAGTGACAAAGATGACAAGAGATGGGAAAAGTCAATGTTAGAAGAGTTGCAAGAATCCAAAAACCAGACATGCTAATGGGGGTGGGAAGTAGTACAAACACAACCATTCTGGAAAGCAATCTGGAGTTAGGCAAATTAAGTTACTGAAATTTGACCCAGAGATTCGACTGATGGGCAAGACCCAAGGAGATCACTGAGAAAATAAAGTCCCCACACAGACTAAAATATTTATGGCAGCACTTTTTGGGGGTAGCAAAGAACTGGAAACAAAGGAGACACCCATTGACTAGGGCATGGCAGAACAAAAGGGGGTTCATGAATGTAATAGGACATTACTGTGCTATCAGAAATGATGAATATAATGTATATAGAGAAGTATGGGAAGACCTATGTGAACTGATGCGGAGCAAAGAAAACAATGTTTATAATAAACATGACAATGTTAATGTTAACAACCATCATGTGAATGTTGAAAAATCACAAAGAACAAACCTGGCCCCCATGAAGAGATGTGAGAAGACCCCTTCCCTCATTTCTTTGCAGAGGTGGGGGAGGCTAGGGGTGCCACAGGTGAAGAACATTGAATGTAATGTCAGATTTACCGACTTCTTGATTGATTCTATTGAAATCCACCCACCCACCCCACACATACACCTTTCTCATTTTCTTTTAATTCTTTGTTATAAGAGATGGCTCTCTAGGACAGGATCAGGAGAGATGCTGGGCAGATTTAGGGAATATAAAAACAATTTTAAAATCTGTTAAAAAAAAAAGTTCAGTGCTGGGAGCTCAAAGGGGAGAATATCCCCCTAGGTCTAAGCATGTTCGCGGATGCAGGGTTTTAAGCTGAGCCTTTTGCAATTCTTATTTCTAGTGTCAGAAATTGTCCAAATCAAAGGCAAGTATTTTAAAGTCAGTAAAAACAGTTTTGTCTATGTCTGAGTTTATCTATACTATTCTAGGTCCCCTTCTTTTAGTTTCTTCTTCCTCTCCCCCAACCATCTCTTCACTACCTATGGTCTTGGAACACAAAGAAAAGGGTAACAGAGACTAGAAATCATCTTCATAGTGAGACTCTCTCTCCAATACAATGTCCTTGAAGAAGTGCATTACTGCATAAGGCAATGCAAATAAAGAAAAAAAGGTACATACTTGTCATATGCAGTCAACTATTTTTTTTTCCTTTTGCCATGATATGCCCAGGTTTTTCTTTAGTTAATAAGAAATGTTTCCATCAGACTGAGAGAGTTGGCCATTAACAAAAATGACCCATTGGAGAGGCTAGCTGTGAACTGGTCCAGCCTTTCTGGAAAGCAATTTGGAACTATGCCCCCAGAGTGAAGGGAACAGAACCAGGGGAACAATTTATACAATTACTACAAGGTGGTAAAAAACAATTTTGAAGGGCTCAAAAGATCAGATCAACACAATGGTCAAGCATGACTCTAGATGCCGCTCCTCCCCAACCGAGAAGTAATGGATACTCTGGATGCATAGAAGGCAGATGGAGACACAGACCTTTTCTAGGCAGAGTCATTGGGGGATTAGTTTTACTTTCGTTTTTCAGCCGGGAGCAATGGAAAAGGCAGAAGGGAGAAAGGGCAGATTTTGGCTAATTGAACATTTTAATTTAATTTTTCAAATGTTTGCATTCTCTCTGAACTCAATGAACGACCACAGAGGAGACGCTTAGACCTAGGTAGATGGCAAACGTATCTCCCTCTCTTCGAGAAGAGATTGGGGGTCGGGATGCGCGTGAGGTTACGGCTGTGGAACATTACCTATGTAGTCAAACTCAGTGGACATGTTGGTTATTTTTGATGAAATGCTTCTCCCTAATTCTTTTTTTTTTTGACTCATTGTTATTATAAAGAATGATTCCCTGGGTAGGGGAGGAGAGACTACTACACTGCTATTCAGAAATGAAGGATTTATAAAAACAAAGTATCTCAATACCTTTTTAAAAATTTTAAGCCTTAAGCAGCTGTTAGGATCATGCATACCGGATACCAGTCGATATAGTGGATACAGCACTGAACCTGGACTCAGGAAGACCTGAGTTCAAATCCAGCCTCAGATATTTACTCCTGTGAGATCCTGAGCAAGTCACTAAACCTCTGCCTGCCTTAGTTTCCTCATCTCTAAAATGGGGGTAATCGTAGCATCTACTTCCCAGGGTTGTTACGAGGATCACTTGAGATAATGTTTATAAAGCGCTTTGCAAACCTTAAAGTGCTATAGAAATGCTGGCGACTGCTACAATAGCTGTTACCACTACTACCACCGCCACTGTTAGTACTACTTACTGTTGTTGTTATTATTATTATTATTATTATTAACTAATACTGTTACTGCCACTACAACTACAACCACCACCACCACCACTACTACTATCACTACTGTCCCTACCACCACTACTACTACCACCGCTATTAGTACTACTACTACCACCATCGCTACTAATACAATTACCACTACTACTACCACCGCTACCATTACTACCACCATCACTACTACACTACCACTATTACTACTTCTACTACTACTACCACTACCACTACTACTACTACTACTACTACGACTACTACTACTACTACTATACCTACTACCACCACAACCACCACCATCACTACTACTACTGCTGCTGTTACTACTACACAAAGCGGCACTGGAACATTTCTTAAAATCAATCCACAAGCACCTACTATGTGCCAGGCACTTGGCAAAGTCTAGCAGCTCAAAGAGGACTCAAAGGGTTTCCCTCTGGTGGGAGAAGACGCGTCCTGACTTAGGTATCTACTCAATACTGTTTTCTAGGATGGAATAGAGGGTGGGGGGAGGCGGCAGCACCTGAGCGGGGGCATCAGGAAGGGTGTCCTGGAGAAGGTGGCACCTGAATCGAGTTCTGAAGGAAACAAGGGCTTCTAGTTCCTACAATAAGAGGAAATGAACAAAGTAGCATAAACCCGGGTCTTTGGAAAGCCTCACCCAGTTTGCAAAGATCGGAAGCTAAACATAAAAAATCCCAAGTCGGGAGTTTGACTGAAGAGATGTGAAAAACCTCAGGGTCTGTGAAATTAGAAACATACTTCCTAGGGAGGAGAGAGAAAAATAACAGTTGAGACTATGCAAAACTGACTTCTGATCCTGTTCCCAGCAGAGTGTCTGTTTATTAATGACAGGGAGAGGAACCAATTCTGAGGGCCAGGAGGGATTTCATTCAGTAACTGCATAACCAGCTCCTTACGGTGCAGAAAACAGCCCTCTCTGTAAGTTCGTTTGGGCTCTATGACAATCCTCGATGAGACTCTATGTGCTGCCCTCTAGTGAAATGGGAGCAAGGACCAATGGAAAATTAATGCAGCTGGCACTTCATGAATATTTTAATGAATTTAATGAAATTAATGAAAATTAATTAATTAATTAATTGAGATAGATGGCGCTTCACAGGTTTCCCTATCCCCCACCTCCATGTCTTTGCATCAGCTGTCCCTGATGCCTGGAATGCTTTCCCTCCTCATCTCCCCCTCCTGGCTTCCCTGGCTTCCTTCAAGTCTCAGCTAAATTCCCACCTTCTCCCAGCCCTCCTTAATCTTAATGCCTTTTTTTTTTTTTAAAGAACATAAGCAGGGATTGCTTTAGATTTATCTTCATATCCTCAACTCGGCACATTTTGTTGTTGTGTCTGATTCTTGGTGATCCCATTTGGGGTTTTCTTGGCAAAGATACACGGAGTGGTTTGCCATTTTCTTCTCCAGCTCATTTTACAGATGAGGAAATTGAGGCAAAGAGGGTGAAGTGACTTGCCCAGGGTCACACAGCTAGTAAGTGTCTGAGGAAGGATTTGAACTTGGGTCTCCCTGACTCCAGGCCTGGCACTCTGTTTACTGTAGCTCCTTAATAAATGCTCATTGACTGGCTGAGGACTGGGACAAGAACAGTACACAGTGAGAATGTTTGGAGTTCTGCACCTTGTCAAAAATCCTTGCAATGGTGAAGCTGTACTCTGACATTCAAAGATTGAGGGACATCTCTTGGGGAGAGTGTGGATTGTTATTTCAGGGGCTGGTGAAATTCACTGGCATCAAAACGCTGGCCCTGCCCTTCCTCTCTCCCTCCTGTACTGCCAGCCTAACTTCAAGAACCTGGAGGGGAGAGTGTCAGGTTTGTCAATATCTCCAGGTCCTGCCCAATGGAGGAGAGCCATGGGAGAGCCATGGTCCTGATGAAGCCTGAGGGGCCAGCCTTCCTGCACAGGCTGGAAACATACAATGCCTGGGACCCAAACTGAGACAAAGCCAGGGAGCAGCTGGCTCTCCAATCTATGCACCAGGGCGCACAAGCTTTCTTTGTACACACTTAAATGACCCATTCACCTCACATACAACACAGAAAGAATGGATTTCCAAAGTGACAATGGGGTGATTATTACTTCTCCAGTAAAATGGGAGGGGGAGTCATTTAGGATTTGTTGTTCAGTTGTGCCCAATTTTCCGTGACCCCATCTGGGATTTTCTTGGCTGAGATACTGGAGTAGTTTGCCATTTCCTTCTCCAGATCATTTTACAGATGAGGAAACTGAGGCAAAGAGGGTTAAGTGACTTGCTAAGGGTCATAAAGCTAGTAAATGTCTGAGGTTAGATGAGTCTTCCTGATTCCCAGCACAGTGCTCTATCACTGTACCACCTAGCTATCCCCTATCATTTAGGATAATAATAAGTAACTATAATGACTGACACTAACAATGTTTTAGAAGCCACTTAGCATAGTGTGTAGAGTACATAGGACCACAGATCTAGAGCAGGAAGGTACCTAAGAGGCCATCTAGTCCCCCTTTTCACAGAGGAGGAAACTGAGGCCCATGGCGATAGAGCGACTTTCCCAAAGCCATACAAGGGAGCCATTAACCAACTTGCTCAGAGTCAATCAATTAGTAATGAAGTACCTACTATGTACTGAGCACCTACTATGTGTGGGGATATAAAAACAAAAATGAAACACTTCTTGTCTTCAAAGAGTTCACATTCTATAAGGGAGATAACAAGTCCCCAGATACCCAGAGCTTCCTGGCTCCAAGTCTAGTATTGTAGGCACCAGGATTCATTGGGGTGCAGAGCCATCTACATTCCCAGATTCTGCCATTTGACCTCCAGAAAAGGGCTCCTGAGACTTTCCATCTAAAAAGCAGCTGAGCCCCCTACCCCCTCCTTGTGTGTTGTCTCCCCAATGAGAACGTGAGGACCTTGAAAGCAGACACTGACTCTGTTTTCTATTTGTATACCCACCACTTAGTACACTGTTTTATTATCACGAATACGTGTTTAATAAATGCTTTTCTCATTCACTTATTCTTTAAAAAATTCTTTAAAAAAAAGCACTATGGGCACGTATCACTTCTTTGAAGACTGGACCGACCCCAGGACAGCATCAACAAAGAATCACAAGAAAATAACCAGCTGATGAAGCTTGACCCTTGGAGGGGGTGGGGAGGGAAGGAGTCTTGCCATTTGACTAAAAGTCTCTAAAATTTTTCTGCTCGGTTTCAACACAATGTCACAATCCCCATTCTCATAATTCAGAAAAAAAAACCCAAATCAGCCACCATTTGCATTTAGTCTGAATTATCACTGACCCGGCTGAAGTTTATATCCAGGCAAAGGCCCCAACCTATATGTACAACTCCTATCAATCCCAAGCACATTCTTGCTTTCTCCAAAATATTGCAGAATCCTCCCTTCCTTCAAGTCCCACATCTGGGGATACCTCCTCCATGAAGCCTGAGTGAAAATGATCTGGCCCTCCTCAAATTTCTTATAATCTCTTACCTCAACATCTCCTATGACCTTTTAGTCTTCTTCCTTATCACAGTCATTTGCATAAATGTCATTTCCCCTATTATTTCTCATATGAATTCCTTGAGAACCGGGTCTGGGCCAATATCTTTGCACCTCCAGATTTTATTACAAGCTCTCTCTTATACATAGTAGGTGCTTAATAATGGTTCACTGAGTGGGGGCGGGGGCAGGGGGGAGAGGAAGGAAACAAATCCAATTAAGGCTAATTTCTGCACAGGACCGTTTTTATGTGTTTATTTATTTTGCTTTTCTTCACTGGTCATGAATATATCTCTAAATAAAACTGACATCCTGAACTGGCACCCAAAAAGGCTGGCTGGCTCAGATACGGCTCTCCTGCCGGTTAATAACCTTATCTCAGGCCTCTAGTTACTGCAGAAACAGATAAGCATTTGAACTGGTCCAAGGTAATTTCTCCAGCAGAGGGCACAAATGAGCACACAGTAGTTTAAAAAAAAAAAACCCAATGTCCCCTACTTATTATATAAGCTTACTTCTTGGTGATGAATTCCCCCACAAGAGTAAAATCCAAACACAGAGGTTTGTGCTCTCCATTTACTTGTCTTCCGAAATAAAACTAGTTCCATTTCAAAGGGATCTGGGAAGAGGTGGTCACTGGACCGTCCCAGAGCCCAAGGAACCAGGGCCTCATAAAGTGAAATGGCCCGCACTGCTGAGGAGTGGTTCCGAAATGGCAGCCTTAGGGACCTTACCTTGAACTCCCATAGACCAGGTGTGGGCATCTCACAGCTGCGGAACAGGGGGTCACACAAGCTGCCCCTGTGGGCCCTGTCTAAATTCTGGCTGCCAGGGATGTGAGGGTTCATTGAGCTGATTCTCTGCGAACCCCACCAAAGCGTCAGGGGCCCCATCTTCTTCACCTTTCCCTGAAGGGGAGTTAGGCTGAAGGAGCCCTCCTGGCAGGAGACAAGGCTAAGGGCAGCCCCGCTCCATTTCAGACACAGAGGTGTCTGGGAATGGGGGGATCCTTCCCCTTGGGGGTCAGGGGCCAGCCACCAGCCTGGACCTTGAGGCCACCTTTTCTCCCGCCCCGGGGCTGCGTGCCAGTCGTAGGCATGCCTGCTGGGGCCAGAACGCCTCCTCGCCATGCAAAGGGGGCAATGAAGGGCTATCTACACCTGGGCCCCGGCAGTGTCATGGGAAGGTATCTGTGGGGGGACTCTAGGATAGGAAAGAGAGGGGGGAGGCTGGTGGAGAGAGGTCCCTTCCCCTCGCCGTCTCAGCCCGCAGAGGCTAAGAGAGGACAGAAGGGTGCCTTCCAAGGGGGAAGCCAGGAGGAGGCAGTCCCGTCCGGCCCCGAGCCTTTCCTTCCCCGGGCTCCCGATCCTCAGCTTCTCCATCCCTGCATCTCTCCCTCCCTCCCTCTGTCCTTCCTCCCTCCCTCTCGGCAGGTGCTGCACCGGCTCTGCAGGACCGGGATCAGCAGCAGCAGCAGCAGCGGCGGCGGCAGCAGTTGCAGGGGCAGCGGCAGAAGCAGGGGCAGCAGCAGCAGGAGAGCAGGGCAGCACGCGCATCCCTCACCTGTGCCCGCCCGCCCTCCCGCAGCAGCCGGGCCGGTGCCGGGGCAGTGCAGCAGCAGCAGGTTGGTCTAGCCTCGCGGATGCTCTGCGTCCCGAGGAAGCCTCAGGCGCCTGAGACTGGCGCCCGCGTCCGCCAGGGGGCGAGAGGGAACGCGGAGCCCGCGAGGAACACTGGGAAGTGTAGTCCAGCGGCGCCGCGGCGACGGCCGGAGAGATCCAGGGGCCAAGGTGGACTACACATCCCGGCGTACCCCGCAGCCAAACTTCAGCCCGGAGAGCTCTCCCACGCCTTGCCTAGGTCAGTCCGCTGAGCTGCGGAGCTCACCCTCTCGGGCTGAGCGAGGCGGACTCTGGCTCCCAGGTGCCCAAGACCTGGCTGAGATTCCTTGGGTGTAGAACTATAGGGAAGGAAGTTATCTTGCCCTACATGAGCCTGAGCTTTAGATCTTAGAATCATAGATTTTGAGTCCGAAGGGACTCTGTAAAGGGACTCTGGAGGAGGAAGTTCAAAGAGCCTTGATGGCGTACCTGGGTTTCACTCACATAAGGGACACGGTCAGGATTCAAACTCAGAGTCTCTAACAGAAGCCAGCCTGCTTTCCATAGCCAAGTCATGCCATCCGATGGAAAGCCCCATAATGCTAATGCTACCCTTGGGGGTCCCTCTCCCATCCCTTCCTCATGCCCACCGTCCACCTTTCCAGACCCCGAATACATTCCTGCCTTCCACATTCTCTACGATGCGTCCAGACTAGCTTTCTTGTCTCTGACGCGCAAGTCCATCACCACACCTTTGCTCAGGCCGGTCCCCATGCCTGGAATGCAGTCCCTTCTTACTCCTGATTCTTAGAATTGCCAGTTTCTTTGAAAATCACAGCTCATTCCTATCTGAGGTAGCTGGCTCCATGGTAGGAGGCTGGACTTGGAGTCAGGAAGACCTCAGTTTGAATTTTGGTTCCAATACATTAGCTCGTGATTCTGGGTGAGTCATTTAACCTCTCTCAGCCTCCTTTTTCTAATCTTTACAAATGGGAAATGAAAAATCTTTACAGATTTTACAATGAGGGAGCTGGACTCTATGCTCCTTTGCAGCTCTACATCTCTGATCCTCCTGAGACCTTTCCTGACTCCTCGAGCTGCTAGTGTTACCCTGAGATAATATTGGTAAAGTATCTGGCCTGTAGTATGTGCTTAAGAAATATTCCTTCCATCCCCTTTTATTGCGCATATACTTATAAGTGTAAAAAGTGTTTCCTCCTTTTTGAGGGCAAGGATGGTTTCCCGTTTGTTTTTGTATTCCTACTAGGTGTTTAATGAGTCAGTTGAAGGTTAATATGTGCAGGACACTGCAGTTGGCCTTGTGGATACAAGCAACTCACAAGTGTATGTAAGTGTAAATGTAACTAGGCTTCCAAGTCTGGGACATTATTCCTGCTCTTGGTACACAGGTGTAGTTCTGGAATGGGGAGGGAATGTTCATTCAATGCTTCATTCCTCCAAGAGGGAAAGAACTGGTGTGAGAGCTTTGGAGAAAGAGAGGCA
Organism: Trichosurus vulpecula; assembly: GCF_011100635.1. Lineage (NCBI taxonomy): Eukaryota > Metazoa > Chordata > Mammalia > Diprotodontia > Phalangeridae > Trichosurus > Trichosurus vulpecula. The sequence goes on from NC_050579.1 coordinate 30,289,036, forward strand.
TTGATTATTTGAGAGAGGACATGTGTGGTCCCAGATACTCTTCAGATGGACAGCAGACATGAGGAGAGAGGATGCTGACTTTGGAGGATGCTAGCACGTTGGGGACACTCCATCCTCAGCATGTCTCTGATTTCCAGTTTTCTTTTCTCGAGACTTTAGAAAATTTCCCCTTGGGTGAAAACAGAGCCTCTCATGGTTGGGTTGAGATTTCATTTCACTTCCATCTAAAGCTCATTTACTTTCTGGCATATGCTAATCTATATAACTTCTCTGATTTTTTGCTTGCTATTCTGCGTGGATTGGCTCACTATTCACTATTTATGATGGTCTTTTGTCTAACCAGCCTTTGGTGGGAAGGTGTTCCAACCTGTGGCCTCGAGGCCACATGTAGCCTTCTAGGTCCTCAAGTGCAGCCTTTTGACTAAATCTAAACTTTTCAGAACAAATCCCCTTAATAAAAGGATTTGTTCTGTAAAACTTGGACTCAGTCAAAAAGCCGTGCCCAAGACCCTAGAAGGCCACATGTGGTCTCAAGGCCACAGGTTCCCCACCCCTGGGTTGGGTGGTATCATATTCCTTCCCTATATATTCTTTCCCACCTTGCCAGTGCTGGAAGAAATAAGATTGTAAAGGGGAACCTGGAAGTCACATACAAACTATTCCAAAGATCAAAAGAGCACAATTTCCAAATTGTTATCATATATTAACTAAAATTTGCAACCTAGTAATTAATATGTGCATGTAGGCACTACCTGTCAAAGTTCAATGATCGTATGATATAAAAATTCTAGATAAAATCCAGACCTCCACAAACCCAGACCAGTGGAACATCAAAAAGGTACTGACAACTTTGAAATTCTACTGATAACTTTGAGATGATTTGGTTATGTTAATGAACTAACCCCTAGATGGTACAGGTAGGAGTTGGTTTGTTCCCCCCCAAAAAAATCCTATAAAAATGAGACCTCAGACTCTTCTTCCATTTCAATAAGGTCCATGCTACCTAGTGCTCCAAGTTCTGATCCATGATTCCTTGAGTAGTACCCCCTGCCTTACCCTTGCTCTCTCCCCATCCTCTTCCCCACTCTGCCTTCCTTCACCATCCCATTCCCTTGTCCCTGAGCCACATCATCTACCTCTGTATCCCTCCCCACTTTTTGCCCCTTGTCTCTGTGCCTTATTAAAATGTGATTGGCCCCTTGTTCCCCTCTGCCAAGCCTTGTCTTTCTCAATGAGTACCTAAGGAACAGGGCAAGCCTGCCCAACTTCATAAATTAATTATCAGTTCATTAAAGCAGCTCCAGGGCATTCCAGCTGAGGAGCAAATAAAGATTTCAGAAGTCCAGGCTCTAGAAAAAGATGAGCTACAAAGAAGAAGAAATAGTGTCGACGATAAACTTTAAAATGGTAGAGTTATCCCCTGAAGTAAGTCAATATTCACTGTAATTGGAATGTACTAATGTGTAACTTGAATAATCCCTCAGACTCTATCAGGTAAACATAAAATCTGGTAAATTTTAAAATTCACAAGAATCTCCAACTGTAATGAATTCATTAAACGAAATCAATTTAACATGCTAAAGCACAATTCTACACACACACACACACACACACACACACACACACACACACAAATAAAGTGGATAAGGACTTACTGTAACCAGAAGTTGTGAGTTTACCCTTTGGGCCCATGTGTTTTCTACACTTGTGCCTCACTACCAATGCACTTAAAGTTTGAATCCATTCTCCTCAAGCACCTTATGTTTTTAGGGAGAGCGTATTCCCCCAGTTTGGGGGGAGTATTTTGCGTCAATTATTCATACTATATGATCATAGTAAATATCTTTGCTAAAAGCTCACTAATGCTGCTGTCTGATTATTAATGGGAAGCATGGTGGTGGGGGCTCATGAGTGACAATACTAGAAACCCAGGCCATCACATAGTACCATGAGACTAGTAGATGTCAGCTACCCACTAGGGACCCAGTCTGCCAATGGAAGTGGGAGTTAAGGAAGTAATCTCAGAGGGTGTGCTATATAAGTAAATACAAAGTGAAGAGATTGAGGGAAGGGAGAAGGAAGACTAAAAATTAGGAGAATAAGGAAAGGTCTTTTGAAGGTGTTAGCATTTGAGCTCTGCCTCTGAAGAGTTCCAAAATATAGAGGTGAGAAGAGAAAGCATCCCAGCTTGTTCAAAGACATGAAGATAGGAAGTTATGTGCAAGCAATAGCAACCAGGCCAATGGCTGAAAAATGCAATTTATGACAAGTAGTACCTGGAAACATAGGCTGGAGCCGATCATGAAAGGTTTTAAATGCTCAAAGTTAGGAGTAGTATTACAGTGAGGTCCAGATGTCAGCTGGAATAAAGAGACCTTTCTAAGAGATGCTGAAGGAATATGGGCATCCAGACTCAAGCTTCCTAGATGGAATTGTACGACAGGAGAGTATGGAAGAGCAGCAGCCACGCTGGGAATGTTGTTGCTGACGGGGTCCCAGTGAATCTGTTTAGTTTGCAGGACTTTGCTGCCACCCATTGGAAAGAAGTGGAATTGAGCTCCTAGTAGCCAAAATTGAAAAGAGGATGGTGGACAAGGTTGACTACATTTAACATTTATTAGATATCTACTGCGTGCAAAACTTTACGGGCACAAAAACCAAACAGTAACAAAAAATTTGTCCCTTCCCTTTCTCTCCCTTAAGGGATGTGTACTTTAAATAACATGTAAATAGAAAATTTATTCTCAAATGCAAGATAATTTAAGAGGAGAAAGTACTAACAAGTAGGAGAATAACAAAAGGCTCCCTAGAGGCAGGGACACCTGAGCTGAGCCTTGAAGGGATCGAAGGAGGGAACGAGAGACTCAGCTAGTCTTGAGGAATAGCCTGTAAGGTCTTGGAGGAGGAAGACGGAACGGTACGTTTAGGGACTAGCAGAACAACGGGCCAGTCACAGGAAGGCAAGCAACATGAAGGAGCAGTGGGAAGGTGGTCTGGGGCCTGCTTTTGGAGGGCTGAGGATTTTGTGTTTTGTCCTAGATGTGGCAGGAAGCTGCTTTAAGATTACTGAGCAAGGGAACGATATGGTCAGACTTTTGTGCTTTTGGAAAATGATTTCAACAGCCAAGCAGAATATTGCTTTTTTCCATCAAGCATTTTTAAAATGTTTCTGGAAATTTATTATTACTGGTGCTACTGATTAGATTGCATTTGGGAAATTGTGGAGTGCTTTCAACCACTCTAAGCTGCCCCCGAAACAACAACTCACCTTTTAAAAAATGTCAACATTCTCCTGGAAGTGTTGTTATAGTTGTGAAGCTTGGAACACCACAGTTTCCAAAGAAATGAAGGGAACAAGTAGGAAACAATACATTTTCAATGCATCTGCTCACAAGAAGTAGCAGCAAAGACATCACTGAGAAAATGTACAATTCTAAAAGGAAGCAGTTGTACATCATAGGCCAGGCCTGAGTCAGGCCAATCTGGTGCTTCGAGTTTAGAAATTCAACTTTCGTACATGAACAGTTTAGATTTGGAAGTCTCCCTAACTGTAGAATAGAAAGGTCATTTAGGAAGGATACAGCATTGATTCACTTGGTTGTAGATTCCTTGCCTCTATCCCAGATCATGCTGGTCCACTGGTCAGAACGAGGTTAACTCTTTGTGTGCTGGCCTTTTGTACTCAGGACACCAGAAAGCCCAAGTCTTAGTCCCCTGAGCCAATTAGATCTTTAGAATGGTTTAAAATCTTGTAAGTAAAAACTGGCCTAGCTAATACGGCAGATATTGCTTTTGCCACACTCTATCTGTTGGTGGCAAAGTCTTAAAGGTCTAAAGATCTGGAGCAGAGATGTCAAACTTGCAGCCAGAGAACCTTGTAGCCAGAGTAACTGGGGAAATATGTAACAAAATAAATAAAACTACAATACAACATAAATAATGTTAATTTGTGCTTTTCTAAGTCAACATACTAGAAGCAGCTAGGTGGCCCACTGGATAGAGCACTGGGCCTGAAGTCAGGCAGACTCATCTTCTTGAGTTCAAATCCAGCCTCAGACACTTCCTAGCTATGTGACCCTGGGCAAGTCACTTTACCTTGTTTGCCTCAGTTTCCTCATCTGTAAAATGAGCTAAAGAAATAAATGGCAGTTTCTTTGCCCAAAACCCCAAATAGAGTCACTGAGAGTCAGAGACGACTGAAAAAAACTACTGAACCGAAATTCAATATGCTGCCCACCATTTCAATGGATTTATTCTTGGACAACCCTAATCTCAGGCCCATAAGAAGACTGACATGGACAGCATTGGAGGGGGAAAAGAAAAATGAAAAAAAAAGTCAATGCCACCACAGAAAAAATAAGCAATGTAACATCCCTGAAGAAGTGATAGAATAGGGAGAAGAAGGAAGACCAAGAGTCCCAGGCTTTGCCTCTCCCCTTAAGAAAGACCAAGGCTGGCATCATAACAACCTGGTCCATGTGGATGAGGCCAAACCTTTGTGTTTCCCAGTGAGGGGATGTCCCAGAAGAAAGTGCTGGTGATGAGCAGGAGCGGTACCAGAAACAGTTGGACTAGAGCACAGATGTCTCTTCTTCCACAGTCATTGATGGTCATCAGAAGGCTGGATCACATGTAGTAAAGTAACTAAGAGGTCGTTCTAATCTTGCAAGTGACCCAGCGGTCCTCCACACAGGCCCTTCCCTGGACCCTGGGAGCCCTAGGGAGAGAGGGGGCAATAACAAATCTTTGCCCCCTTAGAAGCTTTTGCTCAGGGATTTCCCCATTTCTTGGGGAGGGGGAGATAGAAGGTGCTACATAGACAGTTCCTCCTCCCTGCTCTAGCCAGAAAGAGAGTTATGTCCCCTCAAACTCTATGCCTTGGTCTGCTGAGTGCTTCCTGAAAAGTTGCCCAGTAACCATTGGGTCCTTGCAGCACTGGCAGCTGTATTCACATCACTGCCCTTCTACTGCTGCTGGGGCTGGCTAGACTGCCTTGATCCACTGCCCACTCTGCCAGGGCCAAGCACTACCCTCCCTGTACTGGAGACTGAATGCTGACCCCCTCCCCGTCCCCCCCCCCCGCCCCGGTCCAGCCACAGCACAGTAGGCGCTGCCATTCCTGGGGCCTAAGTACGGCTCTCTCTTCCAGGGCCTAGTTATGACCCTCTGTGCTAAGCTAAATGATGTCCCTATAGGCTAGGGCTTGGGTGCTGATGCAGGTGCTACCACAACCCTCTTGTACCAGGGCTAGAGCATGGCTGTGGACACTGCCATTGCCTCTGCTGCTGGGGCGTGAGATCTGCTCCTCTTGGTCAGACTGAATACTGACATAGGCTTTGCTGCCACTGCTGCTGCTGGAGCCTGGCCACTACCCTTCTAGGCCAGATCTGTAGAGCTGCTAGGCAGAATGTGTCCGTGAGAGTTGCCGCTTCCCCTGTGCTGGGGCCCACTCCATAGCAACTCCTCACTCAGCCCTTCCTGGAAAACAGAGAGGGAAGGAGGAAGAGAGGAAAGGAGAAACAGAGACAGAGAGATGCAGAGACAGAGATAGACACAGACAGAGAGGCAGAGAGTGAAGGCAGGGGAGAGAAAGGAAGAGAAGAGAGAGACAGAGAGAGAGGGAGAGAAAGACAGAAGAGAAAGGCAGAGAGACAGAAACAGAGAGATGGAGGTAGGGAAGAAAGAGAGAGAAGAAGGGAAGAGAGATACAGAGAGAGGAGAAAAAGGGAGGGAAATAAGGGAGAAAGACAGAGACAGGGAAAGACAGACATAGAGAGATAGAGGGAGACAAATAGAGAGAGAGGGAGAGACAGAGAAAGTTTGGAAGGGCAAGAGCCCAAGCTATCCCCTCCGCCCCCATTAAGTTTCTTAAACTGATCGAGCCAATCAATCATGATGGATTTGCCTCATTTGGCACAGAGGCCTCTGGGGAGGATCAAGGAATGTCCTTTCAAGGACCTTCCCCAGTGCCTTGGACAGAAGAGTCCCAACAAAGTCCATGTGGCATGGTCCCCAATGGCTTCCAAAATGCCATAGAAAAAACCCTAAGCAGTCCCTTGTACAGTTTTTAGACAATTCTTCAATTCTAGTCTTTATGGTGGACATAGATCTGCCATAGCTGGGGCCTGGAGATCACAATTACCCACAAACACAAACATTATGCAAATTTAACAAGTGAAAATTCACCACATTTATCACCTTCAGGGCATAGTTCTTAAAGTTACAAGCATATTCTTCCCTTGCTCTAGCTGCTGAATTCCCATAGATAGTTTCCCCTCTAGTCCCCTTGGGACAAAGGATGGCAGACACCTCATAGTGTGTAGCCATCGTTGCCAGGGGGCCTGCTGGGAGTCACCTTCTTGGGCATCATCTTTTCCCAACTTAAATCAATCCATCACTCGGCAATCTGGTCACTTCTGTGACAAATGTTGTAGCTTAGGCCTGACTCAGGCTACTCTGGTGCTTCAGATTCCAAATTAGAACCAGATGACTTAAGGGGGAACAGAATTGAAAAGCATTGCGATCAGTATAGTTCAGGCTGGTTTTGGAATCAGAAGACCATGCAGTGTCATGTAGTGCAGGGGCGGCTAGGGGGCGCAGTGGATAGAGAAAAGCTCAGAGATTACTTCGATAGGCTAGAGATGGCAAGGGTCGTGTGGGTGCAGAGGAGGGGACAGATACAAGAGGTGCTGCGGCTGGATGATCAAGAAGCCTTGGCAGCTAGGAAGTGAGGGAGAGGGAAAAGTCAAGCATGGCTGAGGTTGTGAACCTGGCTGACTGGGAGGCTGGTTGGTACCCTCTCAAGAAACAAGGGAGTTTGGGAAAGGGGTAGGTTGTGGGTGTGAGGACATAATGAGTTCCATTTTGAACACATTGAATCGGAAATGCCAATGGCACATCCAGATGAATGTCCAGCAAGGAATAGTCAAAGCAGGATTAGAGCCCAGGAGAGAGACTAAGGCTAGATTTAGAAGCACGGAGGTCTTCTGTATAAAGGATACCAACTGAAACCAGGGGAGCTGATGAGATCCCTCTCTGATGAGAGGGCTGGATCCCTTGATTTACCAAGGGAGGGAGGGAGGGAGAGAGAAAGAGACAGACAGAGACAGAGAGATTGAGAGAGACAAAGATGGGGAGATGGGAGGGGAAGAGAGGAGAGGGGAGGGGAGGGGAGGAGAGAAAGAGAAAGAGAGAGAGAGAGAGAGAGAGAGAGAGAGAGAGAGACAGAGAGAGACAGAGACAGAGAGACAGAGAGAGACAGAGACAGAGAGAGAGAAGAGAAGAGAAAAAAGGAGAGAGACACACACACACACACACACAGAGACAGAGAGGGAGAAATGAAGAGAAATAGATTAGGGAGCAATACAATTAAAAGGATTCTGAACTGTCCGGACAGCTAGCTGGACTCAGAAAGTATTTGCTGTGGGCTCGTGTCAGGGCAGGGGGGGGTATCTCATGGAGTGCCCTAGGGATTTATGCTGAGCCCTATGCTGCTTCACATTTTTATTAATAATTTGGATAAAGGCATAGATAATAAGATATTCAAATCTGCAAATGGCACGAAACGGGGAGAACAACTAATGCATGGAATAAAAGAGTCAGGATCCAAAAAGCTCTTGATAGGCTGAAGCATGGAGCTGGAATCTACGAAGATGAAATTCAATGGGAATATATGTAGAATTTTACTCTTGGGTACAAAACAAATCAGCTTTACAGCTATAATTGTGTGTGTGTGTGTGTGTGTGTGTGTGTGTGTGTGTGTGTGTGTGTGAAAAACTTAGGGATATAGATCTTTGCAGCAGGTAGGTGGCTCAGTGGACAGAGTTCTGGGCTGGAGTCAGGAAAACTCAACTCCCTGCGTTCAAATCCAGTCTCAGACAGTTACTGGATGTGTGACCGTGGGCAAGTCACATCACCCTCTTTACCTCAGTTTCCTCATCTGTCAAATGAACTGAAGAAGGAAATAGCAAACTACTTTAGTATCTTTGCCAAGAAAACTCCAAAACGGGGGTCACAGAGCGTCAGACAGGACTGAACAATAAAAGATCATCGTGAATCAACAGAGTGATGTGGGGGCCAACAAAGCTTAATGCACTATTGAGCTGTACTAAGCAAGGCATGGCTTCCAGAATTAGGGGGGCAAGGAAGAAGACCACAGGAGGAAGAGCATGGTTTGGGTAGGAGTGCCTAGAGTATCCTCAGGAAGATCCAAGTGGGCATCCTGCCTCAGACCCTTTACTAGTTGTGTGACACTGGGCAATGTCCTTAACCTCTTTCAGCCTCAGTTTCTCTTATCTGTAAAATGGAAATAATGATAATACCAACCTCACCAGGTTATCGTGAGGATCAAATGAGACCATCTATGTGAAGCGCTTGGCAAATCTTAAAATGCTATGAACATGCTGCCTATTATTAAAGCATAGATTAAGTTAGCCATCTGGGGAGTTTTCTATTGAGCAGTTAACTGTAATTCCCCAGTGAATGGACAAATGACCCTCGTAGAATGGCAGAACCTTAGAAATATTCTGATTCAAGCCCCCTACTCCCACCCCAACCCCACCAATTTACAGAGAAGTGACGGCTACCAGTCAGTTAGCAGCCAAACATGGACTTGAACCTAGGTCTGCTGACCCCTGCTCTGGTGATGTCTCTTTCCCCTGCACCCTGCTGCTTTCAAACGTTATCTCGGATATCTCCTCTCCCTTTTCTGGCCCCTGCAGAAGTGGGGGGAAGTGGTCTACAGGATATAATGGTCATTTTAAAAAATGGGTTGATCGTATTACGTTTATTTTTCACTTTATTCTTTTCCTTATTTTTGTTTGTTTGTTTGACATAAGAGATGGTTTTACCTGGAGTGGGTGGAAAATACATTCGGAAATGTAGGTGATTAATAAAAATCTAGCTTTAAAATGTTACGTTCTCCTTCAGTGTTTGTGCTTCTGTTTGCCCCCAAGCCGTTCAAAGCCCTTTAGCTAAAAATACCCATTTCTCACGGATTCATAGTTAATTGAGGAGGGAAGTTGTTTGGGGAAGGAGGGTGGGGTTGTACTGTACTTTCAGGAAGGAATAGTGTTTAGAGCTTGCAGGGACCTGTGTGAGCCTTAAGCCCAACGACTTCATCTTCCAGGTGGGGAGGCTGACGCGGACCAAAAGGAACCGCCTTGGCCAGCGTCACGCAGGTAGTTAATGGCAGAGATGGAGCTGAGAGCCAAGTGCTTTGGCTCCGGGCGCCGCGCGCCAGGCTGTACCGTTAGAGGATACGCGGTCAAGGTCGCCGGCTCGGTCGGAGGAATGGCCGGTCCTGGTGGGGCGGGGACAGGCTTCCTGGAGGCGGGCAGATCAGGCCAGCGCGTTCCAAACACTCTCCAAGAGCTTTCAGGACCGTGGCCGTGGGGCGCTCGGGCAGTGGCTCCCAGCTGCGCGCTGGCGTCTCCGGCTAGTCTGCGCTGCCCCACAGCTGCCGGTGGCCCGGCCCGCCCTGGGATGATCTGGGCGGGCTCGGGCTGGAGCAGGGGCGGTCCGGGGCGGAGACTGCTCCTCTAGAGTCCAGGCGCTCACTGGCCCTCTCTGTACCCTGCGCCGGGGAGCCAGTCTGCCGAGTATGGAGGAGGCTCCCCAGGACGTGCCAGCGCCCTCCGAGGCCCGGGGGCTACGCTGGCTGCTGACCCTCAACTTCCGAAAGGAACTGCGGGGGCTCCTGTGGCTGGCCGGCCCGGTGGTAAGCTCCCCTCCACCTTCTCGCCCTCCGCCTTCCTTCCTTCCTTTCCCTCCCTTTCCCCACCTCGCTCTTGGGCTCATCCAGAATGCCCACCTGGAGGACTCCAGCCCGGGGCTTCTGGAGGGCCAGCTGGGGAAGTCATGGCTGCGGGGACCGGCAGCAGTCCCGGGCTTCTTGCTGAGCAAGGAGGGCAGGCATTTCCTGCGTGCAGAAGGGAAGCCAGCGTCTGTCTGTCTGCTGTCATAAGAGACAGCGCTAATGTCCCCACTTCTGCTTGACCTGACTTGGAAAGGTTCTTTTTTTACAATTTCGTCCCTGATTACGCAAACTGTTACCGCGTGGACGAGCTTGGTCTGCTAGCTTTGCAGCATTATTCAAACTCAACTTTCAGGACCTAACCCGCCTAAGGGAGTTCTAAGAAGGGCAGGACACTGCGGGTTTGGGATTCGGGCGTGGGAATTTCTTATGGATCTAGTCAAATCTGATGCCGATCCTTTAGAATGGGACCTGTAGGCTGGAGAAACAGAGTGAGGAAACTTAAAAGCCGTCGGATCCAAACCTCTAACTTTACTGATATGGAAACTGAGGCCCAGAGACAGTCACTGACTTGCCCAAGCTCATAACAAGTAAGTCTGAACCCAGGTTAGAGTGGTATAAAGTAGAAGGCATACTGGCTCTGGAGTCAGAAGAACAGGGTGCCTGAAGCTCACCCTCTGCCTTAACCTCCCTGGGTTTCAATTTTCTTGTTTGTACAACAAGGGGGGTTGTACAAGGTGGCTTCTAGAGCTGTGATCCTATAAGTTACATCCCCCAGGCCTCAGTTTCCCCATCTGTAAAATGAGGGGGTTGGACTAAATGATCTTTGAGGTCCCCTACATCTCTAGGTCTATGATTCTACCCCTAATTCATTGTTTTTGCCATAACCCCGACTGTGCTCTGGGAGGAGAGATGACTCTGGGAAAAATCAGGGCCTTCTAGGATACCTACTCAAACCAGCAAAGCCAATAAGGGATGTATGTTATTGCCAAAAGCCCCAAAGAGTCCTTACATCTCCTTTTTTGACTGAGAAAATAAATTAGGTTCCCATGTCCTCAGTTCATCTATTGTGAAGTTAGGGAGAATGATCACTGTGCCCATTCTAAAGCTGGAGAGACTGAGGACCCAGATAGCCAAATTGTCTCCCTTGTTGTATGGCTGTGTCTCCTAGAATCTTTAGTGCCAAAGACAATACATAACAGAATGTGTCACTTGAGAGATTTCTGCCTAGAAAAGGTCTTTCAGGTAGATTTTTGAATCTTACAGCCTTTTGGAGAGAGAAACTATTCTATATCCTTTCCTTACATTAACAACAAGAAAGAAAAAGAAGAAAAGAATTTGTATAATCATAGATTTAGAGCCAAAAGAGAACATAAAGACCGTTTGGTCAAGCCCCCTTATTTCACAGATAAGGGAACTGAGGCCCAGGGAAGTCAGGTAACCTGAACAAAAGTCACACAAGAAGTGGTCATATGTGGTCACAAGTGACCAAATCCAGGTGCTGCAACTCCTCTTGGGTTGAGGTTCTGGCAGCCAGGAGAGATGATCCCACTTGGCAGGGCAGTGGGCTGAAAGTGTCACTGGGATTTTTACACTGTCACAAAATGTTCCAGCTGTATGGGCCCTTTGTAAATCAAGCAATCCATTCCCTCTGTTCTGCAGATGAGATGACTGAGGCCTGAAGAAGGTAAATGATTCACCCAAGGTGACACGGAGAGTTAGTGGCAGAGTTGATTAATCAAGGAGTTGATTTCAGGCAACTTCCCCAAGGGCAGTTTCTTCCATATCTCTCTCATTTGTGTTCAGCTCCCAGCTTGGACTCAGAGCTTGGACAAGTCTCTTTGACCTCATTAGGCCTCAGTCTCCTGTAAAATGAAGGGCTTGAACTAGGTAACCTCTCAGGTCTCTTACAGTTCTAAACTCTCTGGATGTCCCTACCCCCACCCCCCAACCCCCATCCCTAAAGGGTCAACTCTGGGTTTGGTAAATTCCATACGAAATTCTCACCTCCACCTCCCAAATGGAAGGGCTCAGACTTGATGGTCCTGAGGTCATAGATTTAGAGCTGGAAGGACCTCAGGGAGAGGTCAGCCAGTTAGTTCTCCACCCCCTTGTTTCACTGATGAGAGAGCCTCTGCTTGAGACGTGAAATGATTTGCCCAAAGTCACACAGAGAACAAATTAATAGCTGGACTTGAACTCAGATCTTCTGACTTCAAATCCAGGGTTCAAATCCTCAGACACTTACTAGCTGCTGTGGCCCATGGTGAATCACCTCTGAGCCTCCGTTTTCTCTTCTGTAAAATGAGAGTTGAATTTGACATGACTCCCAATGTCACCTCCTCTTGTAAGATCCCTATGAATTGTAATACTTTGCTGCATCTCTGTCCTTTTAGGTGGCTTAAAAAAACCCACGTCTTCAGCTCCACTGTTAAGAGCACAGCCTTGTTTGACCAGAAAAGTCACTTTTCTGCAGGCATATCAGGCTGGAGCAGTGTTTATCTTTTGCCAAATGGATTACATTATGGCATCTGTAGGACAGATTGGTCCCATCCTGTCTCTGCAGCTCTTGATGTCCAGCCAGGCAGGACTTTGAAATAGCCTTTTGCTGCTCAGTTCCAAGACATCCACCCTTTCCCCAAGACCTTTTCACTAGGGCCTCACAGGTGGCTAGAACACCACAAATGCAAATGAACTCAGCCCTGGGGATTTCAAGCATCCTTGCTACAGAACTGGGAGCACCTGGCTCCTGCTGAGTAGTCTCAGCTGTCTCTGATCAGGTGAGAGTATCATCGCCCTAAACGAGATGGGCAGGGAAGAAAAAGACACAGTACCATCAGCGTGTGCAGGCAATAGATGTTTTTTTCTCATTAGAAATAGCCAGACCACTCACTCTTCAGGCCCTCTGCCTTCGAATTGTTGCTTAGGCATCAGAAATAGCCCGCAGACAGAGAGATTTCTGACAGATCTGGCTTAGCAAGGGACTTGGGTGCCAGGCTAGAAAGAGGTTGTCATAAAATCATAATTTCAGAGCTGCAAGGGACCTCAGAGGCCATCTAGTGCACACACCACAGGAGACCAACCTGAGGCCCAGATGAGTTAAGGGTTAAGGTCATGCAGGTAGTAAGTGGAAGAATTGAGATTTGAACTCAGGTCCTAACTTAGAACCCTGCTAAATTCAACTCTGTTTCACTTTCTCTTTGCCTCCCTCCCTGTCTCTCTCTTTTTCTGTTTTTTTCTGTCTCTCTCTGTCTGTCTCTCTTTCTCTGTGCCCCCTTTTCTCTTTCTCTTTGTCTCCCTCCCTGTCTCTCTTTCTCTCTTTTTTCTGTCTGTCTCTCCCCCCTCTCTTTTCTTTGCTCTCTTTCTCTTCCTCTTTTCTCTCTGTCTCTGTCCCCCTCCCTCTCTCTCTCTTTTTCTCTCTCTCCCTACCTTCTCTCTCTTTCTGTCTTTTTCTGCCTCTCTCTCTCTCTCTTGCTCTCTCCCCCCTCCCTGTCCCTCTCTCTCTTTCCCTCTCTCCCTCCCTCTCCCATCTCTCTGTCTCTCCCTCTCCTCTCTCTCTCTGCCTCTTTTCTCTCTCTTTCTCTGGCTCTCCTCTCCTCTCCCTCTCTCTCTCTGTCTCCCTCTCTCTTTCTCTCTCCTCTCTCTCTTCCTGTCTCTCTTTCTCTTTCTCTCTCCCTCTCTTTCGCTGTCTCTCGCTCTTTTTCTCTGTCTGTCTCTCTTCTCTAGGCATGGTTTTGTCAGAGAGTAGCCATTTATTTCTCAGCCCCTGATTTCATTTGCTTCTACAGTATCATCCTGTCCTGTGACACGAGGAAAAATGACTCCCGTATTCTCCAAATCACAAAACACAACACCCCTTCCTTGGGTTGGCTGCTGCTGGGTTTGTAGAATCATAGCAGGTTGGAGCTGGAGGGGATTGGAAGGGGTATTGCATCCACCCCCTTCATTTTGCTGAGGCCTGAGGCCCAGAGCATGAAAATACTCTAATAGCCTAGATGTCACTGAATCTCCCTGGGTGGCCCAGTGAGCCTATAGGACACGACTTTTTCTGTGAACTAATTGCTCACAGATTAAAAACAATTTAAAGGAAAAACCAGATTTTTCCTCATAGTCAAGCATAGAAGAGTGGAATGAGGTTTAGAATTGGACTACCTGGATTTGAATACCAGTTGTGCCATTTAATAGCTATGTGACTTCGTTGTTCAGTTGTTTCAGTCATGTCCGGTTCTTTGTGACCCCATTTGAGTTTTCTTGGCAGAGATACTGGAGCGGTTTGCCATTTCCTTCTCCAGCTCATTTGACAGATAAGGAAACTGAGGCAAACAGGATAAAGTGACTTGCCCAGGGTCACACAGCTAGTAAGTATCTGAGGCCAGATTTGAACTCACAAAGAGGAGTCTTCTTGACCCCAGGCCTGGCATTCTGTGCACTATGGTGCCACCTAGCTTGACTTTTGAGATATCACTTTACTTCCCTTGGCTTCCAGAAACTGAGTGGGATGGACTAGGCAGGTGATCCTATAGCTCTTAAATCTATGATTGTATGGATAAGAACCAGGAGGTTAGAGATGGTTAGGGGGAAAGAGAAGGGAAAAGAGGGTGGGAGAGAAGCCATAACCCCCAAGTGGGGTCATGCTCATTAGCCATGGATAGATCTAGCAATGAGTAGGCAGGCCGAGTTCCAGGAGCCTCTGCTTCCAAAGGCAATCAGAGGATTGGAGATACCATCCACTCTAACCCCCTACCACATTTAGAGCTGGAAGGGGCCTCAGAGGTTCTTAACTTTATTTGTGTCCTGGACTCCTGGGGCAGGCTGGGAAACCTCTGGACCCCTTCCCAGAATCGTGTTTCTAAATCCATAGGATTCCAATGAAAGTGAAATGCAGCAATCAAAATTATTTTTAAAAAACAAGTCCATGGACCCCAGATTAAGAAATCCTGCCTTCAATTCCAATTCCTATTACTTACCAGGACAAATAAAATAAGGGGATTTTATTTTATGTATTAAAATAAAACTGTATTCTGAGGAGTCCATAGGCTTTACCAGGCTGCCCAAGGGGGCCAGGACACCCAAAACAAGGAAGAAACTCTGCATTAGGATGAGTTGAGAGTCAGGCGGAAAACCGTATGCCTGCAGGTATCTGAATTGCTTGGAAGTTTGGTCCTGCCTTCCCACCGCAAAATATCTTGCTGCCAGACTAAATTGGCAGGCTTTCTGAAGAAACAGACAGGTTTAATAGGTTTAATACCTATTGTGGCCCCCCCCCCATGCTCCTTTAAAAGAAGCATTTATCATGATAGTTGCCCTCCTAGAGATTCCAATCTACTTAGAGATTGGATACACAAGTGACAATGAGTAGAAAGCCATTTATCCAGGCCAAGCCACCTTGCTAGCTAACTCATGGAGCCTGACTCTATTCAGACAGCCCCAGGCCACCAGACCAGACTGTTTCATGTCCCACCCAACCTTCTACCTTCTCCTGTCTCCTCCTTTCTGCCTCTTGCTCTGGGCCCAGTAATCAAATCAGTACCTGCATTGATTCTGGAAAGGAGTGACAGCTGACTTCCCTGGGGCTCCACTCAGCATCACTGTGACTCCCCAAACCAAACTCTCTTCCTTGGCCATCATTCCCCAGTATGGGTTGTCTCCGCCTATCAGAAGGCAAGGAGCCCTTTCCACATTTTCTCTTTGTATTTTTAGTACTTAGCACAATGACCGGCTTACAGTTGGTATACACTTAATAAATGGTCGTCATTCATTTATTCCCAAACAGTGTGGCAGCAGGGTGTATATAGGGGTCACATGAGAAGAGTGCTCTAGCTAGATGAGGAGGTGCATGTTGGGAAGTAGTGGGGGATAAAGCCAGTGCCAGGTTCAGGGATCCTTGAAAACCTGATGACAGTTTGGACTTTATCTTATAAGTAGTAGGGAGCCATTGAAGATTTTTGAGCAAGGGAGTGACGCCGAATTCAATCCAGCAAACATTTATCAGGCACTTACTTAATTTAAGGAAGGTGCTGAGACCACAAAGACATGGTCTTTGTCCTTTAAAAGAGATCAAAGTGGTGTCTTGGGATGCTTAGTCTGATGGTAATGTGGAAGATGGATTGGAGAGGGGAGAGGCTGAAAGGCTGGATTTATAAACTGGCTAGAAAGTTGTTCAGGTGTCCTAGGCAGATGGGGATGGAGGCCAGGAGGCAAGAAGGAATGGGGAAGGAATCAGAAAGACATTTCATAGGGCAGATTGGCTATGGGGTTGGAAGGCAAAGGATGAGTACAAGAGAAGGGTGGGGGTGTGGTGGGGTGGTAAGAATTCTCTGGGCTGTGGAGTCAGGATAGCTGGGTTCTCATTCCTGCTACTCCCCTAACTCCCTTGTGTGATCTGGACCCCCAAGTCCTCATCTTTAAGAGAGATGGGTTAAATGAGATGATCTAGTCTAGAGCTGGGGAGGGAGAGTTAACACACCAAGTGTGAGGATCCAGAAAGATCCACCTCCTGTTAACATATAGATTTTAGTTTTGGTGTTTAACTGGCATGAATTGTAGAATTTGGAGTTCATTTTTATTTTATTTTTTCATTTAATAGTATTTTTCCCAGTTAACATGTAAAGATAGTTTTCAGCACTCGCTTTTATAAGATTTTGAGTTTTGAATTTTTTCTCCCTCCCTGCCTCCTATCCCCCTTCTCTAAGATGGCAAGCAATCTGATATAGGTCATACATGTACAGTCATGTAAACGTATTTCCACATTAGTCATGTTGTGAAAGAAGAATCAGAACAAAGGGGAAAACCACAAGAAAGAAAAAAAGTGAAAATGATATGCTTCCATCTGCATTCAGACTCCATAGTTCTTTCTCTGGATATGGATAGCATTTTCCATCATGAGTCTTTTGGAATTGTTTTAGATCACTGTATTGCTGAGAAAAGCTAAGTCTAACAAAGTTGATCATCAAATAATGTCGCTGTTACTGTGTACAATATTCTCCTGGTTCTGCTCACATCACTCAGCATCAGTTCATGTAAGTCTTTCTGGATTTTTCTGAAATCTGCCTGCTCATCCTTTCTTATGGCACAATAGTATTCCATTTATATGCCACAACTTGTTCAACTATTCCCAGTTGATGGGCATCTCCTTAGTTTTGGAGTTTATTTTTAAAGAAAATGCACAAACTAACTTTGACATAACTCTTCACCCTTTATTTTATTAACAATGTATGATTAATTTTACTTGGTCTCAGTCCAATAACATGACATTCAGGAGGAATAAATGTCAAGTCTTACCCTTGGGTTAAAAGAAGTCAACCCCACAAAGACAGGTTGAGGGAAAGCCATGGTTTGAGGATAGTTTGTCTTTAAGATCTGGAGATTGGAGTTCACTGCACATTTAATGTCAATCAGAAACTTGATGTGGAAACCGAAAATAAACAAAGGCCTGGGTGTGAGCTTTAATAAAAGAGGAATCACTGCCAGGAATAAGGATGTGAAAGTTCCTCTGTACGCTGCCCTGGTCAGACCACATCTGGAGGGCTGGGTTCAGTCCTAGGTATGAGAGTTTAGGGAGGACTTTGGTAAGCTGGGGAATGTCTAGGAGAGTCCAATCAGCGTGGAGAAGGGCCTTAAGTCTATGAGGATGAGTTGAAAGAACTGGGGATGGTTAGCTTGGGGAAGGGAAGAATATGATGGCTGCCTTGATGTATCTGAAGGGTTGTCATATGAAAGAAGGAAAAGACTTGATCCACTATAGCCCCACAGGGCAGAACAGGAACAGAACAGGGTCCAAATGGTAGAGAAGACAAATTAGGATCGATGTCAGGATGTTAGGAAAAAAAACTTAGAGTGGTTGTTGTTCGTCCTTCATTCTCAAACTTCTCTGAAAGTAGGTCAATGAGTCAGTCAATAGCATTTATTTTACCTCTTCCTATGTGCCAGGCACTGTGCTAAGCACTGGATATATAAATACAAACAAACAAACCCCAGACAGTCCCAGTCCTCAAGTAGCTTCCATTCTAATGAGGTGATTAATTGAATTAATGAATGAAGCATTTATTATGCTCTTACTATGCACAAAGCAGTGTACTATGCCAGGAACACAAACAAAGAGTAAGACCATCCCTGCTCTCCAGGAGCTCACAGTCTAACAGAGGGAGAACACGTATGGAAGGTTTCAGCTGCATGTCAGATAGAAAACGCCCATGGTCCTTATGGGGCAGTTACAGAGCAGGTGAAAGTGCTGCTTTTTAAACGTCATTTCCACTGATAAAATCATGTCCATTTCTGCAGGTAAAACATTGGACAGGGCCAAGGGCTCTGGTGAGAAGCCCTGATTTTTCTGGGTCTTCAGGAGGCGTGGCTGCTACACCTGCAGGGGCAGGGGTCAGGCTACATGACCACGGGCTGCTTCCTGGGATGACGTATGAGGGTATGGGCTGGAGGCACAGACATTGCCAAGGCTCTTGGGCTCAGGGTCTGAGGGAGGACTCCTTGTCTCAGCTGGCATCTTCGCTCTCTGTATATAGGCTGTCATTTTAGCAGTCAATGCCCTTTAGATGAAAGAGCCAAAATGGAGTCTGACCCAATACTTACATTGCTACTACTTACCTGTGCGACCTCAGCAGAACCAGCAGCTGCCTGCTAAAGTACCTGAAAGATTGCAAAGCTCGTTTACCCACAGCAGCTCATTGGAGTCTTGGGACAGCCTGGGAGGGAGGCGCTGCTATTTCTCCTTTTTCCAGATATGGAAACTGAGGTCACAGATTTGAACTCATCTCATTTGACTCCACACCTCATGCCTTTTCCTTGTTAAAGGATAGGTCACAAACAGTCACAGCAGCCGTGGGTTGAAGAACTGTCTGGGTCACGGGATCCTGAGACCACAGCTTCAGAGCCAGAAGGGACCTCAAACCTTGTCTGAGAGGCAGAGAAGGGACGGGCCTGGCCTTGGGATGCTGGATAGAATCCCATCTACTGAATGGCCAGTCCCTTCCATCGTTCACAGGATCGTGGCTCTCTGACCAGTGACTGGGTTACTTTTTGGTCAAAGTACATTCTTGCTACTGAGGCTCTGGAATAGGTTGCAAAGTGCTTGGGAGCTTGGGGTGAAGCTTCCAAACAAGTAGTCCATGCAGTTGGTCACTGGAGGCCAGAAATTTCCAGGAGCCATAGGGCCCCTGCTGCTGGGACTCTAGGCTGGGCCCCATATAGTCAAGATGGTAGAGTTGTTCTGCACCCTGGGCTTTGTGGGTAATGACTTTTGTTCAGTCATCTTTCAGTTGTATCCGACTTTTTGTGACCCCACTTGGGGCTTTCTTGGCAGAGATAATGGAGTGGTTTGCTATTTTCTTCTCCAGCTACAGATGAGGAAGCAGAGGCAAACAGGGTTAAGTGACTTGCCCAAGGTCACACAGCTAATAAATATAACAGTAGTGATAGTAATAGCTAGTAATGACTACAGAGACCTTGCTCCATGTTGCCATGGCCTTGAGACTTTGGTCTACTGAGAAATTATCGCAGATTATTATCATGGTGGAAGACTAATAGTTGTCTTTTGGTTTTATTACTGGTTATAGTGGTATCATATTGATATGTGTTATGTTAAAGAGTCTAATTCTCTCTCAGGCAAATTGGAAACCTGTGGAATGAATTCCTGGAGGGATTTATGGGGGGAGGGTTTAATGTTTAACCTACTTGTTTCTTGTATAAAAAGATTTTAAGAGATCTAGTTCCACCTCCTCATTTTACAGACGAGAGAATTGAGGCCCAGACAGAGTAAGGTGTCAGGCTATCGCTTTAAATCCTACTTCAATCCCTGTGGCTCACTTGCTCCCCCCACCTTTGTCTCCCTTGCCATGAGCCTTGTACCAAAGGACAGCCCAGGACACACCTTTGGGACCTTTCCCCCAAACCAGGGCAAGAGCACTGAGCTATCTCCAGATGGAATCATGAAATTACAGCTTTAAAGCTGGAAGAGAGTTATCTAGTCTACGGATAAGATAGGAAGGTCCCCAAATCCCACAGGTAAGTGGCTCTCCTTGGCCTTCCTAACTCCAGATCCAGAGCCCTCCACGTATACATGGAGAAAAGAAGAGAGCACCAGTCTAGTCCTGAGTTCAAATCTCACCTCTGGTGTTTATGAGCTGTGTGACCCTAGGCAAATTGAGTAACTTTTCTGAGCCTCAATTTCCCCATCTGTAAAATAGGGAGAAGAGTGTCTGTAGTACCTCCCTCAGATGGTGTTGTGCTCAGTGAGATGATATATGTCAATTTATTGCCAGAAGCCCTTACATTCGTGTAGCAATCTGCAGTGTTCAAAATACTTCTGTAGATGTGACCTCAACACCTCTATGAAACAGGCTAGGTGGTACGGTAGATAGAGCATTGGACCTGGAATAGAAAAGACCTGAGTTCAAATCCGACCTCAGACACTTACTAGCTGGGTGACCCTGAGAAAGTCACTTAACCTCTGTTTACCTCAGTTTCCTCAACTGTAAAATGGGGATGATAATAGCACCTACCTACCTCCCAAGGATCAAATGAGATAATGTTTGTAAGTCACTTTGCAAACCTCAAAGTGCTATATTTATTAATGTTGTTTTTTTTTAAAAAAAAAGAATCATGTAATTTATTTTTTAATGTATTGGTAGTCAAAACCATGGTTTTTCCAGTAGCGATGTGTGGCTGCGATTGTTGGACTATAAGGCAAGCTGAGCACTACAGAATTGATGCTTTTGAATTATGGTGCTGGAGAGGACTTTTGAGAGTCCCTCGGATAGCAGCATGTCCTATTGTGGCTGATGAGACCAATTCGAGCTCGGAGGGCTCTGCCACAGGACGGGCACAAATAGTCCGTGTGAACACCTGGGGAGGATTCTCTAAATTTGCACAACTCACGTTTCCTTTGAGCTGCTTCAGTTCTGCTTTGCTCATGGAGCATGGCACCTTCTCCGAGACGGGCACGCCATGCTGAGCAGTCCTGTGCCAGTGTCCCCCATGTCACACAATCAATTTCAAAGTTCTTAAGAGAGACCTTGAGAGTGCCCTTGTACCACTTCTTCTGACCACCGTGTGAACGCTTGCCTGTGTGAGTTCTCCATAAAATAGTCTTTTTGGCAAGCATACATTTTGCATTCTAACAACCCATCAGAATTGCACTCTCTGAAGCAGAGTTTGAATGCTTGGCAGTTTAGTTCAAGAAAGGACGTGTGTGTGTGTGTGTGTGTGTGTGTGTGTGTGTGTGTGTGTGCATGTGTGTGCATGTGTATGTGTGTGTATGTATATGCATACATACATATAAATGAAGAAGTACAAATATATACAAAGGTAACTCCATAGTTAACTTAGTTAACACAAAGTATCTGGGGAAGGAGTATTTGGAAACAGCAGTTGTGGGGATCAGGAGAGGCTTCATGCAGAGGAAGGTAGTGTCTTAAGGAAGAGAAGGACTCTATGAGGACCTTGGGGACCATCCAATCCCCTCACTTTATAGGCAAGGAAACTGAGGCCCCCGAGGAAAAGCCCCTTGCTCAAGATCAATTTGACCTGCCAGATCAAGGTATACAAGCTCCATTTCTCCTATTCACCTTCCCATAGTTGGGGGATGATGGGCATAGAATATTGCTTACTGTCAGACTTGGTTGATGTTCACTTAGCTTTGCTGACCTGCCTTTCTTCTCTCTGTTTTTGTCCTTTGTTCTAAAGAGTGACTTTCTGGGTGGGGAAGGAGAAAGGGACATTTTGGGAAATAAAGGTGGTATAAAAACAAGACGATATAAAAATTTAAAAGCATTGATAGGATGTTTTTTATGTATCTTATCTCATTTATTCCTCAAAGCAGCCCTGTGAACCAGGTGCTAATATACGCTACCCTTGGGTAGCTTATCAGAGCCTCACACCCTTCATTTGAGTGCTCATTGGGGTGCTCGTTTCCAGGGCAGTGTTGGTCAGGCTGGCGCCTCTGTTCTCCGTTAGGAATCATGGGACACCTATACCAGATTGCTGTTGGGGGTGGGGTGTGGGGCCAGGGAAGGGAAGGAGGGAGAAAAATTTGAAACTCAAAATCTTAGAAAAATGAATATTGAAAACTTTCTTTACACATAACTTTGGAAAACAAAATACTACTGAGGAATCACAGGACAGCAGTCAATCCCTTGCTCCCAAGAAAGGCAGACTAATCTATTGTGAAGTCATGCTCTGCTCAGGAAAATAAGTGAGCAAACAGACCTTTTGGTGACAGAAAGTTCCCTTGGCAAAGTTCTGTGAAATAATAAAGAGAAGTACGCAGATCCAAGAAAACAACATAGTCAATGACTACAACAGGGTAAATAAAAAGAACAAAGAAAAATGTCAAAATTGAATGCCGTGTAACCCTAGCTACCAAACTTTGTCCTAGATAAGGTAAGAGGAGGTGCCTTTATTACCTGGACTATGAAAACAGGTTCCTAGGGGACCTCTGTGCATTCTTCTCCATAAGATCCAATGACTCTCAGAGCCAGTTTTAGAAGACACAGCTCTGATGGTCACTCCCTACTGTCTATAAACAGAAAATGCAGATTTCTTACCCTGATATCCAAGGTCCTCTGCAGTCTGATTTCAACCAGTTTTCCCGGCCTTACCTCACACTGCTTCTCTCTGCTTAAGCAATCAATAAACATTTGCTAATAATCGATAAACATTTATTAAGCACCTACTATGTGTCCTCTTTAACATTTTGTTGTTTCCACTTGCTTGTCATGCCTTCTTATTCTCAGCTCAGGCTGTCACCAAGTTTGAGCAGAGACTGGCAGTGAGGCTTCTGACTCCAAAAGTATCTGTGGGCATTCTGGAGGAGATGAGGATTATAAACTCCCTGAGGGCAGGCCCAATCTGTTTTGTCTTGCATCTCTAGTGCCTACCGTAGCATCCCTCACATGGTAGGCCCTTAGTAAATGCTTTTTGGATTGGGCCAGTTTGGAGAGGGAAAGACTAGGAGGGAGCTAAAAGGCTGTTTACCATGGGACAAACATTTTTTTACCATCTTCGGGCATCCTAGCAGGCTGACACGGAATCACGGTATTTTTTGTTTTTTTTTTTTCTATTTTCTAGTTTTTGGCTCAGCTGATGATGTTTCTAATCAGTTTCATAAGTTCTGTGTTCTGTGGCCACTTGGGAAAGCTGGAACTGGATGCCGTCACCCTCGCGATTGCTGTATGTATTACCTTCTCCATGTGCTATTCAATAAGGTTGATCTTATGACAGTCAACCAGTAGCTGACTATTCTCCAAACTAGGAAGTGGGAACTGCCCTTTGGACCAGTTGGTCCAACCTGTGAATTAGTTAGCTGTTTGTCCTGGTGATATGTGAGGCCTAAAGGTGGAAAGAAGAAATCAGCAAAATTTCCTTTTTTCCTCTGCCCCGCCCCCCAAGCCTAGAACTGAAGGGAGGCCAGAAGTCATTCTGAGGCTGTCTCTATTCTAGTGGGGGTAATACCGGGAGCCAAACCAAAAAGAGGATGGATCACTCAGAAAGGAGGAATGCTGGACCACTTACAGCACACTCTCAGACCTGACTCATCTGAATGAAGGGGATGGGGCTGGGCAAAGTTATCGGTCTTGCCACGTCAGAATTCCAGCACTGGTTATCCCGTCTTTGAGCATTCAGAAATGGTGCCCGCATCTTGAACTGCTTCCTGGGCCCCAGCTTGCCCCTCTGCCTGATGACTTGGGGGCGGATCATTCCTGGGCCATAGCAGAGAGAGCAATCTGAAACTTGTGATGTACCACAGCTCTGGCTTTATCCTTCATTTGTGTATTTAAAGAAGCATTAATCCAGTGCCTACTGAATGCCAGCCTAGGATGCTGAGGATATAAAGGCAAAAAAAAAAAAGATCCTGCCCTCATGGGGCTTACATTCTAAGGCGGAAATAATGTGTATATTGGCAGTAAATTGAAACAAAATGTATACAGAGTAAGGAGGGGAAGTCCTAGCAACCAGGGCAATAGGAAAGACCTCGGGTTTCAGCATAATAATAGTTAGCCTTTCCCTGGCACTTTAAGGTTGGCGGATAGTTTTGTGTATATTATCTCATGTTATCCTCACAACAACCCTGCGAGAGAGACTATATTATTATCCTCATTTTACAGAGGGAGAAACTGAGGCAAGTAGAGGTAAAGTGACTTGCCCTGGGTCACACAGCTAGTGAGTGAATGAGGCTGGATTTGAACTCAGGGCTTTGTGACTCTTGGTCTATCCACTGTACCACCTAGCCATCCCTAGGACCCAGTGATGGGTCCATTCCTCTTGTGCACCCTGGTTGATTGCCAGGGGCGTGGGTCTTATTCACACTGAAGAAGAAAGGGCTTCCTTTCCTTGGGTTAACGGATGCAATGTTGTTTTCTTTCCACGGCTCTCTGTGTAGGTGATAAACGTCACGGGCATTTCAGTCGGATTCGGCTTGGCTTCAGCCTGTGACACGCTTATCTCGCAGGTAAGGAGGTGGCAGCTAGCCGTCAGGCTCTCACATTGGCCCTCGCCTGGACACAGGTGAAGGGAGCGTGGCGGTGACAGATGCCAGGCAGGCCATGTTGTTTCCAGAGACAACGTAGTCTGGCTCTGCTTTCAAGAGGAATGAGTGAGAGATAAAAGGAAAGAGACGGAATAAAAAGCACGGGAAAGAGAAGAGCTGGGTTTAAATATGACCTCTGACATGGCCTATGTGCACTAGGCTAAATCCTTCACTTTCCTGGGTCTTGGTTTCCTCATCTGTAAAATGAGGTTGGGCTAGAGAAGGCTTCTGAGGTCCTCTCCAGCTATGCATCAATGACCCTATGCTCTTCCTTGGGTGATGTCGGTGTAGGGCCTCAAAGTCTGAATTATTTTCTCTTTTGAGAAAAAAGAAAGTCTGCTAGTTTCCGAGACAGAGGGCCTTCTTAAATTCTTATCTCCTCAGAATTGCACCCTCACACCCCCATTCCTCCATTCCAAAGAGGTTTGGGGACTGAATTCCAACCTCTTTGACCCTAGAAACAAAAAACAAGTTTTTCAGCCCAGGAGCAGCAAACCGGTGGCCAGGATGCTTCTAGCAGGCAGGCAACGGGCTGGAGGGGAAATCAAGGGTCTGGACCACTAGTCCAAAAAACAGAGCTTGGGGCCATTTCTAGGGAGCCCTCTGATTTATCACCCAAGTCTGTGCTTTAGACAACTCTCCAAGACAAGGGCCGCTAGGTGGTACAGAGGATAGAGGGCTGGACCTGGAGTCAGGAAGACCTGAGTGCAAATGCAACCTCAGGCACCAGCAGTGTGACCCTGGGCGAGTCACTTCACCCTATTTGCCTCAGTTTTCTCATATGTCAAATGAACTGGAGAAAAAAATGACAAACCACTCTAGTATCTCTGCCAAGAAAACCCCAAATGGGGTCACAAAGAGAAGACAACTGAGACTATAAGTCACTAAGCAGGAGCCAACCTGTATTAGTTGAAAGAGTCTCTACCTTCAGGAGTTCCCAATCTCATGTCCAGTCCCTGTTATTCAGCTGTTTCAATCATGTCCAACTGTTCATGACATTTTGGGGTTTTCTTGTCAAAGATGTTAGAGTTTTCCATTTCCTTCTCCAGCTCATTCTATGGATAAGGAAACTGAGGCAAACAGGATGAAGTAACTTGCCCAGGGTCACACAGCTAGTAAGTATCTGAAGCCAGATTTGAACTCAGGAAGATGAGTCTTCCTGACTCCAGGTGTGGCCCTCTGTGCACTATGCCACCACTTAGCAGCTCTAGTCTAGTCCCTATCCTAGAGTTATTTCTGTCCTGTGTGTAGGTTTTGCGGGATCCCTTAGTGTGATAATGTCTTTCCCCCACTTACCTCAAAGATGCTGTGGGCCCTTGAGGCAGGGCTGGAGACTCTCCCTGTTGCTTAGGGAAGGAAGCTAAAGCAGCAGCAAAGATGACCCTGACTCAGCCTGGGAACCAAGAGCCATCCCTGCTCGTGTCTGGGCCACCCGCTGGGAAAGGATGCTTCCCAGCTGTCTAGCCGCCAATGTCAGGGCAGCACCTATTTGCTCTGGAGTCTGGTTTTGAGTCTTCTCAAAAATATCTATAGAAAAACAGACTTTTGTTTTGTCTTCCCAGGATGTGTGTTTGGAGACATTTGTCTTGACTGGTGCTGCTAGGCCTGAGCTGACCTTTGTTTTCAGTAGGAGCCCCAGGAGCTCTGCTGGGTCTTGTTTGCCTCCAGAACTTTCATTCTCAGTTTCAGAACTGAATGAATTCCTTTGTGTTGGGCTAATAGGAAAAGCCGTGCATGTTCATTTGCCAACGTTGCAGGCTTTCTTTGCTGGAGATGATCATAGGGCCGAAGGATTATGGCCTCAGAGCTGGAAGGGAGCTCGGAAGTCACCTGGCTCAACCCTCTCCATTTACAGGTGGTGGGGGCAGGGGATTCAAAGTGACTCACCCAAGGTCATCCAGGCAGGAGCAGGATTTGAATCTGGGATCTCTGACTCCAAATCGGGCCTCTTTCCTCTGCATTATGCTTAGCATGGGAGCTTAGATTTGGAGCCTGAAGGCGGCTCGGAGGCAATGATCCAGCCTCCTTAGTTTACAGATGAGGAAAGTAAGGTGGAGGGAGATTCAGTAACTTGACCTCCAGTGCCAGGATAGAATTCCGCCCCTGAGACACCTATGGCTTAGAGGGATTTGGCCCAGGTTTTACAAAACTGAAATGATCTGGGATTAAAGGTAGGTAGATTTGTGGGTTTTTTGTTGTTTTTGTATGTATGAGAGACACAAAAAAACAGTGCAGACGGAAAATGGGCTTAGAGGCAGGAAGAACCAAGATAAAAATCCTACCTCACAGACTTACTAGCTGTATGACCCTGGGCAAGTCATTCAACCTGGAGGTGGGAGGGAAGGAATGTAGAAACACCCCTGTTCAGGGTTGTCTGTGTTTGTGCCCCCTACCTCAGTGCTGTTATCTAGGCAGTGCCCCGTGTCTGGCATACCCTCCCTTCTCACCTCCACCTGTTAGAATCTTAGCATCTTTCAAGGCTCCGTTCAATTCTTCACTGCTTCTGAGAGGACTTTCCTTATGTCTCTCATTGTGCTTCTCTCTCCCGCCTCATGTTCCCTTACGTTCATTTATCTGCAGCCACAGATGCAACCCCTCTTTCTCGCCATTTCTCCTGAAGTGGCACAGGTTCCTTCTACATGCCCTCCTTCTACTTAGAACCAGTCCTAACATTGCTCCTGCAAAGGGAAGATCCGTTGTCTGCCTTGTGGGTCAGTTCACCCCCTGTGACTCCCTAGACAGTGCCTTCCCTGGCCACCCACATAGAATGTCAGCTCCCTGAGAGCAGGCACTGCTTCCTTTTTGTCTTCATATGCCCAGTGCCTAGGGATGTCTGAGTTGAGGGGAGATTTCACTGATTTCCTATTACCATTAGAGAAGCATTTTTAATATATATATGGCCTGGAGTCAGGAAGACCTGAGTTGAAATCCAGTCTATGTGACCCTGGGCAAGTTCCTTAACCCTGTTTGCCTCAGTTTCCTCATCTGTAAAGTGAGCTGGAGAAGGACATGGCAAACCCCTCCAGGATCTTTGCCAAGAAAACCCCAAATGGGGGCATGAAGAGTCAGACACGACTGAATGACAACCGAGAAAGTAACGGGAAAATCTTCCCAGATAGAATGTAAGCAGGGGCTGTTTCCTTTTTGTCTTTGTATGTCCAGAAGCTAGCACACTGCCAGGCACATAGTAGGTGCTCAGTAAAGGCTTGTTTAATCCTGAGCTAACAGCCCTCTCTGCCTCCCGTGTTCCCCTCAGACATACGGCAGCCGTAACCTGAAGTACGTGGGGGTCATCGTCCAGCGAGGCATCCTTATGCTCCTCTTGTGCTGTTTCCCCTGCTGGGCCGTCTTCATTAACACTGAGCAGATCCTGCTCCTCTTCAGGCAGGATCCAGATGTGTCCAGGTGAGCTGCTCCGGGCCTCAGTTCCCCCATCTGTCAAATGGGTGTGATGAGACAGTGCCTCCCTCCCAGGATTGTTGTGTGAGGATCTAATGAGAGGGCGGCTGTGAAGCACTTCAAAAATCTAAGAATGGTGTGTAATAATCATAGCTGTTATCACTGTCACTTCTACCAATGGTGAGTAGAAAACACTGCCCAGACAGTGGAGCCCAGACATTAGCAAAGCCCAGTGGACCGGATGAAACATTGGGTGTTTGAAGCTCTCTTTGGACTAATGGTTCAAATCCTTCAGTTTCCCTTCAGCCCAATGCCTACCTGCTAGAAGCATCCTGGCCACCGGTTTGCTGCTCCTGGGCTGAAAAACTTGTTTTTTGTTTCTAGGGTCAAAGAGCTTGGAATTCAGTCCCCAAACCCCTTTAGAATGGAGGAATGGAGGCCTGTGGGGGGTGAGAGTCTGAGGCGATAAGAGGCGATAAGAATTTAAGAAAGCTCTTTGTCCTGGAAACTAGAGACTTTTTTTTTCTCAAAAGAGGAAATAATTTGGACTTTGAGGTGACAAGCTGACTTTGGAATGTAGGGATTAGAATAAGTCTCCCTTTGCTTGGGCTGGCTGGTCACATTTAAATGCTTGTGCTCAGGACAAGCCGGAGAGCCTGAGCAGACCCAGCCAATTGTCTGCTAGACCATCTCATTGCCAGGGGCACCTGTAACGCTTTTCCTTTTCTCTTTTGTTTTAACTCTGATAGGCTTACTCAGACCTACGTCCTGATCTTCATCCCTGCTCTTCCTGTGAGTTCCCAAGGGTCAAAGGGTTCATTTTATGGGGTGCTTGGGTAATGAAGATAGAGATGGGATTTCCAGGAGATCGAGTTTACACTGCTGGAGTCCTAGGGACAAGGTGCACTCGGTCAGGGAGACATTTACCAGACAAGGCTCCATCACACCTGAGGCCAACCTTAACTGGGGTTTAGGCTCTAAAGAGAAACCTTAAAGCATTAATCCAGAGTGGCCAAAATTACCCTCAGAAATCCTTTAAGCTCCCCCAAAAGAAGAGTGTTCTATTTTTAAACAGTTATAGTACTAAAGAAAAAAGGAGGGAAAATTTTGACTAGCGCCTTCCCTTCCTAAATTGCCTTATATTTAACTATTTTGTATTTATTGCTTGGTATTTATGCTGTAGGTGCTTATACATGCCCCCTCCCCATTAGAACGTAAGCTCGTTACCAGCAGGGGTTGTTTCGTTCTTTGTACCTGCGTCCCCTGTGACTGGCACCTAATAGATGCATAATAAATACGTGTTGGTTGATTTATAAACAGAGGAAAACAGAAATAGCTGGAAGGCTTAGCTGGCACGAAGATGAATAATTAGAGAAGGATAAACATTATTAACACTTTTCTCCAGCAGTTCCTTAAGTCTGGACAATCAATAAATCAAGTTTCTATTTGTAACTCTAACCCATTTCCAAGGTGTAAATGCTCACACTAAAAGTTTAACAACTGGCTTGCTTTAGCGGGTTATGAGCTAGCTTCAGCAGGTTACAGCTAGCTCCAGTGGGTTATAAGCTAGCTCCAGCACTCCGCTGGCCAGGGCTAAACTAGATGAAGGTGAGAGATCAGGGAGAGGGAGCTTTCAACGTGGCAGATGGCCATCTGGAATTACAAGGGAAGGGGAAGTGGGTATTTTGTGTGCCATGGAATGAGGAGGTAGCAATTGCCTGGAATTCTGACCCCTTAGGGTCTTGCGAGGATGGACCTGGGTTCAGATTCTGGTTCTACAGTCTTTGTAACCCAAGGCAGGTCTTTTCTCTCTAGGGCATAGTTTCTTCATCTGTAATACAAAGAGGTTGGACTAGACGGCTCCTGGGGGTTAGGCTTTGCAGCTGTGCGTCTGGTGTGGTGCTCTATATGAGCACAGAATGGGAGGAATGGAGGAGACTGAAAAGAGCACATTGAGAGCTAGAAGGAATCTCTTGTTCAACTGATTAAGTTGTTGCTGAGTTTTCAGTCACGTCCGACTCTTGGTGACCCCATTTAGGGTTTTCTTGGCAGAGATACTGGAGTGGTTTGCCATTTCCTTCCCCAGCTCATTTGATAGATGAGGAAACTGAGGCAAATAGGGTGAAGTGACTTGCCCAGGGTCATACAGCTAGTAAGTGTCTGAGGCTGGATTTGAACTCATGAAGATGAGTCTTCCGACTCCAGGCCCAGCTCTCTGTGGCACTATGGTGCCACCTAGCTACCCCTAGTTATAGTTCAACCTATACTGGGGGAAAAAAAAGTCATACCTAGCCAAGGGAACCATCCCTTCCCAGCTCATGTTCTGGTACACTGTAA
Source organism: Trichosurus vulpecula (assembly GCF_011100635.1). Classification (NCBI taxonomy): domain Eukaryota; kingdom Metazoa; phylum Chordata; class Mammalia; order Diprotodontia; family Phalangeridae; genus Trichosurus; species Trichosurus vulpecula. Next base: position 30,319,062 of record NC_050579.1, read on the forward strand.
GCACTTAATAAATGCTTACTGACTGGCAACAACTTGAAGACTTTCAGTGAGGAGGAATCTACTTTGGGAAAGCTCCCTTTGTTAGCAAGTTTTCACTGATAGCAGGCTGAAAACTGACCTCATCACAGCTTCCCCCCTCTTGCTCTGTGGAGCCCAAAAGGCTTGGTCTGATTCCCCCTTCCACCTTAGAGCCCCTTAAATACTCAGAGACAGCTGGAGTGTCAACCCTTTTCTCCAGACTGAACATCTCCCAGCTTCCTTCAACTGAGCCTCCCATGACTGGACACAGCCCTCTAGATGTGGTCTGATTAGGGCAGAGTGCTCCCCAGGCTTCCTTATTTCAGAAAGCTAAGCCTCTCTCTTAATGCCACTCAAGGTTACATTAGTGGTATTTTTCTTTATTTGGGAGACTTGTCCATCATGCTGCTGACTCTCATAGAACCTGCTGTTCACAAAAAACTCCAGATCCTTTTTTGGAATAAATGCTCCCTGTCATTGCCATCCTCATCCTATCTTTGTGAAGTGGTTTTTTTAAGCTGAGAATAAGACCTTATATTTATGCTTATTAGATTGAGTCCAATGCTGTAGCTTGTCGAGACCTTTATGCACCGTGATTATTGTCCTTTGTGTTAACTATCCCTCTGAGCCTTGTGCCAGCTACAAGATGGATGAGTCTGATGTTTATGCTTTTATCCAAATCATTGATAACAAATGTTCACCCATATGTGGCCAAGGACAGAACCCTGGGGCAGTCCGGTGGAGACCATTAACAACTGGGCTCTGAGTCTGGTTCCCTAACCAGTTCCAGTTCCATCAAATTTTATTAACATCCAATCCACCTCTTTCCGTATTGTCCTCAGGAATAATATTAAATATTTTACCGAATTATTTGTTAGGATCAGTAAACTATATCGATAATGCCCATATTCTAATTTAATAATAAGGCTGGTCTGCATGAGGCTGCTCCTGATTAAGTCATGTTGGGTGCTTTGAAATCACCACATCTGTTTTTTAGGCGTTGGCTACCCATTTCTTTAATGGTCTAGTCTAGAATTTTCCCAGAAGTCCCTAGTCTGTAGACTCTATTGTCATTCCTTTTTTGAAAACCAAGACAAGTTCACTTGGTTTTTATCCTCATCCCCCTAAACCTGCCACGCTTTCCCCATTTCTAGTCTGTCGAAGGTCATGGAGAAGTCTGCACAAGCATGTGGGCATCACAGATAAGCAGCTCCGCTAATCCACGCAGATGGGTGGTCAGGATTGAGCAGAGATTAAGTCACCTAGCTTGGAAAGAAATGAAATATTAACATTTACGTCTCTTTGTTTTCTCGTAGGCAGCCTTCCTTTACATACTGCAGGTTAAATATTTGCAGAACCAGGTAATGATCACTCATTTCCTTCCTCTAGGGGTACAGTGGGTATGTTTCCTTCTCTCTCTGAGAAAACTTTGGGCATCAGTCTCACACAGGGATCAGTGTGTTCTTAATTCAGAGAGTGCAGGGAAAATTCTGTTTTGGCATAGGAAACACTTAAAACACATCTCCCCATGTTTCTAGGTTCATAGATCCCAAACTGAATTGGAATTGATCTCAGAAATCATCTAGTCCAAGCCTTTCATTTCAGAGAAGAGGAAGCTAAGGCCCAGAGAAGTTGTTTAATTAAATTAATTAATAACCCAAAGTCACACAGGTAGTGAGGGGCAGAGCCTAGATCTCACTGGATCATAGACCTAGAATTGGAAGGTACTTCAGATACCATTTAGTCCAGGCCTTTTTTACAGATAAGGAAACTGAGTCATAGGGAAGTTAAGTGATTTATCCAAGATCACAGAGTCAGTAACTAGCAGAGCTCGGATTTGAACTCAGGGCCTGTAATACCAAATCCAGAGCTCTTTCCTCTGCCCCAGACACAATCTCTGACTACAAAGGGCTTAATATTTGGTAGTTATGTAAAAAAAATTGGACATCTGGCTCCTGAAAATTCCCCTGTTCACAGGGTCATAGGATTAGCACTTAAAGCCAATCTTACAGGTCAGTCAGCTCATTTTACAGGTTAGGAAACTAAGGCCCTGAGAGGTGAAGAATATTGCCCAAAGTGATGCAGGTAGTAAATGGCAGTCAGGATCTGAACTCGGGTCTTGTGACTTCAAATTCATCATTCTTTTCACTGCACCACATGGTCTCCTAGTGTGAGATATCAGCCCCATTTTATAAATGAGGCAGTGGGAGCCAGTATAGTCAAGTATTTTGTTCAGGGTCACTGAGCTAATGTGTGAACGGGGTTTGAATGCAGGCCTCCCGATTCTCAGGGAAACACCGTACCTTCCTGAGTCTTCTCTGTTTCTCCTAGGTAACTCCACTGTGCTCACTAATAAACACTATTATTTATATATGCCTATGTAGACATATATATATATATATATATGTGTGTGTGTGTGTGTGTATACATAGAAGTACATATGTGATATAATTAGTGAGCTGATTTCTCAGATCCCCAGATTGGGGTCTCACAGTTCCATAATTAGAAACGGCGATCTTTGGTGTCACACGTCATATTTGGGGTCACATAGGTGGGGTTCACACCTCCTGGTTGCTTCTCTACTTTCACAGGAGATTCCTTCTTTCTAGATTCCTGCCTCTGTCTCCATGTGGCCAGAATTCCATACTCCTCCCCTCTAGGAGAGGTAATGGGAATGAAAATCATCATGATAGCAGTTAAAAAAACCAAAAACAAACAAACCATGAGATTATGTCTTGACACTTATTCGACTGCCAGAAGCAGTTATACTACGAATGTGCACAATACCCGGCTGAACGTTATCAATGTAAATGGACAGTAACTTGTCCCAGGGCTGTTTGGATCTGAATCCCAGCATAGAAAAATGTAATTCTTTATTCTCTATTATTTAAGTAACAATTACTGACCAGTTTTTGAAGCACTCTACATATGTTTGGTTTTCGCTATACTCCTGAGAGGTCTATGGACTCCATTTTACAGATGTGGAAAAGAACTTTGGGGAGAAATTAAAAAAATAGTGGGAATATGGAATAAAATTCTTGATGGGAGAGAACCCACAGGGGAAGGCAGCCTCCACCAGTGGGAGGAGAAATAGCCCCATGTCTCATGATCACAGATCCTTCTAATTAGGGGCTAGAAATCTGAAACCTTGGAGCTGGAGAGGGAGACCGTCTAGGTCACTTTCTCCATTTTATAGAAGAGAAAGCTGAGGCTCAGAGAGGCCATTTCACATGACCTGCCTAACGTACATCATGGAGTAGGGACCAAGTGGAGACTAGAATCTGGGTCTCTTGACTTCTGAGTCCTATTCCTGGTTCTTTCTAATGCATCAACAGAGTTGGGAGCTTTAAAAAAATTTTTATTTATTTATTTTATTTTATTTTTATTTTATTTTATTTTATTTTATTTTATTTATTTATTTATTTATTTTATTTATTATTATTTAATTTATTTATTTATTTTATTTATTTTATTTTATTTATTTTATTTATTATTATTTTATTTATTTATTTATTTTCATTTTCAAATTCACTCCCTCCCTTCAAGATTTGGGAGCTTTTTTAAAAAATTATTTTTGTTTTCATTTTCAAATTCTTGCTTTCGCATTGGATAAGTCATTTGTAGAGGACCAGGGTTCAAGTCCTAGTTATTCCACTTATCACGTGCATGGCTCTAGGCACGTCATCTCATTTTTCTCCATTTCTCAGTTTCCCCATCTGTAAAATGCCAGGGTTGGACTAGATGACCTCTCAGGTCCCATCCAGCTCTAAATATGTGCCTCTAAAGTCTTCTGAATAGGTAAGAATCAGGTAAGATGATTAGAACTTTCTCGTTCTTTTAAAATTTGAAAAAAAAAAGAGAATTGTACTCCTAACATGTGTTTGGCACAGAGACAGTACTTTTAAAAATACTGAGTGGTTTTCTGCCTGTTTCAGGGAATAATACTTCCTCAGATTATTACGGGAGTGGTGGCCAACATCCTCAATGCACTCATTAACTACGTGCTTCTCCATCAACTGAGCTTGGGTGTGATGTGAGTCTAATTCAGTCTTTGAACAGGGAAAAGGAAAAAGGCTCACACTGCCCTGGGCTGCTGGACCTCAAGCAACCTTGGCATTGGTAACATGTACCCACCTATTTATACCTCCTTGTGCCAACTGAGGAAACATTTCAAGGGGTGGAAGGTTATACCTGCTTCCCCAGAAAAATTAACCTGTGGAAATAGCCTGTGGGAAGGATGTACTGCATAACATAGCAGAAAGGATGATCAGCTTGGAGTCGGGGGTCTTGGATCCAAAGCCTGGTTCCGCCACTTATTAGCTGTGTGACTTTGGACTAGTCACTTCCCTTTTCTGGGTTTTCATTTCCTCCTCCGTAAAATGACGGGCTTGGACCAGATAATCCAACTCTGAGAATTCTATGATTTTGAACTCTAGGGTCCTTTATAGTTCAAAGTCCTGTGATCCTAGTGATCAGTCCTCCTGCTGGCATATTGAAACTCCCTAGTTCACTGTAGGGGCTTGGCAATGCAGATGAGCAGATATCATACCACTACTCTGTCTTGTTCTTTCCTCCTAGGGGATCAGCACTGGCGAATACCATTTCCCAATTCACCCTGACCCTCCTCCTCTTTCTGTACATTCTCTGGAGAAAACTATACCGTGACACCTGGGAAGGTAATGCATGCCATAGTCCACTCCAAATTGTACACTTCTTGGAGGAGCTTAACATAGTGCCTGGCACATAGTAGTCACTTAATAAATGTTTATTGACTGATTGACTGACTAATGCCACATGATTCCACAAGGAAATTCTTGATCAAATTAGGTTCTGACCAGCATCTTATACCATACACCATAATAAACTCAAAATGATCCTGACCTGAATACTAAAAGTCATATCATAACAAAAAGTAGAGAGCCAGATCCAGCTATGGTCCTTGGGAGAATTCTTAACCAAACAAGGGATAGAAGTGATCAAAAAAGATAAAATAGCTAACTTTGATTACAAATGCATGGCACTTTTCTTGTGTGGTCATTTTATTTATTGAAAGGGGAAGAAAAAGTTTACCCCATTGGACCCTAAGAATCAATTTTAGTAATGTAGAACACAGGGTGTGACATTGACCCCCAACTCTCTCCAGGATCTCTCTTCCAGTACTGGGGCTGGCTCATTCACCCCGTATACCCCATACTCACACTGCAAGGTTCAGGGTGGTTCCCAAGTTGCTGTATTGCTACAACTCATTTTCAGTATTCTAGGGGTTCCCTGGTAGAGGGGAAGACATATGTCTAGTACTTACATTTGTTGTTCCTAAGATTCCAGTGGCATGATTTCCATTTAAACAAATCAGCTGAGATGATATCACTTACTTTTAATCATAAACCATTTACTGAGAAAAGGACAATTAGTAATCACAGCACAACATAACAATCCACCTATAAACCTAGGTCCCCCTCTTTGGGACAACGTACAGTGTCCATTGGGGAAAATGGACGCAAACTTATAGAAAGCTGGCAGTGACACACATGAGTAGGGAAACTTATAACTTTAGAATACAGGCCTTGATGTCCTTGGGCAGTATGGGGAAGCAGGAGCATTCCTCTTCTCTTCTCAGGCTGTGTAAGCAGTGTTAGGCTCCTTTAACAAACAGAAGCCTTATTAAGCCTGGGATCCTTAGAGCTTCTAAGGTCTGAAACCTAGCTATTCAGGTTTTCTCTCTGTTTTAAGGGCTTGCAAAAGGCAATATAAACAAGCCTATAAAGGATTTCCTCTCTTTAAGCCTACAAATAGGCCTGGAAAGCAAGGCCAGATCTTCAAACAGCAAAGGGTTCTGCTTTCTCCAGTCAGCTCCCAGCACAAGATTTTCCTCTGATCAGATCAGCTCACTGGAGCAGCTATAGTACCTCTCGGTCCCTAGTCAGTTAGGTGCAGTTAGGCTCATCTCAAAGTAACTGTTACTATCTCCTGTTCACTTTTTGGTTCTGTCAGCTTTTCAAATCCATCGCCATCAGGCTTCTAATTCTCTAGCTTCTCTTTCTTGATTCAAATCAACTTTTCCTCATATATAAGTGAAAAATCCCCAAATCTACATTTCTTATCAGATGTTATTGTCCCAGAGTTCCCAAACAGAAGTAAATTTCAAAATCCTACAAACCAGTCATATGTAAATTAACAGCTGGGAAAAATGCACTGCAGCTGTCTTTAACATCAGATAATTATTCTGCTTAAGGGGCTGCTTTCACTCAGGCATTCTTAGAACTTTCTGTGTTTCTACTCAACCTAATAAATACCCTTTTCCTGTCTTCAGTAAATAAAATTTCTACATGAAAAAAGGGGCTTTGGTGTATTCATGAAGTTGAAAAAGCTGCTGCATGAACAAAATTATTGCAGCTAGGATGAGAATAAAAGTTACTGATTGGGGAAACTGTTCTTTGTAGCGAAAGGAATTTCTTTGTCTTCTCCTTACAGGGTGGTCCCTTGAGTGCCTTCATGAGTGGGACTCCTTCCTTCACCTGGCCATTCCAAGCATGCTCATGCTCTGTATTGAGTGGTGGGCATATGAGATTGGGAGCTTCCTCAGCGGTCAGTGCAGGGACAGGTGATGCTGGAGGAGGACACATGGAGTGGGAAGGTGCCACTTAAGCCAGGGAGTAAATGGAATCTTTTCATCAGGTACCATCAGCATGGTGGAGCTGGGAGCCCAGTCTGTTGTCTATGAGCTGGCTACAATAGTGTACATGGTAAGGGGCCTAAGGATATGCAGTGCCATTTTGGTTAAAAGCTTTCCTTCCCGGTCACTGGAACTAAGAAGGACGGATGAGACGTCTCTGCATGTTCCATTGCTGGGATTGGCGGTGTGGGAGCCCTGCTAGTGCACTAGCATATTTTCAAAAATTATATAATCGTAGATAGGATATGAAAAGAAAATGTCATGCAGAAACCTTTCCATGTCGTTTTTGGCCTCGTTTTAGAATTAAAATCAAATCATAGGAGTGTAGATTTAGAACTAGAAAGGATCTCAGAGAACATCTGGTTTAGCCCTCTCATTTTACAAATGAGGAAACAGGCCCAGAGAGATTAAGCAACTTAGGGTCATAGATTTAGAATTGGAAGGAAGTGCAAAGGTCATCTGATCGAACCCCTATTTTACAGGTGAGGACACTAAGGAACAGGGACATGAAGTCATGCTCAGGGGCACATGTGTATTAAGTAGCAGAGCCAGATTTTCAGTCCAGATATATCTCTCCTGGGCAGCTAGGGGGTGCCATAGTGCACAGAGCACCAGGCCTGGAGTCAGGAAGATTCATCTTCCTAAATTCAAATCGAGCCTCAGACACTTACTAGCTCTGTGACCCTGGGCAAGTCACTTCACCCTGTTTGCCTTAGTTTCCTCATCTGTCAAATGCGCTAGAGGAGGAAATGTCAGACTACTACAGTATCTTTCCCAAGAAAACTCCAAAAGGGGTCATGAAGAGTCGCATATGACTCAACAACAACAACAGTATAGAGGAAAAGGAATTTGTTGAGCTGTTGACTTTGAGGCGGCTAAGGGGTAAAGAGCAGAGGTATCAGACAGGAGGATGGCGCCAGAACCAGATTAAAATCTAATTTGGGGATATTTAACAAAATAAATAAAAAATACAGCAGAACATAATATTAATATGTTATTTTCGAAGGGATCCTTTGTAGGCTTTAGTGGCCCAGATTCTACTTGAGTTTGATGCCACTGGTGAGAAGATAGAATGCCAGACTAGAGACAGGAAGACCTGAGTTCACATTCTAGATCAGAGACTTACTAGCTAGGTGGCCCTGGGCAAATCACATCACTTCCCAGTCTCAGTTCCCCCATTTGTAAAGTGAGGATGCACCTGAGTCGTGGGATTGTTTGGAGGATCAAATGAGGGAACATATGTATAGCGCTTTGCAAATCTTAAAGCACTGTAGAAATGCCACCTATCCTTATCATTACTACTAATTATTCTCACTATTATTAAGATGTTAAGGAACACGCTTAGACACTTAAGAGAAGAATCTATTTTCTAGACCTTTGCTGCCTGTAACTTCACTGGTAATGAGAAACCAGTGGAAAGCCAGAACTGGTTGAGCAGGTACTTCGGAATGCCAGGTACAAATCCTTTCTACCCAGGAGGTGGTGTTGTGTCTGGGGGGGGGGGTGGTAAATGGCCAGTCCTGGAGTCAGGAGGGACCTGGGTTTAAACCTTACCTCTGACACTTTTCTTTGTGATCTTAAAAGTCACTTAATTCTCTAAGCTTCTGATGGCTAAGATGGCCTCTGATATCTCTTCCTGCTCTAAAACTGTCATCCAGTAATCCTATGATTCTTTGAGCCTCAGTTCCCCCATCTGAAAAATGAAGATAATAATACCTTACTGAGACCAAAGCAGCTGTCAAGATGGCCTGAGTGGGTGGTGGGGTGGGATGGGAAAGGGAGGCATGGTCAGGTCTGGGCCCAGCTCAATATATAGTAGTAAGTTTGCACTTATTCAGCAATGTTCTGACTAGAGAATTTGGCAAAATGGCAAAACATATACAGCTAGACTTGTCAACCCATTTTTTGCATTTGATCCTTTAGGCATTTTATTTTAGAGCATGTCATTTATTTTATGTTAAAATTTTACTTATTTAAATTTATTGATTGATTTTAAATTTATTTTGCTTTCTATTTTAGAGCACATAATTCAATTTTAAAATTTTATTTATTTATTTAAAATTATTTATTTTAAACTTACTTTATTTTTAGAGTATGTAATTTTTTTTATTTTAAAATTGTATTTATCTATTTAAATATATTATTCATTTAAAATTTTTTATTTTAGAGTATATAATTTCACTTTTTCCATGCTTCAAGGACTTGTGATCTCATCAATATGAATAGCTCCCTTCCATAGCTCAGATGACAACCTATCTGTACCTTCTCACGCTATATAGCTCTTGTCTGTGACTTTCTATGTTTCTCTCTCTGTAGACCTTTTGACATTCTTAGGGTTCCCGTAGAGCGTGTGAGCTGTTCATCTCTCATCCTTTGCTTTTGATGACTGACCAGCCTACCCACCTTTCCTTCTTTTTCAAGATGTTTAAAACCCACAATACTAAGCTCTATCAACAAGCCTTTCCAGACTTCAGGCATTCATGGTGTTTGATCAGCTGACCCATACCCTACCCATCTAGTCTTATCTTTCTGTGCTCCCGCACATGGAGACCTGCTACAATATAGAATGCCTTTCTACTACCTTTCCATCAATCTAAAGGATAGGCTTTTTGAAAAATAATTTTATTAATGTCTTTTTTGTTATTATTCATTCATTTCACTCCTGTCCAACTCTTTGTGACCCCATTTGGGGTTTTCTTGGCAGAGATACTGGAGCAGTTTGCCATTTTCTTCTCTAGCTCATTTTACAGTTGAGGAAACTGAGGGACAGTTGAGTGATTTACCCAGAGTCACACAGCTAGTAAATGTCTGATGTCAGATTTGAACTTGGGAAGATGAGACTTCCTGACTTCAGGCCTTGCACTTTATCCACTGAGCCACCTAGCCACCCATCTTTTGTTTTCACGTTGCCTTTATTTCTGAATATATTTCTCTCCCCCCACCCTCCCACACATATGCCCAGTGAACCATCTCTTGTAATAAAAAAGACAAAAACACAAATCATCTCAACAAAACTAACACATCAATTTACTGTGAATAACTTAGCTCTTGTCAGTGATACAATGATCCAAGACAGTTCTGAAGGACTTTTGACGAAAGGTGCTGTCCATCTCCAGAGGAAGAACTGGTGGAGCCTGACTACAGATTTCCTTACTTTCTTTTTTGGTTATTTTTTTTTGTCTGTGTTTTCTTTCACAGCCTGGCTTACATGGACATGTGTTCTGTATAACTGCAAACATATGTAACTTATGTCAAACTGCTTGGGAGGAGAGAGAGAGAGAGAGAGAGAGAGAGAGAGAACTGGAACTCAAAATTTGAAAAAAAAAAAAAGAATGTTAAAATTGTTCTTACATATAATTGGGGGAAAAGTAAAATATTAAAATTACCCCCTAAAACTAACACATCAGCCAAAAGGAGGAAACCAAAGAGGAGGAAATGCATTTTTCTCATCTCTTCTTAAGAGACATAGTTCTGTTTACTTGTGTGTGTGTGTGTGTGTGTGCGTGCGCGCGCGCGTTCTATCAATTTACATTGCTGTGGTCACTGAGCATATTGTTTTCCTGTTTCCATTTACTTTTCTCTGCATCAGTTCATATGCCTTTCCATGCTTCTCTGAATTCTTCATATTCATCATTTCTTAAAATGATGTATGTAATATTCTATCTATTACATTCATTTACCACAGTTTGTTTAGCCATTCTCCAATCTATCCCCATATCCTTTGTTTCTCATTCTTTGCTAACACCAAAAAAATGCTTCTTAATATGACAAAAATATTTATTTGGGGAACCAAGAATCAGCTTTATACATAAAGAAGTAACATTAGTAGCTTTCCTATAGGAGCAGAGGTAAAACAGTATTATCTGCTCCCAGAATGACTATTTAACAAAATTTTAGAAATGTTATCTACAGAAATAAGACAAGGAGTAAATGCAACGATCAGAAAATAAGAAGTTAAAAATGTCTACTTCAGATCACATGGTGGTATGTTCAGAAAACCAGATAGCAAACTAAAACAATGTTTAAAAATTTTTAATTCAAAACTTTTAACATTTTTTTTAAAATTTTGAGTTCTAAATTCTCTCCTTCCCTCCTTCCCCTCCCCCTCCTGGAGAAGGCAAGCAATTTGATATAGATAGATTAAACATGCGCAGTCATGCAAAACATTTCCATATTAGCCATGTTGCAAAAAAAAAATACAGACCAACAAAACAAGAATAATAAGGAAAGTAAAAAAGGTATGCTTCAATCTGTGTTGAGATTGCACCAGTTCTTTCTCTGGAGGTGGATAGCATTTTTCATCATAAGTCCTTTGGAATTGTCTTAGATCATCACATTGCTGAGAATAGCTGAGTCATTTATAGTTGATTGTCATACAATGTTGCCATTACTGTGTACAATCTTCTCCTGGTTCTGCTCATTTCACTTTGCACCAATTCATGTCAGTCTTTCCAGATTTTTCTGAAAGCCTCCTGCTCATCATCATAAAACAATATTGATGATAAATACAATTGAACAAAAATGTATTAAATGTCTTGAGAATAAAAGTGTCAACATAAGCAGAAAAATTCCCTTTCCAGGATATTGTGAGCCAATGCTGCTACAGAAGGCAGAATCCGTTTACTCAAGAAAATTAGGCTAAGGATAAGGATGTGACAACATGTCTAATGTGGATGTATGTTTAATATGATTGCACATATATAGCCTATATCAGATTGCATGCCATCTTGAGGAGGGGGGAGGGGAGGAGGGAGAAAAAAACTGAAACTCAAAATCTTATAAAAAATTTTGAATGTTGAAAACTATCTTTACATGTGATAGAGAAAAATACTATTAAGTGGGAAGAATTTTTTAAAATATGAAAAAAAAGAATAAGGATGTGAATGTGGTCATAGCCAGAGATTTGATTATCATCAGTAGACATTGTCTAGTTCCAAAACAATCTCTCTCTGATAGACGGGATACATCTACAGCTTCTCTTAGGCTTAAGATGGTTCCACTGTACAACATAACCCACTTAATTGCAAAGAAAGCTACAAAAGTGGACAAGGGTCCACCAGTGATCCTAGCATTTTAATTTCCCTATTTCTATTGAGGGTAACTTAGTGATTTCATCACCTTTGTTTGTAACCTAGGAGTCAAGCCATTCCTCTCACTCATCACCCACCCCCATCCAACCCAGCTCCATCTTGTTGCTTAGGCCTTCCCAGAACCACTTTTTTCCATCACCTTCACTGTGCTCATGTGGCCACCACCCCAGTCCTAGCCCTCAACATCTCTCTTCTATTACAGTAGCCTCTTAATTGGCCTCCCTGTATCCTGGCTCTTCCCTGTCTAATCTGTTCTCCACTTGGCTGCCAGATTAATAGTCCTAAAGTGTAAGAATCTGCGAGATGTCCCTCCCAAAGTGACCTTATCATTCTCCTGCTCAGAAAGCTCTGATGACTCCTATTGCCCTAGGATGAAACTTAAATTCCTCTGTCTGATTTATAAAACCCTTCTGATTCTGGGCCCAGCCGAGTTTTCTAGGCTGATACTCTTCCCACTGCACTCTACTTTTCCATCATACTGGCCCGAATTCTTTTCTCAGTGTGGGATACTTCATTTCCCATCCTGATGCCTTTGCACAGGATGTCCCTCGTACCTGACATGTTCTCCTTCCTCTCTGTGGCCTCTTAGAATCCCTAGTTGCCTGAAAAGCTCAGCTGTGATGCCATCTCCTTTAAGAGGCCTGGGGCAAACAGGTGGCACAGGGGACAGAGCACCAGACCTGGAGTCAGGAAGACCTGAGTTTAAATCTGCCCTCAGACACTTCCTAGCTGGGTGACCCCTGGCAAGTCATTTAACTCTGTTGGCCTCAGTTTCCTCATCTGTCAAATGAGCTGGAAAAGGAAATGACAAACCACTCCAGTATCTTTGCCAGGAAAACCTCAAATGGGATCATGGAGAACCAAATATGACTGAAACAACTGAACAAAAATAAGTGGCTTTTCCTGATTCCTGTCCCCGTTACTATTTTTTGTGTGACTTGTAATTTCATTCCTTCCTTCCAGCGAGGAAATCCCTCTACCATTGCAGATCAGCAAATATTCTATAATTTATACTCTTAAAACAGTTGTTGGGCCACCAAGAAGTTTTTTTTAATTTAAATTTATTTATTTAACATATTTGGTTTTCAGCATTGATTTTTCACAAGTTTGAATTACAAATTTTCTCCCCATTTCTACCCTCCCCCCCACTCCAAGATGGCTTATATTCTGGTTGCCCTGTTCCCCAGTCAGCCCTCCCCTCTATCACCCCCCTCCCCTCTCATCCCCTTTTCCCTTCCTTTCTTGTAGGGCAAGATAAATTTCTATGCCCCATTGCCTGTGTATCATTTTTTAGTTGCATGCAAAAACTTTTTTTGTTTTTGAACATCTGATTTTAAAGCTTTGAGTTCCAAATTCTCTCCCCTCTTCCCTTCCCACCCACCCTCCCTAAGAAGTTGAGCAATTCAACCTAGGCCACACATGTATCATTATGTATAATCCTTCCACAATACTCATGTTGTGAAAGGCTAACTACATTTTGCTCCTTCCCAACCCATCCCGCTTTATTGAATTTTCTCCCTTGACCCTGTCCCCTTTCCAAAGTGTTTGTTTTGATTACCTCCACCCCCATCTGCCCTCCCCTCCATGGGTCACCAAGAAGTTAATGATTTGCCAGGATCACATCACTAGTATATGACAAGAGTTAGCATTTGAACCGAGGACTTCCTTACTCTGAAGCCAACTCTCGGCCCATTCACCACACAGCCCCTCTTTAGGTTTACCTCATATCTATTTTGTATCCACTTATCTTGATATATGTTGTCCCCCCCATGCCCCAATTTCATACTAACTCCTGGAGGACTAGGACTGTTTTGTCTTTGTGTGGGTATTTATAGTGTATACCATAGGTGCTTAATAAGTGCCTGTTAGATTGGATTGCTCAGCAGCCATTTTAACAACAACTACTCTGATACCATTACTGTAGTTGGTGGCAGAGGAGACAATGGCTAACGTTGATGTTAGGCTTTCCAGCTCGTGCAGTATTTTGCACACTTTATCTCATTTAATCCTCCCAGGTACCCTGCAAGGTGGGTAGTACAGGGTATATTATAGGTGAGGGAGCTGAGGATTTGTGTGGGAAGTGACTGGTGCAGGGTCATACTGCCAGAACACAGCAGAACTGAGATAGGAATGCAGGTCTTCTGATTTGGGATAGATTGAGAGCTGGAAAGGAATACGGATGCCAAGGCCCCCTTGGAGATCGTGTGCCTTGTCCAGGGTCACACAAGTCATCGATTTAGAGCTAGAAGGGACCTCAGAAGCCATCAGGTCCAACCCCCTCCGCCCCCGTTTTACAGATGAGGCAGCTGAGGCCTGTTCACTGAACATGCTCCGTGACTTGCTTGAGGTCCCAAAGGCAGCCTGTATCAGAGGCCTGACTCCAGCCCAGGCTTTCCTGCCTCTCTCTTTCCTATGCCACACCAGAGGGAGGGGGCATTTGGGAAGAAGTGACAGATTCATTGCTTCTCGTAGGATTATTCCAACAATGACTATTTCCAGCTTTTTTTTTTCATCTTTACTGGGGACCAGACTGTGCATCCCAGGAACCCAGAAACCTCCTGCTTATGGTAGGCTAGCCTCCCATCCACCCTCTGAGTTTATTTAGGAGATTCAAAGTTCTGCCATTGTCTGACTTTTAACTCACCAAATGGAAACCCTGCCGGGAGTCAAAGGTTCTTAAAAAGCTTGCTGTGTCCTTTGTCTCTTACTATTTTTTTTGGTGGGTGGGGGTTTTCTATTTTTCAGATCCCCACAGGATTCAGTGTGGCTGCCAGCGTTCACGTCGGAAACTCGCTGGGAGCAGGGGATATCGAGCAGGCCAAGATATCCTCGGCTATTTCTCTGCTGACCACAGGTGCTGGCTGGTGCATGTCTGTAGAATAACCCATCTCTCTCTCATCCTGGTTCCTTCCTGGAATTTTTTTGGAATTACTAGACAGAAATGCAATTGGTGAACACTTGCCCTCTCTCCCTCTCCAGGAGAGCCTTGCTATTCTCATGTACCAGGTGGTTTATTTTGCCCTCCTTTTTTCCATAGAAATGTTTGCGGTCACCTTGTGCATCATCCTTGCAAGCTGCAAAGATGTCGTTGGGTACATTTTCACTAGTGACAGGTGAGTACATGGATTTCCCACAGCAGAGTTCTTAACCTGAGTCCAGGTTGAGATTTCAGGGGTGTCCATGGACTTTTTTTTTAAACTTTGATAACAGTATTTCAATCTAATTGGCTTCCTTTGCAATTCGATATCTTTTATGCATTTAAAAACATTATTCTAAGATGGGTCCATTGACTTCGCTGGGCTGTCAGAAAGGCCTATGACACAAAAAAGGGGAAGACTCCCTGCCCTCTATAACAATGTATTCAGTTCTTTGAAAACAATTCTTGATAACAGATACCTCCTGACAAACGAATGCCTCCTTCTCCCCATCCAAGTACATTCCCAAAAATGTACCAAAGCACAACTAAGAACTTGGCTGGGACAAGCAGACTGTGTTTTCCATTGTTGTGGTTGGCTTTTCTTAGCATTTTCTTGCTGCCTTTTCTGGAGGCAGCGTGTGTGATGTAGTAGAGAACTCCGGCTTGAGAATCACGAAGACAAGAGTTCAGGTCTGGTTCTGAGACATCTTGGCTGTGTGTCCTTGAACGCTCAGCTCAAATGCTTCCCACATAACCCTCTAAGATCATAAGTCACAGAATGATTGCTGATCTGCATTGGTAGAGATTTCCTCCCCAGAAAATCAGATCTTTCTGACTCTTAAGTCTAGCCCACTCCCACCGTAACTCACTGCCTCTCTTGAATTTCCCAAAAGCACCTGCTTTGGGCCTCATATACTTGGCTGGGGAATGGGTTGGTTGTGTTAGTCAGATCTCTGATTTCATAGTCAGAGGTATGAGGAGCTTCCAGTGTGGAAATCCCTCTCTGAGGGCAGGTCAACACCTGCTTTGAAGGCTGAATGACTTACCCAGAGTTATAAAGGCAGAGTGGGACATGAACCCAGCATAGTCAGCCAACAAGCATTCGTTACTTGCTATGTGCCAGGTAACTATGCTAAGTACCAGAGATACAAAGAAAGGCCTGCCCTCAGGGTGCTCATATTCTAAAGGGGGAGACATGTATACATATGGGAGAAGGGAAGACAAGGATTGAGAGGGATCTTTGGAGAGCTCTTTAGCTGAATAATGAGGTCAGAAGCCAGAAAGGAAGCAGAGGCCTGCTTACAGACCGCCTTCTCAAGGTATTGAGACACAGAAGGGAGAAAGACATCAGACAATTTGCCTGGTCAAGGGAGGATTTTTTGAAGATGGAGAAGACATGGAAGTGTTTGTAGGCAGCAGGGAAGCAGTCAGGAGGTGATGAGTGACTGTAGATTGGTGACTCAAGGCCACCTCTGTCATGCTGCTTCTCACTGGTGATAATGACCAAAAAAAATCCCCTAAGGGGCTTGTACTCTACAGGGGTACAAAAGATGATCATATACACAAGCAAGTAAATACAAAGTTTTCTTTCTTATAAGGGAAGACTCTCTGGGTGGTACCATTTTGTTGTTGTTCAGTTGTTTTCAATCATGTTTGACTTGTGGTGATCCTGTTTGGGGTTTTCTTGGCAAAGAAACTGGGGTAGCTGGCCATTTCCTTCTCCAGCTAATTTTACAAATGAGGAAACCGAGGCAAACAGGGTGAGGTGACTTGCCCAGTAATTGTGTCTAAAGTCGGATTTGAACTCAGGAAGATGAGTCTTCCTGACTTCAGGCCCAGCACTCTCCATCCACTGAGCCACCTAGCTGTCCCAAAGGTGGGACCTGCTTGGGGCAGGTGGAGGAGGTGGGATGTTTTTTTAAAAAAGGCATAAAAAAGACTTTTCAAAGAGTGCATCTTTATAGGGATGTGCTCACCGTTACCCTGAGAGCCCAGTATGGACCTTGGAGCTTGTAGTTCTCACTAAGCTCTTGGCTCTTTCTTTTCCTAACAGAGAGATTGTCACCCTGGTCTCCAAGGTCATTCCCATCTATGCCTCCTCCCATCTTTTTGATGGCTTTGCTGTAAGTATGCTGCAGGATCGTCCTGGGATTTTTTTCTTCTTTTTTTTTTTTTTTTGGAGGGGGGAAGGCAGGGCAATTGGGATTAAGTGACTTGCCCAAGGTCACTCAGCTAGTAAGTGTGTCAAGTGTCTGAGGCCAGATTTGAACTCCTGACTTCAGGGCCGGTGCTGTACTCACTGCACCACTTAGCTGCCCCCCGGACTTTTTTTCTGGTGGATTTTTCTTTTTCTTTTTTTTTCCGATTGCATCAAGGAGAGGAGAAGGGCTGGGAGGGCCCATCCCTGCAGAAGGTTTTCATTCTGGTTAGATCAATAGGTGTTCTGAATGCAGTACTGAGTCTTGGCATTGGTATGAGGTTATGAATTAAAACTTTGAAAGATTTAGGACCATAGAATCATAGATCTGGGGCTGGAAGGGACCTCAGAGGCCATATTGTCCAAGTTGAGTAGTTTACCTAATAAATCATAGATCACAGAATCAGGGCTAGAAACAGGAAGAACCCCAGAACCTGCCTTGTCCAACCCCCTAGTCTTCCAGTTCGGGAAACAGGCCAACACAGTTAAGTGACTTTCTTAGGGTCGCATGGGTAGTAAGCATCAGAAGCTTGATGCAAACAGATTTTAATGTGTCTGAGGTTGGCTTTTTATCATTATGCCACATTGCTTCCCACATATATTTATAGAAAATAATATTACACAGTATTTTTACTTTTATTTTATTTATTTGTTTATTTGTTTTATCTTTTATTTTTATTCATTCATTATTTATCTCTTTTATCCATTCATTCACTCATTTATTTATCTCTCATTTATTTGTTCATTCATTATTCATTTATTTCTTCACTTGCTTGCTTATTTATTTATTATTACAGTATCTTTACAGCCCCCTCAGAAAAATACACGCTACTCAGCTGCTTGGTTGCTTCTCCTACCCTTGCCCCTAGCTCTGGATCTGTGTAATTTCCAAGGTCCTTGCCAATGCTAAAGCTACGATTCTGTCTTTCTCCTTTTTTTTGGTTTACACCTGCGATTTCACAGAAGGGAGCTCCCAATGAGGACATTCCCTCTACCAACATATATCAATACTTGCTGTGTAATTTACAGTATCAGAAAATTGCACTAAGAGGGTAACTGATTTGCACAGGGTCACACAGTCAATCTGTGCCAAGGGGTAGGATTTGAACTCAGGACTTCTTGACCCTGAAGCTAGTTCTCTAAGCTGTGGTTGCTCTCCATAATTCTCATTATCTGATTAAAAATACCATGTGCTGTATATGGAGAGGCAGCAATGATGTAGTGGATAAAGAGCTGGCCTCAAAGCCAGAAAGACCTGGCCTCAAGTCCTGTCTCTGATACACCAGGGTGCTGGGCAGCCCTCTAAGGCTAGATGCTGTGATCTGCATTAGTGGAGGGAGTTTCCTCGCATCAAAGTTCCCCACACTGATGAAATCCCAGCTCCAGCCCCTATCGCCGCACCTGCTAATTACAAACAGTACTTGCTAAAATAGCGTTCTGCCTGACAGTGTACGTGCGGTGGGATTCTAAGAGGATCGGGCAATCAGAAGATTGGGGCCATCTTGAATGCCATTGGCTTTTATGTCATCGGCCTCCCCATCGGAATCTCGCTGATGTTTGCGGCCAACCTCGGGGTGATAGGTAAGTGACAACTCCCTGCGCCTCAGAATTGTCATGGTTTGTGAGTAGTAAAACATCACCAAAGGGATGATGGCATCTCAGGGGTAACAGTTGGGAAAAAAAAAAGTGAATTAGCCGTAGAAGTTTGCCAAGAGAGCTGGCATTTACGTGGCGCGTTCAAGTTTGAAGAGCGCTTTGCAAACATTACCTCATTCTGTCCTCAATAACCCACGAGGCAGGTGCTATTATTATCCATATATTACAGATGAGGAAACTGAGGCAGAGGTTAAGTGACTTACTCAGGGTCACCCAGCTAGTAAGTGCGTGAGGCCAGATCTGGACTCAGATCTTCCTGACTCCAGGCCTGACGCTGCATCCACTGCACCACCTCGCTGCCTCTAGATGAGGTGGTCATCGAAGACTCTGGTGTCTCTCATAAGGATGGCTCATATCTCTGCAGAAGTGAAGGATTATGTAACGTTGCAATAACCCTTTGGGATAGATGGTGCAAATACTACACCGGGGCTGCTAGGTGGTGCCAGAGTGCACGGAGCGCTGAGCCTGGAGTCAGGAAGATCCGACTTCAAAAGTGACCTCAGACGCTTACTAGCTGTGTGACCCTGGATGAGTCATTTCTGATTGCCTCAGTTTCCTCTTCTGTAAAATGGGGATAATAATAGGGTTGTTGGAAGACTCAAACGGGATGATTCTTGTAAAGCACTCAGCGTGGTGACTGGCACATAGTAGGTGCTTAATAAATGTTAGCTCTTACTTTTTTTTATTATTATTATTAATTACTTCCTCATTTCACAAAAACTGAGGCTCAGCCGACCCCTCCCCAAATCACCCGGCTGAAGCATTAGAAGGAGGATTCCTGTAGGAGCCAAGCCCTCTGCCCCCATATACGTTCTTCCACGCTGTGGTCTGTGCCTGAAACAATTTCCTCCAGCTTTGGAATTTCTGATTGAGGAACTTCAGAGGTTGTATCCAAACACATGCACTTCTTGGGGTTTCTAAAGGTACCCCAGAGGGAATCATCAGCTTTCTCCAGGAATCCTGGGCCCATGCATGCAAAAAGAGCCTGCCCACCTGGGCCAGGAACTCTACTGGGCCTTAGGAAGACAAAGACAAAGACAAAGACAAAGACAAAACATTCCCTGACCTCAAGCTGCTTATGGCCAATGGTGTTGCTCTCCGTTTTTTTTTTTTAATTTAATTTATTTAATATATTTAGTTTTCAGCATTGATTTTCACAAGAGTTTGAATTACAAATTTTCTCCCCATTTCTACCCTCGCCCCGACTCCAAGATGGTGTATATTCTGGTTGCCCTGTTCCCCAGTCAGCCCTCCCTTCTGTCACCCTACTCCCCTCCCATCCCCTTTTCCCTTCCTTTCTCGTAGGGCAAGATAAATTTCTATCCCCATTGCCTGTGTATCTTATTTTCTAGTTGCATGCAAAAACTTTTGTTGTTGTTGTTGTTTTTGAACGTCTGTTTTTAAAACTTTGAGTTCCAAATTGTCTCCCCTCTTCCCTTCCCACCCACCCTCCATAAGAAGGCAAGCAATTCAACATAGGCCACATGCTTATCATTATGTAAAACCCTTCCATAATACTCATGTTGTGAAAGACTATGTTTTGTTCCTTCCTAACTTATCCCCCTTTACTGAATTTTCTCCCTTGACCCTGTCCCTTTTTGAAAGTATTTGTTTTTGATTACCTCCTCCCCCATCTGCCCTCCCTTCTATCATCCACCCTTTTTTTATCTTCTTCCTCCTTCTTTCCTGTGGGGTAAGATACCCAACTGAGTGTGTATGGTATTCCCTCCTCAGGTCAAATCTGATGAGAGCAAGATTCACTCATTCCCCTCACCTGCCTTCTCTCCCCTTCCTACAGAACTGCTTCCTCTTGCCACCTTTATGTGAGATAATCTACCCCATTCTATCTCTCCCTTTCTCCCTCTCTCAATATATTCCTCTCTCATCCCTTAATTTGATTTTATTTCTTTTAGATATCATCCCTTCATATTCAACTCACTCTGTGCCCTCTCTCTCTCTCTCTCTCTCTCTGTATATATATATATATATATATATATATATATATATACACATATATATATACACATATATATATAAAAATATAAATATAATATATATATACACATACATATATACATACACACACACATATATACACACACATATATATATATATGTGCATATTCCCTTCAGCTACTCTAATACTGAAGTCTCATGGATCATACACATCATCTTTCCATGTAGGAATGTAAACAAAACAGTTCAACTTTAGTAAGTCCCTTGTGATTTCTTTTTCTTGATTACCTTTTCATGCTTCTCTTGATTCTTGTGTTTGAAAGTCAAATTTTCTATTCAGCTCTGATCTTTTCACTGAGAAAGCTTGAAAGTCCTCTATTTTATTGAAAATCCATATTTTGCCTTGGAGCATGATACTCAGTTTTGCTGGTAGGTGATTCTTGGTTTTAATCCTAGCTCCACTGACCTCCAGAATATCGTATTCTAAGCCCTTCGATCTCTTAATGTAGAAGCTGCTAGATCTTGGATTATTCTGATTGTGTTTCCACAATACTCAAATTGTTTCTTTCTGGCTGTTTGCAGTATTTTCTCCTTGATCTGGGAGCTCTGGAATTTGGCGACAATATTCCTAGGAGATTTCTTTTGGGGATCTGAGGAGGCAATCTGTGGATTCTTTCAATTTCTATTTTGCCCTGTGGCTCTAGAATATCAGGGCAGTTCTCCTTGATAATTTCTTGAAAGGTGATATCTAGGCTCTTTTTTTGGTCATGGCTTTCAGGTAGTCCAATAATTTTTAAATTATCTCTCCTGGATCTATTTTCCAGGTCAGTGGTTTTTCTAATGAGATATTTGACATTGTCTTCCACTTTTTCATTCCTTTGGTTCTGTTTTATAATGTCTTGATTTCTCATCAAGTCACTAGCTTCCACTTGCTCCTGTCTAATTTTTAAGGTAGTATTTTCTTCAGTGGTCTTTTGGACCTCCTTTTCCATTTGGCTAATTCTGCCTTTCAAGGCATTCTTCTCCTCATTGGCTTTTTGGAGCTCTTTTACCATTTGAGTTAGTCTATTTTTTAAGGTGTTGTTTTCTTCAGTATTTTTTGGGTCTCCTTTAGCAAGTCATTGACTTGTTTTTCCTGGTTTTCTTGCACCATTCTCATTTCTCTTCCCGATTTTTCCTCTACTTCTCTAACTTGCTTTTCCAAATCCTTTTTGAGCTCTTCCATGGCCTGAGACCAGTTCATGTTTTTATTGGAGGCTTTTGTTGTAGGCTCTTTGACTTTGTTGACTTCTTCTGGCTGCATGTTTTGGTCTTCTTTGTCACCAAAGAAAGATTCCAAAGTCTGAGGCTGAATCTGGATGCATTTTCACTGCCTGGCCATGTTCCTAGCCAACTTACTTGACCCTTGAGTTTTTTGTCGGGGTATGACTGCTTGTAGAGTAAAGAGTACTATGTTCCAAGCTTGAGGGGATGTGCTGTTGTTTTCAGAGCTATTACAGCCAGCTCTGCCACACCAGCACTCCTCCTTCCCCAAGAACCCCCAACCCAGACTGGACTCAGATCAAAGCTGGCTTTGCACTCCTGCTCTGATCTGCCACTTAATTCCTCCCACCAGGTGGGCCTGGGGCTGGAAGTAACTGCAACTGTAGTTCTGTAGCTGCCCCACCTCCACTGCCCCTGGGGAGGTGGCCGAACTGCAAACTCCTTCTTTCACTCTGTCCCCAGCAGCTTTTCCCACTAACCTTCTCTGTTGTCTTTGGTGTTTGTGGGTTGAGAAGTCTGGTAACTGCTGCAGCTCACTGATTCAGGGTGCTAGGGCCTGCTCTACCCCGTTCCCAGTCTGGTTGGTCCTGCCGCTGACTGTGCTGGGTTCTGCTCCACTCCGCTCCCAGCTCCGTGCGCAATAGACCTCACCCAGTGACCATCCAGGCTGTCCTGGGCTGGAGTCCTGCTTCCCTCCGGTATTTTGTGGGTTCTGTAGTTCTTCTCTGTTGTCTTTGGTGTTTGTGGGTTGAGAAGTCTGGCAACTGCCACAGCTCACTGATTCAGGGTGCTAGGGCCTGCTCCGCCCTGCTCCTGGTCTGGTTGGTCTGTGTGGCCAACACTGGGCTCTGCTCCGCTCCCCTCCCAGCTCTGTGCGCGATAGACCTCACCCAGCAACCATCCAGGATGTCCTGGGCTGGAGCCCTGCTTCCCTCTGCTATTTTGTGGGTTCTGCAGTTCTAGAATTGGTTCCGAGCCATTTTTATAGGGTTTTGTAGGGACTTGGGGAGCTTATGCTAGTCCCTGCTTTCCAGCCACCATCTTGACTCCACCCCTTGCTCTCCATTTTGAGATGGCAAAGGCCAGCTTAAGTCAGTCAGTCAACAAGCATTTATTAAATGCCTACTATGTGCCAGGTACTGTGCTGAGCACTGAGGATACAAAGAAATGCAAAAGATGGTCCCCAATCTCAAGGATCTCATAGCTAAAGTGTAAAATAATAAGGGCGAGGTCCAAGGGGATTTTTAGAACACTCCTGGGGTTGGGTGGGAGGTCTGAGCTCTTAGGTCTGGGCCAGCCAGAGCTAATAAAAAATATTGGGTGAAGCAGTACCTGGACAGCTCCTTTTCCTAAAATAACAGCCCTGGGGAGCACAGATGTGTCATGGATAAGTCTGTATGTGGGTGATGGGGATGATAAAAAGGGCATGTGTCCATTTCAGAGCGAATGAGCTGATAGAGACATAGCTTGTGCTCATATTCACCAATCCTCGCTTCCACCCCAGAACCAGGGAAAGAACATTTGATACCTAGAGTCAACTAGAGTCCGATTTATCCCAGCCTCTCCTCCAGATGTTCTCAGATTCAATAATATTTTCATGAAAGGCTACGAGTTATTCAAATAGTGAAGCAGCCAACCCAAAGGATGGTAGCATCACGAAATGTCAGGGCAGGGCAGGGCGAGACTCTGGAATCGTCAACTGAAGGAGGGGACCTTAGTCCAACTTCTTACATTTTACAGATGAGGGAACCGAGGCCCAGAGAGGTAAGTGAGGAGCGCACATGTAGCTAGTATCCGGAGGCAGCGTTCCCACTCAGGTCTTCCTGATTTCCTGGGGTCCCGTGAAGTAGGAAGCTGAGAGGTGGGGTCCCTTAGGAGAAGGCTGCTCATCACTGAGGGGCTTCGAGAAAAAGGCTGGATGCCCATTTGCCAGAGAGTCTAGATGACCTCTGAGGTCCCTTCTATGCATGATCAGCCTGGAAGGGTAGCCGAGGGTCATATGGTAAAGAGTCTTGAATGCCAGACTACTCAATAGCCCTTTCATTTGGTAAGCCGTGAAAATCCCTCTAGGTTTTAAAAATCAGAGAGACCTGAGGGTCTCAGGTTATGGAACCTTCAGATCCTAACTCTGGGACTGAGAGGGACCATGGAGTTTACCTAGTCAGGCCTATCATTTACAGATGAGGAAAAGTCCCAGAGAAGTTAAGTCAATTGCCCAAGGACATACAAGGACTAAGCAGTACAGCCACAATTCAAACTTGGGGTCAGTGACCCTAAATCCTACACTCTTTCTACTGCACCACATGGCCTGGGAGACCAGTGAGGGAGCAGTGATTCAGCTGAGTCACCTGAGGGACTGTGAGCAGTAAGAACAGCAGTATTGGAGGCGACTGGAAGCACAGTGGCTGGAAACACTGAGCCTTGAGTCAGGAAGACCTGAGTTCGAATCCAGCCTTGGACTCTTCCTAGCTGTGTCACCTTGGGCAAGTCACTTTACTTCTGTTTGCCTCGGTTTCCTCAACAGTGAAATGGGGATAATAATCATATCTACCTCCCAGGGTTGTTGTGAGCCTCAAATGAGAGAATAGTTGTGGAACACCTAGCACACAGTGCCTGGCACCTCGGAAGCACTACATAAATTCTGGCGATTGTTAATATTTCTGTAATTACACAATATCATGTGTGTATGCATGATTAATATTTGATTTAAGATTGTATATGATTATGTGTATGTAATATATGTGTGTGCATAATTATATGTATATACAATCATATCTGCATATGTGTATATATGATTATAAATATATTATGTGTGTATATATAATTCCATCACGTGATTGGCATTTTACTTATCTGATTGATATTTATATATTTATATAAATGATACGTTTATATGTAACAAATTATAAATTTATATACAATATATAAAATATATCATAAAAATATTTATATATTATTATATAATCCAGTATATTATTATAATATGCAATACATTATCAGTGACATATTACAATTTATATTAAAATATAATATATGTATATTAATATTCATAATAGCCAACATTTATAAAGTGCTTCCCGTGTGCCAGGCACTGTGTGCGAGGTGTTCTGCAGTTATTCTCTCAGTTGAGCCTCACAACAACCTCGAGAGATGGGTGCTTTTATTTTATTCCTATCTATGTCTATATACATAGATAGAAACATAAACACACACGTGTATACATATGTATACGTGTGTATGTGCACATGTCTGCATACGTGCATGCATGTATAGTTACATAGTGTTTGTGTTTGTATATGGCTATATTTCTATATCCACACACATACATGTATGTATGTATTGCATGTATATGAATGTATTGGGGGGTCACTTGTTCTTATAACAACTCTGCGAGGCAGGGGCTCAATCGTCTGCATCTTAGAGATGGCGAAGCTGAAGGTGAGAGGCTAGGTGACTGGCCCAGCTAATAATAAGGGTCTCAAGCAGGATTCCCACCCAGCTCTTCCCTGCTCTGAGTCGAGCGGGAAGGCACCTCTGAGATCATTAGCTTCCAGGCCTCTTATTTCACAGATGAGGAAAGTGTGGTCTACGAAGCTAAGTGATTAACACGGCCCCGCTCTGAGATTCTACCAGCCCCTGCCTTGATTGTTAGGGAGGATCGCGGTCTGGACTTGTACTCGGGGACTCCCTGGATGCCAATACCTGGCCCACTTCAGAGATGACACAATTGAAACCCAGAGGTCATGGTATTAGTAAATGCCTGCGGTGAGAATCAGACACAGGCCTCCCTGACCCCTATCACCCAGGTTTTATTTGTAAGCTTAAGAGATTTGCAGAAGGTTTTATTTATGCGGGTAGTCTATTTCTTCCTTAAGTCCAAAGATCAACCAGTAAGCATTTATTAGACACCCACTACATGCCAGAAATGGTGCTGGGTGATGAGGGGACTCAGAGACAAAGAATGGAACAATGATACGGCTCTGGGGGGCGCCACACTTTGGGATTGACTCAAGAAACCTCGGGCAGAGAAGCTGGAAGCCGAGGTTGGACTGTCATGGGAGACGTCCCATTGCCCTCTACCCAGCTCACTAACGGGCCTGCTCTTTCTTACACGTCAGGCCGTCACTCGATCTCTCCCCAGCCCCACTCGTACCCCCAACCACCTTTTTTAGGAAAGCAGAACAGTCGCCAATTCTTCTTGTTGGAGTAGTTTGTCCCTGGAGATATAGTTCTGCTCCGGCCTGGCACCTTCTTGGGCCTGCTGTTGGTAGCCTTTGGCGGACACCGTGGCCAGCAAAGCCAAAAATGTCTCTGCGTTTGCTGAAATTGGAGAGTCGCCTGGCCCCAGGCCTGGCTTCTTCTTGGCTGCCCCTAAGGAAGCATGAGTCATGGCCCACCCGGTAACCGAGCACTCCTTTTGGTTGTCTTCTTGCTTACATTTCTGCTCTGTGTTTTATTTGATAACAATAGTCATAGAGAGCATTGATAAAGCACTTTACAAACATTATCTCATTCAGTCCTCACAACAACCATGTCAGGTAGGTGCTATTACTATCCCCTTTTTACAGAGGAGGGAAACTAAGGCAGACAGAGGTTAAAGTGACTTGCCCAAGGTTACACAGCTAGTAGGTATCTGAGGTCACATTTGAACTCAGGTCTTCCTGACTCCAGGCCCAGAATTCTATCCACTGAGCCACCTCTCTGCCTCATTGGAACATGTCTTACCTCCCCTACTAAGCTGGATGGACATTTGTTAAGAGTTTGCTGCATGACAGGCACTGGGCTGGACAAAAAAAATGAGACAGTCCCTTCCTTCAAAGAGGTCACGTTCCTCATCACACCCCTCCTCCCCAAGAACAACTGCAGACCAACTGCCACCAGCTGTCAAGCAGGCACAGGAGAGATCAGAGCGGGAGAACCCTGCCCCCACCCCCAGACGACCAATCCTCCTTCTTACTCAGCCCTCACAGCCAGTATTCTGGAGAGTATCTCCTGTAGAGAAAGAAGCAGCCATCCTACCAACTGCCACACATAGGGCAGGCACACAGGGGGAGAGACAGGAGGCAGCATGGGTCAGGCAAACTGAACCACCATCGCCACCTTGACCCTTCAGGTCCTGATGGAGACAGTCCAGGCCCCTGAACACGAGAACCTTGGGAGCAGCCCGATGTCCACAGCCATCATCCTAGGAAGCAGCCCTGTGGAGATGCAGCCTGGCCCCTACAACCACAGTCACGAAGAGCCAGAAAGGCTTCTTGTCACCCAAGTCCTTGGCCCTGTAGATGGCTCAACATCAGAAACCGACCAGATTTTATCAGAGGAAATTGCATTTAAAAAGAGGCTTTGTTGCTGTCCCCCAAGAACCCTGGGCCTTTTCTGATTTGCAATGGAACCTTCCTTGTCTCTCCCATTAGAATGGGAGCTCCTTAAGGACAGGGATGTCTTTCTTTTCTATTTGCACCCCCAGCTTAGCACAATACTTTGCATATAGAAAGTGCTCAATACATGCATTTTTCATTTGTTTATTCACTCTGAAAGGAGATGATAGTGTATGTGGACAATAAAGAAAGGTCTGAAGAATCACAGAGAGGTGGTGACCCAGCTGTCGGTTGTCATGACCTTTCCACAAGCACCAACAGTGTTTACTTGATTACTGTGCTCCAAGGAAGAGGTGGAAAGTGGGAAGACTGAGGCATGGCAGGGTGGCCTCGGTAGAGGATTAGGTGAAATAGGAAGCATGATCTAGTGTGGAGCCTGCTACAGTGGGCTAGCAAAGTTTGCACTCCCCAGATCGCAGGTCAAGATGGATCAGGCCCAGGGCATGTGTTCCAAAGCTCAGCGGATTCACTCCCCAGAGGAACAAAATGGGCCATAGTTTCTGGGAGTCCATTCCAGAAGTAGAGGCTTCTTCCCTTAGGGAAAATCTGGGTGGCAGTGGCGGGGCAGATGGCCAGGTTGTGGGTCGGACTTGGAGTCAGGAAGCCCTGCCTCAGACACCAGCTGAGGAACCCTGGGCAGGTCACCTAACCTTTATCATCCTGTTTCCTCATCTGTAAAATGCTGATAACTATAGCACCAATTTCCCAGAGTTGTTGTGAGGATCAACTGAAATATCGTAAATAAAGCATTCTCCAACCCTCAAGCCCTAGATAAATGCTTGCTATATGGCCTAGGCAGCAGCTGAATACAACGCAAGCTTCCTAAGTGAAAGGACTGGGCCTTGTTTTACTCGGCACTCTTCTCAGCCCGGTGCCCGGTGCCTCGGTGGTAGCTAATAATGGTTAGCTGAGTTGTTGGATTGAACCCAGCCTCTGCAGAATGATAGATCTGAGCTGAAAAGGACCCGAGAGGCCAAAAACGGCCAGATAGAAGGTCCAATGCCTTCCTTTTCCAGGTGAGGAAATTGCAACCCAGAGAGTCTTAGTGACTTGCCCAAGGTCATACATCTTATCCCAAGTGGCAGAGCCTGGATTTGGATCCTTTTCCTCTGACTCCAAATCTCTCTCCACTGCACCACCCGTTGCTACCTGTAGGACAAACTGGCCAAGAGGCGAGCAGGTTTTCCATCAATGAGATTCATATTTGCTCGTTGCTGGTCTTTCCCTTTCTAGGTCTGTGGTCCGGCATCATCATCTGCTCCATCTTGCAAGCCGTCTGCTTTCTGGCCTTCATCTTACGCCTGAACTGGGAAAAGGCCAGTGAAGAGGTAACCCTGCCCATGATCCATTCCCGCAAACGCTTCCCCATGGAGAATGTCAACAAGGCAGCGTTTTTCTGCCTCGCCTGTCTTCTGGAAGACCCTTTTCTCCTTTTGGCATTGACTTGTCTCTTGTTTTTACTGGCATGGAGGCTGGTGTAGACAGCCAGATGGACAGGTTAGGGCCGGTCCTCCTTTGTTTATCCACTGGTTAGAGAAATATGGGGCGGGCTTCTTCCCAGCAGCTGGGGATGGTCTGGAAAGGAGAATCTCAAGAAGGAGGAAGAACAGAGTTCAACTTTGGGAGGAGATGTGGGAACCCATCCCCCATCATCTCCAACAGTCCAAAGCCTTCCTGATGTGATCCAACCTAGTTTGTGATGGTCCTCCTGCTCTTCCCCCTCCCTCCTCCCTTCCAGGTGTTAGATTAGGGTGAGTAACACAGTGAAAGTCAAGGTAGGAGTGAGCGATTTTTGATGAATCTCTCCTGATTCCTTTTCTTTATCTCTGCCATTTAAACTTTGGGGAAACATCAGAGACTTTAAAATCACAGATTGAAAGGACCTTTGAAGACATCTAACCCCTTCTAACATTCAATCCTTCCATTTTACAGATGAGTAAACTGAGATCTAGAGAGGAGAGATCACAGAGCATAGGTTTAGGTCTAGAAAGGGACCTTAACCAAAAACAATTCCAAAAGACTCATGATGGAAAATACCATCCACATCCAGAGAAAGAACTATGGAGTCTGAATGCAGAATGAAGCAGACTATTTTCTTTTTTTGTTTAGTTTTTTCTTTCTCGTGGTTCCTCCCATTCATTCTAATTCTTCTATACAACATGACTAATGTGAAAATATGTTTAACAGGAATGTATATGTAGAGGAGCATATATCAGATTGCATGCCATCTTTGGGAGGGGAAACGAGAGGGAGGGGGTGAAAATTTAAGACTTATGGAAGTGAATGCTGAAAACTAAAAATAAATTAAATTAACTTAATTAAAAAAAAAGAAAGGGACCTTAGAAGCTTTCTAGTTTAACCCTTTCATTTCACAGCTTCATTTCATTACCGAGGCCTGGGAAAAATCACATATCATAGATTTGGATCTGGAAAGGGACCTCTACAGGCTATCTGGTCTAACCCTCTGATTTCACAGATAAGGAAACTGAGGCCCAGGAAGGAGAAAAGCTAGATTCTAGATTTAAAATTAGAAAGTACCTGAGATATCACCTAGACCAATGGCATCAAACTCAAAAAGAAATGGGGAAGTGGCACTAAACCTCCCATAAAGATCCCTGAATGCTGGGATTGACTTAGAAAACCACATATTAACATTATCTATGTCCCATTGTATTTGTACTTATTTTGTTACATATTTCCCAATTCCATTTTCCTCTGGTTCTGGCCTATGGTGTGTTTGACATCTCTGGTGCTGAGAATGGACTGGAAAGGGAAAAGACCAAGGAAGAGATGTTGAAATGATTGAGGCAGGAAGGAGAAGGTTGTGTGGGTGGAGGGAAAGGGATGGATGCTATAGAGTCATGGAGGCAGAAGTGACAGGATGTGGCAAGTGATGGACTACAAGGGGCTAAGAGAGAGGGAAGAGTCAAGAATGATTGTGTGGCTGCAGATCCTGGGAAGCTGGAAGGATAAGGGTGCCCTTCACAGAATAGAGAACCCATCTCGATTCTTTTTTGCCTTTCTGTTTCAAACTTTGTGAAAGAGCATAGATTTTAGGAGCATAGATTTCAAGCCTGGATGGGTCTCAGAGGACATAGAATTTGGCCCAAGGAGGGAGGATGACTTGTCAGGTTCTCTGGTAGTGGGGCCAGGTCTGTATCCCTGCCTCAAACCTGGCCAGCTCCAGGCCTCCCTGGGGAATTTACCAACAACTGGGAAGCAGAGAGAAGGGGCTAGAAGAGCTGGCTTTCCCTGAATCAAGTGTCCAGTAAAGATCTTCCTGGGAAATTCTTGCTGAGAAGGGTCAGAGATTGATTCTGACTTTCCCTTTTTAGGCTCGAGTGCGTGCCAAGTTGAAGGGTCAAGCGACCCGAGCTCGGAACCATCAGGATCGAGTCATCTATCAGGGCCCAATCCCATCAGGTATGACTCATCGTCCCTTCCTGATGAGCTGGCCTGTCCAGACCCTCCAGACGAGTGGAATTTGTCTAGTTCTGTGGCAGTGAATGACCTGCTAAAGGGGCTGAAACTATTAGTCATGGCATGGGGTGGGCTCTAAGTTAAGAAGACCTGGGTTCAAAACCTGCTTCTAACCCTTACTAAGCTGGGAGGACCCTGGGCAAGTCAATGAATCTCAAAGCACTAAAGCTTCTCAAGCTTGGATACTGACCGATGGTAGCAATTCCTGCAGCGTATGTTATACTGAGGGGTAGAGACAGCACAACCTAAACACGTACAAATATAAGGTATCAGCCAGAGGTGGGGAACCTGCGGCCTCAAGGCTGCATGTGGCCCTCTAGGTCCTCAGGTGCAGCCCTTTGACTG
Source organism: Trichosurus vulpecula (assembly GCF_011100635.1). Classification (NCBI taxonomy): domain Eukaryota; kingdom Metazoa; phylum Chordata; class Mammalia; order Diprotodontia; family Phalangeridae; genus Trichosurus; species Trichosurus vulpecula. The sequence continues at coordinate 30,350,035 of NC_050579.1, forward strand.
AATCCAAACTTCACAGAGCAAATCCCCTTCATAAAAGGATTTGTTCTGTCAAACCTGGACTCAGTCAAAAGACCACACCCAAGGACCTAGAGGGCCACAGGTTCCCCACCTCTGGACCATAAGCCTTCTCTTCCCGGTAAGAATACCTGCCTTTCCTGGGCACAGAGAGTGAAAAGGCAAGGTCTGGGGGCCAGAATATTCAGAATGCAACCCTTGTTTCAACCACCAGGTGGCACAGCAAGCTCAAGATGCTTCAGGTCCCATCACTCGTTTAGTCCCTACAGTTGTTGAGTCATTTTCCAGTCATGTCCGACTCTCCATGACTCCATTTGGGGTTTTCTTGACAAAGATACTGAAGTGGTTTGCCATTTCCCTCTCCAGCCCATTTTACAGATGAGGAAACTGAGGCAAACAGGGTTAGGTGACTTGCCCAGGGTCACACAGCTAGTGCGTGACTGAGGCCAGATTGGAACTTAGGAAGATGACTTGGTCTGACTCCACTCTATCCACCGTGCCACCTCGCTGCCTCCTACACACGTGCACGTTTTGTGGATTACCTACTTACTAGTTATGTGACCCGGGGCTAGTCACTTAATCTCTATCTGCCTCATATGTTTTTTTCTCATCTGTAAAATGAGGGACTTGATCTAGGTGACCTCTGAGGTTTGTTCTAGATCAACAATCCTTTTAGAAGTCTGGAACAGAGTTATTTGCGCCCTAGTCAGAACGACTACATTCTCTTTTCTTGTAGTGGACTCGGAGCGTCAGGCCGGTGTTTTACTGGGTGATGCAGGCAATGTTGCCAACAAAGAGGAGAGCCCAGCAGAGCAGCCGGTGAAGCCGGAGGAGCCCCTTTCTGGGCCCCATTCAAAAAACACAGTCTTATCTTTGAAAGACTTGGTCCTCCGGAGGGTGCTGGCACTCCTGGCAGCTGTTTTAATCTTGGTGGTGGGCATTTTGGTGCGGCTCTATACGGGAACATAGCCACGGGTCAAGGGACTGATGGAAAGTGACTCCCATTTCACATTTGAGCCAATGAAGGAATCCGCGGTAAATCTCCTTCCCCCTTTCCCCAAAGGTGGTAGTAATCAGCCGCCACCTAAAAGGACAGGCTTCACGGTGCTGGTCCTGGGGTCGAGAGGACCCGAGTTCAAATCCCTGGCTCTGCCACTCACTACCACTACCACCCGTGGGACATTGAACAAATTGTGTTACCTCTCTCAGGAGACCTCTCTGGGTCTCAGTTTCCTCATCTGTAAAATGGAGAGGCCAGCCTCCCAGGTCCCTTCCAGTTCTGTACCTATGGATGTCCTTTGAGAATCGACAGGGCAAGTACCTTTGCCTGCCTGAAGAAAAGGAGCCGAGCCGGAGCGGGGGCCTGGTCCCGTGCCTTCCTCTGAAAGGCTCTCTTGCTAACTCATCCGTCAATGACTTGGAGAAGAACTTTGGTTACTGTTTATATATTATACTCTGCTAATATGGTAGCTGGCTGCTTTTGTTTTTGTTTTCCAGAAAGTATAAACCCATACATTTGGAAGGGTTTGTGGAAATCTTAAAAATCAGTTTTCAAAACCCTTCTCTTTCAATAAATCTTTCTTTTTCCCTTCATGTTATCACCAAGTTGATTTGTCTGTGGAGATTAAGTATTTACTGTGGGTAGAGCCATAGACTAGCTCCTCAGGGGCAGAATGGGGTAAACAAAAACTGAAGGCAGTGGGTGGATGGTTTCATGAGAAAAGAATGGTGTCCTAAGGTGAGTTTTGAGATGGATTTTGCTACTGAGGGTCAGACCTGGAGCAAGAGAGGAGACAACACTGAAGAGCATGGGGTCCGAAGCTGTCCCATCTATAATAAAAGAAACTGAGGCAGAGCTCCGAGCCAATAACCATTTATTAAAGGGTCTTGGCCTCCTTCAGTGAATGAGACCTCAGATCTTCCTCATGATCTGAGAAGCCCTCTGTCTCTAGGCCCTTGATTTTATCCCATTTGACAAGATGATACAGAGTAAAATACAGAATTTCATTGGTCAACAGACCCATACCTTGACCTTCTAGGACAACCTACAGATCAGCCTAGGGTTGAAGAGCTCATGGCCAGTAGCAAGCCCAAAACGTACAGGACTGATGGTCATAGGATGTTGGTCATAGGATAGGCAAGGCAAAGGTCACCCATTGGTCAATTGGTCCATTTCCTCATGTTGGGCAAGAGAGGAGATGATACAGAACAGAGGGACAAAAATAAACCAGGGGGCTTTCCATGTCGTTAGGTCATCTCCACTATGCCTGGGCTTGGTCACCATGACTATGCAAATCATTATGACAAAGCAAAAAGGGTGGGGAGGGGAGGGGGTCCTCTAGTTGGCTTCCTATGGTCAACTTACAACAAAGCTCCAGGGCCTAAATTAAAGAACTCTCTAAGAGTGTAAGAAAGAATCTGCCTAATCTTATCTAATTATCCTTAAATATAAGCTATGTAAAATATGTGCTGGTATTAGTTACTTAGACGGACTAAATGTATATTATTAAATGTATGTCAATAGACAATAATAGACAAGTATAGTAAAAGTACTCACTCCCCTGTGGAATCCCACTAAACTAAACAATAACTGATTGGAATAACATAGGGCTTAAGGTAATCATTTGGCACAAGAGACACAAAGGTGGGAATGACCAAGTCAGCGTGGCAAGGGTGGGAACAGCAAGCTTAGTTGGAGTGGATGGCTTAAAAGTGGAAATAATAAAAAATTAGGTTAGGGGAGAGGAAAGGACAGCAGGAGGAAGAGGATTTGAAGGCTAAGCTGAGTAGCTGTCCTTGGTACGCAAACAGGGGAGGTTCAGGTCCAGGGTTGGATTTCATCCCATAGGGAGCTCCAGGTGAGGAAATTTTCTCTACCAATTTCGATCTGCACCTATCCTGCAGCCTTCCTGGAAGTCAGATGACTTGCCCAGGGTCACATAATCAGTATGCTTCAGAAGTGGGAGTGTTTTTTTTAGATGACCCCAAAATAAGGTCAGACACATACTGTGTGATCCTGGACACACTCTCGGGGCAGGTCTCTAAGAATAGAAGTTACAGAGAAAACAACTACATTGGTAGAAGTTTCCTACCCAGGAGTTTTTGAATAAATAAACAAAACAAAAAACAAATAAAATGAAGTCACAGGTCTAGCCTTATCTCTAAACACTGAAATTGTTAGTCAATTTTCAAAAGAAAATCGTCTTCATTGATGGGATTTTCCAAAAGTATGTTCTCCCCCCCCCTTTATTTTGGGGTTTCTTTCCATTAGTAAGTTCTTTTTTAGAAAGTTAGTTGACAAGGGTTTATGAAGTGCCCACTATGTGTGCTCTACTAAGGTCAGAGAATTTTAAAAAAGACAATCCTCCCTCCAAGAAAAAAATTCCTGCCTTCAAGGAATATCCATTCTAATAAAGGAGGTGACATAAATAACTAGATACATCTAAGATATTTACAGAGAAGATGAGAGGCATTCTGAGAAGGGTCACATCAGCATGGAGGAGGCCTGGGATAGACCTGCTGTGGGTGGTAGAATTTAAGATGAATCTGGAAGAAAGCCAGGGAAACCTGAGAGGCTCAGTGGAGAGGGGAAGAACATCCAGGGGCAAACTCTGGCCAGTGTGGCTAGATGACAGGGTGCACAGAGAGGATTTAAGGCAGGTTATAAAGAGCTTCAGATGTCAAACAGCGGATAGTATAACTAAGCTCGGGAGGTAATAGGGAGCCACTGGAGCTCATTGAGCAAGGTCAGACCTATAATGTTTAGATGAAGAATCACCTTGGCAATTGAATGGAAGATGTATTGGAGTGGGGAGAGAGGTTTCAGGCAAGGAAACCAGTTAGAAGTCTACTGCAAGAGATGATGAGGGCCTGAACTGGGGTAAATCAATTTAACAACTTAAAAGTCTGAGGACCAGAGCTCAAAGAAAAATTCCAACTTGTTTTTGTTAGACATTAAAATGAGGTTACTAATATTCTGGGGCAGCTAAATGGTTTAGGAGATAGAGTGCTGCTGGGCCTGGAGTCAGGAAGACTCATCTTCCTGAGTTCAAATCTGGCCTCAGATGCTTATTAGCTGTGTGACCCTGGGCAAGTCACTTCCCCTTGTTTGCCTCAGTTTCCTTATCTGTCAAATGAGCTGGAGAAGGAAATGGCAAACCCCTCCAGTATCTTTGCCAAGAAAACCCCAAAATGGGGTCACAGAGTTGGATGTGACTGAAATGACTGAACAACAAAACTAATATTCTATAACTTTAGTGCCCCAAACAGCATCTGCTTAGTAGGTCTACAGAATGGCAAAAGTTTAAAAAATGGTCAAGACTCACCAGGAGGAGAAAAGAGAAAAGGGTATCTATATTCTGGGGGATACTAGGGAACCCCCAGGGAGACCATAATCCTTAGGCCCTGGGCATTAGGATGAATCCCCAACATGGATATTTAGTGATTCTGCCCTGGGCATGTGCAATGTGTATGTGTGTGGGAGGGGGGGCGGGGGGTGTCTTGCTTTCAGATTTGGAACATGCCTCAAGTACGCTATGAGTGAGTATAAGGAAGCAGGGGGCCTTTTGATGTGGCTGATGAGTCAGCCATGGGTGTTATTCTTTCCTCTGTGGCTCCATTGAAGTGAGATGGGTGGCATGCGGTTAAACCCTGGGGTATAAAGGGAGGCCTTGAATCTTTACCACCCCCCCACCTGGGCCAGGGCGTGGGAGTGCTCTGTCCTGCTATTGCTACTGTATCTGAGGTGTCGATTCTTTCTTGACTTCAGGTGGAGGAATGTATTAAAGATGGCTGTGACCCAAAGAGCCAAAAGAGCATGCTACTTAAGGTCCCAGAGCTAGCGACCACACTTTGGAATTGATTGTGTGACCTGGGAGACACTGGCATAGGACTGGCCAACATGGCACGCCCACATCATAGAATGTGCAGTGCTCTATGAGCAAAGCAGAATTGAAACAGTTCAAAGGAAACACGAGATGCACAAATTTAGAGAATTCACTCGAAATGTTCACATGGACCATCTGTGCCCGATCTGTGGTAGAGCATTCTGAGCTTGTATTGGTCTGATCAGGCACAGTCGGATGCGTTGTCACCTGACTCTAACATAATGATGCCATTTTGGTTCTCTCTGAGAACAAAGGTCAGCAACCAACCATTAAGTGCCTACTATGTGCTAGGTACTGTATTAGGTACTGATCTTGAAATGGTATTCCCATATGGGAGGTGATGAGATCACCATGAGAGATGGTAGAGAGAAGGGAAGAGGGCCCAGAATAGAACCTAAGGGGAAGGACACACCTTTAAGGGAGAAGGATGTAGATGAAGGATGCTGAACAGGAAAGGCCCAAGGGGCCAGAGAAGAACCAGGGAGGTGCCAAAGACAAGAGCATATCCAGGAGGACAGGATACTCTGCTATAGTACATGCGGCAAAGGGGGTCAATGCAGTCAGTGTCCATATACAATAGGAACTTCTGGAGGGAAGGTGCTGCCATTTTGGTGTATCTCCAGAGTCTGGCCCTGGGCCTTGCCCATAGTTGGCAGGAAATAAATCTGAGCTGAATTGAGTAACAGTTAAGGATGAATAAGCAGGGATCCAAACATACCAGTGCATTGCTTTTAGAGCTTAATCTTCATCTCTTCCGTTAGTACTTAGGAATCTTGGTCAGCTTTTAGGATAGGCCAGGAACACTCAGAAAGGTATACTGGTTTCTCTGCCATTTGTGCCTGTGATCATTTGGGCCACATGACTGAGGCATCCAGCACCATCTTAGTGCCAGTGCTTTATTTGAAATCTGAAAATCCCTGCTTTTCCCATCTCTTTCTACATATTTGTATTCTTTTCTTTTTATGCACCTCAGTTATGAGACTTGCAAGTCCCGCCAGCTATCTCCTTTCTACAATATTATATTTTAATCTGCCCCCAGGACCTCTGTTTTTCTTATTTAACTCCATTTGAAGATATTAAGATTATGGAAGCACTTAGGTTTTTTTTCTCCCTATGAGATTGTTGGCGCTGTATCCTAGTACAACCCTTCCAATTATAAAAATACGTTTACTTTTCTAGGTTTCTCTTGATTCTTGTGCTTGCGTTTCAGTAGGTACCTATTCAACTTTTTCATGAGAAATGTTCAAATCCCTCTATCCTTTGAAGATTCACTTTTGCCCCTGTAGGATTATATTGAGCTTTGTAGATTAGATCATTCTTGGTTGTAAGTTCGTATCTTTTACTTTTTGGAATATTGTATTCCAAGCTCTTCTCTTTTACTGGAAGTTGCTAGGTTTTGTGGTATCCTAACTGTGGTTCATTGGTTCTTGAATCTTTGAAATAAGTATAGCCAAGTAAAACATATTGATAGATCAATCATATCCAAAAATGTGTGCCTCGTTTTGCACCTCTATCAAGAGATGGGAAGCATGTTTGACTTTGATTCCTCTGACACCATAATTGTTCATGGCATCTGTCAGCATTCTGAAGTCTTGAAGTGTTACTTTCTTTAAGTTGTTGCTGTCATCATGCATATTGTTTTGGTTCTGCTAACCCTGGTTTTCTTTTCTCTTTCTTTTCTTTGGTACCTAGATAGATAGCTCAAGTACCAAAGCAATGACCACTCAGTTCATTTAATGAAAACATTTATACAGTGCCTTTTGTCCTCTCTCTCTCTGTCTCTCTCTGTCTCTGTCTCTCTCTCTCTCTCTGTCTCTCTCTGTCTCTGTCTCTCTCTGTCTCTGTCTCTCTCTGTCTGTCTCTCTCTCTCTCTGTCTCTCTCTCCCTCTCCCTCTCTCTCTCTCCCTCTCTTTTTCTCTATAATATATAATAAGCGATGGCTCTCTTGGGAGGGGAGGAGAGATACCTTGGGAAATGTTGGTGATATCTAAACAATATATACTAATACATGTTTTTTATTTAGAAAGAGAAAATGATAATGATAAGACTATATACCAAAATTTCTGGGATACAGCTAAAACAATCCTTTGAGGAAAAATCCTCTCTCTAAAAAGTTACATGAACAAAATAAATAAAGAGGGCATTAAGGAGCTAAATCTGGAATTTCCAAAATTAGATGAACAAATAAATCCAAAGTAAGTGAAAGTGAGGTGGCACAGTGGATACAGCATGGGCCTGGACTCAGGAAGACCTATTTCAAATCCAACCTCAGATACTTACTACCTGTGTGACCCTGGGCAAGTCACTTAATCATATCTGCCTCAGTTTGCTCATCTGTAATATGAGCTAGAGAAGGAAATGGCAAACTACTCCAGCATCTTTGCCAAGAAAACCCCAAATGGGGTCATTAAAAGTTGGACATGACTGAAAACGTGACTGAACAACAAAGCAAAGTGAACAGATGCCTAAGCTCATTCATTTGCTCCTTTACTGGTTGAGTTGCTGTCACTCTCTTCTCACGCTACATAGTTAGTATTTCATTCTTACTTATGCCAAGGGGACAGTTTCCTAGAGGATAAATATGTTAATTTGGCTGCCACTGGGAGTCAATTGATTGCTTCATTGAAAGAACTAGGGTTATTTAGTTTGGAGAGAATCTTAGGAGACTGTGGCCACTCTCTTTAGATTTTAAAAAATCTTATTGATATCTTTTGTTTATACACATCCTATTCATTTCCAAATATATAATGTTCCCCTCCTCTATCCAGTGAGGCATTCTTTGTAACAAAGAATAAAAAGGGAGGGAAAATGAATCCCTGCAAAGGAGGGAGGAAGGTCCCTTTTTTCTGTCTCTTTGGTGCCAAACCACATTCACATCTAATTTTATTTTATGGCTCTTCCCATTTACACTATTGTAGTTATATTATTTTCTTCATTCTGCATCAGTTCACATAGATCTTTACATGCTTCTCGGTATTCATCACACACATCATTTCTTACAGTACAGTAGTATTTGTTTACATTCATGCTTCATAGCTTATGTAACTATTCCCCGATCAATGGGCATCTACTTTGTTTCTGAGCCTTTGCTGCCACAAAAAAAAGTGCTGCTACAAACATTTTGATTTCTCTGGGTCCTTCTTCATGTGGGTTGACTTGTAAATGGGAGTGATTAAGGCCTAAAACAGAGGTGCAGAGCCATAGGCTGGGGCGTCCAACCCCAGAGGCCATGTCTAGGCCCCACCACCATATCTGTCAGTCCTCTGGCTCCCCCTAGTGACTCCTGTGGCCTGTCAGCTAACCAAGAGCCTTTACAAGCTCTCCCCTCAGGTGACTGCTCTTCTCTAGGGCTTCCTACTCCCTTCCCTTCTCCAAATCTCCAAGATGTACAGGACTAGGACTGGCAGGTAGTGAGGCCCATCTACTCTGAAGGCCCTTCCTACCTATACTTCTTCAGGTGGGTTCTGTAGGTTCTTTTCTTCTTTGGGAAGCTGCCTAGAGTGTGTTCAGGCATAACAGCGACAACCCTGGTCCCCCAGCTGCCAGGTGGCCAAGTATGTTACATTTCAGCTCTTCCCCGGGGTTCATCGCTGGTATTGATTCAATCCCTTACAAATTGCATTCCCTCAATTTTAGGATCCCCAGCACCCCAGGTCCATTTAACCACTTAATAGATTAGCTTTTGCAGAGAAAATATTTACTTCAAAGGTATAGCAAAAACAAACACATAAATATTTTCCCTAATACCTCAGTTCATAATTACCCCCCCCATACTATCTCATTCTCAGGGGAGGGGAGATGGATTAGGACCTATTCCTTTTATTAAGGGGATTTATTCTGTGAAGTTTGGATTCAGTGAAAAGGCCTCACTTATGGACCTAGAGGGCCACATGTGGCCTAAAGGCCGCAGGTTCCCCACCCCTGGATTAGATGCACAACTTAGTTTGTTTCCTAGATAGCTTCAGTCCCACCAAATTTGAAGTCCTAAACCCTTCTGGGTCTATATACCCACCCCGTTGAGCTGTCAGGACATTTGACCTGGAATCCTGACTCCAAGGTCACCATGGCTCAAGCTCCCGGGTCTGGGGCTTCTATCTATTGTAATTAGAACTGGAAAAGACAATAAATCAAAATCCCAGGCCTGCTTCTTGGCACTACAGGTAGTCAGTCCTTCCTCCCTACCCAGCTCAGTATGTGGTGCCCGTGTGGCAGGTAAATAAAACCTTCCCTGCTTTGATGCCATCAGAAAGAGATCATGATACTGTCCCAGTCTGGTCATTTTAAAAACACAGCCCCAAGAGGGTGTCCTCACCCACACAGTAGGGAAATACAGAATTTATTCTCCTAGAAACAAGTCCCTGCCATTTTCCACATGACTTCCTCCACGTTAGGTGATCTGGGCATGCACCCAATCTGAGTTACAACAGTATGAATGATGTATTAGATGAACTAATCCAAGATCAGCAGGTGCTGCTCTCCCTTGTCCACACTGAATGACTGCTCCATGCCCCCACTTCCCAAATTACATTATTTCTATTTTGTCTATAACTTGTATATACTTACATTTACTGTGAAATGAGGGGAGTGCCCTGTGGTCTCTCCTGGCTCTAGACTATGATCCCAGGTAATTTCTCCCAATAGAATGTAATCTCATGCTTGAGATTTTTTAATTTTTGTCTTAGTATTACCAGTGCCTAGAACATAGTAGGTACGTGATAAATGTTTGTTAATTGAGTGACCAGAAAGAATGAGCCAATTTACAGCTCCTGTGCCAATGTCTATGTGCAACTTTTTCTGTCTCCCTGCTGACATTCAAATTTGGGGATTTTTTGTGATTTTTTTTGCATGTTTAATAGGTATATAATAGTACCTTAAAGCTATTTGGATTTTTATTTATCTGATTTCTAGAGAGGCTGTACATTTTTGCACAAACAGCTTGTATGAATACAGGTCCCCTACCAGTATTTCCTTGTATGAGACTCATTTTCCTTCGACTATGAATGGAGTGAAGTCTAGGTATTGTTCTTATATATTTCTCTAAGTGGTTTGTATATGTTGAATAGTAAAGATTTTGTAGTTATTCCTCTCACAGATTTTTCTCTCTATTCTATTCTTTCCTTTTGATACTTATTTTTACTACATTTTAGTGATTGCATTTTTATTTTTTATAGATACAAATACATCAATCTTGTTTCATGATCAATAAACATTTACTAAGCACCTACTATGTGCTAAACACTGTGCTAAGCCCTGGAAGCATGATATTCCCTATTTCTTTAGGAATTTATCTTCTCTCTTTAACTAGGATAATTATCATTTCACTTCCTTCTATCTTTTATGTGTACTTAAAATCATAACTTTAATGTTTAACTCTTTGATTTCTGAAATATTTTGTATTTAGTTGGACATATTCTGAGTTGTCTTTTCCAGGCTGACATCTAATTGTTCCGAAAGCTTAGTGACTTCTTCCCACAATTTTATATTAGTTTCACATTGTCATTTCACATTGTCAAATATCCACTAAGTGGATATTTATTGTAAATATTTATTGAATGGTCTATACAGTCCCTTCCAGCTCCAGGGCAAGTTGTCCCTTTAAGGTTCAGATTTTCAGAGCTAAGACTAAATCCAGCAGAAGGTCAAGTCCTCAAGGACAGGGACCTTTTCTTTTTATAAATTTTTTTTGATTTATGGAATAAAACAAGCATTTCCATAACACAGTAAAATAAAAAAGATCATTGCACATGAAACTGCAAGCCTACTATGCACAATTTGCAATTCTTTTCAAATATACAACAAAATTATCATGTAAATTTCTTTTTTTCCCTTTTTTCCCCTTCTCTCTCCCCTGCCCCCTGCTCTAGAGATGGCCAGCATTGGACATAAATAGGTATATACAAGTAAAATTATTCTGTACATACTTCTATTTATCCGTTCTTTCTCCACATGCAGATATTGTCTTTCTTCATATTTCCTTTATAGTTAATTGGGGAATTTATACTAGTCAAAATGGCTTATGCCCTTAAAGTCTTTCTTAAAACAAGGTTGCTATTACTGTATTCAATGTTCTCTTGGTTCTGCTCAGTTTTCTCTTCATTATTTTGTGTGAGTCTATACATGATATTTTTAATATCATCAAGCTGATCATTTCTTATAGCACAGTCATATTCCATCACAATCATATTCTACAACTTGCCTAACTGATGGGCATCCCTGCAGTTCCCAGTTCTTTGCCACCGCAAAGGCATCTGCTATAAAAATTTTAGAACATACAGGCTCTTTTCCTTTTCCCCTAATTATCTTTGGAAATAGACCTAGTAGTGGTATTGCTGGGTCAAAGGATCTAGGTATTTGGGCATAATTCCAGATTGCTCTCCTAAATGGTTGGATTGGTTCATAATTCCACCAAGAATGAATTAGGGACAGGGAACTTTTCAAAAAAAAGTTTTCTCCACTTGCCCCAGTATACCTCGCAGCACAGAGAGTGTTTGATAACTGTTCGTTGAATTGAATCTGGAAGAGGAAAAACAACCTTCTGGCCTCTCGTAACTATTATTAACTTATCCCTTGCTCCTGCCAAGGAATACACTAATTTTACATAAGAATTAGTAAGAGAAATTGTTGTCACATGTAGCTCCCTTACCTGAAGAAAATAACTGAAATCCTTGTGGTTAAAGGAAAGTAACCAAATGCCTTAAAGGACTTCATGACATGGCATGCTCATGCATACTTATACCTATTATGAAATCACACTTCCTGGGGCAGCTGGCTGGTGCAATGAGTACAGCACTGACCCTGGAGTCAGAAGGACCTGAGTTCAAATGTGGCCTCAGACAGTCGACACACTGTGTGACCTTGGACAAGTCACTTAACCCAATTGCCCTGCCTTCCCCCCTCAAAAAAAAAAGAAACCACACTTCCTGCAAATAGAATGAATGAAAAAGTATTTATTAAGCACCTACTGTGTGCCAAGCACTGTGCTAAGGGCTGAGGATGCCAATAGAGAAAGCTCTGTCTGCTCTCAAGGAGTTCACCTTCTAATTGGGAGAGACAGGACCAGCTCAGACAGCTCAGCTGTGGGGCTGATGGGAAGGCCCTGAGGACTGAGGGTGCAGCAGTGGCCCAGATGACAGGGCCCAGGACTCCTGGGTCTGAGGACCATAAGATACTGTGAGGGGCCGGACTATGAGGCCTTGAGTGTGCTTCTCTGTCTCGCCAGGAGTTGAGTAGGTGACTCCCATCTTACCCAAACTCTGTGAGCAAAAGTCAGGCAGCCCTCATGGGCTGAAGGGGGAAAGCATGGGGAGACCAAGCAGAAAGAAAAAGAGTGTCTACATGGTCCAACAAAACCACCCAATGTACTTATATAAAAAGTACTGAGGAGACTTTTTTACCTGCGTATGCAAGTGTGGTGAGCTCCAGTTCTGAGGGAGGGCAGCCGCTACATACAACCGCACTACAGCATTGGAAAATGATGACAGATGGGCAGTTAGAAGCCAATCGTCACTAATAAAAAGTATTTACTGAGCACCTACCGTGTGCAGGAACTATTCTATAAATCCTAGGGCTACAAAACAAAAAGTGAAGCAGTCTCTGCCTTATAGGAGCTTAATAGGGGTGGTGGTGGGGAGTCTTTGTACACAACATGTGCACATATAGATATGTTGTTATTGTTTGTCCTTTATCCTTGATGAGGACCATGACATCAGGGAGGTGATGCAATGACATGAAAGTGCGTTGGAGTTAAGTGATATAGGGCTGTGGGCATGTTCAGGACACAAAGAGAAGGTGAGGTGACAGGAGAATTATATCCATAGTCTTTCATAAGATTCAGTAATCAACTGTAACTTACTTTTAGTCTCCAGAATGTCTCCAATTTTTCTGATGCAATAAGATCACATAAATGATTAGCACTGTTTTCTTCATATCAGATTGTAACTTGTTAGCTTTCTTACTGTTGAAAGCACATATGGAGTCACATTATAGGTGTGAACTTTGAGACCACTATTTTTTATTTTATTTTTTTAATTAAGATTTTTTATTTTTTAGTTTACAACACTCAGTTCCACATGTTTTTGAGTTCCAGATTTTCTTCCGTTCCCTCCCCTCCCTTCTCCCCCCCAAGACGGCATGGAATCCAATATATCTTTAATTAAACTTATTTATACAATAGTCAAGTTGTAAAGAAGAATTATGACCAATGGAATGAATCATGAGAAAGAAGAAACAAAACCAAAATAAAAGAGAAATGAAAAAGGAGAGCAAATAGTTTGCCTCAATCTGCGTTCAGACTCCATAGTTCTTTCTCTAGATGTAGATAGCTCTCTTCATCATGAGTCCTTTGAAGTTGTCTCTGAACCTTGTATTGCTGGGAAGAGCCAAGTCTATCAAGGTTAGTCATCTCAGAATCCACATATCTGTGGTTGTGTATAATGTTCTCCTACTTCTGCTCCACTCACTCAGCATTATATCATATAGGTTTTTCCAGGTTATTATGAAATCCGTATCTTCCCCATTTCTTATAGCACAATAGGATTCCATTGCAATCATATACCACAACTTGTTTAGCCATTCCCCAATTGATGGGCATCCCCTTGTTTTCCAATTCTTTGCTACCATAAAAAGAGCTGCTATAAATATTTTTATACATACGGGTCCCTTTCCCACTTGTGTGATCTCTTTGGGATACAGCCCTAGAATTGGTATGACTGGGTCAAAGAGTATGCACATTTTTATAGCCCTTTGGGCATAATTCCAAATTGCTCTCCAGAAAGGCTGGATCAGTTCACAACTCCACCAACAATGTAACAATGTTACAATTTTTCCACATCCTCTCTAGCATTTATCATTTTCCTGTTTTGTCATGTTAGCCAATCTGACAGGAGAGATGTGGCACCTAAGAGCTGTTTTCATTTGCATTTCTCTAATCAATAGTGATTTAGAACATTTTTTCATATGCCTATGTATATATATATATATATATATATTTATATATATATATGTCTTTAATTTCTTCCTCTGAAAACTGCCTGTTCATATCCTTTGACCATTTCTCAATAGGGGAATGACTTGTATTCCTATAAATTTGTCTCAGTTCCCTGCATATTTTAGAGATGAGGCCTTTATCAGAGACACTAGTTGTAAAGATTTTCTCCCAATTTTCTGCTTCCCTCCTAATCTTTATTGCATTGGCTTTTTTTATACAGAAACATTTCAATTTCACATAACCAAAATTATCCATTTTGCATTTTGTAATGTTCTCTATCTCTTGTTGTGTCATGGATTCTTTCCTTTCCCATAAATCTGATAGGTAAACTGTTCCTTGCTCTCCCAAATTGCTTATAGTATCAGCCTTTATTCCTAAATCATAAACCCATTTTAACTTTATTTTGGTATATGGTGTAAGATATTGGTCTATGCCCAGTTTCTGCCATACCATTTTCTAATTTTCCCAGCATTTTTTGTAGAATAGTGAATTCTTAGCCGAGAAGCTGGATTCTTTGGGTTTATCAAAGAGTAGATTGCTATAGTCGTTGACTTCTGCTTCTTGTGTACCTAACCTATTCCACTGATCCACCACACTGTTTCTTAGCCAGTACCAAGTAGTTTTGATGACTGCTGCTTTATAGTACAGTTTAATATCTGGTATGGCTAGGCCACTTTCCCTAGCATTTCTTTACATTAATTCCCTAGATATTCTGGACCTCTTGTTATTATTTTATCCAGGTCTGTAAAACAATTTTTTGGTAGTTCGATTGGTATGGCACTGAATAAGTAAATTAATTTAGGTCAAATTGTCATTTTTATTATATTAGCTCAGCCTAGCCATGATCAACTGATGTTTTTCCATTTATTTAGATCTGATTTTATTTGTGTGAAAGCGTTTCATGATTATGTTCATATAGGCCCTGGGTTTGTCTTGGCAGATAGACTCCCAAATATTTTATAGTGTCTACAGTAACTTTAAATGGAATTTCTCGTTCTAGCTCTTGCTGTTGGGCTTTGTTAGTAATATATAGGAATGCTGAGGATTTATGTGAGTTTATTTTATATCCTGCAACTTTGCTAAAGTTGTTTATTATTTCAAGTAGTTTTTACTTGATTCTCTAGGATTCTCTAAGTAAATCATCATATCATCTGCAAAAAGTAATAATTTAGTTTCTTCTTTGCCTATTCTAATTCCTTCAATTTCTTTTTCTTCTCTTATTGCTACGGATAACATTTCTAGTACCAAATTGAATAATAGGGGTGATAATGAACATCCTTGTTTCACCCCTAATCTTATTGGGAATGCATCTGGCTTATCCCCATTACATAATGCTTGCTGATGGTTTTAGGTAGATGCTATTTATAACTCTAAGGAAGGCTCCATTTATTCCTATGCATTCTAGTGTTTTTGATAGGAATGGGTGTTGTATTTTGTCAAAGGCTTTTTTCTGCATCTATTGAGATGATCATATGGTTTCTGCTAGTTTTGTTGTTGATATGATCAATTATGCTGATAGTTTTCCTAATATTGAACAAGCCTTGCATTCTTAGAATAAATCCTACCTGGTTGTAGTGTATTATTCTTGTGATGAGTTGAGGCATTCTTTTTGCTAATATCTTATTTAAAATTTTTGCATCAATATTCATTAGGGAAATTGGTCTGTAATTTTCTTTCTCTATTTTGATTCTTCCTGGTTTAGGTATTAGTACCATATTTGTGTCATAAAAAGAGTTTGGTAGGACTCCTTCTTCACCTATTTTCCCAAATAATCTATAAAGTATAGGAATTAATTGTTCTTTAAATGTTTGATAGAATTCACATGTAAAACCATCTGGCCCTGGACATTTTTTCCTAGGGAGTTCATTGATGGCTTGCTCAATTTCTTTTTCTGAGATGGGGTTATTTAGGTATTTTACTTCCTCTTCTGTTAACCTGGGCAATTTATATTTTTGTAAATATTCATCCGTTTCCCTAAGGTTGTCAAATTTATGGGCATACAATTGGGCAAAATAATTCCTAATTTTTGTTTTAATTTCCTCTTCATTTTCATTTTTGATACTGGTAATTTGGTTTTCTTCTTTCTTTTTTTAAATCAAATTGACCAAAGGTTTATCAATTTTATTGGTTTTTTTTCATAAAACCAGTTTTTAGATTTATTTATTAATTTAATAGTTTTCTTGATTTCAATTTTATTAATCTCTCCTTTGATTTTCAGTATTTCTAATTTGGTATTTAATTGGGGATTTTCAATTTGTTCTTTCTCTAGCTTTTTCAGTTGCATGCCCAATTCATTGATCTCCTTTTTATCTATTTTATTCATGTAAGCATTTAGAGACATAAAACTTCCCCTAAGAACTGCTTTTCCTGTGTTCCATAAGTTTTGGTATGTTGCCTTATTATTGTTATTCTCTTGAAAGAAGTTATTAATTGTTTCTATGATTTGTTCCTTGGCCCACTCATTCTTTCGGATTAGATTATTTAGTTTCCAATTAATTTTTAGTTTATTTTTCCATTGTCCTTTATTACAAATAATTTTATTGCATCATGATCTGAAAAGGATGCATTGACTACTTCTACCTTTCTGCACTGGATTGTGAGGTTTTTATGCCCTAGTATGTGGTCAATTTGTGAGTATGTGCCATGTACTGCTGAGAAAAAAGTTTATTCCTTTTTATCCCTATACAATTTTCTCCAGAGGTCTATCATATCTGCCTTTTTTAAAATTCACCTCCTTAACTTTTCTTGTTTATTTTAAGTTTAGATTTTTCACGTTCAGAGAGGGGGAGGTTGAGGTCCTGCACTAGTATAGTTTTGCTGTTTATTTCTTCCTATAACTTCCTTAACTTCTCCTCTAAGAATTTGCACACTATACCACTTGGTGCATATATGTTAAATAATGATATTGCCTCATTGTCTATGGTGCCTTTTAGCATGATATAATGTCCTTCCTTATCTCTTTTAATTAGATCTACCTGTGCTTTTGCTTTGTCTGAGATTAGGATTGCTACCCCTTCTTTTTTTACTTTAGCTAAAGCACAATATATTCTACTCCAGCCTTTTATCTTTACCTTGTGTGTATCCCCCTGTTTCAAATGTGTTTCTTGTAAACAACATATTGTAGGATTATGGTTTTTAATCCATTCTGCTATCCACTTCTGTTTTACGGGAGAGTTCATCCCATTCACATTCACAGTTATGATATCTATCTGTGTCTTTTTCGCCATCCTATTTCCCCCCATTTATGTTTTTATTTCTCCCTTCTCCCTTCCACTCCTCAAAAGAGTTTTGCTTTTGACACTGCCTTCCTCAGTTTACCCTCCCTCTTGATTCCCCTTCTTTATCTTACCTTTTTCCCATTGATACTTCTTCCCTCCCTTCTGACCACCCCCCCTTCCTTTTCTTTCCCCTTTCCTCTCCTACTACCTATAGGACAAGTTTGATTTCTATACTTATCAGAGTATGTTATTCCCTTCTTGAACCAAATCTGATGAGAGTAAAGCTCAAATACTGCTCTTCTCCCTCCCTTCTTTCCCTCTACTATAATATGTTTTGTGCCTCTTCATATCCTTTTCTACTACCTCCTTACCTCTTCTCCCAGAACCATCCCTACATATCTCAATTATGTTTTTTATCATTGTATCAGTTATTTTATACTGACACCCACAGTCTATGTATATCCCTTTCAATTGTCATAATAACTGTGTTATTCTCAAGATTGACACATATATAAAACAATATAATCCTATACAAGGATGTAAATAATTTGCCTTATTGATTAATGAGGCTTTTTTCTCTGTTTACCTTTTTATGTCTCTCTTGAGTTTTGTATTTGAAGATCAAATTTTCCATTGAGCTCTGGCCTTTTCATCAGGAAGGTCTGTAATTCCCTCATTTCACCGAATGTCCATCTCCTTGCCTGAAAAAATACGCTCAATTTTGCTGCGTAGTTGATGCTTGGTTGTAGTCCAAACTCCTTTGCCTTTTGGAATATCATGTTCCAGTTTCTCCTGTTATTTAATGTAGAAACTGAAAGATCCTGCATGATCCTGACTGTAGTTCCACAGTATTTGAACTGTTTCTTTCTTGCTGCTTGCAGTATTTTCTCCTTGACCTGATAATTCTGGAATTTGGCTATAATATTTCTTGGAGTTTTTAATTTGGGATCTCTTTGAGGGGGTGATTGGTGGATTCTTTGCTGGCTATTTTACCCTCTGGTTCTAGGACCTTGAGGAAGTTATCCTTGGTGATTTCTTGGAAGGTACTGTCCAGGCTCTTTTTTTCACTGTGGCTTTCCAGTAGACCAATAATTCTTAGATTGTCTCTCCTGGATCTATTTTCCAGGTCACTTGTTTTTCCAGTCAGATATTTCACATTTTCTTCTATTTTTTCATTCTTTAGATTTTGTTTGACTGATTCTTGATGTCTCGTAGAGTCATTAGCTTCTGCTTGCCCAATTCTAATTTTTAATGTATTGTTTTCTTCCTTTAGCTTCTCTATCTCCTTTTCCATTTGGTTGACTTTACTTTTCAATGAGACATTTTCTCCATTTATACTCTGAATCTCCTTAACCATTTCGCCAATTTTACTTTTTAAAAATTTGTTTTCATCAGTGAATTTTTTTTCCATTTTTTCTTTTACTTTGCTTTTTGAGCTGAAGACCAGTTCACATTCCCTTTTGAGGTTTCAGATGTGGGTATCTTGCTGTCCTCTTCCGAATTAGTATTTTGATCTTCCCTGTCTCAATAATAGGAATCAATAGTCTTTGGCTTTTTAGGGTGCTTTTTCATGGTGTTTTTTTTTTTTTGCTCCTGGGTTCTAAAGTGGATCTCTGCTTCTAGGGCTCGGGGGCTCTGTCCCAAGCTTCTTGTATTGGGATCTGTGCCTGCTCATTGGCTTTGTCTGCTACAGCCTCTGGTTTTGTGAGGTATCGGGGAGGGATGGCCTGGCTGTTGGAAGTCTCCTCTTCCCCAGGACTGCTCTACAGCACAGGTGGTCTCAGCCATTATCTGTGCTGGTGTCTGCCACTTCCCCTGGCTGTGCAAAGGCATGTCTGGGGTCCTGGTGTTGACATTTGCTAGCTCTACCCCCCTGGGGCTCAGTAACTCTTCTTGTTCTGCTGTGGTGAGGGCTGCTGGGGCACCTCTCTTCCTGCACTAGTCTTCTTCTGCCACCACAAGAAGGGCCCTCTCCCCAACTTCTCTTGCTAAAAGGCTACTGAAGCCCCACTTCTGGCTCCTCTGTTTCTCCGGAGGTAATATTCTCTGGGTTTATTCAAGGGGGTGGGGGAGAGATGATTTACTTGGCCGTCATGGCTCTCGGAATTTCAAGAAGGTGAGTTTCAAACCTTTAGGCTGTGGGCTGGAGACCTCTGGGCTAGCTGCTCCCACAGCCGCAGGCTCTGTGCTGGTGTCTCCCATAGCTCCCAACAGACTCCTGTCCTGGGCTGAGAGGCCTAGGGCTCGATTGCCGTAGTAGCCAGTACTTCCACCCTGGGCCTGCTGCTGTTCCTGCATTTCACTCACCCAGAGCTCTCCCAAACTAGTGAGCTGGCTAGGTTCCTCTGAGACTACTCTCTTTAAAGGTTTCTCCTACACTCTTTTTGGACTATGCCCTCTGAGTATCACTTGTCTTAATGATTTGAGAAATCTGGTGGGATTCATTTATTCATCTCTCTAGCATCATTGAACACCTACTTTGTGTAACATGGATTCTGAGTCCTCTGACTCATCTTTATCATCCTACTTGGCCCATCAGCCTCTCCTGGTTATTACTGAATTAGCCCCTTTTACAAGCCTCATTGTCTTGAAGAGATGAGAAGGAAACCTAAAAAGACTTGGATAAAGATGTATACGGAAAACCAGCTATATCCTGATTAGGCCTCATCAGACCTCTGCAAGGAAAACTCTTAGATCTTTGCACGGCAAGGTCAGTTGAGAATGGGTCTGTGCACGGCAAGGGCCAGTTTCAGGATAAGAAGGTGTGGCAAAGAAAACCCACCTTTGTAGCTGACTATTTATATGGGAGATGACAGAAATGTTTCAGTCTGGTTATCTACATGCAAGAGAACATAAATGTTTCAATTTGGTTAGCCTTGAGTAAATATAGTGTCTCGCTGCTAGGAACAAGGAGATAAAAACTTAACCAATGCTTTATTGTACTCTTCTTTGAAGTCTGGATGACTCAGCAACTAACTTGTATAAAATACTGTCAGTAACTTCATTAAAATCAGTCTATAGCTTGACTATGTGACTCGCCTAGCCCCATGTCTTTGTCTTTTTGTGTCAATTACTTCATCATATATTCATGCCACTGCGGGCACAGTTGTAGAAGGTAGACCTAGCAAACCTACTTTGCCCCACAGCTGGAGGGATACCTCCATAAACTGCATGACTAATTCAGGCTTCAGAAAGAATTCTGTGCCTTGGAATCATGGGTTGGGACCAATGACATAAAACTGAGTGGGGGTAAATCTAAAACTCTATTTTTGTTTTTTAGGGGAAAAGTGAATTTTACTCACAAAATACCCTAGAGTTTCCATCTTCCCCAATTCAGTCTGTTCATATTTCTATTTATTTATTTTTACAGACATTATGTTTCCCTCACACCTGTCCTTTCCCACCCCCAAACCCATCTTTGAACACTAAAAAAGAAGAGAAAATTAACCTTTTCAACAAATATGCAGAGTCTACAAAAACAAATTCCCACACTGGCTGGTCATGTTCAGATCTATGTGTCCCCCTCTGCATTTTAAGACCATCACCTCTTTGGCAGTAGGTGGGCAGCATGTTTCATCTTCAGTCCTCTGGACTTGCGGCTTATCATTGCATTGATCAGAGTTCCAAAGTCTTTCAAAGCGATTTTTCTTTCAATTGCTTTCATGGTAGGAGTTGTTCTCCTGGTTCTTCCCACTTCACTTTGTATCAGTTCATAGAGACCTTTCCAGTTTCTTAAACAGTCCATTTTGTCATTTGTTATGACACCGTCATGTGCTCTTACATTCCTAGCCCATCATGTATTTAGCTCTTCCTCAATAGATAATCAAAGATGATTATGAGAACTGTCCTGAAGTACTCAAAGGACCATCGCCTCAAAAGTGGCCTCACAATGTGATCGTAGCTGAAGGAAGCAGAACAGGGACTGGGAAATAAGGAAGCAGATTTTGCCTTATATGCAAAGAATGTCTCTCTGACAGTGGGATGGGCAAAGGCCAGAGGGTCATCTCTCCAACAGCAGAGTTGGAGAAGACACTCTTGCCCTGTGGGTGAGCAAGGACAGACCTCCTGACCTTAAAGTCTTTTCCTACTCTGGTGTCCCATGAATCAGCTCTTGGAACTGTTAGATTTCTTTATTCATTATATCCCTGAAGCCTTTATCATACTCCAGTGTCTAAAATTCTGTTGTTCTGTCTTTTCCAGGTGTCTGTACCATGGTGGTAGCCACCACATTCGCAGCTCTGAAGAATATTGTGGCCTATGTGTTTACCAGTGACAAGCATGTAAATCCTGGAGGAATCTCTTCAGTTTTATGGACCAAGTCTTGGTTTCTTGAGGATAAGTGTCATCTACACCAGAGGTCTCAAACTCAAAGTCAGGGGCTCCCGATGGCAGCCCAAACCAAAATCAAATGAAATTTGGAAATGTTTAACAGAATAAATAAAATTACAATACGGTATAGACAATTGTGGCTTTCTAAGTCAGTATGTAGCCAGTTCTACCAGTTTCTGTTTGACACCACCGATCTATGTGAAAACACCTCTAAGCGTGCAATACAGCAAAAAAACCTTATGTGCCCAGACTACTCCACATGCAGGTAAGCCTGGGCTTCTCCTCATCACCTGCCAGGGCCTTCCTGCCTGGCATTAATAGTGCCTTCTAAGCGAAATAATCCTCCCCCAAACAAATCCCCAAAGTCCTTGGAATTATATTGTTATGCCTGGCATATAATAAGAGCTTTATCTCTCCTTCTGAATGTGTCAGATACAAGTGTTAGACATATCTAGGTGGCAGATTTAGTGCTATTAATGATAAGACTACATTTCATTTTATGGATTTTCCAATTTTATCTTTTTTGTTGATGTCTTTTCTTTTAAATCACATTTCCCATCTTTCCCTTTCTCTCCCCTCCCCAAATCATCTCTTCTACCAAACTGAGAAGGAAATAAAAGCCAGTTCAGCAAAACTATTCACCCCAATGATCATACGTAACAGTGTGTGTACTATTCTATACCCATAGCTTCCCACCTCTGCAGGGAGGGAGGCTCATTTTTTTCACCTCTTCTGCAGAGTCAAGCTTGGGTCCAGAATCCACTTTCAGCATTTGTTCTTTCTGTCTACATTGTTATTATTATTGATTACATTTCAAATAGCACTTTAAAATTAAAGTGCTTCTAGGTGCTTCATTATTTGATTCTTACAACAACCTATGATGTAGGAGTGGTTCCACTTATTACCTCCATTTGATAGATGAGGAAACTGAGGCCCAAGGAGATAGCATCTTGTGTCAGATTGGCCAAGGCTTCTGTTTAATTGTCGCTAGTCATGAGAAAGTTTTTCAATATTAAGCCAATATTTTCATTGTCTTAAAGAAAAATATTTGAGTGTTCCCTGTGTCGAGTACTGTTTGCAGCTGTCTTTTTGTTAGCAGCATGTACAAATGTAGCCACAGCATATACAGGATAAAAACAAAGTAGACACGAGGTGGCTCGAGATGGGACAGGCCAGAAAGGGATGGCCCCAAGCAGCTGAAGAGAATAGGAGAGGCCTATAGAAGATAGAAACTGTGCCTAGTCTGAAAGGAAACCAGGAGTTCCAGAAGGCACAGGTAAGGAGGGGGAGCATTCCAGGAATGGGCAAATGTCTGGAGATGGGAAATGGATTGTGATGTGTGAGGAAAGTAGGGAAATGTGGCTGGATCCCAAGGTATGTGGAGGGAATAAGGTTTAAGAAGGCTGGAAAGGGAGGAAGGAGCCAGGTTGTGCTGAATATCAAACAGAAGACTGTATTTTATCCTAGAGTCATGGGGAGCCCCTGGGGTTTATTCATAGAAATGGACTTCAAGTGGGGAGAGACTTTAGCCTCAAGTCTAACCCCTTCCTTTCCTAGAGGAGGAAAGTGTGGCACAGAGAGGGAGTGATCAGCCCAGGTTCCTACAGCAAGTAAATGATCAAGGAAGGATTTGAACTCAGGTCTTTCCAACTCCAGCTTCAGGGCTCTGTCTACCATGCCACTTGACGGCCCCTTAAGTAGGGGGGTGCCAAAGTCAGACCTGTGATTTGGGAAAAATCATGTTGGCGTCTCTGGAGGATGGATTGGAAAAGAAAGAGACTGGATGCATTTATAAAGTAGAAATAATACTTTCAGATTGTTATGAGGCCCTTGTAGCCTGTAACCCATCATATAAATGTGGATGAGGATCGATCACGATGATGAAGAAAGTGTGTGATGCTGATGGTGTGGCTGCTCTGTGGATTTCAGATAGGAATTTCCAAAAGCTGTTGCTATGCTTAGTCTGTTCTTGGCTAGGTGTGCCAGACAGAATTCAAGTGGGTAGAGGGAAGCCAACTTCCTTAAAACAGAAGGAGATACATCCTTCCACCGATCTGGAAAGGATTATTTGTGGGTTCACCTGGGCCCATAGAGTTTTACTATAGGCCATAAAGAGAGATGGTTGTTTTTTTTCCTGTCTGGTTTTGTTTTGGTTTTAGTTCTTTGTACATTTAATTTTTTCCATGTTATTTATTGCTAACCCTCTTTAAGTATCTTGAAATTAAATTAATATGGTAAATTATATGACTATTTCCATCAGCAGAATCTTATGTGAGCTCTCTCCCAATAACTCTTTCTAACCAAAACTCTTTGAATCATTTAAGGGATTTTATGTATTTTTAGGGGCAGCCAGTTTATACAGTAGATGGAGCGCCAGGCCTGGAGTCAGGAAGACTCATCTTCCTGAGTTCAAATCTGGCCTCAGACACTTACTAGCTGTGTGACCCTGGGCAAGTCACTTCACCTTGTCTGCCTTAGTTTTCTCATCTGTCAAATGAGCTGGAGAAGGAAATGGCAAAACCACTCCAGTATCTCCACCAAGAAAACCCCAAATGGGGTCACCAAGAGTTGACCACGACTGAAAAATCTAAACAACAAAATGTATTTTTAATATTGGTGGATAGTACTTAGTATCTTTATGTAGAAACAAAGATCTTCTCAAAGCCAGGATACGAGTGATGGTCTTTCCAAGAGAAGTAAAGTTGAAGAAGAAGAAGAAAAAAGGACTGTTTCTTGGTTTATGTGGAAGTCAGCCACCTTGGAGAGAAATTATGGCTAAGCCTAGGGAGGGGGCTTGGAGTAAGGCATGGTGCAGGGTGGCAGTGATATTGGGATGGGATGGAGGGAATGTTGTTAAAGCCCAGGTTTTGGATCTCACTGACTCTTCTGACTGAGATATGATGATCAGCCAGAACTTTGTGAACTAAAGGATGGTGAGAAGCCAGTACACACCCACATTCAAGACCTATTGAAGCTAAATGTGTCCCTGATGACAACCCTTTTCTCCGAAGGTTTCTTGGCTAGCAGTGACTACTCTGATTTTTAGAAGAGAGGGGAAGGAGAGGAGGGGATTACAGGGCAAAGTATAGAACAGGAAATGGAGTATCATGTAAACCAAGGCATCAACAGGGTCACTAAGTAGCACATAAGGATCCCTGCTGGCACATTCTGACTTAGAAAACCACAGAGTAACATCATTTCTGTTCTATTGAATTTTTATTTTGTTAAATAGTTCCCAATTACATTTGTTTTTAGCAGAATGAGAAGCAAGCATTTGGGTAGCCAAGCTCCCAGTCACAGTCACATTATCCTTTATACCAGCTTGGTGACCCACTTTCCAAACTCATCATTCACTTCTATTCTTTTGCTCTAGTGGGTTACCGTACATGCCTATCTCTAATACACTTGCTTTTGACTCCATTGGTCTCCACTCAAACGTTCTCCACCAGGCTTCTCATATGGTTCATAGATTTCCTCAAGTGAAGAGGTTATTAATATGTAATGCTAACCTACCACCCCATTATCTAATAGGTTTGTTTCTTCTGATGAAGATATAGTCATCCGTAATTGTAATCCAGTCATGAGTCACAGTCTACCCAGTCTCTTTAATCGAGGTACCCTTTTCCATTAAAATCTCTGGGTCACCTTTTTATTACCCATAAACTGTGCATTTATGCAGACATCTAAAGATAAAGGAATTTTATTAATTCCTCTCTTCTGGGAGAGTGGCTCCTTAGAATCACTTGGTATGTGAATCATACCTGCTACTTTTTGTGGTATCTGGCTAGGTGTAAGAGAGATAGATAGATAGATAGATAGATAGATAGATAGATAGATAGATGATGGATGGATAGATGGATGGATGGATGGATGGATGGATAGAGGAAGAGAGAGAGAGAGAGAGAGAGAGAGAGAGAGAGAGAGAGAGAGAGAGAGAGAAAGGCAGTCTTCTTCCTCCTCTTTTTTTAATTGACAGTCTTCATGGTTTGCTTTGCAAGTCTTTAGGCAAATATTTTTTACTCGCCCTTATCAAATGCATTCCTTCTCTAACCAAACTCCCATCATTCTTATAATTTAAGTTGTGGTCTAGAACTCTAACTCCTCTTTTCAGGCACCATCTCCTTAACCTGTTTTTACTTTCTTAATTTTGTTTCTCTTCTGAATTGGTACCACTTTCAGTTGGTAGTACATGAAAAGACTGCCTATATTATCATGGTCTTTAGTTCCTGTCTAGAATTTCATACTCCATAGCACTGCTTTCTAAGTTTCTTTTAGTGGTATTAATTGACCTGGCATAAATCACTAGAAATGAACATTGGTCATCAAATTGGCGAGGTCTCAGGAGATTGTCACCCTGCCCACCCCCCAACCAAATATATATGCTGGAGAAATTGCCTACTTCTCTGTGATTTATTCTGGTTCATGAAATGGCTACCTCATATCCCTTTGCATGGAGTTGCCCCAAACCACAGCTTGTCTTTTCACTAGTACTGGATGACTTCCTTCCTGGTGGCACCCATGAATCCCCTTCATCATTCCTCAAAGCACAGGAAGCTGCTTTCCCCCCCAGATAATCTAGTTCCACCCTCTATGGAGAGAGCCTCACATCTGTTACATTTTTCCAAAGTTCTTCTTCCCATTCTTTTCTGTGTCAAGTTTCCCATCTCTCTTTTTAGATTTTTTTTCTTTTCTTTCTATTTGCAATATTTCTTTTATTCTTTTTTTGCACTTAATAGTATTTTTTCCAATTACATATAAATATAGTTTTCAACATTCATTTTTATAAGATTTTGAGTTCCAGATTTTTCTCTCTCACTTCTCCCTCCCGAGACAGCAAGCTATCTAATATAGGTTATACATGTACAATCACCTTAAACATATTTCCACATTAATCATGTTGTGAAGGAAGAATCAGAACAAAAGGGAAAAGCCACAAGAAAGAAAAAAAAGTGAAAATAGTCTGCTTCAATCTGCATTCAGACTCCATAGTTCTTTCTCTGGATGTAGATACCATTTTCCATCAAGAGTCTTTTGGAATTGTCTTGGATCATTGGATTTCTGAGAAGAAGTAAGTCTATCATAGTTGATTGGAGCACAATGTTGCTCTTACTGTGTACAATATTCTCTTGGTTCTGCTCACTTCACTCAGCATCTGTTCATGTAAGTCTTTCTAGGTTTTTCTGAAATCCTCCTGCTCAGTATTTCTTATGGAACAGTAGTATTCCATCAGATTCATATCCCACAACTTGTTCAGCCATTCCCCAATTGATGGGAATCCTCTCAATTTTCAGTTCTTTGCTGCCACAAAAAGAACTGCTGTAAATATTTTTGTACTTTTCCCTTTTTTATTATCTCTTTGGTATATAGACCTAGAAGTGCTGGGTCAAAGGGTATATACAGTTTTATAGCCCTTTGGGCATAGTTCCAAATTGTTCTCCAGAATGGCTGGATCATTTCCCAACTCCACGTTAGTGTCTCAATTTTCCCACATCTTCTCCAACATTTATCATTTTCCTTTTCTGTCATATTAGCCAATGTGATAGTATGAAGTGGTATTTCAGCATTATTTTAATTTGCATTTCTCTAATCAATAGTGATTTAGACCATTTTTTTATATGACTGTAGATAGCTTTAACTTCTTCATCAGCAAACTGCCTATTCATATCCTTTGACCACTTATCAATTAGGGAAAGATTTATAGTCTTATAAACTTGACTCAGCTCTCTCTATATTTGAGAGATGAGGGCTTAATCAGAAACACTGGCTGTAGAAATTGTTTCCCAGTTTTCTGTTTTCCTTCTAATCTTGGTTGCATCAGTTTTGTTTGTGCAAAACCTTTTCAATTTAATGTAATCAAAATTATCCATTTTGCATTTCATAGTGTTTTCTATCTCTTCCTTGGTCATAAATTCTTCCTTTCTATTTCCTTTATTCTTTCAAGAAACTCTTTATTCTTTCTGACAACATTCTTTCTAGATGTCCCATAGGCATCTCAAACTCATCATGTCCCAAAAAAACTCATGATCTTTCCACTAAATCCCTCCCTTTTTTCTAACTTCCCTTCTTCTGTGGAGAAATCACTGAGGTTCACAAGCTTGGAGTGTTTCTCTGTTCTCTTCCCTCTCTCCATAGTCATTCAGCTGCCCGGGGCCCACTAAGCCCTTTACATGTCATGCCCTTGGTCCGGCCCTTGGTGCCTCTTGCCTGTGTGTTACAATAGCCTCCTTGTGTCCTCTCCTCTTTATAGATTTTCCTAAAGCAAAGGTCTGAGTGTATGTAACAATTCCCTAGTCTCTGACTATTAGGCTCCAGTCACTTCAGCAGACAAAGCCAAACCAGCTTACTTGCTCTTCCTCATGCATTTCTATTATTTATGTATGTATGTGTATATGTACACACACACACACACACACACACACACACACACACACTCTTCACACATTCCTTCTCCCAATGTGGGACCTTTGAACAAGCTGTCCCCCAGACCTGGAAATATGCTATATGCCCACCTTTCACATCATCTAACCCCATGCTTCTGTTCAGCTTAGTTCAAGGGCCATTTTCTATAGCAAGCTGATCCTCCAGTAGCTAATAGCCTCTTCGCCTCCACCAACATTGTTTGACAAAGATTTGTATTCAATTTTTATGTATATGTCCCCTAATCCCCTTAGAATGTAAGCTCCTTGAGGGGACAGACTTTCATTTTTGACTTTGTGTTCCTAGCACCTAGCCCAAGCTTTGGCACTTAGTAGGCTCTTAATAAATTCTTATTGAACCTGAAGAAGAGAGAGGCCTTCCTCCAGTCCCTGCACCTCAGTTAAGAGGAAAGCCAATAGGTTTGTACACATGTAGCTGTTTCTCGGTATTGGTACAAACATACATACAGCACATTTTCCAGGTCACTGAGAAGACTCCCTTTCCTAGAATGGATACACCCAGTTCTGTGTCACTTTTGCTGGAAGTGTTTATAGCTCTGCAGTTACCTGCCCATGGCAGACAGCCTCTTCCCTGTGACTATTTGTAGGGTTTTTATGGTCCTTGGGGGGACATTATGCCCATAGCAAACCTTTATTGCCTTTTCGAGGGGATTTTTTTGGCCTTCTCCCACTCTTTGGAGCTGCTTGGCCCTTTACTCACTTAGCTGAGCTGGCTACCCGTTGTGTTCCACAACAATCCAAAATCCTAGTGTAAAAACCCTAACGCAATCAGGAACTTCCTTCAGTCATTGTTGAAGAAAGTCTTATGTGGAAATCTAGCTTCTGGCTTCTTCTTATCTCTTCCTTTTTTTTTTTACTCCACAGAGCCATTCAGACTTCTTTTTTTTTTTTTAAATCATTATTTATTTATTTAGTATATTTAGTTTTTAGCATTAATTTTCACAAGAGTTTGAATTACAAATTTTCTCCCCATTTCTACCCTCCCCCCACTCTAAGGTGGCATATAATCTGATTGACCCCTTCCCCAGTCAGCCCTCCCTTCTGTCACTCTACTTCCCCCATCCCCTTTTCCCTTACTTTCTTGTAGGACAAGATAGATTTTTATGCCCCATTGCCTGTATATCTTACTTCCTGGTTGCATGAAAAAACTTTTTTTTTGAACATCTGCTTTTAAAACTTTGAGTTCCAAATTCTCTCCCCTCTTCCCTTCCCACCCATCCTCCCTAAGAAGGCAAGCAATTCAACATAGGTCACATGTGTATCATTATGCAAAACCTTTCCACAATACTCAATGTTGTGAAAGACTAACTATATTTGCTCCTTCTTATCCTATCCCCCTTTATTCAATTTTCTCCCTTGACCCTGTCCTTTTTCAAAAGTGTTTGCTTTTGATTACCTCCTTCCCCTATCTGCCCTCCCTTCTATCATATCCCCCCTTTTTTATCTCCTTCCTCCTTCTTTCCTATGGGGTAAAATACCCAATTGAGTGTGTATGGTATTCCCTCCTCATGTCAAATCTGATGAGAGCAAGATACACTCATTCCCTTTCACCTGCCCCCTCTTCCCTCCCAAGAGAACTGCTTTATCTTGCCACTTTTATGTGAGATAATTTATCCCATTCTATCTCTCCCTTTTTCTCTTTCTCTCAATATATTCCTCTCTCATCCCTTAATTTGATTTCTTTTTAGATATCATCCCTTCATATTCAACTCACCCTGTGCCCTCTGTCCATATATATATATATATATATGTGTGTGTGTGTGTGTGTGTGTGTGTGTGTGCGTGTGTGTGTGTGTGTATGTATATGTATATGTATATTCCCTTCAGCTACCTTAATACTGAGGTCTCATGAATTATACACATCATCTTTCCATGTAGGAATATAAACAAAACAGTTCAACTTTAGTAAGTCCCTTATGATTTCTCTTTCTTAATTACCTTTTCATGCTTATCTTGATTCTTGTGTTTGAAAGCCAAATTTTCTATTCAGCTCTGGTCTTTTCACTGAGAAAGCTTGAAAGTCCTCTATTTTATTGAAAATCCATATTTTGCCTTGGAGCATGATATTCTGTTTTGCTGGGTAGGTGATTCTTGGTTTTAATCCTAGCTCCATTGACCTCCAGAATATCATATTCCAAGCCCTTCAGTCCCTTAATGTAGAAGCTGCTACATCTTGTGTTATTCTGATTGTGTTTCCACAATACTCAAATTGTTTCTTTCTGGCTGCTTGCAGTATTTTCTCTTTGATCTGGAAGCTCTGGAATTTGGCGACAATATTCCTAGGAGTTTTCTTTTTGGGATTTTTTTCAGGAGGCGATTAGTGGATTCTTTCAATTTCTATTTTACCCTCTGGCTCTAGAATATCAGGGCAGTTCTCCTTGATAATTTCTTGAAAGATGATATCTAGGCTCTTTTTTTCATCATGGCTTTCAGGTAGTCCAATAATTTTTAAATTATCTCTCCTGGACCTATTTTCCAGGTCAGTGGTTTTTCCAATGAGATATTTCACATCGTCTTCCATTTTTTTCATTCCTTTGGTTCTGTTTTATAATATCTTGATTTCTCATAAAGTCACTAGCTTCCACTTGCTCCTGTCTAATTTTTAAGGTAGTATTTTCTTCAATGGTCTTTTGGACCTCCTTTTCCATTTGGCTAATTCTGCCTTTCAAGGCATTCTTCTCCTCATTAGCTTTTTGGAGCTCTTTTGCCAGTTGAGTTAGTCTATTTTTTAAGGCATTATTTTCTTCAGCATTTTTTTGGGTCTCCTTTAGCAAGTCATTGACTTGTTTTTCATGGTTTTCTCACATCACTCTCATTTCTTTTCCTAATTTTTCCTCTACTTCTCTAACTTGCTTTTCCAAATCCTTTTTGAGCTCTTCATGGCCTGAGACCAGTTCATGTTTATCTTGGAGACTTTCAATGTAGGCTCTTTGACTTTGTTGACTTCTTCTGGCTGTATGTTTTGGTCTTCTTTGTCACCAAAGAAAGATTCCAAAGTCTGAGTCTGAATCTGAGTCCATTTTCACTGCCTGACCATGTTCCCAGCCAACTCCTTGACCCTTGAGTTTTTTGTTGGGGTATGACTGCTTATAGAGTAGAGAGTACTTTGTCCCAAGCTTGAGGAGTTGTGCTGTTGTTTTCAGAGCTATTTCTACACAGACTGGACTCAGATCTTAAGCAGGCTCTGCACTCCTGCTCTGATCTGCCACTTAATTCCTCCCACCAGGTAGGCCTGGGGCTGGAAGCAACTGCAGCTGTAGTTCTGTCCTCAGAGCTGCACCACCTCCACTGCCCCTGGGGCGGTGGCCTAACCGCAAACTCCTTTCACTGTGTCCCCGCAGCTTTTCCCACTAACCTTCTCTGTTGTCTTTGGTGTTTGTGGGTTGAGAAGTCTGGTAACTGCCACAGCTCACTGATTCAGGGCACTAGGGCCTGTTCTGCCTGGCTCCTGGTCTGGTTGGTCCAGGTGCAGCCCATGCTGGGCTCTTCTCCCAGCTCTGTGGGATAGACCTTACCCAGCGACCATCCAGGTTGTCCTAGGCTGGAGCCCTGCTTCCCTCTGCTATTCCATGGTTTCTGCAGCTCTAGAATTTGTTCAAAGCCATTTTTTATAGGTTTTTGGAGGGACCTGGGGGGAGCTCACACAAGTCACTGCTTTCCAGCCACCATCTTCCCATTCAGACTTCTGACACTTCCCTGAGCCTTATTCCAGATTGCCTCAGTTCTCTCTTAGTATTTGTCTCAAGCTTCCACTTGTTCTGAGTTTTAGGATTTGTTTGTCAGGAATTTGGAACACTCTGGACTGAGAGTGGAAGGAAAGACCCCATCTCCTTTTCTCAACATAATGGTGGTGTTGGGTTGTGAGGGTGAGCAAGGGATTACAGTTCTGTGAAGAATATTTAGGAGGGTCAGGATGACACCAGAAAACTGGCTTATCTGTTCTGGAGTCTGGGTGGGCTGTTACCGTTGTAACAGATGGAGGAATTGTGTGCAGATAGAGATGGGGTGAATGTTTACCAAAGACATGTGGTTGATTGCGCAGGCTGTGAGCATTCTGAGTGGGACCAGACAGGTGAAAATGAGAACAGCTGTGTGGAGTTTGAATTCAAGGTAGAACATTTTTGGAGTGGCCTTTGAATGAGAGTCAGTATGGATGAGTATGGAAGCTGAGGGTTCAAGCCCCAGAGGAAAGTACGCTTGGAAATGACCCAAACAAGGAAGGAAAGAGTAAATTGAGAAATTTGAGGCCTACTGGACCCAAGTGCCTTGCCCTGGACTGCCTTTTCCTGAAATGGGTATCATGGTGTTTCTGCCCAGGGTAATGTTTGTGGCCTGGGTATGAACTCTCCAGTTTCCTTCCCTGCCTCTCCCTACCTAGAATATACCAGTATGAAACCAATAGTGGTGAAATGTTGAAAGAGCAGAGATTTCCTAACCCAACTTTTATGAATTGTATATAGCTGAGCATGCTTGCAGTTTTCCATTTTGGAAGACTACCCCAAAAGAGGGAGCAAGAATCAGACATGCCTTTTTTTAAAAAGTAAATTTTATTGATGGCTTTTATTCTTATTCATAATTTCTGGATTTGTGCTATGTACCCCACCCCCAAACCCTAGGATTATACCCTCCCTTGTAGTAAGGAAATATAATTAAGACAATTAATACAGTGGCTGATACAGTGACATCATATATGCCATATTCTACTTCTCTACTGAGAGGAGGGAGTTGTATATTTCATTACTCATTTTGGCTTTCTTTTAGCAGCCTTTTTTATTTGAATTGCTGTAGTTGTATATGTTGTTCTTATGGTTCTGCTTATTTCATTCTGTATCAGTTCATGACTTTTCCTATATTTCTTTTCTTCATATCTGCCAATTTGCACGGCATCCTAGTATTTAATTACATTCAGAGAATCACAGAATTTGAGATTCAGAAGAGAACTTAGAAGCTCTCAGGTCCAAACTAGACCCAAAAGGAACCCCTACTATAACATACTGTCTAAGGGGTCCTCCAGCTTCTTCTGGAGAACCTTTAAGGAAGGAGAACCCATCACTTCTCATGGCAGCCCATTCTATTTACAAACAGCTCCAATTCTTAGGAAGTTCTTCCTGATGTCAAGCCTACACTTGCCTCACCACAACTTCCAGAATCAATTAGAAATGTAAAGCAAATATCAAATCCAGCAATACAGCCCTTGGAGACTCATAAAAGACGTTTACGTGGAGCAGGCAGGTTGGAGAGCTTGTCAGAAAGAATCGTGACAACCAGCTTTCTCTGCTGAAAGGATTAGTCCGATGCAAGATTATTTCATGTGGGAGGTTCAACATTTTCACCTAGTCTCCTTATCTTTAAAGGAAAAGGGCAAAAGGCTGATGATTTCTCTTCCATATGCTGTATGCCCACACTTTACCAAGGTTCTAGTTTTCTAGAATGCAGCCCTAAACGGTTAAACTTTAACCAGGTTCTTTTTCTTTTTATTATTCTAGGGTGTAGCCTCCTGCTTAGGATATATGGGACATACTTTAAATTACTAGGGTAAAGGTATAAGGTAAAATTAATCTGGGTCAAGTTCATTCACACACTGGAAAAATTATATTTGCTCAACCCACCTGGGAAAGGAATGCAACAAGGGTCCTTTGGTTTTGTTCTGTTTTTTAGAAAGTGGTATTTTTTAAATATTTTTTTCTAATTACACATAAAAACAATTTTCAACATTTTTTAAAATTTTGAGTTCTAAGTTCTCGCCCTTCTTCCCTCCCCCTCCTCTACTTTATATAAACTATACATGTGCAGTTGTGCAAACATTCCCATATATTATTCATATTTTGAAAGAAAACAGACAAAACCCCTCCGAGAAAAATAAAGTAAAAAAAAATATGCCCTGATCCGCATTCAGACTTCATCAGCTCTTTCTCTGGAGGTGGGTAGCATTTTTCATCATGAGTCCTTTGGAATTGTCTTGGATCATTGTATTGCTGAGAATAGCCAAATTATTCAGTTGGTTGGCATACAACATTGCTGGTACTGTGCCCAATGTTCTCCTGGTTCTGAAGAGCCCTTCGTTGACATCTCTTCTTCATCCAGATCCAATACTGAATTCTAGTTGGAGCCAATCCACGAATCCATATTTGGAGCCCCTATTCTAAGGCACGATACGGATGTTTGAAGACTCTTCATGTCTTAGCCGTTGTAAATCCTTCGACATACATTTGTTAAGTATCTTCTGTGTAAAAGGTGCTAGGGAGAGAAGTACCAAGAATGAAACAATTCCTACACTTGAGGACTCATCCAGCACCACTCAGTAACAGATGCAGGAACCAGGCATTTCATTTCCACCTCATTCCACAAGATGGTGCCCCTAACCCACTTACTTGAAGTCTTTTGTCTTTTTTATTTTTTCCCCCATCTTGGTGCCAAATGTAGTATTAACATGTGAGATATTTTTCATCAAGCTCTCCCTCAGACACCAAAATATTTGGCCTGCAGTTTAAGAAAACGTACAGTTCCTAGTAAATATTTTTGTTGCTTCAGCCCCAGATGAAGGTGGATCTTATTTAAATATTTGCTTCATTTGGTCCCAAAGTACAGAACAGCTATTGGTGAGTGTTAGGAGGAACTTCCAAACTGGTAGAGTTGTCCAAAAATAGAATGGGCTACTTCGAAAGGTAGTGAGTTCCCTGACACCTAAGGTGTTTGAGCGGAGGTTATATTATTATTTGTTGGATGTTGTATAGAGAATTCAGGCTTCAAATGAGGAGGGAGAGGTCAGAGTAAGTGACTTTTGAGGTCCCTTCCAATTCTGGGATTGTTTGATTATCATACATCTAGCAGCAGATAAGTTGAAATAAATTTTAGCATCCCCACTCGAAAGCTGTTTAGTATTATACTTTCCTTTTAAAATTCCATGTCCAGGTTCACATTCCCAGGTTTGTCCAGTCTATCTGTTTAAAAACTTATATTCTGAAAATCAGAAAGATTGTTACCCATTCATTCAATAAATATTTATTAAATGCTTGTTGTTTAGCTGTTTTTCAGTCTTGTATGACTCTTAGTGACCCTATTTGGGGTTTTCTTGGCAAAGATACTATGGTGGTTTGCCATTTCCTTCTACAGTTCATTTTACAGATAAGGAAACTGAGGTAAAAGGGTTAAGTGACTTGCCCAGGGTCACCCAGTTAATAAGTCTGAGGCCAAATTTGAAGTCAGGTTCACTGTGCCACCTAGCTGCCCCTTATTAAATGCTACTATGTGTACAAGTCCTAAGAGTAGTGGTCTGGTCAGGGAGCTGGGCCTCTGAAGATCCTTGGGAAGTCAGGTGGCTGATGCCGGAATCCTAATCTACTAGCAGCTGAAGCAGAATAGATAGCCTTGATCGATTGGAAGTACCCAAGGATGATTTTAAACTCAAATTTAAACTTGAGAATCAGTCCTGGATCGGCTGAGGTGGAGAAGCAGAGGCCAATTTGGAGTCTCTACCATGACTTCATACTGCCAAGAGGAACGAGGCAAGCACTGCTGCCAGAGATGTCTGCTCCCGGCCTGTGAATCCTGTCTGGCACTTCAGCAAATTCTTCCTGGCATCCAAACTTTGCCTACATGTCTTCCCTCCACATTAGAGTTTAAGCTGCTTGAGAGCAGGAGCCACACAGTACATACACTCATCTCCCCAACCTCATCTTACACACTGCTAGATCGAGAAAGACTTGGGACTGTGGGCCTAAGGGACACTGAATTTAAGAAAGAAAGTATCTGGGCAGCTTTTGCCTTAATCCTTGTAGACTGGAGTCATCTAGGATTTATTTCTAGCCCAGATAATCCAGAACTGATTTGCAGGTTCAAGATTATCTTTAGACACTTGGGATCCAGATAACCTAACTCTCAAGGATATCTTTTGCTCATCTCAAAGCAGTCCTCTGAACTCCAAATATTTTTTGGACCACTCGTTTTTACTTTTATGCTGCCTTTATATAGTTACTTTTTTCACATATGTGTTCTGTGTCCAACTATGCTGTAAGAAGGCAGAGATCTTATCCTAAATGAAGGTGTATGGGATCTGGACTGCACTCCCCCCTCAACTTTCCTATGAATTTCGGGAACTCAGGCCCTGAACCCAGATCCCTAGTGGTTGCCTAAGGCATCGGGCTCATCCCACTATAATCCTCTCAACTGTCCCTTCAATGTGCCCTCCTCCCTCCAGCCCACCCCTCTATTCTGTTACCTTTGGACCACCCCAGGCTACTTCCCACTCCTTAATCCACTCCAGACCCCCTCTCCGGTTACTTCCAGATCATCCCAGGCTACTTCCCACTCCTTAATCCCATCCCAATCTTCCCACAATCTTTTGGCCCTATAAAAGTACCAATTTTTTATCCTCATGAAATTCACAGATTCTTAAAAACTGGCATTGTACCCTTGAATTTCAGGGTTCCCAGCACCCCTAGACTGCAACACTAAATGTCTTTGGATCCATACTACATAGCTCAGTACCCTGCACATAGGACGGTAAAATCAGAGATTCAGGAATGGAAGGAGGGCCATCTTGTCCAACCTCCTCATTTTCCAGAAAGAAAACACAGGGCTCCCTGGGGAGGCTAGGGGACTTACATCAGGTCATACAAGCAGTAAACATTCTAAGTGCTTACTAGGATCCATTAATTCTAAGTGGAGATATGGACCTACATGACTCTGTGGACCCAGGGCTCTCTTCAGAGCATCCCACTGCCACCTTATAGGAGTGGCTCAATACATGTTGGTTGATGGTGGTGATGATAAGATAGATGGAAGATATTCATGCTGACACCAGGTGGAGGGCTGGGTTGGAGATACTTATCAGGTTGCCACCAATGAAACATCAGAAAAGCATGATCACAAGTAACTACAATTGCTTGTACTTTAGATTTAGAATGGGAGCTAGGAGAAAGAAGTAGGAAGGGGCAAAGAGCTGAATGAGGCCAACACAATCTTGCCACATGGTAGGTTCAATGAATGTTTGCAGGTCTGATGTTATGGAGAAGCAAACAGGAGAAGAGGGAGTGAATTGGCAAGCAGACATGAAAATCCTCTATCATTTTATCTAAATAATACGGTACAAAGGTCTTGGGCTCAGGTCCAACTTTCCTGAGAGCGCCTTTATATTTGTGCTGAGCAGAAGAGCTTCATTTTGTTTGTGCTCATTGTGGCTGTCAGCTTGACTGGGAAATTCTGTTGAAGGTAATTTCTTTTTCTGATTCTTTTCTAAGATTCATTGCTGTTGTTAGTCCTTTGAATGAATTCACCAATGTTTAGGTTTCTTTAAAGCAATAGCTGTAGGTGAAGTCAGCCTCCTGGCTAAAACCAGCCTTCTCGAACTAAAAGGTCACGAAGAAGGAGGTTTTCCCAGTCAGGTTCAAATGAGTCCCTCCAACCCCACAGCCTTAAACTTTTATAATCAGGGAAATGTTGGATGCTTTACTACAATTATGCTAGCTATTTGGCTGTAAAGATAATGCAGTAAATTATGTAACAGCTGTGTTTCCAGAATGCAGGGCTGCCCTTAGATTTGTATGGAGTCCTAAAAAATAGTCAAACCAAAGATTGCTGTCTTTTTCATGACTTCCTCTGCATGGTTTCCTAATGCCCAAAATCTTTCCCAATGATCAGTGAATTTTAAGTGTGAGTATCTGAATCAGTCAGTTGATCAACAAGAAAAATAGCTGGCTGTTGAGATCATAGTAGGTTGGGAATAGGAGGATCAAGGTTCAAATATCACCTCTGATACTTAATCCGTGTTTAGGGACTTTACTTAATTTCTCTGGATCTCAGTTTACTGTAGGTAAAATGAATTAGACTTAATCACCTCAGAAGACCCTCCCAGCTCTGAATCTGTGATCCTGTAATCAATTCCAAGTCTATGTTGCTGAAAACAAATGTGGTTCTTTCATGCTTTTGTCCCCTGGGATTATGGAAAAGGAGGTTACTTGGTGCAGTGGAAAGAACCCTAGTTTTGGAATCTAGGCCCAGCTACTTACTACCTAATAGATACTGGGCAAGCCTTTTCATCCTTTGAGGCCTCGGTATTCTCATGTGTAAAATGGGAGAGTTGACTAGATGAGCTTTGACATCCGTCCTGCTACAAATATATGATCTTATGATCTATATAATGTCAACCTGAAAGTTTGGTTAAAGGAGGCAAACAAGCTAGGTGATTTGTAAATTCAAGATGTTTATTTTCTTAAAGCTAATGGAGCTAGCTTACTTGTATGTACAAGGAGCCAGAGCATAAATTCTGTCTGAACTAAGGAATGAGGTTTAAGCACATTTTTAGTTCCAACTCAGCATGTCTGTGTTACTCAATCTTATGGTCTCCATATCATAAAGAAGTTCTTAGTTGAACTGGACAATTGATAAGGTAACATCACTTAGAGATTATGATCACAAGATGCAAATGTCCCTAGAATATCAAGATAAGAGAAATCCCGCTGTTCTGGTCGCAGACCTCCTGTCACCCCCAGGAAAGATACCCCTTGTTAATCTTATCTGGTCTTTGAAGTTGCTGACACCAGAAAGGGCATTTTTAAAGTAGAGCAAAAGCAGCTTGGAAGCTTTGGATATTATTGGGGTTCAAATAATCTGAAAGGATTGTCAATAGATATGTCCTAGCATGAAGGAGGTTAGCATTCATTCATTCATTCAATAAACATTTATTAAGTGCCTACTAGGTGCCAGACACCATGCTAAGCTCTGGGGATACAAAAAAAGGCAAAAGACAGTCCCTGCCCTCAAGGAGCTTACTATCTAATGGGGAAGACAACATGCAAACAAATATATACAAAGCAAGCTACATACAGGATAAGTAAGAAATAATTAACAGAGGGAAAGTACCAGAATTAAGAGGGGTGAGAGAAGGCCTACTGTAGAAAGTGGGGTTTTAGTTGGGACTTAAAGCCAGGGAGGTCAATAAGTATGGATCTTACTTTGACTTTTGGAGGGAGAAACAAAATGACCAGTTAGTAAATCTGGACAGATGAACAGATGAAGTAGAATTTGAAGATGCTATCAAGTTACTGTACAGTTAAGGTTTGGATTCACCCGGACAAAACACTCTGCACTCCAAGAAGCCCAAAAGGGTTTTTTTCTTTTATTATTAAAATACAGGCGAGAGAGACCGAGATTGAAAGTAGCAGAGAGGGAGGCTTAAGAATAATGATAGCAAGGCAATTACTAGATTAGAGGAATGGCTCAAGAGACAGGGCTCCAACCGCCTGGTCACCATTGCACAGGCAAGTACTAAAATCAACATATTTACAGTCATCACCGATGCGGGGGAGCTCCAAAACCCGACCACACAAGCTGGGGAATCCCGGGGTACAGCCGTCGGGGTCCCACTCACGGAAGTCCCAGGCCAGATGTCTCTGCCGTGGGTGAGATTCCAATTTGGGGTCCGAATCTTATGGCACAAATAGTGCTGGGAACAAAGAAGGTGTCAGGCCAGGTGTTTTTGGCAAATGCTGCATCTTACACAAGGCCCTGAAAGGAGGTCAATCCCTTCAAGGTCTCCAAGCACAGCCCATCCTTAGAGTGGCTAATTCCAGGACACTGGTCCATCTCAGGGTCTTGGCCAGGACCTAGCGAGGAACCTCCTTCTTGAGTTCCCAGGGCTTTCTCCTTTAGGAGATAAGACTTGTGCCAGATTTGCAATTGAGTCAAGTTAAGAGGGGCTAACTTTGCAATTGAATCGAGGCCTAGGTTTGTGTAATCTCATGTACCTAAGAGGGGTTAAATCTTACCCCTTCAGTTACTTAAGGGAAAAGAATACAGGGGAAGTAACCGGACTACACACCCTGTGTGGTAGTGTTACCCAAAGGGAACAAGTGGGGAGAACAAAAGTGGTAAATACTGGGGAGAAAGCCATCTCTTCATGCTCTCTAGATTACATGACTAGTTGTTTCCCAACCTGCACTTTCCCATGTCTCTGGCTTCCTCCAGGCTTCTGGCCCCGACTCAGGTCTGGAATGCACTTCCTCTCCAGCCCTGTCCCCTCAGAGAGATGACCTTTCTTAAGGTCTAGCTCCAGTGGCAAAATGGCCAGGAGCCTTCCCATCACCCTCACCATTCCTCTAGTCTGGCTGAGGGTTCTTTCCCTTCATTTACATGGCATGTCCTCCAGCGAAATGTAAGCTTCTTGACCCGTGGCTGGGTGACACCCAAATTCTGCCTCCAACCCAGGCCTTGAGCAATGAGGGGGTGGGACCAGATGGCCTTGGAGGATCCTTCTAGATCCCTCTGTGGTCAATTCCTTGAACATAGAAATTAAATATGAATTATACACCTACTAATAAACACCTACTAAATAGAGTTGCTGTTTAGTAGGTCTGGGTTAAACTGAAATAGGTTTTGTGGTTCTAGAGACTGCAATAAGATCCATTCCCTAAGCCTCAGCAAATGTGTCTAATTTTGGTAAATCTGACTTGGTGTCCAGAATTCCTTAAGAATGGAGAGTATTAGGAACAAGCTCCTAGATGTGGAGTGATGTACCACCGAGGGAGACCTTGCAGAGCTGCTGATTTGCCCTAAAGGGAAACTTAAGCACAATATCTCTTGGGTCTGGTTAAATCGTTTACTATGGAGGTCCCATTTTGACTTCTCCTTTCTAGGATACTTTGTCATGGCATGTGTCTTTCCTGTGTGCAAACCAGCTTAGTAGATCTAAATACCAATTTGCCATTTCTTCTGAGACAGAACTCAACCTCATTCATTTCTTTGCACAAACCAGTTAGCAGCTCTGTCCCACCCTTAGGACTGGGGCCTTCCCTGCCTATAGTTGACTAAGATCACTTCTCTGGGCCCTTCTGTTTCTTTCTCTGTGAAACAGTAGTTTGGACTACATTATCTCAAATTCCCTTCGAACCAATTTGGCAGGCATTTATTAAGTGCTCACTCTGTGCCTTTCTTCCAAGTCCAGGAGACCAGAGACAAAAAAGAAACAATGCCTGCCTGGAAGGAGCTCATATTCCGATGGGAAAAACAAGACGTTCTCAGATAACTGGGAGAATCAGGAAAGGCTTCTTGTATGAGAATGAGCCTAGAAGGGACCTAGATGTTCCAAGAAGCAGAGGTGAAGAGAAAAAGGATTTCTGGCCTGTCCAAGAGGGCCTTGGAAAGCGACTGAGGCAGGAGACAGAATATTGTGTATGAGTAACAGCAAGTCATGCAGTTTGGCTGGAATAAGTATTGCAGAATGCTGAGGTTGAGTGAAAGGTTGAGGTAGGATAATGAAGGGCCCCTGTTGATAGCTTATATTATATTTGACTCCAGGCAAGAGGCATTTCCCCAAGCCCAGGTGAGAGGTGTGTGTGGAGGAGGGCTTGGATGGGAAAAGCCTAGCAGTATACAGTGCATTAAAGCAGGCAGCTGCACTCCAGCCGGGGTCCTGCAGAGGGCGAGCCCCGGGGAACCCACCTAGCATGAGGTGAAACGGACAAGCCACGTGCAGGGAGCAGTCCAGGAAGCGCAGAAGAGCGTGGCTGATGGGGAAGAAAGATGGGGAGTTCCTTTGGACTTAGGATGTTGGGTCTAGAGCCGGAAGGACCTTCCTGGCAACCAATCAGTCCCTCCTTCGTCTTACAAATGAGGAAACTGAGGCAAAATATGCGGGGGATTTGCCCAGATTACACCAGGGGTGGGACTGGAACCAGGTCTTCCTGCCGCCAAGGCCCGTGCCCTCAGGGAATTCCCTTCCACTCCGTAGTGGGGCTGGAGCCGCCCACGGGTCGGGGAAATCCTCAAGGACGGGTCTAGGAGGCAGGGGTGACGCGTCCGGTGCTACCCAAAGAAGAGGCCTAGGCCACCAGACAGCGTGACCGAGGAGGGGAGGGCAGGCCCTGAGCCAAACCTCGCGTGACGTCAGAACCCCATTCCCCCACCCCCATCCCAGGCCACCGCAGGCGACCAGCGGAGGGCGCGGGCGCGGGGCGGGGACTCGCTCGAGCACGTGGCGTTCTCAGGCCAATAGGAGGGCGGGCTGGGGGCTCCGGGCCTGAAGGTGACTGGCGCCCAGGAGCTGAGGAGCCCGCCCTTCCCTCGCACCTGAGGCCCCGAGCCCCGCCCCCTAAGGGGCTGCCCGCGAAGGTTGGGGCGGAGCGAGGGGGGAGAGGGCGGAGGGGGAGCCGGAGAGGACCCGCCCCGGTCAGGAGCGCCCCGCCCTCGGCCCTGAAGCCGGCCTCTCCGGGCGCCTGCCGTTCGGCTCTGGTCTCGTGCAGGGCGGCGCCATGGAGCAGCTGGTGTTGCGCGTCCGGACGGCCTTCCAGACGGGCCGCTCGAGGCCTCTGTCGTTCCGCCTGCAGCAGCTGCAGGCCCTGCAGAGGATGGTGCAGGAGTGCCAGAAGGAGATCGTGGGGGCGCTGGCCGAGGACCTGCACAAGGTGCGCGGGGGTGTGAGGGGAGGTTGGGGGGGGGTGGGGGAGCGGGACCCCGCTTGCGCTGGGAGATCCCACGGGGAGGGGGGAGGGCACTGGAGGAAGCCCCGCCCCCTCCCCGCCCCCGGCTCTGCGTTGAACTGATTTCCGGCGCGGCTTCCCCCACTTCTCCCCTGGCACTAGGAGGAGGCAGAACCTTATTTCGGACAGCCCGTCAGTCGTTCACTTCATCTCGGGGGAGGGAGGGAGGAAATCTGTCCTGGGATGGAAGGGAGGCCAAGGACAAGGAGTCTGGTTGATCGATTCCAAGGCCGTGACCCGCCACTCCCACCTCCACTGCGGGGCTGCCCTTCCATCACCTCTCCCTTAGGACGCCAGGCTAGGGCTGGCCCTGGGGAGAGGGCACCAAAGCAGAAAGGGCTTTTGGAGGGTTGTACTATGGTGTACTGGATAGAGGGCTGCCCAGGAAGACCCGGGTCCAAGTCTCACCTCTCCAGTATCCAGGCTAGGTGATCCCGTGCTAGTAGCATCTCTAGAAGATTAAAAATTGTAGAGGGAGTTCCCCCATCAGTCCGTATCACTATTAAGGATTTCTTAAGATCGGGGGAGGGAGGGGACGAGATCCACAAAGAACCTGCCTTGGACCCAATCACACTTTAGTAGATGGAGAGAAAAAGAGAGGTATGAAAAAAATATTTGTCAACCAAGTTATAGACAAGTGAAGACACAGAGCCCAGGTGCGCTATGAAAGGTCAAAGGGCATTCAACTCCAGTGAATTTCAGGCCTTTTTTCTCAGTTAAGTTTTTGGCCAGTTTGTATAAGTGATTGCTATGAGTAGGAGAGAGAGTAGAGGGATTTCAGTGTTGGGTGAATGGAATTTAGCATGGGTTTGTTGGAACAATACGAAGTTGCAGAGATAACTTCATTAATCAGTAGGGTGGGATTAATTGTTTAGCAGAGTGTATTTCCTGTCCCATATATCCACTTTAAGATTAACTATGATTCTCTATTGTGATAGAGCGAATTCAACGCATATAGTCAAGAAGTAATTAGTATTCTTGGGGAGCTTAACCATGTACTGGAGAACCTTCCTGAGTGGGTTGCCCCAGAGCCTGCTAAGAAGAATTTCTTGACAATGATGGATGAGGCCTATGTCCACTCAGAGCCTCTTGGAGTGGTCCTGATTATTGGGGCTTGGAACTACCCGTTTGTCCTAAATATGCAGCCATTAATAGGAGCTATTGCAGCAGGTATGGTGTCATCTTTACCTTTTTTTTTTAATGCTTATTTTCTCAAATTAATTTGCAAATTAAAAGTAGAAGTCATTGAGTCATTTTTGATGAAGTCAAGTTGAATCATTTCCCTCCAGTGATGGTCATTCATGTTTGCCAGACACTTAGTCTTTACTTTTCATAAACATTATTTAATCATGATAGAGACTTTAATTAGACATAGTAACTTTCTTAGCAAGCACTTGGGGAATCCACATACATTTGAGACTAGTGGGATTTGTAAAGGCCTCAAAGGTCAGCCCATAGATTAGGAGTAAACAGAATGGGATTGTAGCCAGTTGGCTAGAATCCCAGGCCTTGAGTAAGTAAATTCTGTTGTCTTTGATGTACTAGCTATCGCATGTTAGGCATTGTACTGTGCCCCCAAGGATTCTGATTAATCAGTGCCATGAACTTTATACTTCATTTGCATGGTATCTTAACAATCTGCCCATTAAGGGTCAGCTAAACCTATTTGTTTGGTGTTGCTTGAAAATTCCAGGGCAGGGAGGAAAGTTCAAGAGTGGAGAATCTCTTCAGAAGAGGAGATTAGGCAAGAGGTGTTGACTAATATCCCTTCTGTCTCTGGCAGGCTGAATCTACAGAATGGATTAGTTGGGAATATATGAGAATTTATTCCCAGTAAGCATTAAAAAAAAAAGTGATGGAAAGGCCTGAGGAGCAGAAACATGTTACCTGTCTTGGAAGTGCTCACTACTGTCCCTGAGACCTCTCTCTGCAGCCG
The DNA here is from genome assembly GCF_011100635.1 of Trichosurus vulpecula. NCBI lineage: Eukaryota > Metazoa > Chordata > Mammalia > Diprotodontia > Phalangeridae > Trichosurus > Trichosurus vulpecula. The sequence continues at coordinate 30,394,316 of NC_050579.1, forward strand.
TGTTAGAAAAGTTATCTACATAGTCAGATAGAAAAGCTGAAATAGGATTAGTGAACCCACAGCTAAAGAAAAGCATAGGAAGCTGGTTATTCTGGAGGGACTAGTCAGTATGTGGCAAGGAGGATTAGAGCTTTTCCCAGAGAGATGGATGCTAGGGGAGAAGGAACTACAACATTCCCTTTTCATATTCTTCCACCCGACCCGACCTCCCCCCCCCCCCACCCATTAACCAAGTCTATATCTACCTTTTAATCCAGGATTTGGAGGGGTCCAGAAAGTAGAAGGGTGAAAGTCACGAAGGCTTTCTCATGAATTTGTACCATTTCAGAAAGTGAGTTAGTGAGTGGAGTAACAGTTACCAAAAAGCCAGTTAGAATGGCTGTGCCCCCCAGTTCAACATTGCACCAATAGCTGTTGAAGTTACTCAAATGTTAGATCTGATTCTTCAGTGCTTTGTATTGTTCAGGAAATGCTGTTATAGTCAAGCCATCCGAATTAAGTGAAAGGACAGCCACACTCTTGGCCAAGATCCTCCCTCAATATTTAGACAAAGTGAGTATTTCCTCCTTGGTTGTTTTTTTTTTTTAACCACAGATTTTAAAATGTTTATTTTTAAGTTTTATTAATACATTAAGGAAATTATCATCACCTTACTGAAACCTACCCTCTCTTGCCTCGTAACAAATAGAGTTAAGCAAAATAAATCAGTGCATTTTTAGGGCTGGCTAGTCTTTTCCTCATTCTGTGCCTGAGGTAGGATGGTCACTTCCCTGTGAGCCCATGATTGGTCCATGGGTCTGGTGGTCAGCCATCAGCATTCTGAAGACCTTCATGTTTCTCTTAATGCTATTGTGGTCCCCATGTAAATTGTTCTCCTGGTTCTGTGTACTTTCCTCTGTATCACGTCAGCATGTATTTACTCATTCGATTTGTGTGTAGTGGCAGAAATCAATTTGCAACTCCCTTAAGCCTGAGCATGCATTTAAACAGAGAAACTGCCCAGAACTGGACAAGAGCCAAGGCCGGGGGGGCAGGGGTACAGCTTCTGGGCTGAGCAGTCAGATTGTTTGTACCTTTGCTTTCTCTAAGTCTCCTTGATGTTCATGATTGGAGAATGCTATTGCACCATTTGTACAATGTGTTGTAGCCATCAACAGCAAATGCCTTGTGAGCACCCAAAGGAATAATCCCTGTCCTTAAGGAGTTGTTGTTCTAGTAACGGAGCTAGCATGGACGTATGTAAACGTATAGAGTCTATACAAGCCGAATACAAAGTAACCTTGAAGGGGAGGGTGCTAGCCACTCCAGGGATCAGGAAAGACTTCAGGTAGAGCAGGGGCACCTAATCTGGCATCTGCAAACTGAATTTCCAAAGAAGATTTTGATAACTCCTTTTCAATATAATCCATTCCCTCTGCAATCCTACGTATTTTATGATAAGCTTTTTCCAAGTATTATTCTGAAAAGCGTTCTTTAGTTTTCACTGAATTGCCAAAGGGGTCCCTGACTCAACAAAAACATTTAAGAATCCCTGATGGTACTCAAGTGGTACTTGAGCTGAGTTTTAAAGAACAGAGAGTGAGACAGAAAATCTGGGCCTGGGAGATGGCTGGCGCAAAACCCTAGAGACCATAGGTTTGCTTGGAAGGGAGGAATGTGTAAGAAGAGAAGAGAAGACCGAGGATAGACCTTTGAGATGCTGCCACAGGGAGGGGCTGGGATGTGTGTGATGATCAGCAAAGGACACTGAGAAGGCATGGTCAGACAGGTGGTGGAACCAGGAGAGAGCATCGTCATGAAAATTCATCCAGGGTCAGAGGGAGCGGGGTTAATGTTGGCAATGCTGCGGAGAGATCAAGAAAAATCAGAGTTTACATAAATGCATCATGTAACTTTGAAGAGGGCAGCACCTGTTGAATGGTGAAGTCAGAAACCATATTGCAGAGGACTTAGGAGAGGGTGAGAACAAGAAGAGGCATTGAGTGGTAGCTTTTTCAAGGAGAAATGTATGCTGGTACGTATATTTGTCTATACATACACATCTATTTTTATACATACATAGACACATCCTGTAAATTAACAGGTATGATAGGATCTAGGGCTGGTACGGGCTCTGCTCTTGGGCTAAAGTTTTGTTTGTTTTTAAGGATCAGGAAGACTTGGATGTGTTTGTAAAGAGGGAACCACTAGATAAATAAGAGAGAGGGAGTAATTAATTGGGAGGCAGTCTGGAGAAGATGGGAGGAGAGAAGATTAAAGGTACATGTAGAAGGGTAGTTTTAAAAAAAAAATAAAAATAAAAAAATTTAAAAAAAGAAGGGTAGTTTTTGGCAAGCAGAAGGTCCATCTCTTCGACAGAGATTGGATTCAAGATGGTATGAGAAGAGAGGAAGAAGCAAAATCTCAACAAAGCAGAAAGCAAGATCCTTAGAGAAAGGGCTGCTGGGGGAGGCTTGAGAAGAGGTTTGAAATAGTTTTGAGAAGAGTGATCTAGGCTGTCAGGGATAAAAGGCTTGCTTTGATACAGTGAGGACTCAGTTGAGATTAGATAATAGAAATTTGTAGTGGACCCAGTCAGTTCTGTTGCCTGATTTTGTGCAGGTCTTTAGCAGTAGGTTAATAGGAGCGGAGGCGGGCAGAGAATAATGGCCTTAAACTAGGCTTGGGTTTGGGCAGAACATAATTGCAAATCTTTTCAGACTTCTTCAGTTTACTGATTGTTGACTTTTTTGGTTGTTGTTTAGTTGTTTCAGGCATGTCTAACTCTTTGTTACCTATTTGGGATTTTCTTGGCAAAGATACTAGAGTGGTTTGCCATTTCCTTCTCCAGCTCATTTTACAGATGAGGAAACTGAGGCAAACAGGGTGAAGTGAGTTGCCTAGGGTCACCAAGCTAGTAAGTGTCTGAGGCCAGATTTCCCCATAACTTTTTTACTTCCTTTTTTTTTTCTTGAAAAAATATTTGTTATATGGGGTGGCTTTCTGGGAGAAGGAGGAGGAGGGATACTGGGAGAAACTGACCATGTGAAAAACAAAAGGTATCAACAAAAGTTCATTTTAAGAATTAAAAACAAGGAAAAGGAGTGGAAAACTTCCCTGGTCTGATCAGGCTGGGGCTGGAATTCATCTAGCTTTTAGACACAATCCCATTGCTCCCTTTGGTGGTGCTGCTATGCAGAGATGAAGCTTGGTGTGCCCTCTGCCCTGTCATTGACAGGGAACCAGTTTATCTCAGACTATCTAGAGCTGATGCCTTTTGAAGAGCTGCTATAGATAAGAGACTTTTGAAAGGGTAGGAGTTGACCAATAGTAACTCTCTAAAGTCCACAGGACACAAGTGATAGGATTCTGTGAGGTCAAACCCTACTGAAGCTCACCTTGTCCCTACTGGCCATTCCTTCCCCTCTTCCTTTTTGCATAAGGCATGAGGTAGTCAGTGCCATGATGTCTGAGTTTCTGAGTCTTACTGAATTTCTTAAAGGAGGTCCCCCCAAAATACCAGCCTCTCCCTGGCAAGGTTTGCTGTCAGCTTAAGAATCTTCTGACAGAGTAGACTCAGTCTTTACTGAGCCAGAAACAGTCAATGCTATCAGTTGGGTGCATAAGCAACTGAAAAAATAAGAATATCTAGAATAAGGTCTAGATCTCCTCTTGTTTCAAAGGCCATGTCTTCCTCTTGTGTGAACTGGGATCCTCACGTCTTAGTGGCCAGAAACAGTTGGACCCAGATCTTAGTACTCTGGTCCATGGTGCTAACTACTCACTTGACTGTGTCCTGAGTCTTTGTCTGTCAGTGACAAGAGGGATAGCATAGTCTGTCTCCTTAGAATCCCCTTTGCAGCAGTGTAACTTAAAACATTTTTTAAAGCCTAGTAGAATAGGAAGATGTCTTTAAGAATGGATGTGGGAAGCTTACAATCATTTGATAACCTAACCTTGTTCTCTCTCATGTCTTCCTCTAAGGATCTATACTGTGTTATTAATGGTGGTGTTAAGGAGACCACAGAACTTCTGAAGCAAAGATTTGACCATATTCTCTATACTGGAAGTACTGGAGTTGGGAAGATTGTCATGGAAGCTGCTGCCAAGCATTTGACCCCTGTGACTCTGGAGCTCGGAGGGAAGAGTCCATGTTACGTTGATAAAGATTGTAATCTTGATATAGCTTGCAGGTGAGGGTGCCATTCACATTTATTTTCCGTCAAGGGGAATTAACTCCTTGTTATGCACTATATACTTTGACCCTAGGGCCACTGATCTTAGAATGTCACTGCTTGGTTTTGAATATTTCACTATATGAAGGGTGTCCAGAGTTCAAAAGAGTTTACTATTGCAATGTCTTTTAAATGTTTTTCTGGTTTTTAAAAATGATATATCATTCAGATACTCATTGAGAAGAGATGACAGATATTACCTGGTCCACCCTATACCTGAAAAAGAACTTATCCTATAGGATTCTTGACAGATGGCGATGGAGTCTCCACATGAAGCGTTCTATTAAAGGGGAATATACTCCTCCCTGAAATTTAACATTCAAAAGCTCAAATCTGCTTCTTTCCCATTTCTGCCCTTTGTTCTTAGGACTAAGCATAGCATGTCTGCTTGTTCACCTGTGGCATCTCTCTGTGTCCTTAAGGATTTCCCTTGGCCCTTCATAGGGTATGACTTCAAGATCCTTTAGCATCCTGCTTGGCCTCCTCTGGACTCTCTGCAGCATGCCCAGGTTCTTTTTTTTTTTTTTCCCTCCCTCTTTTTATTATTTATTTATTTTTGGCTTTTTTTTTTTTAATTTTGAGTTCTATATTCTCTCCTTCTCTTCCACCCCTTCTCCACCCATTGAGAAGGCAAGAAATGTGATGTCAATTATACATGTGAAATCATGCAAAATATATTTCCTTATCAGCCATGTTGTAAGAAAAGAAAAAAAGGAAAAAAAAACAGGAAAGAAAAAAATGAAAAAATTATGCTTCAGTCTGCACTCAGACTCCATCAGTTCTGTCTCTGGAGGTGGATGGACATTTTCATCATAAATGCTTCGGGAATTGTCTTGGATCATTGTATTGCTTAGAATAGCTAAGGTATTCACAGTTGATCCTCATACAGTATTGCTGTTACTGGGTACAGTGATCTGTTCTGCTCACTTCCCTTTACATCAGTTCATATAGGTTTTCCCATGTTTTTCATGTCTTCTAGTGCAGTAGTACTCCATCACAGTTATATGCTACAGCTTGTTCAGCCATTCCACTGTTGATGGGCACCCCCCCAATTTCCAGTTCATTGCCACCCAAAAGAGTGGCTGTAAATATTTTTGTATGTATAGGTCCTTTTACTTTTTCTTTGATCTCTTTGGGATACAGACCTAGTAGTAGTATTGTTGGGTCAAAAGATATGCATAGTCTTATAGCCCTTTGGGCATAGTTCCAAATTGCTTTCCAGAATGGTTGAATCGATTCACAGCTCTACCAAAAGTGCATTAGTATCCCAGTTTTCCCGCATCGCCTCCAACATCTGTCATTTTTTTCTTCTGTCATACTAGCTGATCTGATAGGTGTGAGGTAGTACCTCAGAGCTGTTTAATTTGCATTTCTCTGTTCAATAGTGATTTAGAGCATTTTTTTTTCATATGACTATAGATAGCTTTGATTTCTTCTTCTGAAAGCTGCCTGTTCATCTCCTTTGACCATTTATCAATTGGAGAATGATGACTTATACTCTTATAAATTTGACTCAGTTCTCTGTGTATTTAAAAAATAAAGCCTGTGTCAGAGACACATGCTGTAAAATGTTTTTCCCCACATTCCTGCTTTCCTTTTCATCTTGGCTGCATTGTTTTTGTTTCTTCAAAATCTTTTTAATTTAATGGAATCAAAATTATCCATTTTAATTCCCATGATCCTCTCTATCTTTTGTTTGGTCATAAATTCTTCCCTTATCCATAGATCTGACAGGTAAATTTTTCCATGTTCCCCTAATTTGCTTATGATATCACCCTTTATGTCTAACTCATATACCCATTTTGACCATACTTTGGTATGTGTGAGATGTTGGTTTGTACCTGGTTTCTGCCAAACTGCTTTCTAGTTTTCCCAGCAATTTTTATCAAAGAGTGAGTTCTTATCCCAAAAGTTTGGATCTTTGGTTTTATCAAACACTAGATTACTATGGTCATTTATGACTGGATGTTGTGTACCTAATCTATTCACTGACACAGCACTCCTATTTCTTGGTACTAGATTATTTTGATGATTACCAGTTTGTAATATAGTTTATGATCTGATACTCCTAAGCTACCCTGTTGTTCATTGATTGCCTTAATATACTTGACCTTTTGTTTTTCCAGATGAATTTTGTTATTTCTTCTAGCTCTACAAAATAATTTTTTTGGTATTTTGTTTGGTATGACACTAAATAAGTAAATTAATTCAGGTATTATTTTCATTTTTTATTTTGTTGACTTAGCATACTCATGAGCAATTGAAATTTCCCCAGTTGTTTAGATCTGACTTTATTTGTGTGAAAAGTGTTTTGTAATTGTGTTCATATAGTTCCTGGGTTTGTCTTGGCGTGTAGAACTGAAAGTATTTTATCTTGTCTGTAGTTATTTTAAATGGAATTTTTCTTTCTGTCTTACTGCTGGATTTTGTTGGTAATATATAGAAATGCTGATGACTTTTATGGGTAGGTATTTTATATCCTACAACTTTGCTAAAGTTATTGTTTCAGCTGGTTTTTTTAGTTAATTCTTTAGGTTTTTCTAAGTATACCATCATATCATCTGCAAAGAGTAGTAGTGATTTGCCTATGCTAATTCCTTTAATTTCTTTTTGTTGTCTGATTTCTATAGCTAGCATTTCTAGTACAATCTTGAATAATAGTGGTGATAATCCTTGCTTCAGCACTGATCTTATTGGGAAAGCTTCTAGCTTATCCCCATTACAGATAATGCTTGCTGATGATTTTAGATAGATACTACTTATTTTAAGGAAAGCTACATTTATTCCTACACTTACTAGTGTTTTTATTGGGGATGAGTGTTGTATTTTGTCAAGTGCTTTTTCTGCATTTGCTGAGATAATCATATGATTTTTGTTAGTTTTGTATTGATATGGCTAGTTATGCTGATAGTTTTCCTAATATTCAACCAGCCCTGCATTCCTGGCAAAAATCTCATGTGGTCACAGTGTATGGTCCTTGTGATACAGTGCTATCTCCTTGCAAGTATTCTAATTAAAATTTTTGCTTCAATATTCATTAGGGAAATGGGTCTATACTGTAATTTTCTTTCTCTGTTTTTACTCTTCCTGGCCTAGGTATCAGCACCCTATTTGTATCATAAAGAGGAATTTGGTAGGACTTCTTCTTTACCTTTTTTCCAAATAGTTTATATAGTATTGGAATTAATTGTTCTTTAACTGTTTAGTAGAGTTCCCTTGTGAATCCATTTGGTCTTTGGGATTCTTTCTTAGGAAGCTGATGTATGACTTGTTCAGTTTCTTTTTACTAAGCTAGGGTTATTTAAGTGTTCTATTTCCTCTTCTGTTAATCTGGGCATTTTATATTTTTGTAGATAATCATTTCAATTAGATTGTCACATTTATTGGCATATAATTGGGCAAAATAACTTCTAATAATTGCTTTAATTTCATCTTCGTTGGTGGCATTCACCTTTTTTCATTTTTGATATTGGTAATTTGGTTTTCTTTTTAAAAATCAAATTAACCAGTAGTTTATCTCTTTTATTGTTTTTTTCCTCTAAAATCAGCTTCTAGTTTTATTTATTAATTTAATTTTTTTTAAGCTTCATTTTTATTAATCTCTCCTTTGACCTTCACTATTTCCAATTTGGTATTTAATTGGGGATTTTTTTTCCTAGTTTTTTTTTTAATGCATGCCCTTGCCCAGGTTCTAAAATGTGGTACCTAGAACTGAACACAATACTTGATAGAGATGTGGTCTGATCCTGGCAGAGTACAACAGGGATGTTTCCTCCTGTGTTTTGGGTGTTATGCCTCTCATTATACCTTATACTCAAGTCTCAGTGCCATTTTAAGCCTTAATAACTTAAAACGGATGGTAGGTTTGTCAAATTTGGATACCACACAAAGTGAGGAAGGAGAGCAAACATGCTGGTGGGAAAAGTCCACGTACAAAGAGGTTTGGACAAGCTAGAATGATGAGCTAATTTAATCAGTTAATCATTAATCACCTAAAACAACACTAACACTTTTGGGACACCCTGTATAGTCTCAGATCACATTAACTGTGTGACCCACTATGTTCTTCTGCATTTCATATTGAATAGGCAGTCTGCTGGCCCCACTTCTCCTCCCACCAGATCTTTTTCAGGAGTAGAGGGCATGGATTGTCTTTTGTCTTTCTTTGTATCCTCAGAGCTTAGCATAGTACCTGACACATAGTAGGTGCATAATAAATGCTTGTTGATAGACTATCTCCCATATTGTTTTTGTGAAGTTGATTTTTGAACCTTAGTATAGTAGTATCTATTAATAAATTAGCCCATCATTCTAGTTTGTCCCCCCTTTTGGATGCTGTCTTTTTCCACTAGTATTTATTCTCCTTCCTAGCTTTAAATGATCTGCAAGTTTGATAAGCATGCTATCTGCTTAAAGTCATTAATCAAAATGTTAAATAGAACATAGGCAAGGACAGGTCCCTGAGGCACTCCTGGAGACTTCTTACCAAGTTGACATTAATCCATTGACTCTGCCTCCAGTCATTCCAGGAGATCTGAATCCACCTAACTCTACTACTATCTCACCCATGTCTCTGTCTTCCATAAGGAGCACAAGAGGACTTTATCGGATGCTTTTCTGGAATTTGGTTTTAGTCTACAGTGTTACTCAGATCTGCCTGTCCAATGACTGTCAAAAAATAGAAATCAGGTTTTATAGACTGACTGTCCCCCTCCTGACTCTTTGGACTTCACCACCATAACTCAGCTACCTTATGCTGGGAGATCCCTTCTATCCTGTAGCTCCCCATCTTCCCATTGGTGGGTTTCTTCTGGAACCTCCATTTTGAGGAAGTCATAGCCAACCATTCTGTCCCTGGCCTGATTCTCTTTGCCAGCATTGTCCTGGATGCATACCTTTTTATCCCTCATCCCTGTTGCATCTCAGTTTCCTTGTAAGTTTTATATCCTTCTCCCTCTCCCCCTCATTAAAATCTAATCTCCTTGAGGACAGGGACTGTTTTTCTGTTTCCTAGTACTTGTATTCCCTGTTCTCGGCACAGTGCCTGGTACACAATAAGCACTTAAATGTTTTTTTGACTAGTCTGACGTGACCTGTTCTTGATAAAACCAAGTCAGCTTTTGGTGATTGCTTTGCTTTTTAGATGTTCACAAACTATCAGTTTACTAACATGTATGATGATTTTGCCAAGAGTTGATGCCAAGTTCATTGACCTGTAGTCCCCAAACTCTGCTTTAGACAGATTTATAGAAAATTGAAACATTTGCCTTTTTCAAGCCATTTGGCACCTCTGGTTTCCCAAATCTTTCTGAGTTAACTGACAGTGACTCAGCCAGCAACACTTACCAGTGATTTGCTGTGAGATGTAGCTTAGACCTGACTGTAGCTTCTTACTCATTTGGGGTTTCAGCTCCCTTTTAACCTGTTAATTCCTTTTTGTCTTCCTCCAGAGGTTCCCAAATTTATTTGGCCTGCCAGCCTTTTTGGAGAAAAACAAATTACTCAGTGGCCCCTGGAGTTAGGTTAGGTTAACCCTATTTTTGTTCAGCGCCCCCCAATTGTATCCAGGGCTACTACTGCTCCCCTGGATCATTCCAGTGCCTCCCAGTGGGTGGCATGGCCCACTTTGGGAACCTAAGCCTTCACCACCTTGGCTCATTTGAGCTCTACTCGAGGGGCTATCACACTTTTGGATTTATTCTCATTATCTGCCTTCTCTTCATCTCTGCCCATCTCTTTAAAAAATGTAAACTGGTTGATGAGTTCCCTGTGGATCTGCCTTGGTCTCTAGACAGCACTCCCTTTCTTTTTCATTGGAATTGTTTCTATTTACATTTTCAACATGGCATTCATGAGACTTCTCATCTCTTTTGAAACCAACTTTGCCTAGAATTTTAGGCTATGAGGTCTTATGCCTTTTTTCTCTGAACCCCTTGACATTTGTTCTCTCCAGATTTAGGGTAGGTGTCAGACTATGCCTGGATTTCCTCTCTTCTATCACCAGTCTTAAATGGTTGGGAATATTGCCCTTTCACATAGCCAAACCACCCCACCCCCCATAGCTGCCACTTTTTCACTTATTAATGTCTCCTGACTGATCCTAGTCAGCTTAGGTCCAGAAGAGTACTTCCCCTCGTCACCTCCTCCATATTCCTTTTTATTGAACCATATCCCATCCTACTGTAATATCTGTCATGATTAATAAAAATTATTGATGATTGTTTAAACTCTCTTCCTCTCTATTCCCCACCCCCACCCCTGACACACACCCCGACCCACCTGCTGACAAAAAATATTCTTATCACATATCTGTTCAGAGTTACCTTTCCTTAAGATCCTAAAGACCTCCTGGGATTCCTGCTTGATAATTGTACGTTAGCTCCTACTATTCTGGGATATTGAGAATTTGCATCTGGTCTGATGTCCAAAGGAATTAAGTGATTAATCCTTGATGCTGATGGTTTGAGGTGGAGGCAGAGAAAGAACATCGGACAGTTCCATCTTGAGTCTTACTATGAGGCTTGGTCAGCAGTTGAACGGATTGGCTGGTGGAACATTTAGCCTGATCTAATCAGTTTCAGGAGTCCCACTTGTAAGTCACATCATATTTCCTGTGACAGTGAACAAAATAATAACAATGTCCTGTCAAATTCTATGTCCTCTTCTGATTTCTTTTTCTCTTATGTACTTTAGTGGGTTTTGTCACACTTGTTATCTTTCTATAGTCGTAGACAGTGTGCATCATTCCATTATAAGTCTTTACAAATTTCTGTATCTTCTTCATATTTGTCATTTCTTGTGGCATACAATAATATTCCATTATGCTGATAAACCACAATTCAGCCATGCCTGAGTTATTGTGCATGTCCTTATGTCTTTTAAGTGAATATTCAGAAGCCACAATTCCTAATTGAATAAATGTTCTTCTCCGGTGCACCCTCTTTCCTCTTAACTTTCCATTTAAATAGTCACTCTCTTCTCTGTTTGGTCTAGAATAGAGTCAGGTACTTTGAATAAGAAAAAAAGTGGGCCTTTACTGTGTAGTATTTGAATTATTGTCTTCCACTATTGTTCTGGATTTTTCTTTGGAAAATTTTCCTGCTTTAACCTATTTCCTGAGGGCATTTCATAAAGGTAGAAATGGGCCCCTTACTGATTATGTAAGGATGAAAATCCTCTTACAAGATGCTTACTTAGAGTGTAGATTCTTTTGTTTTCCTGTGTCCCTTTTTCCAGGCTAGTAATTGTGCCAACGACTAAAGTAGGTATTTGGGGCGTGGTTTGACTGTCTAATCTGAAATTGTGTTTTTGCTTCCTCCTCACCACAAAAAGCATCCCTTTGATTCACTTTTGTCTCTCCAAAGACTTCCAGAGGTGCATGACTGCACAGGTCAGTTTCTGTGGAAGATCGGATTAAATAGAAACAGACCACACCCCCAGGATAGCAGCCTCATCTGTGGGGCCCAGAGAGGGCATCGCTCTGGGACACTGGCCTTGCTGCACTTGAAAGAGCCTTGGAGAGAACAGGTTCACATCATTTCGGTGTAATCTTGCTGCCTTGTTGGCTAAAAAAGCTATTTTTGTTTGGCTTCATGTCATGCTTTGCCCACCTGTCACAGGAAAACTACAGCATGCTGTACTTTGTAGGGAGTGAAGGGAAGACCAAGGGAGAAGTAGAAGCTAGATTTCCAGGCCAAGGCTCAACAGGACAGCAAGTTTGCATGAAAAGAGTGAATAGAGAAGTTCATCTCCAAGGTTTTTAACAAAGGAAACCATTAGATTCTCCCCTACTGACAGAACTAGAAGCATGTGAACATCTGTGTATGATTTACGTATCCAAATATGAATTACCTGGCTCATAGTGAACCATTGGTTTGGACTATCCTCAGACTGGGTAGGATATCCAGTGGGCACATTAGGCCCCATGTAGGCAGCCTGTGAGTCACTTTGTGAACTTTCTTATGGTTATCTGGACTCTCTAAACCTTCTCTCTGATTCTGATTGTTCAATTAAAAATAGCACTTGCTAGCAAGAGGCAGGTTGGTGAAGAGCAGTGGTGTCAGCCTCAAAAAGAAATGGGGACCACTAAGCTGTACATAAGGTTCCTTGGAGGCCACAGATTAATTTAGAAAATGCCATTACAATCAGACTCAGCAGTGTTGGGGTCCACACGGGCTGTTTGAGACCTCTGGTATGGTGGGTAGAGAGCTGGCTTCTAAGCCAGGAAGACTTGGATTTAAATCTTGCCTCCCATACCCATTGGCTGTATGACCCTGAGACCCTGAGAAAGTCTCTTAACTTTTCAGTACCCTAAGCAACTACAGATCGCAGAGAATGCTCTACCTTCCATAGCCAAAAACCTGAATTTTTATTAGGAGAATTCATATGAAAAGGAATGGTATTGGCTTCCCAGTAGCTAGTTACTTGAGCCTTTATCTTGGTGCTATAACTTGATTCCAAATTCCCACCTGGACAAACTGTTTAACTTTGTGGATTTGGGGTTCTTTTTGTTTTCCTTTTTTAGGGGTAGGGGGAATGTAGTTTGGAGTCTAGACTTGAGATTTCATTATAAACTAATGAAAGTACACTTTCAATGAAAACATTGATGTAGACTGGCAATTCATCTGTAACATAGAAGCCTTAGAAAGTTGCCTGGGATACCAAGATGTTGAATGGTTTGCCCATGGTGACATAGATAGGTAGAACTTGAACCCAGGTCTTCTAGATTCCATGGTCACTTCTTTATCCATTTACTATGCTGCTTCCCTACCTCTTCTTCTCCATCTCCCCATCCCCATTCTCTCTTATTCTTTCTCTCTTTATTAATAGATCTTGTTTTTAGACAACAGACATTTCTCAACTAATACCACCCTACCAAATCTCAACAAAGTATATTTCCTGAAAAAGTTAAATGATTAATTTTAAATGGAAATAAATATATCATCCTTTCAGCTTCAGCAGTGTAGTTCTAATAGTGACTTGTAGTTCTGTGGTTCCCAGTGTTTTTTGTTCCTTAAACCCCTTTCAACAACAAAAAGTGGTGAACTCCCAGGGTAATTTAATATGCCACTCCTAAAATTCTTTACATTTATGTATTGCTTAAAGAACCATTAAAGAATTTTTAAATTGCACTTCTTGGACCATTGTCAAGAACCCCTCAAATGGGAACCACTGTTAGTTGATCAAAGTTGCCTTACCTCTCCATGTTTGCCTTCTTTGCAGTTTTGCAGTTACAGTGTGGGATTTCCTGTTGACCTTAGCAGCGATGGCTAGTCCCAGACACAGTGTGTCTTGGAGGCCTGATGTTACATCTATTTACCTTTTCAAGAGGGCCTGCGGACTGTGTCCACAGGAGGACTATAAGACTATAGACTATTCTATTAGAGATTTGATCATCCCTCTTAGTTAAGGGAAGCTAGAGATGCCTGGGGACAGGGCTGGGACTGGAGAGGAGGTTTAGTCCTAACCTTCTTGATATTGATATCCAGAAAATAACTGTCCTTCCTTAAAAAGTACCCTGGTACCATGGAGAAGGTAAAAGCCTTGGTGGACCTTTAGGATTTGGCACTCTGTGACTCTTCTTATGAAAGATTGTTTTGCTGCCCTTTTTGCAAGGCATCTGACACAGCTGCTGTATTCTGAGCACCCTGGCTGACTTTTACACAGCAAGGTATTTAACGCTCTTGTCTGCCTAGGAGTTATCTATTTGGTGCATTTTCTGTCCCATCTCAGCTCTCTTTGGGATGCAAGATACTTTGTTTGCTTTCATTGACTTTTCACTTTATCACCTTCTCTGCCTACTCATCTCTGTTGACATCATGATTATTATGTCAATTGACTCTTCCTTTATATGCTGCGAAGATGACTTGGCTGCTAAAAAAGCTAATGTTATTTTAGACACTGTTTTACTTAGCATGTTAAGGAAAAACACAGACTAGTATAAGAAAAAGAAGCCAGCTTTGGTTCAGGATAGTACTGTATTATGTAGCCCAGTGGTGTCAGATTCAAATAGGAACACATATTGACATAGAGAACCACAAATTAACGTTATCTCCATTGTAGTGTAATTTTAGTTCTTTTGTTAAATGTTTCCCAATTACATTTTAATCTGGTTCAGCCTGGAGTTTTGAGTTTGACTTCTCTGATGTAGACCACCTCCATTACTGAATTGGATCAGGAAGGAAAATAGGAAGCAGAGGAGAGGAATGAAACACCCAGTACCTTCTAATTTGTGCCTCTACAGCTTAGCTTCACTATTTGAAGTACAAAGTTTTGGAATATCAGGGTCTATGTTCAAATGAAAATGTAGAAAACTTACATGTTATGAACAGCTTACTTAAAAAATACCTGCCCATATGAATAGCTGGCTTGAGGTGATGGTGGCGGGGGGGGGGGGTCCCCCTTAGACATAGCTCCAAGTCACTGAAATCCCACTGACACTGCCCAGCAAACCCCTAAGGTCATGGTCATGTGAGAAGCATTTGCCAGTACACCAAAGACCAGCAGTCACTAATTCTGTAGTGTGTGAGGCACATTCCCTGAGCCATCAACAATCTTCTGTCTTGCCTTTTGCCAGGTGGCCAGGATGGCTGCTCAAATAGAATTGTGTTTGATGTGGGCTAGCCCTACATCTTCTGTCTTGCCTTTTGCCAGGTGGCCAGGATGGCTGCTCAAATAGAATTGTGTTTGATGTGGGCTAGCCCTAATGTGAGGCTGGTCCTTTTGATGTGGGAACCTAATCATCTCTGTTTCATTTTTTCCTTTTTTTTAGAGTGAGGCAGTCAGGGTTAAGTGATTTGCCCAGGGTTACACAGCTAGTAAGTGTCAAGTGTCTGAGACCTGATTTAAACTCAGGTCCTCCTTACTCCAGAGCCAGTGTCCTATCTACTGTGCCACCTAGCTGCCCCATCTCTTTGTTTCAAAAGGAAAATTTAGGCCAAGTTCAAAAAAAGGATTTGAAAACATAAGCTCCTTGTCATTTGGGGGTCCCCTGGATGCAGCAGACACATTATTTTCAAAAAATTTTAAATATATTTTTCCCAATTTCATGTATAAACAATTTTTAACATTCATTTTTAAAAATTTTGATTTCCAAATTCTCTCCTTGTTTCCCTTTTCCCCCCAACATGGTAAACAATTTGATGTAGGTTATATATGTGCAATCGTGCAAAACGTATTTCCCCATTAGTCAGGTTATGAAAGAAAACACAGACACTCCCCCCTCCAAAAAAACCCTGAAAAAAAATAAAGTGAAAAATAGTGTGCTTCGACCTGCATTCAGATGCCATCAGTTCTTTCTATTGATATGCATAGCATTTTTTCACATGAGTCCTTTGGAATTGTCTTGAATCATCTTATTGTTGAGAATAGCTAAGTTATTCACAGTTGATTATCATATAAGACTGCTGTTGCTATGTACAATGTTCTGGCTCTGCTCACTTTATTTTGTATCGGTTCATGTGAGTCCAGGTTTTTCTGAAGCCATCATGCTCATCATTTTTTACAATAGTATTCCATCATAATCATACACCATAACTCATTCAGCCATTCCCCAATTGATGGACTTCCCTTCAGTTTCCACAAAAAGTGCTGCTATAAATATTTTTGTTCATGTAAATCTTTTCCCCTTATTTTTGGATCTCTTTGGGATAGAGACCTAGCAGTGGTATTGCTGGGTCAAAGGGTATGCATAGTCTTATATCCCTTTGGGCATAGTTCCAAATTGTTCTCCATAATGGTTGAATCAGTTTGCAGCTCTTCCAGCAGTGCATTAGGGTCCCAGTTTTCCCACATCCCCTCCAACATTTTTCATTTTCTCTTCTGTCATACTAGCCAATCTGATAGGTGTGAGGTAGTATCTCAGAGGTGTTTTAATTTTTATTTCTCTAATCAATAGTGGTTTAGAGCATTTTTTCATATGAGTATTTGATAGTTTTGACTTCTTCTGAAACTGCCTGCTTATCTCCTTTGACCATTTATCAGTTGGGGAATGGTGACTTACAGTCTTGTAAATTTGACCCAGTTCTCTCTATATTTAAGAAATGAGGCCTTTCTCAGAGATACAGGCTGTAAAAAAATGTTTTCCCAGCTCTCTGATTTCTTTCTAATCTTGGCTGCATTGTTTTTATTTGTGCAAAACCTTTTAAAATTTAATCTAATCAAAATTATCCATTTATATTTCATAATGCTCTCTTGTTTGATCATGAATTCTTCCATATCCATAAATCTGATAGGTAAACTATCCCATGGTTTCCTAATTTGTCCATTATATCACACTTTATGTCTAAATCACATACCCATTTTGACCTTATCTTGGTATATGGTGTGACATGTTGGTCTATGCCTGGTTTCTGGCAAACTGCTTTCCTATTTTCCCAGCAGTTTTTGTCAAATAGTGAGTTCTTATCCCAAAAGCTTGGATCTTTGGGTTTATCAAACACTAGATTACTATAGTTATTTATAACTATGTATCCTATACCTAATGTATTCCACTGACCCACCACTGTAATTCTTAGTCAGAACCAGATAGTTTTGATGATTACTACTTTGTCATACAGTTTGTGATCTGATACTGCTAAGCCACCTTCTTTCATATTTTTTCCCATTAATTCATTTGATATTCTTGACCTTTTGTTCTTCTAAATGAATTTTGTTATTATTTCTTCTAGCTCTATAAAATAGTTTTTTGGTAGTTTGATTAGTTTGGCACTACATAAATTAATTTTGGTAGAATTATCAATTTTATTATATTGGCTTAGCCTACCTGTGAGTAATTGATATTTCTCTGGTTGTTTAGATCTGACTTTATTTATGTGAAAAGTGTTTGTAATTGTGTTCATATAGTTTCTGGGTTTGTCTTGGCAGGTAGACGCCCCAAGTCTTTTATGTTGCCTACAGTTATTTTAAATGAAATTTCTCTATCGCTTGCTGCTAGATTTTGTTGGCAATATATAGAAATGCTTAGGATTTATATGGACTTGTTTTATATCCTATGGCATTGCTAAAGTTATTAATTATTTCAACTAGATTTTTAATTGATTCTCTAGGATTCTCTATACCATCATATCATCTGCAAAGAGTGATAGTTTTGTTTCTTCATTGCCTATGCTAATTCCTTCAATTTCTTTTTCTTGTCTAATTGCTATAGCTAACATTTCTAGTGCAATATTAAATAATAGTGGTGATAATAATGGACATCCTTGCTTCGGCCCTGATCTTATTGGGAAAGCTTCTAGCTTAACCTCATTACAGATAGTGCTTACTGATGATTTTAGATAGATAAAACTTATTATTTTAAGGAAAACTTCATTTATTCCTATGCTCTCTAGTGTTTTTTAATAGGAACAGGTGTTGTATTTTGTGAAAAGCCTTTTCTACATCTGTTGAGCTAATTATATGATTTCTGTTGGTTTTGTTATTGATATGGTCCATTATTCTGATAGTTTCCCTAATATTGAACCAGCTCTGCATTCTTGGCATGATTCTCTTACATCACTCTCTTTTCCTTTCCCAATTTTTCTTATACCTTTCTTATTTTATTTTTAAAATTCTTTTTGAGCTTTTCCAAGAATTCTTTTTTGTTCCTGAGACCAATTGACATTTTTCTTTGTGGCTTTGCAGGTAGGTGTTTTAACATTGTTGTCCTCTTCTGAGTTTATGCTTTGATTTGCCCTGTCACCATGGTAACTTTCTGTGGTTAGGTTCTTTTTTTTTTTTCCTTTCTCATTTTTCTAGCCTATTTCTTGACTTAACTACATGTTAAAGTTCTACTCTTGGGGTAGAGGGGATAGTCTCCCAAGCTTCAGGTTTTTCATGCTCTGTTTTCAGAGTTAATTCTGGGGACCTATACGTTTTTAGTTCTTCCGAAGTGGTGTGCTATAAGGAGAAGTGTGGTCACTGCTCTCTTGGTCTGTGCTCTGGTCTGTGAGCAACCACAAGTACTCATTTCTGCCCTGGAGCTGTGACTAGGATTCCCACTTCCTTCTGACTGCATGCTCTAGTGTGCTAGTCTTTCTCCTCACCCTAAGTCTGCAACCCAGGTTTATGACCCAGATCTCCTGCACCCAGTGCCAGCAAAGTATTCTTTGTAATCTCCTTCTGACCACTTGTCCAGCCCCCTTATCATCTGTGGGCTGAGAGCTCCAGGGGTCTACTGCTGACTCATTTGGTCCCAAGGCCTGTGCTTATTTGCTGGGACAGGACTTGCTGCTGGCACCTAGTGAGGCCTGCACTTGACTGTGCTGCATTCTCACCTCAGTGAGACAGGTCTTTCCTGTCAACCTTCTTAAGTTGTCTTGGACTAGAACATTGTTTGACCCCATCCTTTTGTTGGTTCTGCCACTTCAGAATTTGTTTTGAGTCGTCATTTTAAAGTTGTTTGGAAGGTAATTTGGGAGAGCTCAGTCGAGTGCCTGCCTTATTCCACCATCTTTCACATAGACATTATCTAAAGCCAAATTGAAATGATGTGGAGATCATTGGCAGCTGTTTCCATTAACAGGGATAATTGAGAGTTGTCTAAACTCTGTGATAAGGCACAGAGTCTGGTTGTAAGGGAGAGATTATTTGTTCAGAACTATTTTATTTCTTCTTCCTTCTGGAAATTTATAAATGAATTCTTCGAATAACAACAAGAAACCAATAGAGGGTGATTTTAATATAGTTATCTCATCTTGCCTCTTGTTTTATTCAGACGTATCACCTGGGGAAAGTATATGAACTGTGGTCAGACCTGCATTGCTCCCGACTACGTTCTCTGTGAGCCGTCCCTCCAGAGTCAGATTGTGGAGAAGATAAAGGAAACTGTGAAGGTGAGTGAAGACTTAGTATCATCAGAGAATTTCTCACTTGGCTTTATTCAAATTGCCATTTGCATGAGATAAACATGTCACATAACTAGCCATAGCTTCGGTGTTAATGGTTATTCTGCGGATTCCAGCTACATCCTCAATGTTTATTGACCCATTTACTATTTTACCTGGTGTTGATCTTCCTCTTCTGCTGTCTGTTCTTTGATGTCTAAATCATTACTTCCCCTTCTGCCCTCTTTAAAATTCTGTTATTTCCACTTGGCTTATGTAACCAAAACCCATAGACTATAGCTTAGGACTACTACTCAGGGCCCACTGGTTTTTGTATATGGTGGGTCTATGCTATGATATACGACACATGTATGTATATGTTTGCATGTCTCTGTGTGTTGATAAGTATGACTGGCAGCAGCGCCTCTAACAAATCCTTGAATGACTTCTGTCATATCAGTCTGTTGGACACAATGGGGGGGTGTAGGGTGGGCAGGATGATGAGGAAGGGTTATCCTCATGTGCTTTCCTGTCTTGGTCTCAGTGATTACTCATCCAGTTTGAGCAATTCCAATGAAAGATTGTCAAATAGTGGTCATTGCCGTCTAGCTAAAAGAAACAAACTGGCAGTTTCACCATTCGTGGGGAAGAGTTGCTGAATTAAGTCATCAGTCCATTAATCTATTGTAATTCCCTTATTAGTAAAATTATTGGGCAGGTGATTGGTGAGTGCAAACTGTCAGACTGATTTACATGTGTGAGTCAGCGATTCCCACACCCTTTGGAATTGATCCCCTGTTGTCTGATAGTGGTCCCTCTCTAACAGTAACAAATCACAGTTAATGCAGTACTCCAAGGGTCGGTGGTTTTGCTGCTGTGGGCACTTCCTCCGCAGATGCAGAGTGCAGCCCTCTACACCTGAGCAGAAGGTCTTTGAGTTGCTGTAGCTGAAACAATCCTTGCTCATCAGGCAGCCTGGGGCTAAACTTTTCTGAACCTTTGACAGCTGACTTAGCCTCTCAACTTAGAGAGGCCTTCCTAGGGTGTGTGGGCCCACCCTGTTGGTGTACTGGATCCTTGTCTCCCAGGTGACACAGAGGTGTGGTTTTCACTTTGTTGTGTGTCATTTATTTGTTTAAGTGAATTAAAAACACTAGAGAATTTTGAGAAATTTGGTGACAACTCTTAAGATCATTTGAGAGACCCTGACATGTATTGAAACTGGGATGGAGAACCACAGATATAAACACAATCTATCTCAGACAGCATCATCAGTTGTGTGCAAAATACTGGACCTGGCACTCTGGAGAATTCATTTATTAATTATTCAGGAGATATTTAGAATTTGCCTTGCCACTGAAGAAAGCAAAGGATATTCTTTTGACAGGAAGCTCACCATGACAGGAAATGTTGCGAGGGGGTGCTGAGGAGACTGACCTAGCTAGAAAGGAGAGCTTGTGTTAGAAGGGGCTATATGAAGATGGAATTAGATGAAAAGTGATGCTGTCCTCCGAATCCCATCTGGACTTTATGTGATAGGTAACATAGGGAGCTTGTGGGTTCCTGATTTGGGAATGAAAGTGATATTTCAGGAAGAGGAATCTAATCTGGCAGCAGAGTACAAGACAGACCATAAACAGAAGCTGTTGGGAGGCTGTTGAGTAGTCTGAATTACTGAGGGCCTGGACTAGGTGGTTATGGAGCTGGAGAGGAGGGAGCAAATGACTTCACTGAACAAGTTTCATCTGCTTTGTGCCTTCAGGAATCGCTTCTATGTGAATCATTCCCAAATAGTGATTGTTAACCCCAGCATCTCCCCAGAGTTTCAATCTCATTACAACTTCCCGCTTTCTCTATCTGGGTGTCTCACCAACACCTCCAGCTCAGCACATCCAGAAAAACTCCCTTTCCAAAAATCTATCCTTCCCCCAAATTTCTCTATTTCTTTGATGGTACCACCATCTTCCCAGCTTGGCAGGGCTCCTAACCTCCAAGGCATCTTGGACTCTTCTCTCTCCCTCACCTCCCACCAGCCTGTATCAGTTGCCTTATTCAGTCAGTTCTGCCCCCTCAATATACCTTGCCTCTGGCTCCTCTATGTTCCTACTACCAGGACCCTACTTCTCTTCATGCTCAGACTACGGTAGTGGTTTCTTGTCTTCCTTCTCTACGACAAACTTCACATAGCTCTCCATATAATCTTCGTATTTTGTGCCCTACTCAAAAATCTCCAATGGCTTACCATTAGTTATTCAATAAAGCATAAATTCCTGATCCTGGTGGTTAAGACCCTCTAAAATGTGGCTCCAAGCTGCCTTTCCAACCTTAGTCTCATTCATTCCAGCTTTCACATTGTCTATATTTCAGTCAAACTGCATTGGTTTCAGGCCACCCCAACACTGCACCCCCCCGAACTTGTCTTGCCGTTCTCTTTCTGGGGGAGGGGAAGGCAAGGGGTGTCAACATTCCCTCCTGCTTGGAGTTGACTCTGGCATTTTTCTTCTCCATCTGTGGAAGTTTCCCCTTTCCTTCAAAACCCAACTCAAGGGCTAACTCCTCCACTGAGCCTCCCCCATACCCATACCCCTGCTGTTTCCCTGTAACTAAGCATTCTTTCCATCAGGTTTCTTATAACACTTGGCCTTGACCTCGCCTTTGTACTTCTCACCATTTCCCTTGCAGCAGAGTTCTTGGCATATGTATCTTCCTTCCCCCTCAAGAACACTCTCCTTCTTGTATTATCCCATTTTGCTCCTCTTCATGTAGTCTACATTCTGAGCAAAATTAACTCCTGTCTGTCCTTTCCTGTCTCTTTCTCAAGTGCGGGGAACTTGAGGAGAGAGATTTGTTCTTGTGATTCCATTAGTTTTGCTTTGCCAACTTGATTCCATGTTTCCATTTCCAGTGCTGGGAGTGGGGGAGTCGGGGGGAGGTGTGGGGTGGATAGGAGTATTACACCCTGAGAAGCTTCAAGCTCTTTCCAGGATTATTGCGTAACTCACAGAAATGAGAGGTTGTGGAAGTTGGGGTCTGCAGGGCATGTGAAGACTTAGGTCATCATTTCATGGCAGGCTTGGGGCATGTATATCTCTAATGTTGTAGTTCCCCTATGCTTATAAGCAGGGAGGGTTCCTTGGGAACCTCTATTTTTCCATGCTTGGGGGTCCATGAGTTCTCACAAAATTGGAGACCCTCGACTTCTGTCTTCATGGAGAGGTCTAAAAGCAGAAGGTACAAAGTGGTTGCAGCTCTTTAGCGTCAGTGATATTAATGGACTTTGATCAGTGGGGTGTCCTAGCTGTGTGATGTAAACAGCGAGGGTAGGGGCGGGTTTGAGTCCTTTGGACTATGATTGTGTATATGGTTGTGTAGGGAAGGATGAAGAGTATAAAAATTAGGACTGTCCCTTGGCTAGCATGTCTTAAGTGTCAGTCTTCCCTTGGGCACCCTGGACAAAGACAATATCTAATAGCTGGGTAACTTTTACCATCTCTGGGCTTTTCTTTTTCCTTCTATGGAACTTGATCCAAAACAGTGATCTTTCAAAACCCCATCTGTAATAATCATTTAGCTAGAGATAATACGAATAAGCAGTATGGTGATGGGTAGAAATATGATGATATTTGGGAAACAAGGTAGATTCTTGACCTGGGTATATATTCTGGGTTCTTCAAGTTAATTGGTAGAGCTATGAGTCTGAGCATTAAAACTAAGTACATTTAATTATTTTAAATAGGAATTCTATGGTGAAGAAATAAAAAAGTCTCCTGATTATGAAAGGATCATCAACCTTCGTCATTTTAAAAGAGTGACAAATTTACTTGAAGGACAAAAGATAGCTTTTGGAGGGGAGACGGACGAGGCTACACGATACATAGGTATTTTACTTTTTTTTAAATATGAGAGATGATGGTTTCTTAGTTTATATACCTGTGAATGCTGTTTTTAATTAATTTTTTTAACCTTGACTGTAATGACTAATAAATACTGATATGAGTGAGTTATTCACTTTTTTTGAGAGGGAGTGGTGTGGTCTGGACCTGTGGTTTTATTTAGGTGGGAAATTCCTGGTGTAGACTCTGTCCTCACTAGTGGAGACTGGCACTTGTCTTTGCCTTAGAGAGTTTCCTGCAGCCCTGAGAGGTTATGAGACTTCTTCGTGGTCATACAGCCAGTATGTATCAAAGGCAAGACTTGAACTCAGGTCTTTCTGACTTTAAGGCTGCTTCTCCATCCACTGCACACCTTTCCTGTTTTCAGCTTCTGCCCTATGACTATAACTTAAATTGATTGCCTGGTGTTGGCTTTACAGCAACCCTGGGAGGGGAAGGTAGGGTAAGTAGAATTGTTCCTATCCTGGCACTTGAGAAAACGGGAACACAAAGAAGGGGTGGTGGTGGCCCCTGGCCAGGGCCTGGCAGAATTGTTCCAGAAACAGTTTACTCGCTCGTTGTTGTTGGCTTTGTTTTTTACCTTTGAAGACCCAGGTGGCACTTCTGTTTGGCCAAGAGGCTGCATTCCCTCTGGAAAGGCCTTCTGATGGCAGCAAATGACTATAGTAACTTTGTAAACACAAAGTCTAAAGACAAGTCTAAAGATTTAAGTTTTGGGGATAAGAATTCATTATTTTGTAACCATCATTGGGAAAGCTGGAAAGCGGTTTTGCAGAAATTGGGCATAGACCAGTATCTTATACCATTTACCGAGATAAGGTCAGAATGGACTCATGACCTAGATATAAAGGCAGATATTACAAGAAAATCTGAAGAACATAGAACATATTACTTATCAGACTTGGGGGTAGATGAACAATTTATGAATAAGCAAGATAGAGACTATTGGGAGATGTGAAATGGATAATTTCAATGCATTAAGTTAAAAAGATTTTGTACAAATAAAACCAGTGTAGCCAAGATCAGAAGGAAAAAAGAAAATCTGGAAAAGCCTTTTTTAAGACAGTTTCTCAGATGAAGATCTCATACCTCAAATCTATAAGAATACAAGTCATTCTCCAGTTGGTAAATGGTCAAAGGATATGAACAGGCAGTTTTCTGATGAAGAAATCAAAACAATTTATAGTCAAATGAAAAAAAATGCTCTAAACCATTATTGATTAGAGAAATGCAAATTAAAACAATCTTGAGGTATCATTTTAAGCCTATCAGATTGGCTAAAATGAAAGAAGGGGAAACTAACAAATGTTGGAGGGCATGTGGGAAAATTGGCACACTAATTCATTGTTGGTGGAATTGTGAACTAATCTAACCATTTTGGAGAGCAATTTGGAATTATGCCCAAGAATTATAAAACTGCCTATACCCTTTGACTCAGCAATACCACCATTAGGCCTGTTGCCTAAGGTGATTAAGGAGAAAGGAAAAGACCCTGTATATGTTCTAAAATATTTATAGCAGTTCTCTTTGTGGCGACAAAGAACTGAAAATTGTGGGGATGCTTCTCAATTGGAGAATGACTAAACAAGTTGTGGTATGTGATTTTGATATAAGGTTGTGCTATAAGAAGTGATGCGCTCCATGATTTTAGAAAACATGGAAAGACTTGCATGGAAATAATGAAGAGTGAAATGAACAGAACAGAAATGCTTATTTTATTTCTTAAATTCAGAATAAAAACTTTTTAAAAAAGCCTTCTGAGCTAGTTGTGACACTCGGCCTTGTGGAGCAGAAACATCAGATCTGCTACCAAGATGGTCTGATGAAGGCAGCAAGAGCTGTGACAGATGGTTACTGGTTGAACCAAGTCCCCTCTGCACTGGTCATTGTGACCTTTGAGGACCTGCTCAGCCTTCAGTGGTCTTAGGACACAGATGTCCACATCGTTGCTGTGATTCCTTGCAGAGCCTGGTCAGGGCTGTTGAACCTTTCACAGGCCATGTGGCCTCAGTATTGCCTGGTGTCAGAACTTGGCAGGATTGAATTAGATCACATTGTCCGTGTTCATGTTTAAAATAAAAGCCAGACTAAATAAAATAAGCCTTGCTTCTTTTGTGCATGGCATCTAGGCATTTGCTTTAAGTGGTCACCAATGACTTGTCTTGTGGTGTAGAAGAGGATTGGCTTCCTGTAGGATGTGCCAGGCTCTGCAGGGGAAAGAGGACAGAGCACTGAACTAATGTCACAGGATCTGGTCTTCTCTGGCCTTAACTGGCAAAGTCACTTACTCTGTTTCTGTACTGATTAAATACTAGTTCTGCCCGTTTTCCCTGCTTACAGGCTTGTTATAGGGACCAAACGAGACAATAAAGGTAAGAACAGTAAGGCAGGGATGAAGGAGGAAAGAAACACCTGCGCCCCTAGAGAGGAAGGCATGTATACTAAAAAGATGGGCAGACATAGCTCCCATCATGCTTTGTGCACAAGGCTGCCTGATGGAGATAACTTCTGATCCTTCCTAGGTGCAAGCACCTGCTCAGAAAGTGAGCACACAGGTAGATGAGGAGGCGTAGGGCCCAGGTTAGAGGCTAAGTGATCATATGGATAGATGTGGGCAGAGTGGAAGAAGAGAGGAGGCTACCCCACTCCTGCATTGTTATTTGGGTTTCTTTTTTTCATTGCAGCCCCGACTGTTCTTACTGACGTTAACCCCAACTCCAGGGTGATGCAAGAAGAGATTTTTGGTCCTGTGCTTCCAATAGTGCCTGTGAAAAATGCAGATGAAGCAATACAGTTCATAAACCAGCGAGAAAAACCCCTGGCCCTGTATGTGTTTTCTAATAATAATAAGGTGAGTGTTAGAGACTGCAAAATACAATCCTCTTTGTCAGTAAGTCCAAAGTTGTTTGTCTCATTTAAAGCTAGACTTCACCAAGGAGGACTACATTCATTGGATTTCTCTTTGGGTTAATGGGGCCCATGGGATGTTACTGAGCTTACAAAATGTTCTTAACCTTTCCCAAACTTCTCTGACTTATAGTTGAGTCCTAAGAGGGTGAATGTCCCAAGGTGTATGGCTCACAAACAACCCTGAAATGTAATGGGGAAACATCATTTGACGTGCAGCTTGCCTTTCTCTCCGTAATCCATACGACATCCCTGACTAGGTGGTTGATGTCTTTCCACTTATTTAATTGGGAGCATCCAGGGGCAGGGGACTAGGAAATGGACACAGATGAGGGTGGGGGAAGGACAGGGGCTTTTTGAAGTATGCGATCTGATTCCTCTGTGGCCGTTTGTGTGAGAGCTTGTGGGGCAAAGAGGTTGTGTCCTCCTCAGTCTTTCAGAGCCCTGTCTCATGAGTAGGAAGAGTAAATCAGCCAGCAGAATTCATTGAAGTCATTGTTCCTGACTTCAGCACAGTAGCTGGGTTGCTTCTGCAATAGGGTGCCCAATCCATATTGTTTTGTGGCTCACCTGGACAGCTCAACTGACTGGGAGGAGGAGGAGAAGGAGGAGTACCTGGGAAGAGAGGAAGGAGATGTGGCAAAGAAGAGGCTGCTGTCCAGAGGCAGCCAGGATGGCCAGTGGGCCAAGAAAGGCCCCTCTTGCTAGGAAGAATTGTTCCGCCCTCAGTTGCTGGGACTAAAAACCTAGAAAAAAGTAGGGCCCCAATAGGGTTATGCCCTTGCAAAGGAGCAACTCAGGTTTGCTCAGTTAATAAAATGGACTTTTTTTCTTTTTTAGGGGAAAAATGTTTTATTGATGCCCTTTGTCTTTATATCAGAGTTATTTCTCACCCCCAAAATGCCAAAGAAAAGCTGTTGAATACGTGAAATGTCTGAGCAGCTGGGGGGTGAAATGGGCAGAGCACTAGGCCTGAAGTCTTTCTTTCTGAGCTCATATCTGTCCTTGGAGATTCCTAGCTATGTGAGCCTGGGCAAGTCACTTCACCCTGCTTGTCTCAGTTCCTCATCTGTAAAATGAGCTGGAGAAGGGAATGGCAAATGGCATTATCTTCTCTAAGAAATCTCCAAATGGGGTCACAAAGAGTTGGACACAACTGAAAAACGACTGAACAACAAACATGAAATGTCAAGAGCATTGAGAGTGACCCTCTGGTAATCAGTCTCTCCGTATCTCAGCCCAGGCTGGCCTCCATCTGCTGTGTCACAGGAGCTGTTTCATTACTGCCTTCTGGCACCTTCACTGGTTTGTCCCTTCCTTGAAAGTAGATTTCTTTTTAGCAATATTTTCATTTATGTTGTAGTTTCCATATGTATTCTCTTGGTTCTTCTTATAATGGTGGCCAGAAGTATTTGTTCCAGATGTTTTGGGGGGGAACAGTTAGGAAGGGTGCCAGCCTCGAGTGGAGGAAGGGTACCAGCCTTGAGTGGAAAAATAGAGCCTGGAAGTTGAGCGTCAGCACGTCTAGTTTGTTTGTGTTGGGTTTGGGTTTTTTGTTTGTTTCATTATGAGTTAAAGTGGTAGAGCCAGATGGTGTGCAAAATGAGACAGATGAGGGCACGTTTGTTAGTCCACAAAGCAAGTGCTAGCCCCTAGGGCCAGATTTGGGGTATCATGCTCCATTACTTGACACTTCTGTACTTGATGCTGTCCCCAGTTCCTCACCTTCGCTCTCACTCACCTGTGTCCTCCATCCTTTGCTAAAGCCTGTCTTTTCTGGAAGAGACAACATCTCTCATACAAGCTCCCTTTTGTCTACTCGTGGCCACCCCACTGCCACAAACTGTCACCCCCTCTTGCCTGGGCTATTTCAGCAGGAGCCTTCTAACTGATCTCCCACTCTGGGCCCTCCTCTGCTCAGCTGCCTCTCAGTGGTCTGCCCATCACCTCCCACGTCAAAGCTAGAACTCCTTGACATTTAAAGCTCTTCTCTGCCTGCTCCTTTCCTTCCTTTTCAGTCTTACACTTTATTCTCCTCCACTCACTCCCAATCCAGCTCCACTGGCCAGTGCGTTTTTTCTCTGTGCACTGGCCTCCTCTGTACTTGGGACACTGTGTCTCTTCGAAACCTGCCCACCAAATCTCCGCTTCTTAGCTTCCCTGGTTCTGTTAAAGACTCAGCTCAGTTCCCGCCTCCCAAGGCCTGTCACGTCCCCTCCCCCTCTCCCCCTGCCTTCTCCTCTGAGGTGGCCCAGTTATTTACACTTCACCATTAGAATGTGAACTCCTTGAGGCCAACGACTGTCTTGCCTTTCTCTGTATCCTCAGTGCTTAACAGAGTGCCTGGCACAAAGTCAGCATTTAATAAATGCTTTTTTTATTGATTATTTTAAATTTTTATTTATTTAACTTTAGAAACTAAAATCATTTTGAAGAAAGCCTTCCTTCTTGGGTGAGCTAAGCCAGTGGCCACGTGATCTCAGCAGGGCCTGATGGCAGTGGGAGAGAGGCCCGGAAGGGGCTTGTGTGCCAGCAGTGTTGCTGGGAAGAAAATGTTGAATAAGAGGGAATGAGTCAGAAGAGGTAGAAGAGGACTTGATTCCCAGAGGTGGCGGCTTAGGCTGGAATGGAAATTGAGGCGATCCCCTTTCCTGCCTCAGTGCCTGTTTTCTCACAAACCTCTTGTATTTAGAGATGCTTTGTAGGATCTCATCTGCAAGCATCTCTGGCATCTGCTCACAAGGCACCAACAGTGGGACCCTTGAATAATGAATAAGTCATGGAACAGAGATCAGATGAACTTGGTTTAGGAAAGCCCCCTGGAGTTCAAAGGTTATGGACTCCTCCATATCCCATGAGAAAGGAGAAAGAGCACTGAGATTACTGTGCATGGATGCTAGAAATTAAAAGGGAAGGGTTTTTAAGTGCTGGCCAGAGACCAAGATGAGCTGGAGCCTGTCAGCAAGGCCGCAGCACACCGGTGTTGGGCATAAACATGAGCCAAGTCCAGTAGAGAAAATACAGTTGTCAACTCAACCAGCATTTATTAAGCACCTCCTTTTGGTAAGGAATTGTGCTGGGCACTAGGAAGCAGCAAGACAAAAACCAAATGGTCATTGGCCTCAACAAGTTTACATTCTACTGGGAGGAGAGGTGGGGAAGATAGGACCTGAAGACCAGTGAGTAGAATTCAGGGGAATTTGAGGTGAGAGCAAGAGGGAGACCCAAGAAAGCTTTCTAGAGCTCATGTGGCATTCTAAGTCTTTTAAGGAAGATAAGAATTCTAAAAGGCAGAGATGAAGCATGGGGATAGCTTGTATGAATGCATGAAGCCGGAAATGGAATGTACCATGAGGGATGGCTAGGCTGGAACAAAGGTGGTGTGAAGGAGAGTGATGTGAAATGAGATTGGAAAGGTAGGTTAGACCTATATTGTGAAAAGTCTTTGATGCCAGTCCTAGAGTTTTGCAGTTTATCCCAGGGGCGCTAGGGAGCCATAGATTGCTTTTGAGAAGAAGAGGGATGTGATCCAACCTGTGCAGGAGGATGATTTTGGCAGCTGTGTGGAAAGGGAATTGGAAGATGGGAGAGCCTGAGGAAGGGAGAGTCCTGCCATCTCTGCCCCTGAGATCCCCTTCTCTTCCTTGGGGATCTCATCTGCTCCCATGGGTTTAACTGTCATACTTGGGCAGATGACTCCCAGATACATCCAACCTTCCTCTCTCTCTTGAACCCTAATCCATATATTGTCATCCACCTCTTTGAATCTCCAGCTGGATTCCTGCAGGCATCTCCCATCTCAAAATATACAACTTAGCATCTTTAAACCTTCCCCTCCCAAACTCTGTCCTCTTTCTGACTTGGCCCTTTCCATTGAGGTTACCACAGTTCATCCAGTTGGGACTCATCTTTCACTTCCTTTATCCTCACCTTCAGTTGGCAATTACATCCTGGCGTTCCTCCTCCATGCTGTATCTCAGCACCACCACCCTGCTTCAGGCCCCTTATGTCTCTCAGCCAGGACACTTGCATTCTGTCTCTCGCTTCTCTAATTCATCCTCCATAAGGCTCCTGAAGTGTGAGATTCCTAAAGCCCAGGGCTCCCCGCGGCATTCCATGCTCAAGAAGTCCTAAACGGGGGATCCAATACAGACTCTTCCGTTTGGCTCTCAAAGCCCTTCACAGTCAGAAGCCAGCTTCCCTCTGCAGACTCGGTGTATGTACTTGGCATTGTAGCCAAACCAGTCTGCCTGTTGTTCCTCATACATGGCAGCCCATTTGCTGTTTTTGTGCCTTTTCCCCAGTTGTGTCCCATGCCCGGAATCTCTTCCCTCCTTACCTTTGCTGTGTGGATTTCGTAGCCTCCTCCAGGGTAGCCTCTTCTGGAAGCCTGTCCTAATTCCTCCCATCTCCCCAGAATTTACTTTGTGTCTACTTTGTATTGAGTATTTTCTCCCAATTGAATGAATGAAAAAGCATTTATTAAGTGCTCGTTATGTAGAAAGCAATGTGCTAATTGCTAAGGATCCAAAAGGAGAATCAAGAGTTCCTCGTCTCAACAACAGATATAGGATTCAATTGTGAGTGAGGTGGTCGGTCGGTCAATAAACATTTTTAAGTGCCCACCGTGTGCCAGGCACTGTGCTGAGCACTGGGAAGACAGATAGGAAAAAGACAGTCTTTACCCTCAAGAGGCTTACAGTCAAATGAATAAATTTATGAACAAAAGAAAGCTGAAAGGGCAGGGGAGGAGGAAGTGCCTGGCACAGGGACATGGAGGAATGGTAGAGAAGCCAAGAAAGTCTGAAATGAGTGTGGACCTAGGATGCAGCCATCATTTCTGCCGATTCCCATCTGTTTCTAATATTGGGTTATTGGATAGTGCCAGAGACTCGGTGGGAAGAACTTCATTTTCCAGGTTTTCCTGGTCAGTGAATGAAATTAACTCTCCAGTACTTGGTACAATGAGTATTTAGTATGTAGTAGGTGCTAAATCAGTGCTCACTAGATGAATAGCTGCTGAGGTAGAGGGTGTGGGGAGTGGAGCAGTTAGGGTCCGGGTGATATTAGGTAACATGAATTCATTGGTGGGCCCAGGCAGCCCAGTTGTGTGACTTTCTCCAGTAGCATACAGCAGCTAAGGGGTGAGAGCAGAAAGGGTGGGGGGTGGATGTGATTCAGGGCCCAGAACAGCAGGAGGACAAGAAAGCAAGGGACTGAAGAGCAGAGAATAGTACAGAGTGGAGCTGGTTAATTAGAAATCAAAACCCGAGGGGAACAAAAAGAAACCAGACACAGCATGGGGAGCCTGGAGGTTTTTATGAGGGTGAAGAAGAGAGTTCAGAGACAGACCAGAGCAGCCACCTGGGGTCCTGACTTCCCAGGGTGCCTGACAAGCTGGATAGGGCTGAGGCTCAACTATTTAGTAAATCTAGATTGAAGAAGACAGAAACATGAGACAAAAAGCCACTGTTTTCAGAAGAAACCATTGGGCAGGAGAAGCAGGCAGTGAATGATAATGAGGTCCGCCCTGCCAGTGTGCCAACATGGTACATTCCATAGGCAACATCTTCAGCTTTGTAAGGTGTGAAGAGTTGGATCAAGTTTAAATAAATGTGTTCTCCACTTTCAATATCCAAAAAACAATAGAACTACTGGTTCAGAATTTCCTTTCAGTCTGCCTGCCCGCTTAGTTGGGATTCCAGTGGTTGTATTTTTGTGAAGGAAGAGCTTGGCTTGGGTATAGGTAGCAAAGGTCCTGGCCAGCTGTAAAATGCAGGTTAATTCAAATGCCATTTTTTTGGTGGTGGCTCAAAAAATTTTCATTATTATAATGCATAATTTTTAAAATATGCAAACAAAAACATTTTAAACATGAAAAAGAAATAGTTCAGAGGAATGAGGCAAAGGAAGAGATTATGATCAGAGAAGGGAATTTTGAAATTCTTAATCATGAAGGTGGCACGGTTTTTAATGATGGTGAAGGTCTAGGGTGTAACCAACCTTGTGGGTGGTTGAGGTAGAAGAGAGATTGTAGCCATGGCTACTGATGAACTGGGAGGCCAGAAAGTTACCAGAAACGTAATGAATATTGATCCTCTTGATGGTGATGTCCCTGGGGTGGGGTGAGTTAGAGGAGAACAGCAAACTTTTTAAAAAAAGAAGAGTGACTGGGAAATGAGGATGTTATTAACAAGGTGATAGAGATTGTCAGAGGTGATCTCAACGGAAGAAAGGTTACTAAACAATGACAGTGGAGTGAAGGTCTGGAAAGGGCAGGGAGGAGCAAAGAGTAGGCAGGGGACCCTGAAAGAAGGAGCATCCAGACAAATCAAGGGTGGGCCAGGGGTGAGAGGCCATCCCAAGACAACCAGGTTTCCACAAGCACAGGAGTGATGAAAGGGTGTTCGTTAAGTCGATGGTAGACCCGTGGGACCTGGGGTGGGGGTATGGATGAAGAAAATGGTTAATGATAGGAGGAGGAAGGATTTGTTTTTTCTGTCTCAGAATATAGCTAGTCAGGTCCATAGGCATCAGGGGAGCAGGAGGCTGGAATTTGCTGACCCAGCCATAGGACAGGAAAAATGCCACTTGATCCTCAGTTGTATAGTGAAAAGGGGGCAGGAGTGGCATTGGGTGAAGCAGGCTAGGAGGCCTGGGCAATATTCTGCTGGGACTCTCACTTGGCTTTTTGTTCCTCTCTCTCATAGTCATCGAGATAGGCTGTTGTTGTGCTTAGGAGGTCTGTGGTAGTGATGGCCAGGAAGGATAGTTTTAGGTTGAAATGAACCTATGTGGAGACAATCCTTGAAATTAAAAAATATGTATATTGAAAAGAGGAAAATGGTTAAATCCAGACTATATGCATACAGTTAATCTGCTAGCAACTACAAAGACTGCATCTACCAATTCCCAAAGGGCAACAGAGTAGTATCAAACCATCCCCAGGACAATCACCCAGATGTTTCCTTAGAGTCAAAACACTTGTTTGGGAATAGAGGTTGATATGTGTTACTAGTTCATTTCATAACTTCCGACAAATCTGTTTTATCTTGAATTTAATTACATGCATCCAGTCTTGCCAGGGACTTCGGGTTATTAAGCAAGTATGGCCTTGGCCTCCATTTTGTGATATAAAAAATTTTAGAGACACTGTTTCTGCATAATTAATAAAAGGAGCCAGTGGCACTCTGGAATACCAAAGACCCCTCATGGGTCCCACTCAACACCCTTATATGCCCTTGGAACCTCATGGATCCCATTCAACACCCTTATGTGCCCTTGGAAGAACAGGTATTCCTGGGGGTGGAAACTCTAATTGGTTAACAAGTAATAAAAGAATGAATATTATAATGAGAGGTGGACCTGTTCTAATGAGGGGCTGAGGGACTTGCCTGTCTTCACTCTCACTCCCACTCCCAGCCTCAGGCAAACTAGCCTGCCTCAGTGGAACACAATGAGTCGGAATCCACTTTAGATTAAATTCTTTCTAAGGTTCTCTAGTTGGGTGAGGTAACATTCCAAGATTTCATCTCATCATCTGCCTTGCCCTTCAGAGAACTAAGCTTTGACCTAATCTCCAAAGGAGGAAAGGAAAAAAATCCTGAATCTCCCACAATTTGGTTATTTAATATTCATTTCTCTCAATTTTACCCTTTGATGTGGAGGGAGATTTCTAGCCCCAGGTAGTGCTCAGCTGAAGTTCCACTCTGGGAGCTGGGGCAGGGGCATTCACGGTGCTGGTCCTTGTGTCTTTTCTCAGGGCTACTACTCTTGACAGTGGTCAGAGGCACAAGTTGTGGAGATGGCAGCTGAGAGAACCATACACTTTGGGTGTTTCTTCATGTTTATATAGCATACGTCCAGGTTGAATGAGTGCCTTGGCACTTTGCAAACAAGTTGCAGACACATGGTTCTGTGTCTGCAACAGAACACCAGATCTAAACATTTTGCCCATCTGCTGCTGCTACTTCACCTTCTACTCTGGATCACTAGAGGCTGTGCCTGGGCAGAGCTAAGCTCTTCAGCTCTGTATTTTCTGGAACCTGGTGTCCTCATTTTTACCCTGGCCATCTCTGCCCTGCCAACCACCTTCCCATCCCCACTCACCCCATCATGCTATGGGAACATTGTTTCATGGAAATGTGTGTTAGTGGACTTAACATCTTTGTGACTTTGCAGCCTGTAACTCCCTTCCCCCGACACCACTTCCCTATGTATGCAAGCTCGCCAAGGGGAGAGATGTCTCTATTTTGTATTCGTGTCCCTAACTCTTAGCACAGTGCTTGCCACATACTAAATGCTTTTCATTCATTCATTACAAGATGCAGAGCCACCAGATGGCAATCACTGAGCAAAGACTACTGTTGGCTAATGCAAGTGTATTTCACTTTCGATAATCGATGTTTCCGGAAAGTTTTATATCAGATCCATGTCATGTCAGACCAGACTGCATTTTAAATTTACTGTAGGCATAATGCACTACCAAAGAAACCCTGCAGTGGGGAAAGTAAAGATAAGATGAAGAATCCTGGGAACAACTGACTTGCTTGGTTGAGCAGTTTTTTTTTAAAAGCCAAACATCCCCAGACTTCTCTGGGGATGTCCTGTGTCCTGCCTGAGTATGTGCAGTTGGTCAGAGGTAGTTGGGATTTTTGAGGATTGGGAGGGCCAGTGAGGTCAGAATGTTCTATTTTGTCTTTTAGCTGATTAAAAAGATGATACAGGAGACCTCCAGTGGTGGAGTTACTGGCAATGATGTCATCATGCATTTCGCTCTCAACTCTTTGCCCTTTGGAGGAGTTGGTAAGTGTTAAATCCAATTACACAACGTGCTTATTTTAAAAGTACCAAAGGTGGTTCTTTCTAGTTTTTGATTCCCTAGAGTTTATCCCCTAAAACTCAGTGGTGCAGAGGATAGCTCTGTATATGGGATTTCTAAAATGTAGTCCATTGGTGCCAGCTATCAAAAATAGAGTACGAATCTCAGTGGAGCATTGATCTGTATCAGGGTGGCCATTGCCTGTATTCTTAAGCCATTTTGTAGCATTAAGCCTGCCCCACCATATTATGTAATGCCTCACATTTGTTTCAGTTAAGTCTATCCTTTCCCCAGTTAATTTATTCATAGACTCATCAAGCAAGAAGAAGGTGTCATTTTCTCCTCTGTAAAATGGGGGATTGGTCTCATGGCCTTCCAAGTCCCTTCCAGTTCTCCATCTAGGATCTGAACATGTTGTCCAACTTTCTCCTGTTATAGATGAGGAAAATGTGTCCCAGAGAAGGGCAGTCACTTACCCAGCCTCACCTAACTAGTCTAGGGGCAGATCTGGTACTAAAACCCAGCTTTCACATCAAAGTCACTTCTCCCTCTCTGCCTCCCAGATTTTTCTGATATTCTGTTTATCTGTTCCTTTTGTAAAGGTAGTAAAAGTGAATGGGTATGTTACAATCATTCAGTCAACAAGCATTTACTAAGAGCTCACAATGGGGAAGGGAATCAAGATGGTGGAGTAACAGGAATAAGTGCAGTGAACCCCACCCTCACACTCCTCCAAACAGATCCAGAAAACCCAGCAGAACTGATCCTGATGGGGAAAGTCAAGAAAAAGTCATCAAGGTGACATGTGGAGGGAGTGACAGTGGAATCAAGGGTGACCCTGAGCTTTGGGTGACTTGGAACATTGTGGCCCTTCAACAGTAATAGGAGAGTTGGGAAGACAGAAAGTTTTGAGGGAAAGGTGACAAGCTCATTTCTGGACATGGTAAGTTTGAGGTGCCCTCAGGACATCCAGTTGGAGATATTCAGAAGGCACCTGGTCATGTGTGACTGTAGCTCAAGAAATAGGCTAGGGCTGGACGTAGAATCTGGGAATCCTTTGCCAAAGAGATGGTAATTAATCCATGGGAGCTGGTGAGATCAGCCATTGGGAGAGTTTGAGAAGAAAAAGGGGCCCAAGGTGAGCCTTGGAAGAACTCCCTGGTTACTGGATGTGACCTGGATGTTTGAGCCTGCACTTGCGTGTGTGTGTCTGTGTCTGTGTCTGTGTCTGTGTGTGTCTGTGTCTGTGTCTGTGTGATTCCTGTTATTTCCACCAGCACTCTCCCTCCACCCTAAAGCAAGCAAACAAATAGGTTTGTAATCCTGTCTGTCTCTACTGTTGCTTGTTGCTCACACTGTTTACTCTGCTGTGTATGTCCTGGAAGGGGCACATGGGCTGGAAGGCTCCTAGGCCTATAGAGCCCGCTCTGGGAGAAACCTTGGAGGCTTCCCAGTCCAACCCCCTGATTTTGCAGATGAGGCCTAAATGGCTCAGACAAGAGAGGTGGCTTGGTCACAGTCACAGAGGTAGTGAGCGTCAGAGGGGGGATGGGGAGCCAGGTTGGAACAGAGCATTGATGAGAGAGACTCAAACAGACTTCCTGCTGAGTTTATACTAATAGCTCTGGTTTCCTGTTACAGAGCTTTTCTTGTAACAACCTGGCAAGGTAAGTCATGTAAGTTTTATTTTTTAATTATTAACTCCCATTTTACAAATGGGATAACATTGTTTTAGTTTTTAAATGACTGGCCTACCTGCATATGGCAGCTAGTGAGCAGCAGAGAGCTGAGAACTCTGTTGTATGCCTTCTCTTCACTCAGAACATCCATTTCAATGTGCTTCAGCATAACCCTGGGTAAACGGGTAGACACCAACCCTAGCGGGCCCTAAAAAAATAGGCAACCACCAGTGCAGGGCCCCTGCCAGTGCTTTAGCATAGCCCTGGGCAAGGCCAGACCCACACGTGCTTCAGTGTAGCCCTGGGGAAACACAGAAACACCCCACCAACCTCAGCACATGCTAGACACCAGCACTAGGAGCCCAGCTCAGCACCAGCTAGACCTATATGACCTCCATCGCCAGCCATCCCACCACCCCACCCCTTCAGCACAGCACCAGACGCAAGGGTCCCCTGTGGGCCTCAGGGCAACATCAGATAAACAGCTATGGTCTGCAACCCCTAGCACAATAAGTCTGAGACAGTGCCCCTTCTACCCCAAGAGCAGAGCTCAAATTTAAAAGAAAGGAAAAAACCCAAAAAATATGAGGAAAAAAAAGAATCTGACCTTAGAAAGTTATTATGGTGACAGGGAAGATCAAGACACAAACTCAGAAGAGAATAACAATATCAAAACACCTATGGGCAAAACCCCACAATAAATGGAAAGTGGTTGCAAGCCCAGAAAGACCTCATGGAAGAGCTTTAGAAGGAGCTTAAAAACTGTATAAGAAAGGTAGAAGAAAAATTAGGAAAAGAAATGAGAGTGATGCAAAAGAATTACGAAAAAATAGTCAACAGCTTGAAAAAGAAAACAGCTGCTTAAAAAGTAGAATCAGCCAAATGGAAAAGGAGATGCAAAAATCCACTGAGGAAAACAGCTCCTTAAAAAGTAGAATCAGCCAAATGGAAAAGGAGATGCAAAAATCCACTGAGGAAAACAGCTCCTTAAAAGCTAGAATTGTGCAAGTAGAAGCTAATGACTCTCCAAGACTCAAGAATCAATCAAACAAATTTAAAAGAATGAAAAAATAGAAGACAATGTAAAATACCTCATTGGAAAAACAACTGACTTGGAAAACAGATCCAGGAGAGACAATGTTAAAATCATTGGACTACCCAAAAGCCATAATCAGAAGGAGGACTTGGACAGCATCTTTCAAGAAATTATCAAGGAAATCTGTCTTGATATCCTAGAACCAGAAGGCAAAATAGGCATTGAAAAAATCCACCAATCCCCTCAGGAAAGAGATTAAAAAATAAAAATTCCAAGGAACATTATAGCCAAATTTCAGAGCTGTCCGGTCAAGGAAAAAATACTGCAGGTGGCCAGAAAGAAATAGTTCAAATATTAGGGAACCACAATCAGGATTACACAGGACTTAGCAGCTATGACATTGAAGGATTGGAGGTCATGGAATATGATATTCTGGAAGGCAAAGGAGCTAGGACTACAACCAAGAATCACCTACCTGGCAAAATTAAGCATTCAGGGGGAAAAAAATGGTCATTCAATGAAATAGAAGAATTTCAAGCTTTTATAAGAAAACCAGAATTGAACAGAAAAGTTGATTTCCAATATCAAGACCCAAGAGAAGCCTAAAAAGGGAAAAGAAAACATAAGGGATTCAGTGGAGCTGAACTGTATACATCCCTGCATGGGAAGCTGATACTTGTAATTCTTAAAAATTGTACCACTAATAGTACAGCTGGAAGGAATATATATTGTTAACCTGAAAATTGGGTGAAAGGAGGCAAACAGCTTGGTGATACAAAAATCAATATTGTTTATTCCCTTAAAGCATAGCATGGAGCCAGACAAAATTTGACTGTCTGCACAAAAGAGTGAGAAAGCTTATATACATTTTTAGAACAGTCACAATTCAGCATGTCTGTATTACTTCACTTTTATGATCCCCATGTATATTTAATCATGATACAAGATAAGGATTTTCCTTAATGGAATAGGTTGTAAATACAATAAGTCAGGGTAGTTGACAAAGTGTCAATTGGAATTACAACCCAGGATCTCTGTGTTTAATTTACCATTAACATTTCATAACATAGTATATGCCCATAAAATATTAAGATAAGAAAAAGACATAATTCAAGATAGGGTCTGGGGTGAAGGTTCTCACCATTAATGTCCATGGACAGAGGAAAGAATGCTCTTAAATCAGCCCCATCTGGGCTTGTTGACATAAGAAGAGGCATTTTCTGGGTAAACTCAGAGAACAAAGAATCTTGAGTTCAGCTCTTCTTCTAGTTGATCATTAATAAAAGGCTCTGGCCCTTACTGAAAGTTACAAAAATGATATAAAATGGTATTAAATGATCCTCAATATATATTTAGGCAGAGAGGGTACAGGTATAAGGTGAATTTGAAGTAATGACATAAAAAAATTATGGGATGAGCAAAAGGAGTACACTGGGGGCATAAGGAAGGGAGAAGTAGAATGGGGTAAATTATTTCACATGAAGAAGCATGGAAAACCTATTACAGTGGAGGGAAGGATGGGAGGGTGGACAGTGAGCATCACTTGAACCTTATTCTCATCATTATTAGCTCAAAGAGGGAATAATAGATACAATCAGTTGAATATAGGAATCCATCTTACCCAATAGGAGATTAAGTAAAGGGTAGGTGGGGGCCGCTGACAGAAGAGAGAGCAGACTGGGGGAGGCGATAGAAGCAGAACACTGTCATGGAGGGAAAGTGTGAAAGGAGAGGACAAACAGAAGGAAAAATAAGATGGAGGGAAATAACATAGTTAGTAGTCATAACTCTGAAAGTGAGTGGGATCCTGCCGTAAAACAGAAGCAGAGGTCAGAATAGATTAAAAACCAGAATCCTACAATATGTTGTTTACAAGAAACACATCTGAAGCAGAGACACACACACAGAGTAAAGGTAAGGGGCTGGAGCAGAATCTATTAAGCTTCAGCTGAAGTTAAAAAAGCAGGGGTAGCAATCCTGATCTCAGACCAAGCAAAAGCAAAAATAGATCTAATTAAGAAAGATGAAGAAGAAAACTACATCTTGCTAAAAAGTACCATAGACAGTGAAGTAATATTAATACTAAACATGTATGCACCAAGTGGTATAGCATCGAAATCCTTAAAGAAGTTAGGTGAATTACAGGTTCATGACCAAACAAGACAGCATTATAAAATGTACAAAACCTTTTTAAGTTAATATAATCAAACAATTGGAAAAATATTAATTGCTCATGGGTAGGCAGAGCCTATGTAATAAAAATGACAGTTCTATCTAAATCTATTTGGTGCTATACCAAGAAGATATGAAAAAATTATTTTATAGAACTTGAAAAAATAATAAAATTCATCTGGCAGAACAAAAGCTCAAGGATATCAAGGGAATCAATGAAAAAATGTGAAAGAAGGTGGTCTAGCCATATCAGATCTCAAACTGTATTATAAACAGTAATTATCAAAACAATGTGGTGCCCGGCTAAGAAGCAAAGTAGTAGATCAGTGGGCTAGGTTAGGTACAGATTGCATTATAGTGAATGACCATAGTAATCTAGCATATAGACCCAAAGATCCCGGCTTTTGGAACAAAAACTCACTATTTGACAAAAACTGCTGAGAAAACTGGAAAACGGTATGGCAGAAACTAGGTAAGGACCAATATCTCACACCATATACCAAGATAAGGTCAAAATGGGTCCATGATTTACACATAAAGCAAATTAAAAGAATACAGAATAGTTTATCAGATTTATGGATAAGAGAAGCATTTAGGACCAAAGAAGATACAGAGAGCATTACAAAATGTAAAATAGATCATTTTTATTATATAAAATTAAAAAACGTTTTTCCACAAACAAAACCAATGCAACCAAAATCATAAGGAAATCC
Source organism: Trichosurus vulpecula (assembly GCF_011100635.1). Lineage (NCBI taxonomy): Eukaryota > Metazoa > Chordata > Mammalia > Diprotodontia > Phalangeridae > Trichosurus > Trichosurus vulpecula. The sequence goes on from NC_050579.1 coordinate 30,434,552, forward strand.
AAAAACTAGGGGTGGAGGAGATATGCAACAATTATCTTTGATAAAGGCCTAATTTCTGAAATATATAGAAAACTGAGTCAAATTTATAAAAGTGCAAATCATTCCCCAGTTGATAAATGGTCAAAGGATATGAACAGGCAGTTTTTAGACAAAGAAATTAAGGCTATCTATAGTTATATGAAAAAAAATGCTCTACATCACTATTGATCAAAGAAATGCAAATTAAAACAACTTTGAGGTACCACTAGAGTAGCTAATGTAACAAAAAAAGGAAAATGTTGGCTGTTGGAGGGCATGTGGGAAAACTGGGACACTAATGCACTGCTGGTGGAGTTGTGAACTGCTCCAACCATTCTGGAGAGCAATTTGGAGCTATGCCCAAAGGGCTATAAAACTGTGCGTATCCTTTGACCTAGCAATATCACTGATAGGTCTGTATCCTAAAGACATCCAAATAAAGGGAAAAGGACCTATTTGTACAAAAATATTTATTGCAGCTCTTTTTGTGGTGGCTAAAAATTGGAACTCAAAGGGATGCCCATCAATTGGGTAATGGCTAAACAGCCTGTGGTATATGATTGTAATGGAATATTATTGTGCTATAAGAAATGACAAGTAGGATGATTTCAGAAAAACCTGGAAAGACTTACATGAAACTGATGCAAAGAACCAGGAGAACATTGTACACAGTAACAGCCACATGGTATGATGACTGACTTTGATAGAATTAGCTATTCTCAGCAATACAATGGACCAGGACAATCTCAAAGGACTGAGGAAGCATACTATCTATCTCTAGAGAAAGAACTGATAGTGATTGAATACAGACTGAAGCATGCTATATTCACTTTCTTTCATTTTTTTCTTTTATCCAAGTCTTCTTGTACAAAATGACTAATATAGAAACGTTTCACATTATTGTACATGAGTAATTTCCATCTGATTCTCATTGTCTTAGGGAGGGATGGAATTTGGAACTCAAAACTAAACAGCAATGTTAAAAAGTTGAAAAAAATTAAATAGTGTCCATCTTCTGACCATCATCCGTCAAATCTTAGGCCCTGACACTCTGGTTTCCAGCTACCTCCTGGGAATTTCATCATGGCTGAAACATGACCTCCAATTAGAGTAACATGGATCTAGCATAATCCTACAGAAAAACAGCTTCCAAGCCAAATTTTCTGATAGCAGTGAATTAAGGACTCCATTAGCACACTTTCCTCTGGGCAGTTGAGAAAAATACCTCATTTCACTGCCCATTTCTGTAATAATGATCATTATACTTGCCATTTGTTGTCAGATTTCAGCTCTCTTTCTCATAGACTGTCCCAGTTAATCCTTTATACAATCTTGTGAAGTAGGCAAAAGAGATTTGAGTTTGTCCCCATTTTAAACATAAGAATTTCCCTACAAGTTGCCTCATTGGAACTCAATTCAGTCATAATTCAAGCTCCTTGAAGGCACAGGTCATATCCCTTTCTTGTGTATTGTGCTCAGGACTAGATTTTGCACACAGTTGATGCTCAAGAAGTGCTCATTAACTCATGGTTGTTTTTCCCTTGGATTCTAGGTAATAGTGGGATGGGCGCATATCATGGAAAACACAGTTTTGACACCTTCTCCCATCGCCGATCATGCCTAATAAAGAGCTTAAAGATGGAAGGTGCCAACAAGCTCAGATACCCACCAAACAGCCAGTCCAAGGTAGACTGGGCAAACTTCTTCCTCTTGAAACGCTTCAACAAAGGCAGAGTTGGTCTCTTCTTTCTCGCTTTTCTGGGTGTGTTGGTTGCCATAGTTGTAAAAGTAAGTATTCTTTCCTTGTTATAAAAGCATAGTTGAAGTCACGTTCTTTCCGTCAGATTATTGGTGAATCTCTTTATTTTTCTGCTTTTTTAGGGTGGTTTTTGGGGCTACATCTCATGTTTTCTTTTTTGTAAGCATATTAAACTTTTAGAGCTTTAAAAAAATGGGCAGAGGTTGAAATTCTGAGCCTTTTTGCTCTTATGCAGATTGAAATCTGAATCAAGTTGAGGCTCTAAGGATAGTTGCTTATTATTATGTGCTGGGTAATTGGCATCTACAGGATATGGAGTCAATCCAAAAGGATCTTTGAAGAAATTGTTGTACAAGGAGGTGCTTGAGCTGAGTCCTGAAGGAATTAGGATACCAGGAAGATAGGAAAGGGCAGGTTGGGAAGCACTTTAAATGCCAAGTGGAGATGTTTCTGTTTGGTCCTAGAGGTAACAAGAACAACTGGAGTCTGAGTGGGAGGGAGGGGGACAGTGGCATGGTCAGACCCACACTTTAGGAAAATTGCTTTGGCAGCTGGGGAGCACAGACCATTACATAGCCCAGGTGGGAGGTGATGAGGGCCTCTCCAGGTGGTGGCAGTGTCAGAGGAGAGATGTTGGCAAGGTGGTAACTTTGGAGGGAGCAGTTCCAGGCCAGTGATGAGGCCAGAAGCCACATTGCAGAGGGTTTAGAAGAGTGAAAGGAGAGGAAGTCAAGTCACTGATTGTAGACAGCTCTTTCAGAGAGTTCTGCTGATAGGGGGATGAAGTCCACCATGTGACAGCAGGAGCTTTATTGTGGTGAGGGCTAAAGATGGGGGGGCTGGGGCATGTCTTGGGAGGGGTGGGGCCAGGAGCCAAAATATTGGAAAGAAAGGAGGGGTACATGCAGGGGTGGTTTGCTAACGGAGGTGGGAGGAGCTGGCTTTGGCGGGAAGAACCACCTCATCATCGTCACGTTGGAGGGAAGGAACTATGGAACATGATGTGAGGGGAATGGGAGAGAAGAGATAGCCCATAATAAATGGCCTTAATTTTGTATGTGGTGAAGTCCTGAGCTGTGTGCGCTGGGGGAAGGTGTGTCTGAATTAGCTCTGCAGGTTGTGATCCCATCAATGCCAGTTTTCATTTCAGCAATTGAAGTCCTTTACTCCTTTAGAATTCTGTTTTCAGCTGGGTCGGATTAGCAGAGGAATTCATGGAAGAGCATATAAGGGCTTGGCAAGTGGCTTTGGTAAAAGATGCCAATCTTCTCAAGCACGTGACTGGATTGGATGTCTATCCTTCCTCTTTCACTCTCTGTCTGTCTGTCTCTGTCTCTGTCTGTAAAGCTTGATTTGGATGTGGATCTTTGTGACTGTGGTGGCAGGTGCCAGAAGCCTTGCTGGACAGCTGATCTATGCTGCTCTATGAATGTAAGGGCTTAGGGGGGAGGGGTGGTTGGAGGGAAAGAGACCCGGTGCTGTGTGAGGGCAGGGAGAAGCACATGTCTGACGTGACTGGTGGAGGAGAAGGCTGGACAGAATGAAGACAACCGTTTCAGTGATGACTCAATGTTTAATAGATTTCTGTTTCTATTTCTCTGTGTGTGTGTGTGTGTGTGTGTGTGTGTGTGTGTGTGTGTGTGTGTTTAATTCTGAAAGGGTTTTGACTTCCCCCACCCCATTGTACCTTTTTGGGAGTGAGGGATGCAAGTTGCATTTTGAATCATTTGGGTCTTCTCAGAAATACCAAGCTGTGCTGAGGAGAAAGGCCCTGTTGATTTTTCTGGTAATTCACAGACTTCATTGGTCCAATAAACAGTGAGGAACGGCGGATTGCCAAAGGCAGCACTGTCTGTTAAAGAGAGGTAGGCATTCCTTGTTCCTTTTTACCCATGTGGGGCGGGGAGGGGCCTCCACTTAGCCCTAGACCCATTGCACTGGGGCTTGGCTCCTTATAGTCAGATTTTCAGCTTAACTACAGAATTTGTTTTTAAACAACATAGAAAATAAAAATTAGATTTGCAAAGATAATGTAGAACAGGGCTGTCCAACCTTAGGTTTTTATTGAAACAATAGACAATATATTTTGATTTGCCATTTTAGTGAGAGCTCTGGGGTAACTCGGCTTCGTTTACTAAAGCATTTATGTAAATTTCTGTGCTTGTAGGCAGGCCGCATGGCACTACAGGCCGTGACCCCCAGGCCGCATTTTGGACAGCCCTGATGTAGAATATGTGCGCTAGTATACCATTGGGCCAAGAAAGGGAAGCTGCTTGCTTCCAGGTGCCAAGGGTCAGAAGGGCTGTGGGGCAGCAGGCTGGCACTAAGCTGTCCCTCCGTTAGCTTTTCTGGGAGGATGTATATACACATAGGAACTGACATTACTGTTTATTTTTCATTCACACTCCATTTCTTGCCCCCCTTTTGAATAGTGTTGTGATCCTGACTGCAATTGGGACCAGTCCCTTAGAGTCTCCAGGTAGTGTGTTCATTTGGGAAGCTGCAGTTAGAAAGGCCACAGGGTGCATTTGGCGACTGTAGGAGTGGCTTTTGTCCTGTCCCCTGGGGTTTCAGGCCACTTTTGAGTCTCACTCATCCACACTCAGTTTCTCAGTCTTAATGGTAGCTTGTTAGCCACAGGAAGTCTAGAGGAAAGAAGCAGTAAGGGTTCCCACATTCTTGTGGCCTTCAAACTGGCCTGCACCTAGTGCAACTGCACTGTTGGCACCAGTCTAGTATTACTCTAGAAGACCTGGCCTGGGTTTGGCTGACTCATTTCTTTCCCCCACAAGACATGCAGAATGGTTTAGTGGAAAAAGTCTTGGCCTGGAGGCCAGTGATCTGAGTGCTGATTCTAGCTTAGCCCCGCTTTGTGATTCTGGGTGAGTTCTTTCACATTCTGGGCTTCCATGTTCTTCCTTGTCCCATGAGGGACATATCCCAGATGATCCCTCCAAGGTCTCTTTCATGTTAACATCTCTGTGGTTCCATTAGAATCACCCGTCGTGTGGCTTGCTAAGGGCTAGTCTGGGAGCTTGCTAATGATTTGTGCTTTCTCATAGCCTTGTTCCTTCCTTGGATGTTTAACTTTTCATCTTTTCCTTCCCCTCATTCATTTCCTGGAGTTCATTTTTACCTGTTTTGGCACACTCTTTGGTGGTTTCACTTCAAGCCCTCCCTTTTCTGTTGGTGGAATAAGTTTGGGAGCTCTGAACAAGAAATGTAAAACTTACAGAAGCTGGAGAACCTCTGAAGAATAGATCTATTTGAGCTTTTTTTTATTGTAAAAGTGCTCTGCTTTGGGCCTCCAAGGCATGATTTAGGTTTAGTTAGTCCCAGACACGTTTTGAATTTTAAAAACAAGAATTGTTCATTCTGAAGTTTTTCAGCTGAGAGGGAAAGGGCCATTTTTCAGTTATTGGTATAGACTGGTTCAGGGAGGCAAAGATCCTGGGGTCACTTCCTCACTGGGATCTAACCTCTGACAGTTGACAGGAAACTTAGCTTTGAATTTCACTTAAAAACATAAAACCAACACATTTTCTAGAGATATTTTGCCCTTATTTGAAAAATATTTTTAGGTCCTCTTATGAAAGGCACTATATGGTAAAATGTAATTCATAAATCCTTGTTTTGAGATTACTAATGAAGTAGTTTATTTCCTTATTCAAAACAATAAATTAACCCTTATCTCTCTTTTCTTTCTACAGTTTCAATACTCCTAAAGATGGCTCAGGTTCAACTTGCAAGTTGTCTTTACTTGATTTCTACTTTTGTTACCAGATTCATGAACAAATTGATTCCTATTAAAAATATTAATATAAAAGTACAAAGATAATTTACCTTAAAGCAGACTGCTATTTACTCTCCTAAAAACCTGCCATTGCAATCACATCTCCAAACTCTTCTAGCAACGGGGCAATTTGAGGTGAATGTTCCAGATTGAGTTTGTTATGCAATGAGATGGTCAAAGGAGTGAGGAGAAAGGGATGCTTTAGGTGGGACTCTTTGGTTCCTGGCCTTGTTCCCCCTCCACCTTGCACCCACTCCCAGGCTCTGTTGGAACATAAGAGGGGGCAGGGTTTGGGCAGGGCTTTGAAAGAGTTCCTCAGTTACTGAGAGTCCCTCATAGGTCTGAGGTCTTTGGTGTGGAAGCTGGTCTTCCTCAGTATAGCTCAGAAGAGAAGCCATTTTATGTCAGTGCCTTGTAATTCCACATGAGGCCAGGTTAGAGGAGGTACACAGAATCTTCCCATTTGCTACACTCAGGTTTTGAGGGAATTAGAACTGCAGCCCAAAGGGATATAGGAAGCTTTAAACTTGGCCACAATCAAAGAACTCAGTCACCATCCTGTTTGTGAACACAGGTATCCTTTGCAAAGTAAATAATTACATTTACTTCACAATCAAGGTCTTCACAGAGAACAGTTTTCTGTAATTTGTCTCCTGTCATGTTTTGTGTTTCACCTGGGTTTGTGCCTTAGTTAAGTCCAGGTTTTTGACAGCCAGAGTTAATGCATATGCCTTCACTGAGGTTGCCAGGTCCCAAGAAGGGCCACCACTGCCCACAGAGGGCAGCTTTTATGTATCGATCCTTATATTGTGGAGTCCTCAGTTGAGCTGTTTTTTATGCTATTAAAGAAGCCCCCCTTCACTGAGTCCCAGATCCCCAAAGCTGGTATTTGTGGACAGATTTGTTTGCCACAAGGACAAACTGAGACAAGTTCAATCTCTATTTTCAAATTATGTATGCCAAAATGCAAGCAACCATTCTTTATAATGTTTTAAAGCCAAATATCCATCCTTCTAAATAAATTTAAAGTGTAGAATTTGAATAATTTAGGGCAGCAAATCATTTTACTGAAACCGATGTCTTAAACAGAAGGAATGTTCAGCCTGGAGGACATCATATGGGTGGATGACAGCCCAAGTAGAGACGTGTTTAATGTTATAATGTCCCAGCTCTACTAGACACCATTAATAACCAGCCCAATCAGTGAGGAAAGAATTCCAGAAGGCAGCAAGATGAATTCTGAATCCCCAGACATGAGGGAAAGTGTTGGTCCAGGGTTCGTATGTGTAGTCAGGAGATGAAGTGAGACCCAGGGGTCAACAAGAATAGCAAGGAGGAAAAGGGAAACACTAGACTGACTCTGCATCTACCAATGTACCAGGTTGTGTGGACATGCAGTGGTACTAAGCCTGCCAGACACCACAGGTGTGATCTGGCCACCCATGTAAGCCCTTGCATGCTTAAAAATGTTCAGCTGACTTTATTGGGGAGTTTTTCATCTGAATACATGTCCAGATTTAAAATCTGAAATCAGTGGTGGTCTCAGGGGAGGAATGCAATTTCCCTTAGAGGCTTACTTCATTGATCGCTTTGCTAGATTGATTCTGTTCAGGCATAGGTATAACCTGCTGGTGAAGCTTCATGTACTAAAAGTAATCATTAGCTTTCTTTAGGGAATGGAACTGGTTAACTAAATGGCAACTTTTAGGCAATTACCTTACACTGTTAGACATGGACTTTAAAACTGTTTGGACTTAGTGTATCAAAATTGTGTATCACATTTGCCTTTTTGGTGAAACTTAACTGCTGCCTGGTTACTATTTAAAAATCTTTATTAATAAAATTGAGATGAATTTTAAAATAGTTCTCAATATCTTTGTTTTTCTCCGCTGGGAACCTTGGCGGCTCTGAGAATGATAAAACTTTGGCTATAAATGTCTCCTAGCTGTAGGCTTATTTATTAGACACACCCAACCCCAGTATTTATATTTTCAGCAAAGTAACTGGTCATAGTATGGTAGGCCATGACAGTAATATTTCTGTCATAGGGCAAGGAGGATCATTATCCTCTAAAACTCTTTCTGTAAGTCTGTGGACATGGAGGACATTAACTTGTGGTATTAAAAGTTATATACACACAGTGCAATGTGTCCCAGAAGTCAGCTGTTAAAGCTTAAAGCTCTACCAAGACCTTTGAGGCACTCTCTCTATATTTCATCTGTTCTGCTTGTTTGGAGGTGTTTCTGGCTGAAGCCTGGGAGGAAATCCTGCAGCAGCGCGGAACTAAAGCTGGGCAGCTTGCTACTAATTGTGGACATGTCTGTCTCATGGCTTCTCTGGGCTTCGGGAGCACACTTTGTGGGGAGGGGAGGACTTTTAAGTTCTCTAAGCTGCTCTAGATTCTGCAAGAGATACCACTGAAAGATAGTGTCTATCTTTCACTATGTCCCTTGTGTTCCAAGCAAGCAAGCAAAGTGGATTTAAGCAAACCCTGAAATGGGATTCTCGTGACTGAGAGTAGTCTGCAGATGATTGACGAGTCCTCAGTGCTCTTGGGGGCATCATTGCTATGAGGAAAAAAAGATGATGGCAAAGGCTTCAGAGAAATTCTGATGGGCTGGATGCTCAGAATACTTCTGAATGGGATTTCTGAAGAGAACGTTCCCAAGACCCACCCATCCCCCCCAAGCGGATAGTTGTATGGAACAGAGCATCCTAAACATCCATGGTGGTGTAGCAGGCCCTTCTGGGCCTAGAAAGTGTGGCCTAGGAGTACGTAAACAGCCTCATAAAGGCTTTCCAGAGGAACCTGAGCAGCAGGACATCTCCCACGGAAACGGTTTCTTTAACCTGGTAACTAGTGTGTTCTGGTACAAAATATTTGCAGTTTGAACTCATTCATACTTGGAAATAGCTTTGACAGTTCTCAGGATTTTAGTTCAAGTTTGTAAGCATTTCAAATGAGCAGTCCAAGTTTGAGGGAGGGAAGCAGTTTCACCTTGACATTCCCTCTGACCATGGCAGACCTACTTGGAAGCCCAACCTCCAAGCCAGAAGAAAAGATATATTGGGTTGCCATGGAGCACTAAAGGACTTCAGTGTTTATAAAGAAGAGGTTTTCAGTAACTCAGGACACCACCTGTACTCCGATTGGTACGGTCCCAGGGCCACTGTTCCAAGACGGCTCAGTTTTCAGTAGGGTAAACCTTTCTAGTGCTTGGTAGTCATGAGCTTGACCATGACCCCTAGAATCAGCACTGTGACAGCCACTAGAAGAGAAATCCCCCGGCGGACAGCCAGCTGCTTTAGTGACAGCACATCGCAGGCGGCAGAAAGGGTAGATGTTGCTTCCAGAGGTGGTAAGAGGTCTGCCTGACTCTCGGTTTTTGAGTACCTTGTCAAAATAATTCCAGGGTTGCTACCTGTAGCCACTGGGGAAATGAACAACCCAAAGAGAGTGTCATAAGCAGCAGGGCAAAATGGAAAAGGCATTGAATGGAGAGTCGAAACACCTGGGTTTGTGTCTGAACTTTTCTGTTTAGGAACTATGTGACTTTGGGTAAATGAATACACCTCTGAGCATCCATCTCCCCATCTGAAAAATGGGAGAAATGATAAGTACAAGGACCTGTGGCTTCATCAGTGTGGCTACTTGACTTTTTTTTTAACCAATGAAAAGATCCTAATTCCTTCTATGCTTTGATGGTCAGTCATTATAACTGAAAAAATGTGATGCCTTGATAGCCAGCTCTCTGGCTTATAAGCTTCTCTGCATTCAGCCACAGTGGCCATTGGGTGACAGATACAGTCATCCATGCTCCAAAGCTTTCCAACCTGGGTAGGACCCATGGGAGCTTGCACTCAGCTGGCATAGTTGTCAGGAGCCCAGAGCTATGTCCACATCTTCATGAACCATGGAAGGAGGACTTTCCTGGAAGATGGGCATTTCAGGTGGCCATCAAAGGATGTTATTTGCTTTGAAAAGCAAAAGCAGTCTACAAATGGGAAGGTTCTGAGTTTCATATAGATTCAGAGTCAAAAGGGATCATGGATGCCTCCTAGTCCAGCCCATTTACTTTACCAATGAGGAAACTAAGGAGCATTGAGGTGAACTGACTTGCCCAAGGTCACGAATAGTAGGTGTTAATTACTAAGAGTGATTTGTGTTTGAACATGGCACTGAAATGGGGTGGACATGAATACACCCTAGGCGAAGGGCTCTCGTTTTCATCATTGTGAACAACTCCCTCCACCAAGTCCGTGTTTGACTTGGTAGATAAATTCTAGAGAGTTATTGGAGTGCACAGAGTTTAAAAGATTCCGAAAGTCCCGCTTCTAGTAAGAAGTCAAGATTTAAACTCAGGACTTGCTAACTTCACAGTTGTTTCCATCAAGTCATGGTGCCTCTCTATTAAATATGCCTTTAATCTTATACATGTTGCCATGGAAACTTCTTACTATGTGTTGCTATGATTGGTGCTGTCAGTGCTCCCTCAGGAACTTACAGTATAGGACATAATGTGTGTCCTTTGGGTTTTAGCTGCGAGTGGAACACAGCCGAATCCTGTTGTAACCTGCGATGCCGTCCTGTGGTTTGTTAGTACAACACACGACTACACCCAGTAAGGTCCTCTGCCAATCTACTGCTCATTGCCCTGGGCCCAAGCACTCTGAAACACTCACTGATACCTTCTGTTGAGGGATACCACTGTACCAATACAGTCCAAGGAAATGTGTGAGGGAGACCCTAACCCTGACAGTGCAGCAGGAAGGATTGGTTCATAGGCTTGATCCAATCAGAGAAATGACAGAGGAGATGCAAAATCAGCCAGTTTTTAAACACTGACCATCCCAAATGCACACGTGTGTATATGTACACACAGTCAAGGACTAGTGGCCACTCTCAATTGGCTTGGCATGCTTGACTTACAAAAATTAAAGACACATTGACATTCTGTTCTGTTTGAGAATAAGAAGCAGTGACTGTTACCTGAGGAAAAAGCCACCTCCCCTGGCCCCTGCCTGGGGCTTGTGCTCTGAGGCTCTTGTTGGTGAACTCCAGCTCGCTTCTGAGCCTAGTGATTAAATTGCACCAGGGTTAGTCAGCTAGTGCCCTCTGGCTGCCTCTCATCCCATCCCATAACAGTCACAAGACTATGTCCGTGTGGTTAGGTTCTTAAATGCTTGTCTTAAAATGTATGAGGCAGATTATGTAAATATCATTATCCCCCATTTAGATGAGGATATGAGACTCCAATTAGGTAACTGGTCTAAGATCACACAGCTGTTAATAATAAGGTATATAAGGACCCAGAAGGGAGGTGGGAAAAGGTGTTCAAGTGGATGGGATGTGTGCCAGGGAAGTGAGACGGGGCTTAGCATTTGGAAAGACGAGTTGGACCGAAGCTATCTGTGTCCATATACCCTCCACTTCATCTTTGCTAGAGCTCACAGACTCAGTAGGCCATGTAGATACTTTCAGGTTTCCTCTTGTCTTATCCAGTGACCCTTGTAGGAGCCACATTGGACAGGAGGGTCCAGGAGGTACCAAAAACAAAGCATATGAAACTTGAAGTCACCTTGGAAGGTCATTTCTTCCATCCTCCTGCCTTTAGACAGAGCTCCTCTTACATCTTATTTAACAGGTGCCTATCCTTCCTTAAACTTGTCAGAGAAGGCGTGTCTCACGTGGTTACTTCTCCCAATGCTGAGGATCTTGGGATCCTGGATTTAGAACTGGAAAGGACCGTAAAGTCCAGCTAACTCCCTGAGGCCGAGACTGGGTCTTATCTCTAATTTGTAACTCCTCGCAGTGCCTACACATAGTAGGAACTTAGGGGGGGAAAGAGAAGTCAGTGGAAAGACCACCAGACTTGTGCTCGGGAGAGCTGGGCTTGTGTCCCAGCTCTGCGGCACCCTGGATGAGTGATTCCATCTTTCTGTGCCTCAGTTTTCTCATCTGTAAAGTGAGGTCAAACAAGGCACTCTCTCAGGCTTTTACAGCTTTAGCTCAAGGATCTGATGAATTTATTTACTGAAATTGAAGTTACTTCTGATTAAAATTTGTAGACTAAAATGAAGATAAAAGAAGCTTGGGTATTCAGCAGTTAGCACGCTCCTGTCAAATTTCCTTATCTAGGTTCATTCCTAATTAATTTAAATTTAACTTCACAACACTGTTATTAAGTGCCTTCTATGGGAGGATCACTGCTAGGAACTAAGGGATCTGTGATGTTAGGTAAGATGCAAGAGGCAATTCCTGCTCTCAAGGAGCTGCTCACTGTCTAAAAGCAGAACCCAACACAAACTCAGATACTAATAAATAATGTTACAGCATAAATCTGTTGGGGGCGGAGGGTACGTGCAGAAAAAGTACAAAGTGGCTACATGAGACCTGAACCTGATGGAGATTGTGGGCAGCAGGGAACCTTCTGGAAAAGGAGACAGACCTCTTCTGAGCTGGGTTTTAAAGCCTGGGGAGGATGTGCTCAGGGATCTGAGTGGTGCAGTTGGATTGTAGGGGGCATGAAACGATGCCCATTTGGCAAGGCTATAAAGGTGCCAGACAACGACTTTGGAAGTCCGAGGAAGTTAAGCTTTTCTCAGCAGGTATTGGGGAGCAGCTCACGATTTTTGAGCTGAAGAGTGACTTGGCCAGGTCTGTGCATTCAGGAAGGTTAATCCAGAGGTCACATGACAATACTGATTGAATAGAATGTGGCTCCCTCCCTGGGAGTGTCTTGTCTCCACCACTCTTCCCAAAGGAAGAACCCATGACCATCTCCCCAACCTTCATGTCCACTCCCTGATCTGTGGGTCCACTGTGCTGTCTGGAAAAACAAGTTACATCCTCCTATTCTGTACATTACCCAAAACATGCCAGGAATATTTTCTCATGGAACCTACTCCCTTATGCCTAGTGGAGTCAATAGACCAAGGAGGCACTTTTATCTGTACTCACTATGAAATATAATTGATAGCTTGAGCTAATACTAGGAATGTGACTGGTTGGAGGTTATGATCAGTTTTCTGGAGAGTCCTTGAGGCCATTTCAAAGGAGGTGGGTAATCCACTGTGGGGAGGGGAGGATAGATAGAACCTCTTGGCCCTGGAATGGCTTACAATGGGTCAGGAGCTCCATGGCTCCTCTGCCAGACTCCATCCAGCAATGGAGGCAGTAACCTGCTGATAAGACATGCCCACAAAATCACTGATCTGCCCCTTTTTTCCCCTTCCAAAACCAAAGAGTGCCTATTATGTCACTGTGTTCCTGGCATGATTCATTCCATCAAAGCACCCCCGATTACCTCCTCCGCAGCCAGCTTCCAGTTAATTTTGGCAGTGTAGATGATAAAAGCAGTGGTTGCCAGGACAGCACAGGACAGCATCCCCAGCCAGAGTCCTGCAAGGGAAAAACTCATGGGAAATGGCACTCAGTGGTGCCCTGACCCCTCTACCTACTTGCTTCATCAGACTTTTCTCGTACCTATGACTCCAATTTTAATCACAAATACCAACACAGCACCAATTGGGAGACCAATGGCATAATAGCCTATGGCATTCACAGTAGCCCCAAAGACAAGCTTGCCGGTTCCTCTCAGCAGTGCACCGCAAACACACTGGTGGGGAAACAAAAGAAAAGGATTGTGGGATTAACAATCTAGAAGGGCCATCTAGTCCTCATTTTATAGATAAAGAAAACTGGGCTTTGGGGTACTCCCTATCCTCGGAAGATAGAATGGAGCTCAGAGACCATCCAATCCAACCCCACCATCTTACAGGTGAGGACACCAAGACCCAGTGAGGTCAAGCCCAAGGTCCCACCAGTACTAAGTCACAGCTGGAATTTGGACAGAGGTCTTGGTTCTAAATCCAGTTGGTTCCACAATTTCCATTGCCCCAGGAAAGGACAAATGAAGCCTTAGAATGAGCCCCAGGGAAGTAATTATAATAATGATGATGGTGACAACAATAATAGGCAGGCATTATAAGGCTCTACCCAAAATATCTCGAATCTCTCATCCAACCTAGAAGTAGTTTTGTACCCATTGTACAGAAGGGAAAATGGAGGCAGAGATCATTTATTCAGCCTAGTGTAGAAGCTGGGACTTGGGCATAGGTTTTCCTGACCTTGAAACAAGGCTGCTTTGTCACTGCTTTCTCACCCTGGCTCTGATCGTACCCCATAATATATGGTACCTAGCAGAGAGGGCACATGGTTCAAAGGAAAGAATGCTAAATTCAGAGGGCACAATTTAGAATCAGCCATTGGACCTGAACTCAGACCCAGGGTCCCCCTCTTCTCCACTTTGGCAAGGTAGAAAAGAGCACATTGACTAGCTCTGGAACCGGAAGACCGGAGTTCACATTCTGATTCTGATTATCTGATACTAGGCCGCTCAATGGCATGGTGGATAGAATGACAGGACTTAAAATCAGGCAGATCCAAGTTCAAATCCTACCTCAGACACTTCCTAGCTGTGTGACCCTGGGCTAAGTCACTTTATGTCTCTTAGCCTCAGTTCCATCATCTGTAAAATGGGCACATTAATAGCCCTTTCCTCACAGGAGTATCAAGTGGGATCGAACACATACAGTGCTCTGCAAACCTTAAAAGCACTATCGGTGTTAGCTATTATTATCACAGGCTTGTTGTGAGAATCAAATGAAATAATATCTGTAAAGTATTTTGCAAACCTTAGAGTATTTTGCCTCAGTTTCCTCATCTGTCATAATGACAGGGTTAGGCTAGATAAGCTCTCGGGTCCCTTATGATTCTGTGCCTCTCTTCCCTCAGCCACTGACCAGGATCCCTGGGCAGGGGACTGGCCCTAGTTTGAGTTATTGGTAGCTGTTCTCAGCAGGGGAGAAGTCTTCTGTCCTCCATGGCCCTTTGAGATTCAGGAGTCAGGGAGAAGGGGCTTTTTTTCGGTACACACACTCTCGCCTTGTGGCTTGGGGGAACAACAAGAGAGAAGCAAAGCTGAGCAGGTTGGGTTTGGGTTAGGTTTGGAAGCTGCCCAATAAAGACCTTGGGCAGAGGGGGAGAGGAGGGAGAGAGGGGAGAGAGGTCATGTGCCTAAGGATGGTTTGAGGAGTGGGAGAGATGGCCCAGAGCTCAGGAATTTACTTACACAGAGTGACTCAAACAGATTAAAGACAATATAGACAGGCATGATCCAGCTCACCAGGGCATTGACTTCCCTGCAAGAGGAATGGGAAAAGATCATTCATTCAGGGCTATCAAACTGTGTGCTCAGCGGCTGGGTTATACCTATCCTGCCCACTGAGGAGCACTGATGAGAGAAAGAAAGAAAACTGAGACATCTAGGTGAGACATCCACACACACACACACACACACACACGTGTGTATGTATGTATATATGTATGTGTGTACATATATCATATGTACATGTATGATCGATACATCATACAGATACATATAAATCCAAGAGAGAGAGAGCGCTAACCTTGAGCCTAGGATTGGTCCACCTGACATACACTGGCTTTGTGAACCTGAGCAAATCATCTCACTTTTCAGGAATCTAGGCAACCCCGTAAGATAGGTTTGTAACCAGAGCTCCCTGGATAGATTTCAGGGGGTCCATGAACAATAGAAAACAATAACATCTTTATTTCAATATAATCGACCTCCTTTGTGTAGTATTACATATTTTATTTTATATAATTATAGGCATTGTTCTGAGAAGGGGTCAGTAGGCCACCCCAGACTGCCAAAGGGGGTCCAAGGAGCCCTAGTCTAAGACTGGAAGTTGTGAAAAGGTTATTAACTTGCATTGGCAAAAGGAGTTTCCCCACCTAGAAGTTATTTGTAACAATGAAATCACAGATCCAGGCCCTTTCCTTAATATAGTATATATTTACTTAGGTGTGAACACATGTCTCTAGTAGAACAGAAGCTCCAAACAGAGAGTGTCTCATTTTGTTTGTACCCCAGGGCTGAGCAGAGCCCAGGCACTGACCCACAGAAGACATTTGATAAATGCTTGTTAACTGGTTGACAGGTGTCATATCCTCCAGTTAGAATAAAATCTTCTTGAAGGGGAGACTGTCTCACTTTGTTCTCCCCCATTAGAATGTGAGCTTCTTGAGGGTAGGCACTGTATTTTTCCCTTCTTTGTATTCCCAACATTTTCCACTTTGCCAGGCACATAGCAAACACTTAATGAATGCTTGTTGACTGCATTGATATCCCCAAAACCTAACAGGGTCTGCCACATAGCAAACACAAAATAAATGCTTTTTTCCGTACCTAAGTGTATTTCTATCCCCCAAACTTAAAAGGATCTGACATATAGTAAGTGCAAAATAAATGCCTTCTGGCTACCTGACTATATATCCCCAAAACTGAATAGGGTCTGTCATATAGTAAGCACTTAATAAATGCTTGCTGACTGACTGTATTGGTATCCCCAGAGCTTGACAGTACCCAGCACTTATTATGGGCTTGTTGAATGTTTGGTGGATTGATGCCTCCATTCCCACTCCAAACCCCAGCCAACACACTTTAAGATATCAGAGACAAAGAAGCAGCCAGACATGCCCCTTTAGTGTGTATACATGAAGACACCTCAAGGAGCTCTCCCAGGACTAAATAGGGACCCATATTTACCCAAGGGTGTAGGGATATAGATTACCTACTCATCATTGGTAAAAATCTTTCCCAAGACATCCTTGCAGATAGTTAGCAGGGAGCCAGTGACAAAAAAGATGCCAACTGAAAAGGGAGAGACAAGAAAAGAAGCATTAGAAATGGGCCCCAGCCTCCTTTTTGGTGCCTGGGGTCCCTGGGACATTCTCTTCCTTGAGCTAGCTTTCCATTAGGGCACTTGCCCTTACAAAGGGAAAAAAAAATTGACACCTTGGCTTAGTGTATGTGACTGGTACTCTCCTCCAGAACCATTTTCACAAATTTGTCCAGCAGGGGCCTCGGGGGAGAAGCAGGGTAGTATATAGGGGATAGAGTCACACCTTCAGAGACAGAACTGGATTGAGTTTCACTTCGGACTCCTAATGTATTTGTGGTCCTGGGCAACCCTTTAGCCTCTCAATGTCTCAGGTAACCCTCTAAGAAAGACCAAAAGCTAGAGAGCAGTGGTTGGCCTTTGTAGAGGGAGTTCCCTATACCAATGAAATCACAAATTCTGATTTCCCCCCAAAAGGGACCTTGTAAGAAGTAAGAATTCCCTATAAATTGGGAGCAGAGAGATGGAATTGGATCTGGGGTATGGGGGGAAATTACAACAGTCATTACATTAACCCCAAATCCATCCTGAAATGTGCGGAAATCTAGAGGGCAAAGTCCCTGTCCTATTAGGAAGCACTTGGCTAGGTCTACACAGGGTATCTGCCCAATGATGATTGCAAAGATATGTCCTGACCCATGGTCCAGAGGCAAAGACTGGGAGTGGACTGGAAAGTACTCATTTACATACCAGTGCACAGCACACCAGTAACAGCAGATCTCTTAGCTGCTTGGATGTCCCCAGCACCTAAGGCATTCCCCACTCTGACACACACAGCGGAGCCAAATCCAAGAGGAATCTGGAATCAAAGTGATTGGGGTGAAATTAAAAGTGCTTGGTGGCCTCCTTCCTTTCTTTGCAAAGGTACTTATCGGTATGGATCACTAGATAAACTGTCTGGCTCAACTGATGCGTTGCTTAGTTTTGCTGAGCTGCTTCCCCCCTCCCCCTTTCTTTTTTCTTCTGTTACAATGACTGGGGGAGGGAAGTGATATGTCTGGAAAACAGAAGTTATCAATAAAAATAAAGCAAAAGTATCTGTTTCTGTGTCTTTAGAAAGACACACAAAATTGCTGCAAAGTTTTGAGGGTGCTTTTCCCCGTGGCTGTATGTTTTAGCTAAAGTAAAGAATTGATAGCGAGGAGAAGACCCAGGATGTGGACAAAGCAGCCAGGTGAAAAGGCAAATGAAGGTGTAGGAGGGAAAAGAGATCCTGGGAAGGAGCTAGGAGGGCAGTTGTTGGTAGACAATCAGCTTCAAGAATGGTGATTGAAATCAACCGAGAGCGATGTCCTTGATAAAATGCTCCAGGGATCTGTCCATGGTGCTGTTCAATTGAACGTTTCCGCGCCCCCCCATGAATGGATAAAGGCATATGGCATGGTCAAGTGTTTAGATGACAGAAAACTGGAGAGAGGGAGAGAGAGAGAGGGAGAGGGAGAAAGAGAGAGAGAGAGAGAGAGAGAGAGAGAGAGAGAGAGAGAGAGAGAGAGAGAGAGAGAAGAAGGGAAGAAGGGAGGGAAAGAGGGAGAGGGAGGGAGAGGAAGGGGCTTTTGTGGATATGGACTGCTAGTTCCTGATCCTATGCCCTAATGACAAAATTTAGCTCTGCCTTAAAATGATCAATAAATATCAATTTACTGATCACTGTCAACCTTGGAAATGCACTACATTTAATTATAAGTAGGATAATATTTTAACCATTTTGAGCACAGATTTAAACTGGAAAAGAATGCAGCATAAATTCTTAGACCCTTTTTAAAATGTCCTGGTAGGATGGTCAAGCCTATGCGCCCCTTCTCAGAACAATATTCTTAAATGCACAAAATAAAACACAAAGGAAGCCAATTATTTTGAAGTAGTTACAAAAATATCTTTTAAACAAATTCACATTGCTCTAAGGATAGGAGGGATTGAGGACTTTATAATCAAGCCCTTCTTAAGAAGGAAGCCCCAGGTGTCCTAGAATAACCCATTTACCCTCTCTGGGTCTCTTCTGCAAAAGGAGGAATTAGACCAGAGAGTCTGGAAGGGTTTTCTCACTCCAAGTCCTCTGATCCTAAAGTCCCCAAGGATAGAGCCAGACTAGGAAAGTTACAAGGAGAAGGGGGAGAGATGATTCTTAAGGTCTCTTGCCTCTTCCTTCCAGGCCTAGAAGGGATGGGAGGTTTGTACTCACCATGTACATAACAGTCGACACCTCATAAATTATGGATTGGGCAGACAGTTCCACCACACTGAGCAGACCTAGGAGAAACAAAATGTTGAAGAATACAGAGATGGTGCCAGCCTTCCCCAACGTGTACCAGATATAGGCCAGCCACCCCCTGGAAGAGGAGCAAGGGAAGGGAAAGGTGCTGAAATCTCAATTAATGGATGGAGCTCTGGGCCTGGAGTCAGGAAGACCTGAACTCAAATTCTGCCTCCGACACTTATACTCCCCATGACCCTAGGCAAGTCACTTAACCTCTTCTTCAGTTTCTTATCAATAAAATGGGGATACTAACTGCACCTACCTCCCAGGGTTGCTGTGAGGATCAGGTTGAGACAATATTTGTAAAGTGGTTTGCAAAGGTTAAAGGGACAGCTGTTTCGTGGCTCCTGCGATCCTACAATACTTCCCCAGGAAGCCCATTGCACTCGTGGACGGCTCTCATCATGAGGACGTTTTCCCTGATATCAAGACTAACCTTCTTCCTAACATCCACTCTCCATTCCTGGTTCAGTCCTCTGGGGACCAGCAGGACATAGCTAATCTATGTGCTACCTGGTGCCCCTCCAAATAGGTAAAGACAGCTCTCCCATCCTTCCTCCAGTTCCTCCAATGGCTCTATGAATGGCAAAGTCTTACCTATGAGGAGGCTCCCGATCTCATAGGCCCACCACTCGATACATATCATGAGCATGCCTGGAATGGCCAGAGACAAGAAGGTTTCCCACTCCTGTAGGCACTGGAGGGACCAACCTGAGAAGAGAAAGGAGGGCAAGGGCCGAGTGATGTTATGCAACGTAGCCAGGAGTCCAGGCCTCTGTCTGCTTCTGGAGTCCCCCTTCCTGTCCCCTACCTCCAGTATCAGCCAGACCCAGTGGTTTAAATCCATTGGCCCAGGGCTGCTCAAAGTTAGGCCTGAGGAGGGTCAACCTAGGGGTTCCTGAACAGCCGCAGCAAAGCCAGCCTTAAATGAAAGTAGCTAAGTTGATCAAAGAGCCTCAGAAGAAGCAACATGGCACAGTGGAAAGTGCCAGGGCCGTTGAACCCAGAATTGGGGGTGGGGGTTAGGAGCCACTTCTGGTAGCTGAGGCAAGTTCAGTTGAGACAATGGAAGCGCTAAGGCATGATCATTTCCTATGTATGCATAGCTGAGGTAGGTGAGACATAGGTCATGGGAGTTGAGGAGGCTGAATAACTGGGAAGTCAGGGTGATGATGGGTCACAGGATCATAGATT
Source organism: Trichosurus vulpecula (assembly GCF_011100635.1). Classification (NCBI taxonomy): domain Eukaryota; kingdom Metazoa; phylum Chordata; class Mammalia; order Diprotodontia; family Phalangeridae; genus Trichosurus; species Trichosurus vulpecula. The sequence continues at coordinate 30,454,337 of NC_050579.1, forward strand.
TAGAGTTGGAAGGGAGTTTGGAGGCCAATGAGTCCTCACTTGACGGATGAGGAAACCGAGGCACCTAGAGGCCAGACAAAGCCCGGATCACACATCTGGTATCTGAGGTGGGACTTGAACCCAGACCTTCCTTCAAGGTCATCATTCTTATCTTCTATAACTCTAAGCTCAGTTCTGAAACTGCTAGGGAACAGGTAAAGTGACCTGGGGGGCCTGGATGACATCAGTAAGGATCCAGACAGATGGCTTACTTGAGAAGAGTCTGAATGTCAGGCAGCTGACCGATCCTCCCCCCTCCCACTGTCCCAAGCCTCAGCCCTAGAATCCCCCCATTCACATGTTCCTGCATGTCCTAACTCTAACCCTCTGAAATCTTCCTCCATGGTGGTCCAATGGGAAGATCATGAGATTTGGAGCCAGAAGACCTGAGGCTGAACCCCAGCTCTGTTGTCTCCTACATGTGACCATAGGTAAGGTAGTTTTCGCCTCTCTCAGACTCAGTTTCCTCAGATGTAAAGTGAAGGTATTGGAGTGGAGACTTCTAAGGTCCCTCCAGCTCTAAGTCTGTGAACCGTGATTGCTGAGTCATGGTGACACAGAGAGGGTCTGGGAGTGAGGGTATGCTAGGTCCTCTTCTTGGGGGAGGAGCAATCATCCTTGGAGGGGGGTGCAAGAGCTGATGAGAAAGCTAGCATGAAAAGATCAGAGCATTATAGATCTAGAAATAGTAAAAGTCAGAGGGGAGATTTGAATGCAGGTTTTCTGACTCTAGAATCGGGGCTCTTCCTACTGTAACACCCTGTTCTCTAGAAATTCAAGCCAAAAAGATCCAGGGTGAGAGAATCCCAGATCTGAAGGTGAAAGGGACCTTAAAGGCCATCTAGTCAACACCCATTTTTCAGATGCGGATGAAGTGATTTGTCCAAGCACCGTAGGGAGTGAATGGTGGAACTTGGATTCTCACTCAGGTTCTCTGACTCTAATTCCATTGCTCCAAAAAAGCACAGGGCTCCAGTGGGTGTCATAGCAACAGTGGGCGGCGGGGAGGTGGGGGTGGGGGGGGGTGGACAGTAACAGGAAAGGGCCAGGGCTGGGTTTGGTATTGGAAGGTAAGGGTGGCCAATGGCTACCACTCATGGGGCTGGTGACCAGCTTTGCTGTGGATCCCTGCTGCCCCACCCCTAGCAGATCGCGTGTTGTCCCAGGCATCCTGTGTGGCCAAAGACCTCAGGCCAGGTGACTCATCGGGGGCCATTCCCCTTTCCTGCTGGGAGACTCCTGGGAAAAGTACCAGCTAGGTCACAGCCTGGGGACCAGAACAATGGGGCAGATGGTGCTAGGGTGGGGAAGGACACAGGACAGCCGTCGAGCCCCCCAGGGAAGAGGTCAATACCTGGGGTACAGCCTCAATTGGCCTAGTCTATTTCCAGCCTTGGTAGGGTCTCACCTTTTCAGTGACATTGAAGTTCACTTCCTAATTTAGGGACTTTGCTCCACCCCCCACCAGAGTTAGGAGAACTGAATTCTGGTGCCATTTTTGCCACTAGCTTATTCTGGGACCTCGGCCAAGTCATTTTTAACCTCTTTTAATCATTTTTAGCCTCAGGTTTCTCATCTGTAAAATGAGGAGAATAACTCTCACCTCTGGTTCCCTCACCGTGCTATCGTGAAGATTAAAGGAGCCAGGAAGGTTCCGGAAAAGGTTGAAAGGCAGAACGTCTCATTAGGAGGCGCCGGTGCAGGGAAAGGAACATTGGCTGTAGAATCGAAGGATCTGGGGGCAACACCTGCCTCTGACGCTCACTACCTCTCTCACCTTGATCCTCAGTTTGCTCATCTAGAGAATGGAAGGGCTGGACCAGTGGGATTCTGAGCTCTCTTCCAGCTCTAGACCCACGATCCTTGTACCCAGACACACATCATGTCTCTCTGACCTGAAAAGCCACGCGCCGCAGGACTGGCCAGCACGTTACCACCAGGAGAGGGATGGGGCGAGCAGACAGAAAGACACTTGGATGGGTGTGGCCAGAAAGAGAGGGGACACGGTACCTGCCCACGTTTCCAGGTGGAGTTTTCTCACCACGATATACAGGAAAAGGATGATGGACTGCATATACTGGGAAATGACATTGGCCAAAGCAGAGCCCCTGCGAAGGAAGGAGAAGGAAGGTCCCAGGTGGGGAAGGCTTCCTCGGAACCCTCTGCCTCCGCTCCCCACCCCCACCCTATGGGTACGCCTTCCCGCCTCGGCAGGTGATTGAACCAGTCATGATAATGATAATGATGATAATGTAATGTAATATAATAATGATAATAATGATAATGTAGCAGTGGTGGTGGTAGTAGTAGTAGTAGTAGTAGTGGTAGTAGCAGTAGCAGCAGCAGTAAATGATTACACATGCTGCCCCCGAGGCAGCCTGTTCTCTCTAGGGGCAGATCTGCTATTGGGCTTGAGCCCACACGACCCAACCAGGGGGCTACCCTTGAATGGCCTCCAGGACAGAGGGAGGAGACCCCCCGGGACCTGGAGCCTTCTCACAGCGATGGCAGCTGCCCACAAGCGGAAATCGCAGGCCAGGCTCCCAAGTTGGTTGCCTTCCTTGAGGTGATTCGGTGCGATAGAAAGAGTCCAAAGACCTGAACTGAAATTCTGAGTCTTGCTCTTCACTGTGAGTTTCCTTTCGAGAAGTTGAACTGCGTGATCTTGGAGTCATAGGAGCGCAGGATCGTAGCTTAAAGTTAGACGACATCCTGACCCCACAGACTGCAGTTCAAATCTTACCGCAGACACTTACTAGCTGTGTGACCTTGGGGAAGTCACTTAGCCTTTGTCTGCCTCAGTTTACTCATCCGTAAATCGATGAGCATTTATTAGAAACCTACTATGTGCCGGGTATGGTGCTGAGTGGATAGTAAAATCACCTGCCTCCCAAGAGGTTGTTTTGAGATCATATTTGTAAAGAGTTTTGCGAACCTTCCAGGGCTATGTAAATGTTAGCTACTATTATCATCATCTTTGCTGGTGTCATTGTGCCGGAAGACTCTTCCAGCCTTTGTGATGCCCGCTTGCTACTTACGGCACTCCCATATTCAAAATGTAGAGAAAGAAGTAGTTAGCCAACGCATTGACACCATTTCCCAGGATGCTGCTGAGAACCTGAGGCCAGACAATGCCCTGAAATACAGGAAAACAGGAACCTAGCCACAGAACACTCAGACCCCCTGCTCTCCTTCTTGGAGTCTTTGTTGGGTACCCCCTCTGCAGCTGGGTAACTGGAGAGGGAGGACCTGTGAGTGTGAGCTCTTGTGACTGTGTCTAAGGTTTGTGTGGCTTCGAGCCTGTCCGTGAGTGTGTCTGGTTGGGAGTGTCTCGTGTACCTGTGTGACTTTGTCTTTGTGAGTGTGTCTGGCAAGGTAAGACAACAGAGGGATGAGGTGTGATAGGCCCCCTGATGTTGGTGTCAGGTTTGCCTGTGAGTGTTGGTGAATGGGTCTTCATGTCTTTGGAAGTGACTCTGTGACTATGACTTATGAAGGAGGTAGTGATGATGAAGGGAGCGAATCTGAGGAAGGAGGAGAAGCCCTGAGTTCTGTTACCAGTTTTTCTGCTGATTGGCTGTGTCACCTAAGGTGAGTTACTTCCTTCTCTGGGCCTCTATTTCCATTTCTCATTAGATGAGGGGGTCTGACTTGATGCTCTCCAATGCCCTTGTAGACCTGAGATTTCATGAGTTAGTGATACTGGTGTGCCCACCCCCCAGAGTACCAGGCCAGGAGCCCAGGATGAGATGCTCTTCAGGAGCACATAAACTCCCATGATCAAGACAGGGAGCCAGCCACCCCTCAGCCTGAGTCCCTTCTTACCAATTGTGAGAGATCATTGGAGGGTCAGTTCCCCATAGGGAGGGGCAGCAGAGAGTAGGCTTGTGCGTTAAATCAGGGTGGGCAGAAGAGTTGGCCTGTTCACTGAACCACCTCGGGGGTGGCCAACGAGATCTCTAATTTCTTCCACAGCCCGATTTTCCCCATTCCTTCTAGCCCAGGTGGAGCCAAGTTTGAAAGCACTTTTTAGGCTGGCCCCAAGAGACCACATAGCCCCAGCAGAGGCTGGGGCCCAGGGGGAGCATGCGGTAAGGGGGGTAGCTATTTGGACCATCTCATCCAGGAGCCTGGATGGGGTGGGGATGTCACCATACCTGGTTTTGTAGATATTTCACTTCCAAAGAATAAAGGAAAATGGCCTGTAGAGAAATTTACAAGCACACATTAGGACTGATCTTGGATGGGCTAACCATGGGTAAATTTCCAAGAAGTAGACTTCTGGCTACTTCCTTCAAACGCTCCTCCTCTTCCCTGCTCATCAAGTGCCTGCTTGTTTGCTGCACCATGTTAGTCTCTGTCAAATTGCACCTAACTCAAGTCTCTCCCCACTCCAACCCCTCCTCTGTTCAGCCACCAAAGTGATTTTCCTGAAGTACAGGTCTGACACCCCTCGCCCCCACTCAATAAACTCCAGTGGCTCCCTATCACCCCCAGGATCAAATGCTCTTCTTGGCATTCAAAATCCTTCATAACCTAGCCCCCCTGCTACCTTTCCAGCCTTCTTCAATCCAGCACCCCTGGCTTCCTGGCTATTCCACAAACAAGACACTTCATCTCTTGACTCCAGGCATTCTCTCTGGCCATCCCTCCTCAATTCTACCTACTGACCTCCAAGACTCCCATTAAATCTCGACTTCTTTTAGCCCCCTACAGGCAACTAACTGCATGATAGGAACAAGGGGGTGAGATCTGGAATTGGTGGTTTCTCTTTCCTTCCCTTGCCTTTGAGATTTGGATATTCTTTCTGCCTGTTGCACAGACACAACCTGACCAAGCATCAGACTGAGACCACCAAATTTCTAGATGAGAGAGAACAACCTAGGACTGATACAGAAAAGTATAAGCAACTAGAATTTGGGGGTTCCCTTCCATTGTACCTGGGAGCAGTGGAAATAACCACCACCCTTTAGAGGTGAGAGGTAAGGGAACTTACAGGAAGAGCAGGAATGAAGATCATCACATATTCCTGGGTTATCCTACAAGGAACAGAGAGAAATAAATGACATTTTAGCAGAGTTCTACAGTGACCAACAGAGCCCTCTCCTGGTTCCATTTTCCTAGCTGTGGGGTTCTGCACCTTGATCTATGTCAATCAAAGAATAAGCATTTAACAAGTGCCTACTGTATACCAGGCACTGTGTGAAGCTCCAGTCATACAATACAAAGAATGAAACAATCCTTTCTCCTGAGAAGCTTCCATTCTAAAGGGGGAGTTGTCAAGGGTATGTATAAATATATACAGCATAAATATGAAAAGAATTTGTGGTTGTATCAGTGTGGGAACATGAACACAGGACAAGAACAGATAATTAAAAAAAAGAAACTCAAATTGTTAATAATCATTTGGCAAAAGGCTTAACTCCACTAACAATCCTAGGACCTCAGGTCTAGTCCCTGGATGAGTCACTTAACCCTGTTTGCCTCAGTTTCCTCATCTGTAAAATGAGCTGGAGAAAGAAATGGCAAGAGGACTTTGAGGGCCATAGAGTCCAGCTTTATCATCTTACAGATGAGGAAACTGAGGCCCTGAAGAATGAAGCAACTTGCCCAAAGTTTCATAGGTAGTAAACAAGAGGTAAGATTTGAACTCAGGTCCTCTGACTCAACGCCAAAAAATGCATATTAAAACAACATTGATGTACAGCCTCACATCTGTCAAATTAGCAAAAATAATTAAAAGCAATGAAATTCAGTGTTTGTAGATTGTGGAGATACGGGTACATATTCATCGATGGTGGAATTGCAAACTCACAGAATCTTTTTTCGGAGAATAATCTTGCAATATTTCACTAAAACTTAGAAAATTGAACACACACTTTGACCCAAATTTTGATATACTTTGATCCAAAACAAACCCCACCAAGTGCTGTCTGTTCAAAGATTTCCTAGTGGCTGAGTGGTACAAGGGGTAGAGACAGCACGTCTTAAGGCCTGAGGTCACCCTCTAAAACTCTAAGTGGCAGAGGAGGTGCTACCTGCATTGGTGGGGAGCATTTTCCCCATCTGAGAGTTCCCAGTACCAATACAATCCCTGGTCTAGTTCTGTTTCCTGCTAAATGTGATTGTAAACAAGAGAACACAAAATTGGCGACCACCTAAATGTCCAACGACAGGAAAAGGGTTAAATCAATTGTGGTGCTTTCACATAGTGAAATTTGACAGCACAATTAAAGCTAAAAAAGTATAAGGAATACAAAGAAAACCTAGGGAAATTTTTATGAAATACTGCAAAAAAAAAAAAAAAAGCAAACCCAAACCCAAACCCCCAAACTAACCGGAACTAGGCTGAGAACAATGAATTAGATTATACAAAGAATGTATACAAAGACTCCTTAGAGAAGATTCTTCTCAAAGAGACTTAGGGGGGAAGGATTGACATGGGATTATGACAGTTTGCGCATTGAACTTAATTTATTTAAATGTAAATAGTCACTGAACAACTTTCATGTGTCCTTTCAAGGGGGCGAGGCAGGCCAGCCAATGAGAGGCCGGCACTTAGGACACGTATAAAATGTTCACCTGCCGCCTGCCAATCCACAAAGAAGCTTAGAGATCCTGCAGCCCTTAAAGCTGGAGAGAGGAGCCTGGGGCTTGACCCTGTGGTGAAGAAAAGCCTGTGAATTAGCTACCAAGCTGGAACAACATGCATACACAAGGCTTGCATAGATGACAGCTCTCTCTCTGCCTCTCTCTGTCTCTGAATCTCTTTCTCTGTCTCTATGTCTGTCTTTCTCTTTCTCTATCTCTCTCTCCCCTTCTCTGTCTCTCTACACTGATGCTCAGCAGTAAATTTCTAATAAAAATCCCAAACTGTCTATGATGTTCTTGCCAGATGGTCTTCGAGAATTACTTAAGCTAGAAAAATCACCCCTCGGGATCAACCTGGGGAAGAGCCTTTCAGCCTGGTGCTCCAACCACAGGCATGCCACACACTGTCTCCATTCAGCCTTATCCTTAAAATCTTTCCAGTTTGGCAGGACCTATCAAAGCTGGAGCTCTTCTGCCACAGTCTCTGGGAACCCAGGATCACCCCCAGACCATCATGAGCCATCAGAGGAAGACTGACTGTGGAAGTACCCCCTCTCGCTGTCGCTGTTTCGAGGGTTTGAAGAATGTAAGTTCCTTGAGGGCAGGGATCATTTTCGTGAATTTTCTATTTTTGCCTGTCTTTGTATCCTCAGTGTTTATCACAGGACTTGACTCATAGTAACAGCGCAATAGATAGAGTACTGGGTGTATTGACAGGAAAACCTGAGTTCAAATCCCACCTCAGACACTTACTAGCTGTGTGACCCCGGGTGAGTCACTTCACCCTGTTTGCCTCAGTTTCCTCATCTGTAAAATGAGCTGAAGAAGGAAATGGCAAAGCCCTCTCCAGTATCTCTGCCGAGAAAACCCCCCAAATGGGGTCATGAGTCAGACACAACTGAAATAACGGAACCACAACAAAGACACCGTGATAATACTATCATTTATATAAAGTCTCCTATGTGCCAGGCACTGTGCTAAGAGCTTTACAAATATTATCCCATCTGATCTTCTCAACAACCCTAGGAAGTTGGTGCTGGTATTAAAGAGCACCAAGTACTTGGCAGCCTGAGACCTCGGCAGTACAGCGCGTCCAAAAAGTCTTAGAGTAGTTTTAAACCTTAGGAGTTTGAATACCCGGTCTGTAATTTAGGATTCAGAGGTAACACTAACAAGAATGCTTGTCATTTATAAGCAAAAGATAAACCATGCAATTAAAATCCATTAACAAAGTATGAGTGAGACATAACCATTACAGCAAATTTTTAACGGATAATAACAAATTAGTGTCTATTTGCATCTGAGATATCATCTCTGAGAAACCAGCCTAGCTGGCCTCTTTCAGGCATTTGTCCCCATCTCTTCAGAACATAATTGCTGCTAGGTGTTAGCTGTACACACAAACATTAGGTTGTTTCTTTCGAGTTAAAATTTCCATTAGTCTTGAGGTATGATCCTCCTAAATTAAAAATTGGCCTCTCTTGTGTAGAGGCAGTCTGTCCTTCACAGAATGTCATTCTTTATAGTCCTTGTTGGGATGGCATTCCTTAACAAATGTTCGTCCATCTACCCATCCATCCATCCATCCATCCATCCATCCATCCATCCAAGCTCCTTGAAGCTAACAAAAGAAAGCAGCAACATAACCTGAAAAATCCCATAAAGGCTCATAGTCATCTGTGTTCCTTTTACTTCCTTCACGCTTCAAGGGTCTGTGATTTCATCACTGTGGGTCAGCCCTCCACCCATGTGCACTCCAGCTCCCATAGTAACTGGTTAAATAATGTTGAGAGGCAAAAAAACAAAAAGTCATCCTGTTGTGACTAGCTTCACAATGATCTTCTCCAAAGTCAGAATCCCAGAGTGAGAACCAGAAAGAACCCAAAGAGTCATTTATTCCAACCCTCTTACTTCAGTCAAGGATCAGGAAACCAAAGTCCACAGCAGTGAAGTGACCTAGCCAAGATCACGTGGAGGTGGTTGGAATGTGATGGTAGCTGGGTAGTACATTAGTTAGAACACTGGGTCTGGAGTCAGGAAGACCTGAGTTCAAGTCAAGCCTCAGATCTTACTTGCTGTGGGACCCTGGGTGAGTCACTTAACCTGTTTGTCTCAGTTTCCTCATCCGTAGAAAGGGGATGATAATGATAGCACCTACCTCCCAAGGTTGTTGTTAGGATTAGAGGAGTTAATAACTGTAAAGTGCCTGCCCATGGTAAGTGCTATGTAAACATTAGTTATTATCATTCTGGTTCTACTGGCCCATCCGCTGTGCCATAATGCTCCGTTGACCCTTGGATGGCCAACTTTGCTGTCCTTGATTACACCTGCCAAGGCTTACTCTTAGCAGGCATAGCCTTCAAGCAGTGAAGACCACCCCTGGGTAACCAGAAAACACCAGCGGGGGACTCTGTGTCACGTGCCACACGTGGCTGCACAATGCTGAGTACCATTTACATCAAAGACATCAATTAAAAACAAATTAAAGTCCACTCTCTGGGAAGAGCCAATGTGCCTCCCACCCACTATTTCCCAGGGAACCTAGCTGGAGACCTCGAGGTCATGGGCCTCACCTACACACGTCAGGGTTTTGTCTGAGGAGGAGAAGGACGTTCTCGGTGTTGATGAAGAGGGCCCAGCAGGGAAAGCAGCACAGCAGCAGGATCAAGATTCCCCTTTGCAGGATGACCCCTACGTGTTTCTTGTTGGTGCTTCCATAGGTCTGGAAAACAGCATGATAGGGCAGGAAGACCTGGGTTAAAATCCTGCCTCTGACCCTTACTATCTGGGTGACCTTGGTCAAGTCACTCATCTGTCTGGGCCTCAGTTTCTCCATCTGTAAAATGAAGGGTTTGACTTCTAAGGTCCTTTCCCACCCTGAATCTGTGATCCTAGGGTTCTATGAACCCTGGCGCAATTTAACTGAACAGACATTCAACTATGTTCCGAGCCCTGCATTGCAGATGTACCTAGGGGAGATGCCAAGTTCAACCCCAGATCCTCATGGAATGTGGTAAGGGAATAGAAAAATTCTAGATCCTTTTAATTAAGACGTTGGTTTGTGAGCACCTAGAAAGGGGCGTAGTGATTACAAAGAGCCAGGGTGGCTTCATCACAAACAGGTCGTGGACCCAACCTTGGAGCCAAAGAAGAGACATGAACAGGTGTCTTCTCAGCTTCTTTGTAGAAATGGGGGTGGGGGAAGGGCTATGGGTGTGGGACACTGAATGCATGTAAAGTTGGATTTTTTGTATGTTGGTTAGTTTTACTACTTCCTGCCTTTTTAAAAAATTCTTTGATGTAAGAAATCTCTCTCTCTCTTTCTCTGTCTCTCTCTCCCTCTCTGTCTCTCTGTCTCTCTCCCTTCCTCTTCAAAGAAGAAGGAGGAATACACTGAGAAATGTAGGTAAGGTAAAAAGCAAAGGTTCCAATCTAAATTCATTTTAAGAAAAAGGACAAGTCATGGCAAACTGCCTTCCTTCCTTCCTCCCCTCCTTCTTTTCTCTCTTTCTTTCTTTCTTTCTTTTTCTTCCTTTCTTTCTTTCTTTCTTTCTTTCTTTCTTTCTTTCTTTCTTCCTTCCTTCCTTCCTCCCTTCCTTCCTTCCTTCCTTCCAGGTAACTAGAGGCAGTTAAGGGATGGATTGAACAGAGAGCCAGCTTTAGAGTCTGGAAGGCTGAGATTCCATTTCCATTTCTGATACATCCTGGCTGTGTATCCCTGGGCAAGTCACTTCTCTCAGTGCTCCCAAACAACATGCTAAGACTATAAATTGCAGAGCAGGTACTGATCTGCATTGGTAGAGGGAGTTTTCTCACCAGGAGTGGTATTATTTAATTTAATTATTATTTTGTTGTGTATTTAATTATATTTTATAATTTTTATATTTATTTCCTATTATTTGCTGTTTATTTATTATTTTATTTGATCCCTGTTTAATACAATAACTTCTATAAAGACATAGAAGGCATAGTCATCAAATCTGCAGATCATACACACTAGGAGGAATGGGGTAGGGGAGTAAAAATAAGCCTTTGTATAATGCCTACTATGTGCCAGGCACTGTGAAAAGCTCTTTACAAAAGGGCTCTTTCTATCTCCAACAAAACCCCTATAAGCTAGGTGCTCTTATCCTCATTTTACACTTGAGGAAACTTGAGGCAAGCAGGATGAAGTAACCTGCCCAGGGTCACACAGCTAGTAAGTATCTGAGGCCAGATTTAAACCCAGGTCTTCCTGACACTAAGCCAAGCACTCTATCTACTGAGCCACCTAGCTCCTATATCAGATGATAGTCAAAATACAAAGAAATCTGGAACTTTGGGTTGACTCTAAATAAGATAGAATTGATTAAGGATAAATGTAAAATCTTAGGTTGGAGTTCAAAAAACCAACTTCACAAATGAAAAAATGGGGCGGGACATAGCTCAAGAGCAGTTCATCTGGAAAAGATCTGAGTGATGGCAAGCTCAGCACACAGTAGGCACTTTTTAAGTGTTGAGTTGAATGGAAATGGGAGATGTTGTGAGGAAGGAGTTTAAAGGATCAGTGGTCCTCTTTTCTCAGTGAAATAAGAGACCAAGTATTTGAGGGCGGAAGTAGAGTTGGGGCGCTTAAGCAGAAGAGGGAAAGGATGGAACAGCCTCTGAGAAGTGAAATCTGGAGGCAGAGGAAGGTAGAAAGACCACTGAGCAGTGGCAAAAGCCCCATTCAGAGACAGCTGGTAGCTCAGCAGATAGAGCAGGAAGACCTGAGTTCAAATCTAGCCTAAAACACTTATTAGCTGTGTGACCTTGGACAAGTCACTTCACCTCTGCCTGCCTTGGTTTCCCCATCTGTAAAACGGGGATGATAATAGCACCTCGCTCCAGGGGCTGTTCCAAGGGTCAGATCAGATGAGATGATCATTGTAAAGCACTTAGCATAGTACCTCCCCAACTCAAGCAGACATCCTAAACCACTCTACCAGCTCCAGGCTGGACCTGGCAAAGTAAAGCCCTTTGGGGGCAGACTTTTCTGATATTCCTCTTCCTTCTTCCACTCCTCACTTCCCAGGGAGCCTAGTACCCTCATGCTTCTTCCTAGCTGTTCCAGGTCCTCTGTCTTTCTCTACTCCTTCATCTCCGGTAGAAATGTACCCATTCTATTCTATGTTCTGTTCCCTCATGGTCCAGGCTTCTGAAATGGTTCATGCATTCATTCTACAAACACTTACTAAACAAAGCAGGATGCTGACCCTAGGCCAGGGGTGGATAGCTCTACCCTGGTGTAGATAAGAAGCATGTGGGGAGGAGTATTTGGTAAATATTTCTATTATCTTATTGAAACGTCCCCAAAGTCATAGTAATCATGAAAAAATTCACGTTGAACGGCTTTGTGATACCCAAAATGTAATGTATGGAATAGTTTTCTTCATGAAAAATTAATTTATCTTTTTTGTTTTATTTCTTAGGTGCATATGCATGGCAAACACTAGAGTTTCTTTCCTTTCATATTCCAGATTGAACATGGGGCACAGGATGGTTTTCCTGAAAGCTGAAGGGGACAGGAACCCTGCTGTAGAAATACAAAGATAAAAACTGAAAATAGCCCCTGCCTTCAAAGAACTTCCACTCTACTGGTCTGTGCTGATGCCTTTATGGGCATTTAAGAGCTAATTATTACATCCCACTTATCAAGCAATATTTGGGTTGAACTAGGAGCTTCTAGAGACATGCTATCTCAATCTGAAGGAGTAACTCCAGTGGGCTGAGTGCTGGAGGAGATGCTTTGGAGTGGGGGTGGAGGGTGGAACCCTGCAGATGGCCATGGACAATCGAGTATCTGTTTGTATGTGACACATTATCCAACAGAGCCCCATCACAAGATAATAGAATGAGAACTGAGGCCTCCTACGCAAGGAATTCCCAGCTGTTAGGGCTCTCTGCCTCCTGAAATTCCTAAGCAGAGACTAATTGTTAGGAAGCTTTTCCTGGGCAAGCCTCAGCTGGCCTCTTTGCCACTTCTAAATACTGCTCCAAGTATGGGGTAATGCCCACTGGAGCAGAGCAGAAAAAGATTAATCTCTCTTCTTACCAAAGCCCTTTAAATACCCCAAGATGGCTCAGATGCCTTTGAACCTTCTTCACCAGGCCAAACATCTCTAGCTTCTTCAATTACTCTTTTACACCAGAGGTATCAGGCTTACTGGCCAGACAACACTCTCCAGTGAGCCCCAAATCAGATTAAAAAGGTAATTGGGAAATATTTAACAAACTAAATAAAAATACAAGAAAACATAAATACTGTTACTGTGTGGTTTTCTAAATCAGCAAGTCAAGGGATGTTTATGTGAGGCCATTTCTATTTGCGTTTGACTTTCCTGGTCCAGCCAACAATCCCTTAAGTACTAAGAATTAGCTTTTACCCCCAGTCTCCCAATTCTTTCCTCCAGACTCAACATTCTTGGTTTTTTTCTCTTACGTGGCATGGTCTCTCATTCCTGGTTCTTGCTGAAGTGTGGTGACCAGAAATGAATATCGCTATGGTCTGGCCAGGGAAGAAGAAGGTTGGATGACCACCTTCTAAATTCTGGATACCTTTTGTATTTTTCAAATAGACCTACAATTTCATTCATTTAGGAAACTATCAATGAAGAAATTCAGATCAGCACCTATTCTAGCCCTCAGTGAACTACCTGGGAGGAAGCCTGAGAAGTTAGTGACTTCTCCAGAGGCTCAGAATCAGGATGTATCCAAGATGGGACTTGGACCCGGTCTCCTCCAGCTGCCTCTGGACTCTGTGCCTTAATTTCCCAGATACTCTGCCTCTCTCCAGGTAGCCTAAAGTGGCATTTGCATTATTTACACCAACACCCCAATTTGTAGACTAATTCCTCTCTAGGGGCCTGGATTCCAGCCATGGGTATCTATCTAATTAACCTGCTTCTGAACACTTCACTCAAGAGAGGAGAGCAGTAGGCGGCTTATCTGATTCTTCCCTGGAAAAAATGAGACGTGTAATTCTCAGTGTGTGCTGAAGAGAAGCCAGGCCCAAGAACCACCTCCTACCTGAGACATGAGGGTGTCACAAGCTGAGGCCATGCCATAACCGACTGAAACTCCGCAAATGTTGACAAACTAGAGCAAGAGAACACAAAGCTTATCAATCAATCAACACAGGTTTATTGATTCCCTACTACATGGCAGGCACTGAGGAAAAGAAAGAAAAGAGAGACCATCGCCTGTCCTCAAGGAACTCACATTTCTAGCAGGGGAGAAAAGTGCATATGTGTTTATATACAAATAAATACAATCCAACACGTTCATTAATCCCCTACTGTATTCACAGGCACTGGGGGGGAGGGGGAAGAGACCATTACCTATCCTCAAGGAGCTTACATTCTAGCAGGAGAGACAAGTACAAATGTGTTTATACACAAATAAATACGAATAATCCAATGCACATTCATTACTACCCTACTACATGCCAGGGGCTGGCAGGAAAAGAAAAAAGAAAAAAGACCATTGCCTGTCCTCAAGGCGCTTGCATTCTATCAGGGGAGCTGAGTACATGTGTGTCTCCACACAAATAAATACGATATAATTGGGGGGTGGAGGCATTAGCAGTTGAGGGGATGGGAAAGGTCTCATGAAAGAGTAAAGTATGATTCCTCAGAGGAAGTTGGGCAGACATTCCATGCCCTTGGTCCTTGGTATATGGTAGGTCTTCTCCTGCTGGGTCTGGGCGGAAGTTTCAGCCGGACCCCTGAGGACTGAGGATGTCACGTCAGGGGTGCCCAGAAATGGTAGCACTAGGAGGATGAGGGGAGAGAAGGAAACAGAACTTTAGCCTCTCTCCAAGGAGGGATTGTCTCCCCCCAAGCGAATAAATAGGGCGGAGTACTCACTGCCACAGCCAGTGTCACCGAGGCCAGCTCCAGCTTTCCCAGGTGTCCACAGAACACGCTGCTCACCACAAAGATCATGAAAATCAACAGTTGGAACAGGAACTAGAGGGAAGGGAATAAGCATGGATTAAGTGCCTACTATGTGCTGGGCATTGTGCTAAGCACATTACAAATATTATCTCATTTGAAAAGAGGGACAAGGCAAGAGTTCCCTGAGTCCCGGGGTGGGGGGGTCAAGGGTCATTGGACTTAGAGCCAGATGGGACCTTGGAGATTATCAAGCCCAACCTCCTTATTTTTTAGAGGAGAAAATCGAGGCCAAGAGAATGGAAGTCACTTGCCCAAAGTGGAGGCAGGATTCAAATTCAGGTCTTCTGACTCTGGCGCTTTTTCCCTTACACTAACTGGACATGATGGACGCTCCCAGAGTAACTCCTCGCTGGGCACTTCCAGCAGGTCTGTGTTCAGCTCAGTTCCCTTCAACAACCACTTATTAAGCACCTACTATGTGCCATGTGCCTCGTGAGCCAGGCACTGGGGATAGATATAGAGATAGAAATGAGACTTGGAGAGGGCTCCCCATGGGCACTGAGAGGCCCTGCTTCCCCTCCTCGTTCTTGAGGAGCTCACACATACACAGAATGAATGTCATATGCTGGTGGTTGAGGAAAAAAACCAAGGAAAGGCATCAGGGGCATGGAGAAGCAAGAGAAAGGCCCTCTGATGAATGGTCACTACTGGCTTGGAACTCCTTTTATAATCATGGCCATAGCCAGTACTTATATAGTGTAAACTTTCTAGTTTATGAAGTGCATTACAAATACTGCCTCATTTGATCTTTCCTGAGGCCACAGGTGGATGCCTTGTGACAGGGTCATGTTAGGGTTTAGACTGTGGGAACCCCCTTGAACTCCAATCTGAATCTTCCCACTTGATGTGGCTTTTCATGTCCAAATAGCCTAGCCTAGCCTTCCATTGTCTGGTTACCTCCAGACTGCCTTCTGGCTTTTTCCCCACCCTTGATCCTATCAAAATATCTATAGCCCTCCCTGGTCTGTCATTTCCTGGTAGCCTTCAGCTACTTCCCACCCAGAAGTCAGACCTTACCCCAGTCACCCCAGTCCACCCTAAACCCCATTCCCCATCACCCCAGACTACCCTTGACCACCCTAGATCCCTCCCACAATCTTTCTGAATATGTAAGCTCCATCTTGCCTCCATAACGGTGCTCTCTCAGATCAATCTGGTCCACTGGCATTAGCGTCACAAATGCTCAGGCTCCCTAAGAGTCTGCCCAATATGGCCATTCTTTAACAAACTTTGTTTATCTTTGGCTGAGAAGGCTTGAGTCGAATTCATTCGGCAGGACCCGGCATGTTGGTATTTTGGGGTCTCAAGCACCCCTCAACCCCAAACCTCAGCAGTCCCTCTCTGATTCCACTGGAGAAGGTGATGGGAAGGAGGATCTAGTTTGGGAGCTGAGTACATGTGTGTCTACACACAAATAAATATGATATAATTGGGGGATGGAGGCATTAGCAGTTGAGGGGATGGGAAAGGTCTCATGAAAGAGTAAAGTATGATTCCTCAGAGGAAGTTGGGCAGACATTCCACGCCTTTGGTCCTTGGTATATGGTAGGTCTTCTCCTGCTGGGTCTGGGCGGAAGTTTCAGCCGGACCCCTGAGAACTGGGGATGTCACTTGAGGGGTGCCCACCTCTGCCTTCCTTCCCCTTCCTTTTGTCTCCCACCTCAGTTAGGGATTGTCCTTGGGATGAAAGCTTTTCAGCTCTTGACGTTTACTATCCTGTGACCTCAAAGTCCTACCTGAGCCTCAGTTCCCCATCTGGAAAATTAAATGACCTCTAATCGCAATAGTCCAGGCTTCCTCTATTTATATCCAGCTTAGGAAAGCAACCGGGTGATGGGAGATGGGGACCCCAAGGTGCTCTCCTCTCCTCCCCAGCCCTGCCCTCTTACCAGGGGTCCCGAGAGTTTGAAGAGACTCAGGGCTTCTGCCAAAAAGCCTTCTGGGATGATCTTCCAAAATCCCTTCCTCGGCTGTGCCTCCCCACTCCTCTTGTCTCCAGAAGGGCCCTCATCAGTGATTCCTGGGGCCTGGTCCATTCTAACCCGAGGCTCTAGGGCCTCCAACGGCAGATGGAAAACTCTCCCCAAATCAGTCAAGGGCTGTTCCTCAGACCCTGCAACTAAAACTCATCAGCAGAATCTGGGAGGCGGAGAAGAGATTTCAGCTGGATCTGAGAACTGGAAATCTTAGCCCTCCTTTCTCTTTCCCTGGAGTCACAAGGGAAATCACTAGAAGCCAGGGTAATGAATAAATAAATGAGGGCGGTCAACCAAGGGGTGGGGTCGTATGGGGAGGGCCGAGCCAAGGGGGAAATGGACAGTTCCGGCTGAATGGAGAGGCAAGACCTAAGGCAGGACTGGGCCAAAGCAAAGGTCTGAGCTGCTCCTCCCCCTTCCCCCCACCCCCACTTCACCTGGCCTTGGCTGGAAGGATGTCCATTGGCCCTTCCTCCTAGAGCCTGGCCCCTCCTGGGTCAGGTGAAGCCTGAGTGTCCAGTCTAGTGCAGCCCAGCTGTTCTGGACTGCCCTACCAGGGAAGCTACATGGAGGTCTTGCGTCTGAATCATAGGCCTATTGTTGCTTCAAAGGATCATCCCTGTGGCTCTGGAAGGAATCACAGAGGCTGTTTAGTCCACCCCCCCCCCTCCTTATTTTACAGACAAGGAAACTGAGGCCCAAGGAAGTGAGGTGACTTGGCTGAGGTCATGCCCAGGGCTCTGTCCAATCTTCTACCTTCCCAGAGATTCCCACATGGTCCCACAACCACTGTATGTCAGAAGCAGGACTACCCTTGGGGTATGACAGGCCCTGGGCAAATTTGGGGAATGGGGTGCACCCTGTCTATATAAATAATTCAATTTTAGAATGTATTATAAGATACTGAACATGGGGCCCTTGTGATGTATTCTGATTTATCTATGTGAAAATTTAGTATAAATAGCTTACGGCATTTACCTTTTCGTAAGAAGTGTTATGATTTAAATGGGACAGCTAGGTGGCACCATAGTGCACAGAACACTGGTACTGGAGTCAGGAAGACCTGAATTCAAATGCAGCCTCAGGCACTTCCTAGCTGTGTGACCCTGGACAAGTCACTTCACCCTGTTTGCCTCAGTTTCTTCATCTTTCAAATGAGCTGAAGAAGGAAGTGGCAGATTCAGGCCAGCTCCAGATGTCTTGTAGGATGGAGGCTTCTGCTGCATAACCTTACTTTAGAGGCTGGATAGTTTGTGAATAAACCAGTTTGTGTGTGTCACAAACAATGGTACAAACCCTATACCCAAGGTTTGGTGGAATTTTTCATATGAAAATACTGTTCTAAGTTTGTGTTATCTGCTCCTCACAGTTCACACCCCTATTTCTGATCCCCTCCCCCACAAAGCAACAGAAAATGAAAAAACGTATTTCTAAATCCAATTTATTTTTAAATTTCTGAGGCTCCAAAGGTAGTGACTGAGATGTCCAGCCTTGGCGAGGCAGTGGAGAGTGAAGGGCTTGGAGGCAAGAAGGAGAAGCTGGAATCCTGCCCTGGTCACTTATTGGCCTTGTGATCCTGGGCAGGTTGCTTAATTCTTTTTTTTTTAATTATAAACTTTATTTTTTATTTTTAGTTTACAACACTGATTTCCTCAAGTTTTGGGGTTCCAAATTTTCTCTCCCTCTCTCTCCTCCCCCCAAAATGACATGTAATCCAATGTAGGTTCTACATAGACCTTCACTTTGAACTTATTTACATAACAGTCCAGTTGTAAAGAAGAATTATAACCCATGGAATGAATCATGAGACAGAAGAAACGAAACCAAAAAAGGAAAAAAAGAGAGCAAATAGTTTGCCTCCATCTGCATTCAGACTCCCTAATTCTCTGGATCTGCATAGCTTTTTCCATCATGAGTCTTTTGGAGCTGCCTTTGAACCTTGCATTGATGAGAGAAGCCAGGTCTATCAAAGTTAGGCTTACAGATACTGTGTGTCTGTAATCACGTATAATGATCTCCTGGTTCTGCTCCCCTCACTCAGCATCAATTCATATAGGTCTTTCCGGGTGGTAATGAAGTCTGTCAGCTCCTCATTTCCTAGAGCACAATAGTATTCCATTACATTCATATACCACAACTTGTTTAGCCATTCCCCAATTGATAGGCATCCCCTTGATTTCCAATTCTTTGCCACCACAAAAAGAGCTGCTATAAATATTTTTGTATATACGGGTCCATTTCCCAATTGTGTGATCTCCTTGGGATACAGCCCTAGAAGTGGTATTTCTGGGTCAAAGGGTATGCACATTTTTATAGCCCTTTGGGCATAGTTCCAAATTGCTCTCCAGAAAGGTTGGATCAGTTCACAATTCCACCAACAGTGTATTAGTGTTCCGATTTTCCCACATCCTTTCCAGCATTTATCATTTTCCTGTTTTGTCATGTTAGCCAACCTGACAGGAGAGATGTGGTACCTAAGAGTTGTTTTCATTTGCATTTCTCTAATCAATAGTGATTTAGAGCATTTTTTTTCATATGACTATAGATAGCTTTAATTTCTTCCTCTGAAAACTGCCTGTTCATACTCCTTTGCAGGTCACTTAATTCTCACCCTCAGCGTTCTCACCTGTCCGGTGGGGATAAATCACCTCCCTGGTTGCTGTGATGATTAAATTAAATTAAATATGTAAGACAGTTTTCAAACCTTAACTCACAACATAAATGCTAACTGTTGTTCATTATTGTTGTCGTTATGACTTGGTCTCATCTGGTGGTGTTTGGTGGGGGAGGGAAAGAAACACTAGACACAGGTGGGCCACTTCAGCACTTACCTCTATGCCTTTGGCCGCATGGATTTTCTCTGCCCCCAAAAGGTATTTTCGAGGAAGAACCCTGTATTATGAGGGCAGAGTTTACAATTTCAAAGAGGATCATACATATGTCTGAAAGGTTCGGAACTGCCGGATATAAGTAATTCTCAAAGTAGGAGGCAGAAGAATCAAAGCATATATTTAGCCTCCACAGTAACCAGCCCACAAACCAGCATCCCCATTTTGATATATTGATCAAAAGCTTCCAGGCCCAATAAGTCCACCTCACAAGAGTAACCAGGAGGCCACAGAGAAGCATGATGGTATAAAGCAAAATCATATACATGCTTCCCCTCTATGGTAAAAAGATTACCCACTGGCCTCAAGTCCTTGTTCAGCTTCCTCCCGTAGGTCAGCTCTGCTACTGGCAGCTCCTGCTTCAGCTTCGGCTGTGGCTGTAGCTGTAGCAGCCTCTGGCTCCAACGGAAGCTGTTTTTAACCATCCGGCTTCTGTGAGGGGTGTAGGGTATGCTGGGGAAAGCACAGGTTCTTTCGATCTGCTTAAGCAAGGGAAGCAAGGTGAAGGGGCCGACATGCTTACTCCAATCCAACATACAAACAGCATTCAGTTAGTTCAGGGGAAAAAGCCAAACTATTCAAGGGCACTTGTTGACTAAGTGCTAAGGAGCCCATTTTTGGTTACCAGCACAAACCCACTGCCCCCAACCCCTTCCCACAGCCAAGGCAGCCCCCTTTCCTCTGAAGAGCATCGAAGATTCCCAGGTGTTCAAAACCCTTCTAGGATATAGTGACTCTGGTCTCCTGGCTGTTCCCAGAACAAGATACTCCATCTCCCAACTCTGGGCATTTTCATTGGCTGTCCTCTCTGTCTGGAATGCTTTCCCTCCCTATCACCTCTTCCTGGCGTCCCTAACTTCCTAGACTTGAGTGACAGGCAGACACCAAAGGTGGATGAGCAGCCCTGGAAAAGGGCTCAGGATGCCCTCAGAGCTGCTGGTCCTCCCTGAACACCCCAAGCTTTTCTCATTCACATAGTGATCACAGAGGAGAATTCTTTTCAGTCATTAAGGGGGTGGTACATGAAGAAACTGAGGGCTGAAATGTTACTTTTTTTTTTACATTTAACATATTTTAACATAAACATCTTCTCCTTGTTCAAGAAAATTCATATTGCCTGAAATGTTCTTGGAACAGAGTCCAGTTGGAAGGCATGGGGGACAAGGCCAGTTTGAGCATCTTTCTCCCACCTGGAAATGCCTTAGCTGCAGATTAATGTTCAATTAAACGGAAGCATTTTTGGCATGCTTGAGTCTAAATCACAGAGAACATTATTGGTATTAATTTTAAAATTTTTTTTCCACTACTCCCGTCTGAAGAATTTTACTGTCCACAGTACACCGTGGACTCTTCCATCCAGACAGAATGTCCTGCAGGAAAGAGGCAACATCCTGGTAAGCAAATATCTCCTCGTTTTATCCCTCAAAGGATGATAGATTTAGAACCAGAAGGGACCTTGGAGACCACTGTGACCAACCTCAGTATATAGATGAGGTTAAGATGGAGGTTAAGTGACTTGCTCAGGGCCACATAGCTGTGCAGGCAAGATTTGAACTCAGGTCTTCCTAACTCCAAGTCCAGAGTTTCATCCACTGTCCAGGGGATGACCAAGCACTGAAGGAACTTTGTGCTTCCCTTTGACTGGTAAACCTCGAGTGGTCACTTGAGCCTCCCTGGTCCTGTGACAATAGTGTGAGTGTTGGAAGGGTTTGAACATTAAACTGCTCCAATCCGGCTGTTGGGAATGGGAGGAGGATGAGATTGTATTTACTGAGGAATGGGAGATGAGATTGGTTTTCTATGGCTTTCTTTTGGCTTTCTCTTTCAGCTTCCAATAAGAAACATGTATTTAGCAAATGACTACTTTGTGCAAGGCAGCGTGCTACAAGATGGGGGTGAAAAATGACAAAATGGCCATTGACCTCAAGGAGCTTATATTTGACTGCAGTGGGGGATGGATGGCATGTACATAGAGAAGAATCTCTCTCTCTTCATATATACATATATACACACACGCACACACACACATACGTACGTGTATATAGTTACATGTATAGTTACTTCTCCATGCGCACAACTATATACATACACAACTGTATATACTGTGTGACCCTGGGAAAGTCACTTAACCCTTGCCTCAGTTCTTTGTCTGTAAAATGAGCTGGAGAAGGAAATAGCAAACCATTCCAGAATCTTTGCCAAGAAAACTCCAAACAGGGTAGAATGTGACTGAAACAACTGAACTACAACAATGAAAAATGTGTGTAAACACAAGTATATAAATATAGACACACAAAATGAATACAAAGTAATTTTGTACTGAGAGTGCACTTACGAGCTGGGGGAATCTTGTAGGGGTAGTGAGTAGCAAGAGTTTTGAAGCTTCGGGGCATTTTAAGATGGGGAGGGAGAGCACGTCCGGCACAGTGGACAATCTAGGCAAAGCCATGGAGGTGGGAGAGCAAGTGACCTGATTTTGTTACTTCAGCCCGTGCTCTTTACCTGGTTTATTAGCATGGGGAAGGATGTACAAGACCTAACCTAGCTGGAGAAGTTCCCAGCCTCACGCAGGGAGGGGGACCGACGAGACAAGGCAGGTGCTGACTCAAAAATGAACGCCAGTATTGGATGGGTCAAATCTATGTGACATGCAAGCTAGACTTGAATCCATTTCTCATGTTTCTGAGTCAACAGGCTGTTTGGGTGAGTTTGGAATTATTGTGAATCCATCTAGAGTCTTTTTGTCATCTTTTCTTCAAATTTGATGTTAAAGTTTGACAATTGTCCTAACTAGTCAATAGCCAGGCTGCACACAGAGGGCTGATTTGGAAATGATT
Source organism: Trichosurus vulpecula (assembly GCF_011100635.1). NCBI lineage: Eukaryota > Metazoa > Chordata > Mammalia > Diprotodontia > Phalangeridae > Trichosurus > Trichosurus vulpecula. Next base: position 30,476,644 of record NC_050579.1, read on the forward strand.
TCTATGTCATTAAGCAGTTGTTTCTTGTCTGTTAAGAAATAATTAAGAAGCACCATGGAACAGTGGAGAGAGAGAGCTGGGGGCAGCATTTGGAAGACCTAGGTTCAACTTGCCCTCTAACACATACTGGTTGAGTGATCCCGGGCTAATCACTTCACCTAATAGTGCCTCAGGGCAACGCTGTGGCCATAATTGGCAGAGCAGGTGCCCTTCTTCATTGGCTTCCTCATGGGGAGTTCTGTATATCAATGAAATCATAGACTTCCCAGGTAAAAGAGAGAGAGTGAGAGTGAGTGAGTGAGAGAGAGAGAGAGAGAGAGAGAGAGAGCATTGATTTCAGTTCTTGTGAAGTTTCTTGACACTCACCATTTATACAATCTTCTCTTTTCTTGAAGAAAAGACCAATGATCTACAGTCATGAAGACTCAGAATAATTTATAAGCTTTTCTTTTCTTAGGTCTTAACATGTTTTCCCACCTTCATGTCTTCCACTTAGCACTGAACTCGCTAAACAGCAAGGTACAAGTTGGTTTGAAGGACCGAGCTAAGTTTTGAGTAAAACGTCTCTACTCCTTCCTTCATCCTGCAACATCAAGGCTGGCTCCAAAGCTGGAGCTTCCTCCATCATCGTCGTCCCCTTGCCTACACTTATCCTGAGTCCTAGAAACTGAAACGGCCCCACGTTTACCATTGCTCTTGGGCGTATAATGAAACCAACTCAGCCAGCTCCTTCTCCCCCATCTCTCTCAGTAATATTGACGATGTCAACAGTAGTAGTAAGCATAGTAATAGCTAACATTTTACAGACCTTACTATGTGCCCTTACCGGGCACTGTGCTCAGTACTTTATGATGGCTATCTCATATGCTCCTCGCTACAACCCTGGGAGCTATTATTATCCCATTTTTTCAGATGAGGAAACTGAGGTGATTTGATCAAGGGCAAACAGCTAGTAAATATTTGAGGATGGGTTTGAACTCAGGTTTTCCTGACTCCAGGCCCAGCGCTCGAGCCCCTTCATCACCCAGCTGAACACCACTACCCAGGAGAATGATTTATACCGTAACATTATTGTAAAGACAACAAACTTGGAAAGACTTAAAAGCTCTAATCAATGCCAGACCAGAGGACTCACGATGAAACAGGCGACCTACCTCCTGACAGAGACAGAGTCAATTCAGATGGAGAGATTTTCTGGACACAACCAATAGGAGAATTTGCTTTACTTGACTCCAAATTTTTATAACTGAATTATGTTTTTTCTTTCTTTCTCAGTAGGGGTGGGGAGGAGGTGGGGAAGGAGAAAGGATAGATTTTCATTGATTAAAACAACTTAATTAAAAAACGCTGCTCACCTCTTGACAGAAAGGTGATGGGCTTAAGGCTCAGGATGAGACATTTTGGTCATGGCCAATGTGGAAATCTGTTTGTGACACATTTGTTACAAGTGTTTTGTTTTTCTTTTTTTCTGATGGGAAAGGGGAGATGAGGGGAGACAGAAATAAATGTTTATGCAATGAAAAAACAAAAAATTAATCATTAAAAATGCTTATTGATAGATTGATAGACTGTTTAAATCCTAGGCTGCTCTCACTAGATAGGAATTTTGCTCCCTAGTCAGGCATGTGTAACTTTTGCCATCTGGATAATCACTATGGAGAGAATATTTCTGGTTTCCGGTTATATCCCACTATTACCCAGAAGCACCCTCAGCATCTCCCTCTCAGCCCATTTAAGTAGATAATTGAGCTACAATAGGAACAGTAGGTCAGAGCGGGGACATAGATAGAGTGTAGGTGACTGGGGCTCTGTCCCAGGGTGAAGAAATTTAGGAGGTGCTGACAGCCTTCATTCCTCTTCAGCATCATAGAAACAACCGAGCTTGACACCTGGTTAGCAAGAATTGAGTTAACAAGGGGAGCTTCCCAGTGGTGGGTGCCATGCTCAGGCTGTCTTCTCCCCTCTCTCTGCCACCCGCCTCGGCAGGGCAGCCTGTGTCCTAAGGTCTCTGCCTCCTCTTCCACCCTCCCCACACCCACTGAATTTCTCTTAAAAAGTAGATTTGAGAGAGGCAATGATGTCTCTGTTATAGTGGAAAGGAGCTGGCTTTGTAGTCTGGAAGACCTGGGTTTAAAACCCACTTCTGACGCGCCGTGGCTATATGACCCCAACAGACGAGGGAGTGCCCTAAGCAACTCTGTAAAGACTATGAATTGCAGTGTAAGGGCAGGTGGACACTGGCCAGAGGAATTTCCTCACTGGGAATTCCATACAGAAGGTCAATGAAATCTCAAATTTGGCTAAAAACAACCCCAACCCCCCCCCCTCCAAATAAAACAAAGCAAAAATAAATGGATTTGAGGGCACTTTTGTGTGGCTTGCCTTGCGTTGAAAATGCTAATTATATGATGAATATGAAAATATTTCACACGATTCCGTATGTGTAACCTGTATCTGATTACTTACCATCTTGGGGAGGAGGGAAGAGAGGGATGGAGGCAGGGAGGGATAGAATTTGGACTCAAAATTTAAAAAATAAAACAAAAAAAATTAAAATTTTGTTTTAACGTGTAATTGAGGGGAAATTATATATATGTATTATGTATTATATATAATGTGTATGTATGTATATATGTATGTATATATGTATGTATGTATGTATGTATAAAGTGATAACTACAGCAGTAAGTAGGAGCCATAGTCAGGTTTCTCTGCCTTGGAGCTCTAGTTAAGAGCCAGTTTGGGGTGGGGGGCGGGGTTCACCACGATGGGATCAAGGATCATCCTGTAAGTTCTGTCCCTACAATCTGGAGGCCACCAACAAACATTTTCAAACACCAAATCCTTTGCCAAATCAGTGTGTTTCCCTTCGTAGACTGGCAAAGGTGGTGCCAAGTCCAGATGGTCTCTAAGAACCTCACTTCCCACCAGTGCTCAGGCATATGCCATTACATATTAGAAGTCTAGCTTATAAAATAGGGAAATGTGACTGTGTCACTGTGGCAGTAGATAAGAGAGCTGGACTTGGACTCAGGAAGTCCTGCGTTCAAATCTGGACTCAGACACTTGCCAGCTGTGTGACCCTTGACAAGTCACTTAACTTCTCTCAGCCTCAATTTATTCATCTATAAAATGTATATAATAGTAATAGCACCCACCTTCCAGGGCTGTTGGGAAGATCGAATGATATAATATTTGTAAAGTGTTTTTGCACAACAAAGTGTTATGTAAAAACTACCTATTACTTAGGAGTAAACTGGTTTGTTGTTGTTTTTTTACATACAGGTGGCTCCCAATTATCTCCACTTAAAGGCCAAATACATATGCATTAAACAAGGCTGTCAAAAACTTTAAAAGCCTGTTAAGTGAACCAAATATGTGTTCTTTAAATTCTCTGGCTGAGTTTCCAAACTTGGGCCCCAAATGTTTCTCTCTAGGAGGCTCCCTCTGCTCCCTAGTGGGGAGTGGGGATGGAGTATGGAGCTGGGAGGCAAGGGAGGATTGGGGGGAAGGGGAGATACATTCCCAGCCCCCAAAGCAGCTGCCCTTTGGGCCTGTGGCACCAGCCATGAGACTTTCTTGGCCTGACTAGAGCAAATATGCGGACCCTGGCCACGAAGTAACCAATTTTGTTCTTGGCCTGATCCAAAGGCCAAAACGTGGAGGTAACTTCTGTTAATCTTTCCTCATTTGGTTATACTTTACTGGGACTGAAGGTCGTGTCTGCCTGACCCCTGGCCCTTCCTGATCCATATTCTCCCCAGGAGGGTGAGGGGAAGTTATCCCCCAGTCACCAACCCCCTCTCCCATGGTCTAACATTCTGCTCTTCTGGTCAGCTGCAAAGCTGACAGTTGAACCTTAGAACCTTTGGTTGGTTGTGAAATAACTAGATACCCATCAGGGAAGGGACCCCTTGCTTTGGAGTTCCTTCTCCTCTAAACCCCTCTTTCTACCTCCCCACTGCTCCTCACACATCTACAGAGTAAAGGCCCCTTTAGGTGCTGGTTAATCTTCTGTCTCCAATTCTAGCTCTAGGGGTCATCATGTTCAGCGGTGACCAAAAGCCTCCCATCCCTGGCTGAAGCAGCCCCTTTCCCACCAACATTGAGTGCCATTGGGGGTGGTTGGTAAAGAATGCAAAAAACAGAGAAAAACCCAGGACCTGTCGTAGAAGAAGGGGGGAAGGCATCCCTGCCTTCGCTGACAACCAAGAAAGTCAACAAGGGCGGCTGGTGGCAAAGACAATGTTTTTTATTTTTAAAATTCATTTTTACAAATTTTTAAAATTCCAAATTACCTGTCCTTCCCATCCTTTGAGAAGGTAAGCAATATGATATCAATTATGCATGTGAAATCATGCAAAGCATATTTCTGCATTAGCCGTGTTGCAAAAAAAAAAAAAAACCAACAAGAAAAAGAAGTGAAAAAAAACTATACTTCAATTTACACTCAGAGTTTATTAGTTCTCTCTCTGGAGGCGGATAGCATTTTTTTTTTATCATGAGTCCTTCCACAGTGGATAAGTTCCAGGCCTGGAATGAGGAAGACCAGAGTTCAAATCTGGCTTCAGACACTTACTAGATGTTTGACCCTGGGCAAGTCGCTTAACCCTGTTTGCCTCAGTTTTCTCATCTGTAAAATGAGCTGGAAAAGGAAACAGTAAATCTTTTCAGTATGTCTGCCAAGAAAATCCCAAATGAGGTCATGAAGAGTCAGAAGGGACTGAAAGGAATCAACAACAACCTTCAGACTGATCAGAGTAGCTAAGTCTTTCGCAATTGATCATCTTTAAGAATTGTTTCAGCAAGCATTTATGAAACACTTGCTGTATCCCACGCAAATAAACAACCAAGCAACAACAACAAAATCCCAAGGGAATATTTGTAGGGGACAGGAAAGCTAGTCAGGAGGCCACTGATCAATTGATTTCTCCCCAGTCCAGCTGTAAAAGGCAGAGAAGGGGAAAGTAACAGGGATGACCAGGTGTTTATTGTTAAATGACATACAAAGTCCTGTGGATATAGAGCTTCCTTTTTGTGTGAAATATGTAAAATGTGCTTAGCATGCATATTGTGAGAAACATGGTTTTGGCGATCACTGGACTTCCTAGGCAGGGCCAAAGTCCTGAAGAAGAACCCTGTGATAATCCCTGGGGAAGGCTGTACAGACCACAGGACTCCCAGAAGAAGACCAAGTGGTAGCCATCCTTAATCTGTGGGGATCACAGGGCCTCCTAGGGGTCAGACCCTAAGGAAGACCCAAGTGATGGCCCCTTAGGATGGCAGTAAGATCACAAGGCTCCCGAGACAGGGCCGGAAGTCCCATGTGATGTCCCCTTAAGAAGGCCATGCAGACCACAGGGTTCCCCAAGGGAATCCAGAGTGGTAGCCCTCTTAACACCACAGTGGGGATCACAGGACACCCCAAGACAAGATCCAGGAGTAAGCCTGGCGAGCTTCCGCTGCCTGTTGCTTCCCTTCACTTGACCTTAGGAAAATCCATGTGATTTGCCCATTCACACCCAAAGAATTCAGGACCAGAGTGGGCAGAGGAAGGCATTTTATTACGCTCCCCGGGAGAGCGGGTGTAGTGCTCGCGGGAACACTCACACTGATACAGCTGCAGGAGCAGGGGCAACCATTCCCTCCACTCCTGCTAGAGTCATGGTTAGTTTACAATCTTTGTTTTTTACATAGTTTTCCTAGGTTATATAGTTTATATAAATAGGATAATAAGGATACAGAAGCAAAAGTGAAGTTAATTAGATTTTCCTTGTCTTAGTTTAGGATTAAACTATATTCTTTTACTTCCCCTACTTTCCCTTTTCAACATATGCAAATTATGCAAATCAGTAGGCCTGGATTCTTGACCAAGACCAGACCCTAGATAAGCTTGAACAGGTTCAAGTGGGTTTGGCCTCTCTAATTCCCCAGACTGCCTTCTCAAAAAGTATGCACATGCGTACAAGCCTCTGACCTCTCACCTGATCGACCTTGAGGCCTGGTCTCTGCTAAAGCTGGGGTGGGGGAGGGCAGGGAAGCACACCTTTACTTCTGTGGAAACAAAACTCCTCCTCCCATTTCTTACACATATTAAATGTAAATTAATTGTAAATTAAATGTAAAATGTGCTTAGCATACATATTAAAACATACATGGAAAAATGTTTCCTGAGTCCTTCTTGTGCCCATGCTCTTCCCCGGGCCCTTCTCATAATGTCCCTTCTTTTATTACTTTGATTATTCTTATATCTTATATGTATTTTATATTATATTTATATTTTACATGTTATGTTTTTATTATTTTTGCCCATCCTCCTTTTCAGCCTCTTCAACTGTTAGCCCTACTCATTCCCATGAGTATGGGGCTCCTACTTCCTCTCTAACTACTACCCACTTTCAGGTTGCAAGTTGGGGCCCCCATTTTGGGATAACTGCTACCTAGACCTGAAGATACAAATAATTCTTGTATGTACCTCCAGCAAAGCAGATCATCCACGGTTCCTTTCATGAGCTGTTATGGCAGAAGAGAATTCACCATCTTATCAAGAACTTTCTGGAAAATTAGTCTGTGGAATCAGGAGAACATGAATTCAAATCTGGTCTCAGACACTTGATGCTTAACTAACTGTGTGACCTTGGGCAAGTCATTTAACCCCAATTGCCTTGCCTCCCCCCCAAATAGTCTGGACAAATTTAGCTAGGCTGATCCTCAGACAAACACAAACTGCTGGCAGTTTCTCGTACTCATACTCAAACACTTCAGCTGGATAGAACCTTCCAGAGTTCACATTCTGTTGGAACAACTTCTGGAAACCTCGAACCCCTTTCATGGCCTGGAGAATCAGAGGAGCATCTTAGTGGAAGGTTAGCCCCATTCTCCAAGAGGCAGTGACTTCATCAATAACAATAATTCAATCGGATAAACATCGATTAAGTACCTACTATGTGCCAGACACTGTGCTAAGTGCTGGGAATACAAAAAGAGGCAAAGGACAGTCCCTGCCCTCAAGGAGCTTACAATCTAGTGGGGGGAGGGGACAACAATAGCTAAAGTTCATATGGCATCTACAGTGTCAAGTGCTACTATTATTCTCACTTCACAGAGGAGGAAACTGAGGGAAACAGATTAAAAAAAAAACAGACTTGCCCAGGGTCACACAGCTAGTAAGTGTCCAAGGTCATATTTGAACACATGCACCTAGACTTGCATCACCTGTTTGTTGGTACTCCCTCCAGCGATAGAAGACGCTACACATTTGGGCCAGCCATTCCTGTGGTGTTCTGGTCCACGTTCCTATATAAATCCTCCCCATCGTGTCCAGCCAAACAGCCAGAGACCTTCCTCTAGTTGTCTTGATGTGTCATGTACACTAATGGAATCTTCGCGATGCTGATCAGGTAGGCCCCTTTGCTCGTGACTGACCTGCCTTCTTTCCTGGCCAGCCATCCACTTGTCTTGCATAACTCTCAGTTAGGAATGTGTCTTAGCAAGCCCACGCCCACTATGTGCTTCTCCCTTATGTGTTGGGTGACCTGAAATTTTAATTCTTTAGAGATTTGGGGGATCCATAGCACAGTCCTACAGATCTCCAGAAGAATGTTTAGACAATACTGGGCTTGCATTTTCTAGATGTTGAGGCTTCTTTCCAACACCAAGGCAAATTAATATTTCCTTCATAACATTATCTTAGGGAGTTGCCTTGGGATAGTGAGAACTTTGCTGGTGGGCAAACAGCCAGTTTGCATCAGAAGTAGGATTCGAATTCGGGTCTCACTGACCCCAAGGCTGGTCCTTTATCCACTACCTTTCACTCTCGTTGCCGTTCAGTCATTTAGTCACGTCTGACTCTTCACGACCCCATGCTCCATAGCATGCCAGGCCCTTCTATCCTCCACTCTCTCTCGAAGTCTGTCCAAGCTCATATTCATCGTTTCCATGACACTCTCCATCCATCTCGTCTTCTGCCATCCCCTTTTCCTTCGGCCTTCAATCTTTCCCAACATCTGGGTCTTTTCCAATGAGTCCCCTCTCCTCAAAGTATTTAAGCTTCAACATCAGAATCTGACCTTCCAGCGCTGAATTAATATCTTTAAGTATTGACTGATTTGATCTCTCCTTTTGAGAGTCCAGGGACTCTCAAAAGTCTTCTCCAGCACCACAATTCGAAAGCATTGATTCTGTGGCACTCAGCTTTCCTTATAGTCCAGCTCTCTCAGCCATACATTGTGACTGGAAAAACCATAGCTTTGAATATCTGAACCTTTATTGGGAAGGTGATGCCTCTGCTTTTTAGTGAGCTGCCCAGATTTGCCAAAGCCTTCCTTCCAAGGAGCAAGCGTCTTTTAATTTCATGGCTGCAGTCACCATCTGCAGTGATCTTTGAGCCCAAGAATATAAAAATCTGACACTGCTTCCATTTCTTCTACTCTATTTGCCAGGAGGTGATGGGATCAGTTGCCAAGATTTTAGCTTTTTTGAAGTTAAGCTTCAAGCCAGCTTTTACTCTCTCTTCTCTTACCCTCATCAAGAGGCTTCTTTACTTTCTGCCATAAGAGCAGTATCATTGTATTGGCAATTAAGTTGGGACTTTCTTACTGTTTCAGAATGATTAATTAAGTGTCTTTGATTGAGCCTTACTAGGTGCAAAGCCCCAGGCCCAAACGCTTATCTACTAGGTGCTAAGCCTATGTGGGCGTGAAGGCTTCAGGGTCCTAAGGGGAGTTGCTAAAACCAGAGCCCATAGTAGGAGCCAAAGTTTTGGTTGCTCAGATGATGTTTGATGATGGTTAAAGAGTGTATAAAAAGAGAGAACAGAGCTATTTGCTGGGCGCTATCACTCTTGGAGGTGTGTCGATGTGGAGACTCTGGGCAGCTACAGCTAAGAGCCCTCCAGCTTGTAAACCCGGATGTTGGGACTTTGCTAAAGCCTGGTAATTATGCATTGAGATTTGAATCATACAAGGTCTGTCTGTTGATGTTCGTAATTTGTTTCTATTTGCCTTGAAGTTCAGGGTGCTGGCTTTTCCCCCTGAACTCAGTGAATGATATTTGTATGTTTGATTAAACTGAGATTGTTAACCCCTTAACGTTACTTTCCTTAGTAAAGCAGATCAAAAGAACCTGTGTTGGCAGCTTTCTGTGTGCTGGTTGTTGGTGGATCTTATACCCTTATGGCAACTGCTAGCAGATTGTTGCAACAATCATCTGCTTCTGAGACTGTGATGCATTGGTACCCGTGAAAGTGAAAAAAGCACCCAGAACAGGGAGAGGTTTATATAGATCCTGGAGTATGTGTAAGATATGTAAATGTAGGGGAATATGTATAGGTTTGTGTGTGCATAGAAGTGTAAGTGTAAGGATAGTTATATAGAGATTTAAAGTTACATATAGGTGTGTGTGTGTGTGTGTGTGTGTGTGTGTGTGTGTGTAGGGACAGGTGTATATAAGTTTCAGAGTATGTGCATGGATGTGTATAGGAGTGTGTAGGGACAGGTTTATATATAAATGTAGGCAGTGTGTGCCGATAAATGTTTAACAAATGTTTTCTCTCTGACAAAAAATGTATGCATGACATACTTTTAAGTTTAAACTGCATTATTAGTATTTTTTCCAACACTTTCTTAAGTCTAGACAATAAAACAATAAATCAACACCGAATTTCCTTTGTTTGCCATAATGATTTCTGAGGTATAAATTTTCACTTTGAAAATTTAACAACCAGCTTTGTTGAGCAGGTTTGAGCTGGCTCCAGCACAGCCCTAGGTGTAGGGATATATGTGTAAGTGTAGGACAGGTGTATAGAGGTGGAAAGATTCATGTAGGTCCAGGGATAGGGATAAGCTGGGAAAACGGCAGGGAAGTTTCCAGGGCTCCTTCCTGGGTTCCCAAGGGAGGTAACCCAAAGTTCCACTTCAGCCCTTCTCTGCCGAGATCTGACTCTTTGCTACCTGGAGCACCTGTCCTGGTTCTAGGCTTCCTTGTCTTCCTCATTCGTCCAGTGGCAGAGGAAGTCTCACCTGTCCTTCATGTCAAGTTGCCTGTAGAGGGAGCTCCTGCCACACCTAAACAGCTATTAACACGTCCTCTGATAAGGCTAACTCAGGTCCTCTGCTGCCTTATGTCCACTGTCCCTATTTCTTTTTGAGAAGTCTATAGGAGGATTCCTGAGGTCTCACTTTTTTGTGTCTCCTTTACCAAGCCGTTGACTCCCTTTTCATGATTTTCTTGTATCTCATTTCTCTTCCCAATTTTCCTCTACCTCTCTTACTTGATTTTAAAATCCTTTTTGATCTTTTCCATGGCCTGAGGCCAATTCATATTTTTCTTTGAGGCTTTGGATGTAGAAGTTTTGACTTTGTTATCTCTTTCTGAGTGTGTGTTTTGATCTTTCTTATCACCATAGTAACTTTCTATAATCGGAGTGTTTTTCTGTTGTTTGCTTATTTTCCCAGCCTATTTCTTGACTTTTAACACTTTGTTAAAGTAGGGCTCTGCTTCCAGAATGGAGGGGGCACTGTCCCAAGCTTCAGGGGTTTTGTGCAGCTGTTTTCAGAGATTCTTCTAGGGACCTGTAAGTTTTCAGTTCTTCCAAGGCGGTATGATCTAAGGAAAGGTGTGTTTACTCCTCTCCTGGCCTATGCTCTGGTCCGTGACTGACCATGAGCACTCTCTTCTGACCTGGAACTGTGAGGAGGGTCCTCCTCCATTGTGGTCACAAGCTCTGGTGTGCTAGTGCCTCTCCTTGCCCTGGGACAGCTACCCAGGACTGTGACCTGGATCTGAGCATGGGCAAAGCAACAGAGTCCTACCCCCAGTGTCAACAAAGAGACCCCTGTAATCTCCTTCTGACCAGTTGCTCACCCCCTTACCATCTGTGGGCTGAGAGCTCCAGAAGCAGCTGCAACCAAGGCTGATTCAATCACTCTTATGGCCTGCTTCTGGTTTGCTGGCAGGGTCTGGACTGGCATAACCCTCACTGGACTTCACTCCACTCTCACCCAGGTGTGACAGGCATTTCCTGCCAACTTTCTAAGTTGTCTTTGGCTGGAAAATTGTTTTATCTCATCCTTTTGTTTTGAAGCATTATTTAAAGTTTTTCAGAGGAGTTTGGGGAGAGCTCAGATGAGTCCCTGCCTTTCTTCTGCCATCTCGACCCCACTTCAATCCAAGACACATAGGACAGTTTTAATGCAATAGAAAGGGCCTCAGTTTCCACATCTGCAAAGTGGGGGTGATCATAAAATAATAGATTTAGTCTTGGAAGAAATATGGGATCATCTAGTCCAGTCCTTTCATTCTACAGATGAGGAAACTGAGGCCCAGAGAAAAATTACTTTCCCAAGGTTAAACGGGTATAGCAAAATCCTAATTTTTACCCAAGTCCTCTGGCTCCAAATCTGATGCCCTTTTGGACTGGGTAGTCTTGTATGGCCTGGGATGGGGACAAAATGAGCCAAATCCTAATTTCCCAGGGAAAACAGGGTAGAGGGCAGAAGGCAGAGACATTCTTTTTGATAGCAAGGCCTCCAAAGTGAACTTGGTTGATGAAATACTCCTCCTCTTATGAGATGATGGAACCCGTTTGAGTGGCTGGCCAATGAAATGCTAGTCCCTTTCTTTTATGCTTTCTACTTATGCTGAGTCATATCTCTTTTCTCATTTTTAGTCTTTCTTCTTTGTGGTTTCTTAATTTTTCATTTTTATTTGATTTTTTACTAATGCAGATGTTTGCTCTGACAAATCACGATCCTCTAGACAACAGACAACAAGAGAATTCAGGTAGGCCTCCTGCAACAGTAGCATTTCTTCTTTGTTCTACTACAATATGAAGAATTTTATTTTTCATGACACTGTTTGGTGCCCAACATTTCCAGCATCTACTAATTTTTTCCTTGAAGAAAAGATTTATGACATGAAGGCAGGAGGCTTCTGGGTAGTCTGTAAGCGTTTGACTTCTCGTTTCTTCTTCCTGGGCTCTGTTATCTCATTTACTTCTCACCATTCTCACCTGTTTCCACTTTTGTATTGAAATTGTTGTCGTTAAGTTGTTTTTAGTCAGCTCCAACTCTCTGTGACCCCATTTGGGGTTTTCTTGACAGACATACTGGGGTGGTTTGCCATTTCCTTCTCTAGCTCATTTGACAGATGAAGAAACTGAGGCAAACTTGCCCAGGGTCACACAACTTGTAAGTGTCTGAGGCCAGATTTGAACTCTGGGAGATGAGTCTTCCTGACTCCACGCCCTGCATTCTCTCCACCATACCACCTAGCTGCCCTTGTATTGAAATTACCCAGTACCAAAAGATATGTTGATTTAATTTTGAGGGTCCTAGGTCAAATTCTGCATGGAATTTTCCCAAATCTTTATCCTCTACAACCAATGTTTGTGCATAAGCAACAATTATTTTCGTGGTTGTCTTTTTGATAATATTTATCCTGAGCGCTGCAATATGTCCCATGAAATAATGTTTCTTGTTGCCTTTGCATACATGATCAAACCAATTCCACCAGCTCCTTTCACTGCCTCTTCAGGGAGTATCTGTGAGCCATCTTTTCATCTAGCTACAACTTATTTCTTCTGATTTTATTTATAACAAGAAAGAAACAACTAATGATTCAACTCCATCAGCAGTATGTCCATTTATTGGTCACTGGACAAGAAACTTGCCTAGAGAGTACCACCAATTGAGTTAAAGGTTATGGATGTGTTGGTAAGCAAAATGGGCTCTTAGCACTTAGTTCAACCAAGTGCCCTTGAAGAGTTTGGCTTTTGTTTCCTTTGAGTAATTCAGTGTATTTCATTGAGTCTTACTAGGTGCTAAGCACCAGGCCCAAACCCAAATTAGGTGTAAAACCTATGTGGGTGTGGATTGGTAACTAAGGTGGGGCCCAAGGTGGGGGGGAGGTGCTAACTCCAAAGACAATCATAGGAGCCTAAGTTTTGGTCATTCAGATGATGTTTGATGACGTCTGAAATGCTTTAAGAAGAGAAGACAGAGCCATTTGCGCAGGGCTCTTATTCTTGGTGGCACGAGATGATGTGGAGACTCCAGGCAGCTGTAGCTAAGAGCCCTCCAGCTTGTAAACCCGGATGCTGGGACTTTGTTAAACTCTGGTAACTATGTATTAGGATTTGAATCAGACAAGGTCTGTCTGTTGATGTTTGTACTTTGTTTGTATTTGTTCTGAAGTTCAGGGTGCTGGCTTTTTGCCCTGAACTAAGTGAGTTGTATTTATATGCTGAATTAACCCCTTAACATTGCTTTCCTTAGAAAAGCAGATCAAAAGAACCGGTGCTTTTGTTGGTCTTTCAACCCCACAACAGCTGCTAGCTGGATTGTTGAAACAAATGGTATAGTCGTGGTCAGGATCTGCCTTTAAAAGGAGAGCATGGCGTTTTGGGGTACTGGGGTGGCTGAATATTTCCCAATTTTTACATTGCTCTTTGTACTTGGGGTGGCTATGGTTCTATGGAGCCCCAGGAGCAACAAAGGCCTGAAGGAAAACAGGCCCATGGAAGTGCTGGCAGTGGCCCTGAGAGATAATCCCTTCTTCTGAGGGCTTAAGCTGATAAGCCTGGCCCCAGAGGGCTGTGCTGCAGATTTGGCAGGAGGGGCTGGGGGCTGCTGAAATATTGATCCAAACAGAGCAGAAGACTGCCTGCATGGGAACTTTGGAAAGTTGAAAGCACTGAGCTGCCTTGGAGCTGACTTCGGTGAGAGGATCGAAATGGTGGAGAACTGCTTACATTCCAGAAGAAGCCAGGTGAGGCCAGCTGGAGTTGGAACCCAGGGGCTTGGAATTCAGCCCTGGGGCAAGATGGAAACTTTGCAGCAAGGCACTGAGTCTGCCTTTTTGGTCCCTTCCTCTTGGGCTGCTTGGGATCTAGGAGGGAGGTGTGGATTCATTTTTGTTGGGGTGGGGAAAGTGCCTTGGACCCCCAGGGACCCCCCTGCCATTGGCTTTTATCACCCAGTCACCCCTCAGGACTTGGAACCATGGACTGGAATGTAATGGGGAGAACAGACCCCAAAAGAACTTTGTTTGGACTCTTTATTTGAAATTGTGACTTTGGATGCCAAGTGGAAGCCTGCAATGGCAGTTTGGGGAGAAAGAGAACTCCCCAAGAGAACTCTGTGTGTTTGTTTGCTTTAGGACTTTACTAACTAAAGCATGCCCATGCCTCAGGCTACTAGGAAAAAGCCTGCAATGGCAGTGTGCTGCTGAAGAAGTACTTTATTTGGACACTCTGTATTAGATAAAGAGATTAACTTGCTTTGACCTAGGGATGAATTGTAAACAAGTATTTTGGGAATGATTGATTGAAGAGATTAACTTGCTGGGACCTAGAGGTGGGTCATGTTTGTAATGTAAACAAATATTTGGGAATGTCACTGAATGATATGTTTTGCTTTGTTGTGAATGATAAGTTTTAGTTTCCCTAGTAATTGGATCACAATGTATGTTCCAGGATCCATTGCTGATTAGATTATGTATCCTGGAACAAGGGGTGGAGTGTGTTGGTAAGTAAAATGGGCTCTTAGCACTTAGTTCAACCAAGTGCCCTTGAAGAGTTTGGCTTTTGTTTCCTTTGAGTAATTCAGTGTATTTCATTGAGTCTTACTAGGTGCTAAGCACCAGGCCCAAACCCGCATTAGGTGTAAAACCTATGTGGGTGTGGATTGGTAACTAAGGTGGGGCCCAAGGTGGGGGGGGAGGTGCTAACTCCAGAGCCAATCATAGGAGCCTAAGTTTTGGTCATTCAGATGATGTTTGATGACATCTGAAATGCTTTAAGAAGAGAAGACAGAGCCATTTGCGCAGGGCTCTTACTCTTGGTGGCACGAGATGATGTGGAGACTCCAGGCAGTTGTAGCTAAAAGTCCTCCAGCTTGTAAACCCGGATGCTGGGACTTTGTTAAACTCTGGTAACTATGTATTAGGATTTGAATCAGACAAGGTCTGTCTGTTGATGTTTGTACTTTGTTTGTATTTGTTCTGAAGTTCAGAGTGCTGGCTTTTTCCCCTGAACTAAGTGAATTGTATTTGTATGCTGAATTAAAGTAAGCTTGTCAACCCCTTAACATTGCTTTCCTTAGAAAAGCAGATCAAAAGAACCTGTGCTTTTGCAGTGTGTTGGCAGCTTTCTGGGTACTGGTTGTTGGTGGATCTTACACCCCCACAGAAGCTGCTAGCTGGATTGTTGAAACAATGGACAGTCTAAAAATTGTGTGATCTTTAGCATTCTCCATCCCCGTTTTCTTACTCTAACACTGTTACTGCACTGAACAGGACAGGGGGCCATTGTTTTGTTTGCTTGTTTCATGGGTTCCTGTGACCAAGAAATCTCACTGAATGCCCAGCCTACTGTTGATGAACTTCTCTATATTTCACTAGGCTGGACCTTAGAAAACAGACTTCATCCACCATCAGGGATATATTGTAGCATGTCAAGCATGGTAGACCTCCCAGAGCTTGTATAACACTGTCATGGTATTTAAGAACCCAGGATCATTTTCATGCCATGATGAGGAATTTGAGTAGGACTGTGCAGAGAACTAGTTAAAAAAGTAATTGATAAAAAAATTAATAATGGATAACAGAAATGACATTGACATCAGCCATCATTTTATACAAAAATTAAACCAATGTAAATCACCATAGGAAGTGGACCAAAAGTACATTAGTTAGCAAACACTTGACTTAATTGCCAAGTGGAGAAAAATGGCAGTCAAAAGGCAACTATGTTTTAGAACATTATCTTGTTTGTAAAATCTCGTGAAGGACAATGTATTATTATGAACAGCATAAGCTCATAAAGTGAGAGAACCATTAGAAGGTAAAGCCAGGTTAAAGAAAGCTTGGCAAGAGACTCAATTAAGCAATGCCATCTCAAGGGTACCTAGAGATGAAAACAGAAGAATGTCAACAAATAGAAAAAAAAAAGAATGGAAAAGGTAAGCAAAAATTTTATAATGAACTGTTTTCATGATCAAGGGCAGCAGAGCCACCACTTTGGGTCTCTAACATCCTGGTCCTTCTTGTTTTCCTTTAGAGGAGATAGAAATTGCACCAGAGAGAACAAAAATGGGAAAAGCACCTGGACTGGACCAAGTGTACATAGTGGAGGACTCTGCTAAAGGTGACACAATTGTGAGGGCGTTGAAGGGTTGATTTACAGCCTCTTACAGAAAAAATCCTGGGCCTTAATACCAGGAGGACCAGGCACATAAATTAACACAAAAATTTTATTATAATTTTTCTTTGAAATACTTTCCTCCTATCTCTATTTTCTTTGCCATATGGATAAAAACAGATAAAGCATCAATTGATGCATTTTAGTTCTTTGAGGTATTCTTAAATTCTGGTTTTTCTATTAATACCAAAAAAAGACAATTGAAAGAATGACAGTTATTGACCTATACCTCTACCTACTTTCCTATCTATGAAAATCATCTCTACATCAATTGAGGGCTATTCAAACAGCAGGAGTCCTGACATTCAGCAAGGAAAAGAGATAGACGCTCTCAAGACATAAATGGATATAGAATGTCCACGACTAGAGGGAGGAAGCAGCTCAGGGGTAGCTTCCCTGGCAGCAAGGAAGAGAGCCAGCCAAGAGAGAGCTAGCCCAGGCAATCCAGAATGGATTTGCAGAGTGGAGAAGACCCAGGGGTTATATAGCAAGAGTCCAAGCAGGAGATGATGAGGGCATGCACAGTGAGTAAAGAAAAAGGACAGATGAGACAGATATTGTAGGGAGGAGAATCTACAAGGCTTGGCAATTGATTGGATGTGAGAGCCATAAGATCACAGCCAGAAAGGACCTCAGAAGTCTTCTGTTCTCTCATTTTATAGAGAAGGAAACAGACCCAGAAAACATTATAAGATCCTGGATTTAGAGCTGGAAAGGACCTAAGAAACCACCCAGTCCAGCCTCCCTCATTTTACAAATGAGGAAGATGAGGCCAAGGAGATGAAGTGATTTCCCCAAGGTCACTTAGGTCATAAGCATCAGAGGTGGGATATGAGCCCAGGTCCTCTGACCTCAGAACTAGTGATTCCAAGGTTTTTAGGTCATAGGATCATAGATTTAAAGCTAGAACCCTGTCAGAGGTAATCTCTTCCAATCCCCTCATTTTGTGGATGAGGAACTGAGGCCAAGAGAGATTTAAGGATTTACTCAGGGTCACATAGCTAGTAAGTATATGAGGCAGGATTTGAAACCAGGTCTTCCTGATTCAAAGTCCAGTGCTCTAATCACCACACTGTCCTGCCTCTCAAATGTGTTTGACCTGGGAGATAAAAGGAACAATAATAGTCCCCTCCATAGAAATAGATGCTCTGGCTATATTGACTCAGATTTCCCTGGTTTGAACAACAGGCATATTGGCAACCATGGAGACAAGCCTGTCATGGGACAGAGGGATTTTCAAGGCACCATCATGGCTACAGTCAGAGAAAGATCTAAGGTGACTTTCCCAAGGGAAGTAAGAAGTGATGGAGCTTAGAGTTCCCCTAGAGATATTGACAAGCTTCACCGGTTGGTTAACGCATCCCAAGATCTGCTCACTATCGGGGGCTATCGTATTCCATTGTTTCTCCAACACTGCCTGATGGACCACAGAAGGAGCAATGATTTCAAAATGGGAGCAAAGTTAGTTTCCAAAGTGAAAATGAAAATGACGTTGTTCTATATCTCTGGAAACAAGAGCTGGTGGCGATATAAGGCAGTCCTGCTGGCCTTCCACCTGTGGTTGCTATGCCCTTTTAAGGATGGAAAAGGCTTCACAATGAGTCACAGTGAGCTAGAGTGTGAGTTTCTCTAGCAGAAGCACGGCAGTCCCTCCACACAATGAGGGAGGAAGCAGGACTGGACAAATTATGCTCAGGATGGCCCATAGGGAGGGGAGGCAATAGTGGAAGGGCCCAGAAAACACTTTGTTCCTGCTTTAGAAGGCTCAGTTCATACTTCAAGGATAGGAAGAGTCTTTAGAGGTCACAGTATTTTCACTTAAGTCATCCAATTTAATTTAATTCAATTAGCTTTTATTAAGCTGCTATGGGCCAGACACTGTGTTAGGTACAGTCCCTGGCCTCAAAGAAATATACGCAAAATGTATTGAGTTTCTATTGATTTCTCTAGAGACTGGCTCCTAGCCCTTAGGGAATTTGCCATCTCACAGTAAAAGACAATGATGAGTCATTACAATAATAATAATAACTAGCATTCATAGAGCCCTTTAAGGTTTACAAAGCACTTTATCTCACTGGATGTGCACAACAACCCTGGGAGGTACATGGTGAGGGCATCATCATTGTCATCATCATCATCATCATCATCATCATCACCATCACGACCATCATGACCACCACCACCATCATCATCACCACCACCATCACCACCACCACCACTACCATGACCACCATCATCAACATCATCATCATCATCATCACCACCACCACCACCACTACCATTACACCACCATCACCACTATCACCATCACCACCATCACTACATCACCATCATCACCACTATCAACATCACCATCACCACCACCATCACCATGACCACCATCACCACCATCATCATCATCACCATCATCACCATCATCACCACCACCATCACCATCACTATCACCATCATCACCACCACCATCACCACAGCCACCATCACCATCATCATCATTGTCATCACCACCACCACCATTATTACCTCATTAGAGTCAGCTTTGATGGCACAGTAGATAGAGCTCTGGACCTGCTTCAGCTACTAGTTGTATGATACCAAGAAAAGTCACTTACCACCTGTCTACCTCAGCTTCCTTAACTGTAAAATGGGGGTAATAGGAATAGCACCTATCTCCCAGGGTAGGATAAACTGAGATAATATTTGTAAAGCACTTTGCAAATGCTATATAAATACTAGTGATTAGCTTTGCCATCTCCATTTTACAGATGCGGAAACTGAGGCTGAGAGGTTAAGTGACTTGCCCAGAGTCACACAGCCAGTAAGAGTCTGAGGCAGGATTTTAAGCCAGGTCTCCCTGACTCCAAGTCCGCCATTCCATCCATGGTTCAGCTTGGCTCTTGGTCTATGATGAGTTCTAAGTGAATAGATATTGAACAAGTGGTGGAGACTTCACGAAGGAGAAAGCCCTTGAGCTGGGCCTGCAGCTGCCCAGAGTGAGGTGTGAGGAGGGGTGATCCCTGGAAAGGTAGAGCCAGGGGTAAGAGGGAGCCTCTGAAGCCCCTTGGGCAGGGGAGTGCCTTACTTGAGGAAAAGCACTTTGGCAAGTGTGTAGAGGATGGTTTGGAGTCCTACTTTCACTGGAATGCAGGAGCTCCCTGAGGTTCTCCCTGATTCAATAAAAGGGGGTGGGGTTAGATCATCCTGAGGTCATTTTCCATTCTGACATTCGAGGGCTCTGTGCCCATCATCCTGATTGCCAGAGACTCACTTTGATTTCATGACCCGGAGGGCAAACTGCTCCCTGAAATGGGACAGTTCCTCCTTCCAGACTTTTCAGAGAACAAGGAAGTAAACAAAATGTCAGCTTACCTATTGAGAGGCGACTTAAGCAAATTAACCTTAGAACAGGAAAGCACCTCAGAGGCCATGGGATCAGGGATTCGGAATGAAGAGGGACCCTAGCAGTCAAGTAGCTCAGCCTCTGCATTTTGCAGCTGAGGAAACTGAGGAACAGGAAGATAAAATCAATTGCCCAAAGTCACACAGCTGGTTCATGGAGGAGCCTGAATTGGAACCCAAGACCTTTTAATCTGGTACTTTTTCCACCATCTTCATATGACTGATAAGGAAACTGAGACCTGGCTCAGATGCCACATCTTTTGTGACCTGAATCCTTCCGTGGCCTTGAATCATCTCTCCTACAGGCTTCTCATGTATTTGTATTATGGTCTTTGATCCTTGACTACTCATGAACACAGACTCTTGAGGCCAGGTCTTCTTCATCCCACAGAGTGTCAGATTCTTGAGGGCTGGGGCTCACTTTTGTCTTGTAGCTCCCTCCTCCAACACAGTGCTGGGCAGAGAGCAGGTGCATACCCACAGCCCTGGGCACAGGATCTTCTGCATCTTAGCCACTTCATCTAAATGAATTTGTTTAGGAAAATAAGGTCCCCGGAAGGGCACTGATTGCATGTTCCTGCTTTCTCACAGTATCCAGTTCAGTCACAAAGTACCAATGAGCACTAATTTCCACCCCCCCCAGGAGCCCCAAGTTTCATAGGCTGAGGGGCCCTTCCTGGTCTCCCTCATGTTCTTCAAAGCTCAGCTCAGATTTGACCTTCTCTATGATGCCTGGCACCACCCCCCCAGCTGCCAGGGCCTCCCTGCAAAGTTACCTTGCATTTATTACTTCTGTCTTTTTTGTGGGGAGGAGGGAAGGCAAAGTAATTGAGGTTAAGTGACTTGCCCAGGGTCATACAGCTAGTAAGTGTCAAGTGTCTGAGGCCAGATTTGAACTCAGGTCCTCTTGATTCCCAGGCTGGTGCTCTATTCACTGCACCATCTAGCTGCACCCCCCATTACTTATTTCTAAATGTATCTCATCTTACAGATGCCCCATGGGATAATGGGTAGAGAACTGGTCTTGGGGTCAGGAAGGCTTGGGTTTGAGTCAAACCTCTGACATACAGGAAATGTGTAATCCTAGGCAAGTGACCTCAGGAAACTGTCTGACTGCAGATCTACAACCAAGAGATGTGTGTTGGTAAAGGGAGTTCCCTCACTGGAAGCTCCCTGTGGCTATAATGTAACAGGTTCAGTTCAGATAACTGTGTCTCCATTATGTCATATTTGTATATAGGTTTGTTGTCTCCCATGATAGAGTGTAAGGATAGGGGTAGGGAGGGTAGGGAGGCTGCTTGCCTTTTATCTTTGTGACCCAGGGGTGGTTTCTGCAAAACCACAAACTCTATTCCCATTGGCTGAGGACTCTCATCCTGGTTAATTTTTACTCTTTCTTTGTTCAAGCTGACCCTTCATTAATTATTCTGTGGAACTCAATTAACTCTTCTGTGGAAACCTAACTTTCCCTAACTTTTATCCATCTCTCAAAATAGTAATAAGGAGTTTTAGAAGAGGGAGGGGCTTGAGAGGAAGATACTACATTCCATTTTAGACTGTGGAGTTTGAGATGCTCATAGGGCATCCAGTTAGAAATGTCTAGCAGACAGTGATTTTGGATTAGAGCTCAGGAGATAAACTAGGGCTGGATATATAAATCTGGGAGTCATCAGCAAAGAGAAGACAAACTCATGAGACGACAATGGGGAAGGGGAGACAGAGAGGCAGAGAGAGAAGAGAGGGAGAGGGAGAGACAGAGACACACACACAGAGACACAAACACACACACACAGAGACAGACAGAGAGAGAGAGAGAGAGAGAGAGAGAATATGGAGAGGAGAATCAGTATATATTCCCACAGTTAGGAGACGATATGGATGATCAGCAAAGTAAGGGAGACAGAGAAGGAGTGAGCAAATAGATAAGGAGAGATACAGGAAAGATTAGTGTCACAAAACCTCAGAGAGACAAGAATATCCAGGATGAGAAGAGAGACAATGGAGATCAAGAGGAAAGTGGATTGAGAAAGAGCCATTGGATTTGATGATTAAGAGCTCGATGGTGACTTTGAAACAATATTGTTTCTCTTGGTTCTGCCCATTTCATTCTTCATCATTTCATGCAAGTCTTCCTATGCTTTCCTAGATTGCTGAGTTCATCATTTCCAACAGCACAGTGGCACTCCATCACAGTCATACGCCACTACTTGTTTGGCCATTCCCCAATTGATGGGCATCCCTGCAATTTCCAGTTCTTTGCTACCACAAAGAGAGCTGCTATAAACATTTTTTAGAACACATAGGTTCCTTTTCTTTTCCCCTTATCATCTTTGGACATAGACCTAGTAGTGGTATTTCTGGATCTTGCTGGTGACTTTGAAAAGAGCAGTTTCATTTGCGTGATAAGGTCAGAAGCCAAACTGCAAAGTACTGAGAAGTAAGTGAGAGGAGAGGAAGTGGAGGCAAGAAGGGTAGGTCTGCCCCTCTTTCTTATAAGTCCGTCTTCTGAAGAATGATGAGGTTGAATTTGATGGCTTCTGAGGTCTCTTCCTGCTCTAGATCTATGACCCCCAATAGCCTATGTCTCTTATTCTGGGCCTCAGTTTTCTTACCTGTAAAATGAAGGCATTGGACTTGACGGCCTCTGAGGACCCTTCTTGCTCTGAGTGTGGGATCTTATGATCTTAGAGCCTTTTAGAGAGTAGGTTAGGGCACAGATGAATGGGAAAAATCAAAGCATTGGAGATGGAGGGAAAGGGTACAGAAAGGTGAAGCTGGGCCCTGGAAGACATTATTAACCAGAAACTGGCCCTGATGTTGAGGCTAACCCAGATAGGTCCCTGACTCATCTTTGGCTAACATGTAAATTACTACTAATTTGTTTAAAGCCAATGACTCAACAGCTTGTGTCCAAGTATCTTACAAGGTAATTTAATGAAACTCTTCTGCTGGAAAAAAGCAATTGCCTCTCTGGGAAAATCAGTTAAGTGTATTTTGCAAGAAAGCAATACTTCCTGATAGCAGAAAAGTAACTTGTCCTAGTAATGGAAGATAATATTGGGCCATTGCCTTTCCAGAAGAGAAACCAAATGCCAGGCAGCACCCGTCCCAAGCCTGAGTGCTGAGCCCTGAAGAGCTGGATTGTGATAACTGCTGTTGCTACAGTAACTTTAAGTTTACAAAGCCCTTTACTGAAAACAAGCCTGGGAGGGAGCCAGTGTCCCTATGTATGATCATCCAACCTTAGAAATGCTGAGAGGTGCAGTCACTTGCCTATGCTGATAGTGACAAAGAAGGGACTTAAACCCAGGTCTCTCCTGGCTCCATGTTCAACATGCTCCACAACACCATACCACCCTGGCTCTTTTGTGTATCTTCTCTCCTGGACACAGTCTCACTCCTATGATCATCATGGTCATAAGATCAGAGGACTAAAGGATAATCTTCTCATTTTTCAGGTGAGGAAAACTGAGGCCCGAAGGTGTCTAGACTTGGGGCCACAGCAAAAAGAGCTACATTTTGTGGAGCCTTGATGATCTATCAATGGCACAGCCAAAACTCCCAATAAACAAATAGAGTTTTGCCTCAGATCTCTGCCATGTGGGGGATCTGTGGTCTTCTCTGTGGTAACTGCCATTCATCCACCTTACCTTCAAGCCCATGACACCCTGTGACAAAACTGAAGGTTTGGATGTGACAAGCACAACATATGGGATCAGTTCCATTTAATGAACCAACTCACATGAGGACTCCAATAATAGAATTGACTTTGTTCCCTTCAAACTTGGGAGAGAAGTAAATTTAAGACCAATAAAATAAAGGGATTTGAATGAACACTGGCTTTTGAGTCAGAGGACCTCAGTTCAAATCCCAACTCAGCTGGTTACTGGCTGTGTGACTGTGGACAGGTCACATTCTTTTCTATAAAATGAGGGATTTGGTCAAGATAACCTGTAAGGTACCTTCCAGTTACAAAGTTCTATGATACAATGTGTATTAAAGAAATTCCGAGAGGGAAGTGGAAAGAACAGGAGCAATGGGGAAAGCTACAGAGAGGCAGACTGAGGCCAGATGTTCAACCCACGAGGGCTCTCCTAAAGGGGAAGAGAGAGAATTCCCCATTGCTGGAAGTCATGAGGCTCCAACTCAAAGTGGTCATTTTCCCCTGGAATACCCAGCTCTTTACCAAGGGTCATCTAAACTTGGCCCTGGGTCCAAGATCTGCTCTCCATCCTTCCAAACAGAAGTGTTCTGACTTTGAGAAAATCTGCCTAGCTGGGCCATTTCCCAGGATGGAATGAGCAAGTGAAGCATGACCGAAATATGTCCATGGCTCCCTAGGGCTCCTCATGAAGCTCCTCACTCCTACAGAGCTGCCCAAGCCCCACCACCCCCGTGTCCTGCTATTATTAATCCCTAGTCTTGAATTTGTATTGGAAGAAAATTACCTTAATAGCATGGAACACAAGAAGGAGCTCTGGATGTAGAGTCTAAGGACCTGAGTTCAAATCCTGTTTCTGCCACTTATTTGCTGTGTGACCTTGGGCAAGTTACTTAATCTCCCTAGGCTTTAATCTTTTCACCTGTAAGATGAGGGGTTGGGCTAAGTAAACTCGGAGGTCTCTTTCAGCTCTTGGATCCATGATCCTTGACTTCTCCCTCTCTGTTACTCCATAGAGCCATCCGTTCCATTGCCAAGCCTTCTTGATCCTGTCCCTGCAACATCTCTACTTGCCCCCTCCTCTCCATCCACATCATCACTGCCCTGGTTCAGGCTGTCTAACCTCTTGCCTGGATTAGACACCCCTCTAATTGGTCTCCTTGCCCCCTCCAAACCATCCTCTAAACACTTGCCAAAGTGCTTTTCCTCAGTAAGGCACTCCCCTGCTCAAGGGGCTTCAGAGGCTCCCTCTTACCTCTGGCTCTACCTTTCCAGGGATTACCCCTTTCTATTTTTCCAGGCTTCTTACACTTTTCTCCCCTTCACACAGTCTGTGAACCAGCAGAACTGGTCTTCTTACTGTTCCTCCCTATCCCACAACTGGGAAAGCCCATTCTTTTAATTTAAAAAAAAATTTAGTTTTTGTATTACCAACATTTCCCAATGTATTCTCCCTTTTACCCCCCTCCCAGAGAACCATTCCTTATCATTAAGAATATTTTTAAAAGGGGGCAGCTAGGTGGTGCAGTGAGTAGAGCACCAACCCTGGAGTCAGGAGGACCTGAGTTCAAATCTGGCTTCAGACACTTGACACATTTACTAGCTATGTGACCTTGGGCAAGTCACTTAACCCCAATTGCCTTGCCTTCCCCCTCCAAAAAAAAGAATATTTTTAAAAGGCAGAAAAATGGTTTAGTAAAGCTAACCAACATATGGTCAGCTAGGTGATGCCACAGTGCAGGGAACCAGGTCTGGAGTCAGGAAGACTCAATTTCCTGAGTTCAAATCTGGCCTCAGACACTTACACTAGCTGGGTGACCCATCACTTCGCCCTGTTTGCTTCAGTTTCCTCATGTGTCAATGAGCTGGAGAAGGACATGGCAAACCCCTCTAGTATCTTTGTCAAGAAAACCCCAGATGGGGTCATAGAGATTAGAAAATGACTGAATAACCACAGCAACAAACCAACATATAGAAAAATGTGATGTCCTATGCAGTGTTTACACCTTTGGTCCCCACCTCTTAAAGGAAATGGACAGGAGCGTCTTCTCACATCTCTCTCTTGAGATTAAGCTTAGTCGGTATATTTCTGTTGCGTGTGGGTTTGATTTTTTGTTTGTTTTATTGTTCTTTTGTTGGTGGGACAGGGGATAGAGCATTGGACTTGGAGTCTGGAAGATCTGAGTCTGCATCTTGTCTCTGATGCTTACAAACTGTGTGACTCTGGCCAGGTTGTTATAACTCTCTCAGCCTCAGTTTACTCATCTGTAAGATGGAGATAATAATGATAGAACCCGCCTCAAAGAGTTACTGTAAGGATCAAATGAGAAAACATATGTAAAGTGGTTTGTAAACTATAAACTGGTATATATCCTCCCCCTCCTCCTCCTCCTCCTCCTCCTCCTCCTCCTCCTCCTCATCCTCATCATGTTGTTTTTCTGGTTCTTATTTCACCTTTCAGTCATTCACTTGTCTTCCCAGGCTTCTCTGTATTCATTGTATTCATCATTTCTTATAACTGTTGTAAGATTCCGTTATATTCATTTACCACAGTTAATTCAGCCACGTCATTGGGCCCCTGCCTTGTTTCCCAGTCTATGCTGCCATAAAAAAATACCAGAATGAATTATTCCCTCCCTTTTAACTTTTCAAATTGCTTCCACGTCCGTTACCTGATTTTCATCCTCATAACAACTCTTTGTTACAGAACCAGGGAGGACACACACTGTTGTCCCCATTTTACAGATGGGAAAGTGGAAGCTAAGTGAATCTCTGCTTGGGTAGGAAAGGTTCTAGGTCAGCAAAATAATTAAATGGACAAGCTGGGACAATCCGGGACTTGGAACTCTGCCTTCTTGACACCTTATAGTGCACAAAATACATCATTTCTCTTTCTCTGACCTAAAGTCAGGCTGCTTTCCCTCCACAGTGAATTATGGGATATCAGCTGGGTTCCATTTCATGGTCAGGAGAACAGGCACCAGAGGAGTGGACATGACCTGTCCAAAGACACACAGCCATTGAGGGACAGCCCACAGCAGGATCAGGACTCCTGAGTCTCAGACCATTCCTAAGATTCTGGCGTTCTGAGGTGTAATAGGACCATGGGATTAGAGACAGAGAGCTAAAATGGGCCATAGAGGTCATTGGGTCAAACCTCCTCATTTTATGGATCAGGAAACTCAGGCCCAGAGAGGTTGAATGACTTACCAAGGGTCACACAGCTGGCATCTGAAGTGGAATTGGAGCCCAGGACTTCCTGACTCAATGACTCAATGATACTGTGCTGCCTTTCTGGGTCTCTTCTTTGGTCTCTTCATCTAGATATGGCAGAGTCCTGTGTGTTTGTTCAAAGTTCTGCCGGGCTTGTTTGTCTATCACAACGGCAAGGTTATTTCTGTGTTGGGAAGGGCATGATAATTAAAGGCTGAGCATCCCTTCCCATTGACTAAGAATGAACTTCCTGGGGTACAGGACACTCATAACGGAACTTCTGCTCATGACCTGCCAATTCAACAAAAACCTTTTTCTTTTTTGAGCCTGGGTCTCCATGGCCAAAGGCTGGATCCCAATATTGGGCAGCATGGAGCTTTAATGTGCTCCATTTTTCCCAACCTGGGTAGGTTCATCCCTTCTTGGCCATCATGGGGGGTCCTCCCTTCCCAGGGTTCACACATTGACCTAGGTCCTGTTGCAGCTCAGAATGCTTGAGCCTCAGCCTCGAGCTGTTCCATAAGCATTTAGAAGCCCCAGCTATGTGCCAGCAGGGCGGGCAGGTCATAGGTAGAGCATCATCTTTGAGATCGGAAAGACCTGACTGTAAGTCCTGCTTTTAACATCTACTGACTGTGTCACCCGGGCAAGTCACTAAGGTGCTGATCAGCACTTGAGGAGGGACTTTTCTCCCTGGGAATTCCCTAAATGGATGAAATCACAGATCTTGTTAAAAAAAGTGTCAGGCACTATATATTGGGCACTGCAGGTTCCAAAACAATCCCTGACCTAAAGGCTTTCATTTTCTACAGGGAGGAAATAGCCCATACACAGATGAGATAATACAAAACTCAATGAAAACAAAGCACTTTGGGGGTTGGGCAAGGTCTTGAAATGGGGAAGATCTGGGTAGGACCAGGCACCTGAGTTTAGCTTTGGAGGGTGCTAGGGATTGTAAAAGCAGAGGGATGGAGAGAGAGAGAGCATTCCAGACACAGGGCAGTCTGTGCAGAGGCTAGAGATGGGATATTGTGTAAAGGGAACAGCAAACTGGCTTGTTGGCTGTGGTCCTTGGTCTAGCTCTACTTTATCAGCAAATATCCCTGGCTGAAACCTAATTGGTGTTAATTGGCTGATTGATGGTAAGGAGATATTGACAAGTTAAATGATGCGGGAGCCCAGATGATACCGAGGAGACCAACTGACCAATGGATATTGGGGGATGAGGGCGGATTGAATGATATTGGAGCTAATGCACCATATGGTGACCCATGAGCCACAGTAAGAGAGAAGACATCCCTGGAACTCAGAGGGGAGAGTAGGAGCCCCTCCCCCAATGCAAGCTGGGATTGAGAGAATAGGTCAAGAAGCCGAAATGCCCAATAGTGACGCACGATGACCACAGTGATTAGAAGCATCTTTTCCTAATGACTCCATGACTTGGGCAGCACAAATGTTTTCCTATTGGACTCCAAGTCAAGAAGGCCTGGCCTCCAATTCTGGCTCCAACACTCACTTCTCTGTGTCTGGGGCCAAATCCCTAAATGCCTCTGTGTTATTTTTTGTAAAGTGGGATAATAGTAACTGGTTGTTAATCATGGAAGGATACAGGGAGGCTTAAGTGAGATGACGGGTAGCAATTTTCAAACTTTAAAGCCCATGTAAATGCCAATTATCAGTCCTACTTTACAGATGTAGAAAACTGTTAAATTCAGATCAAGGACAAGAACCTAGGTTTCCATCTCCTTTGTGGTGACCCCACCCACATTGCCTCTGCCAGCAGGCCACAAACTCCCCAACAACTACAATCAGACTTCTTCCCTTCCCGCCCTTTCCCTCCTTCCCCTTCTCTCTCCTTTCCTTCCTTTCCTTTCCTTTTCTCTCCTTTCCTGTCCTTTTTTTCTTTTCTTTTCTTTCTCTCTTTCTTTTTCTTTTCTTTCTCTCTTTCTCTCTCTCTCTTCCTTCCCCTCCTTCCCCTCCTCCTCCTCCTTCCCCTCCTCCTCCTCCTCTTCCTCTTCCTCCTCTTCCTCTTCCTCTTCCTCCTCTTCTTCTTCTTCCTCTTCTTCCTCTTCTTCTTCTCCTCCTCCTCCTCCTTTTTCTTCTTCTTCTTCTTCCTACATGTATTTAATTACCTGAATATATTTCCAGGATAAGTAGCACTTGAGTCTGTTTCCTTTTATCCCCTCTCTATCTCTATTTTTATAATATTTTTTTCTAATTACACATAAAGACAAACTTTAACATTAATTTACATTTTTTGAGTTCCAAATTTTCTCCTTCCCCTCCCCCCTTCCCCTTCCCTAAGACAGTAAGCGATTTGATGATGATATGTCATGCTTCTTTTCTTAATGGCCGAGTGATCTTGGGCAAATCACATAAGTTCTCTGCACCTCCTTTTTCTCATCCAGAAAATGGGATGATAAGATTTGCCCTCCCTACCACTGTACTGATAGCTTGGTTTAGTGGAAAACACATTGTACCTAGAGGAAAGAGACCAGTCTAGAAGCATAGATGGAGAGACAGAAGAGACTTTAGAGGCCTAATCTTACAGATGAGGAAACCAAGGCACAGGGAGTTCATGTGACTTCCCCAGGGTCACACAGCTAGTAAGTATCTGAGGCAGAATCTGAACTCAGGCCTCCAAGCCTTGTCCACAACAACAGACTGAGTCTCAACTCCTAGTTCCAATTCTTATGGTGTGATTCCGGGCAAGTCATATAACCTGCTCTGTGCCTGTTTCCTCATGTATAAATAGATCCATAGATAAAGCAATTATTAAGTGCTTACTGTATGCCAGGCACTGTGCTAAGTACTGAGGGTTCAAACACAAGCAAACAAGATTGTCTCTGCCCTCAAGGAGCTTATATTCTTTTTTTTTAAATTAATTTATTTATTTTTAGTTTACCACACACGGTTCTACATAATTTTGAGTTCTAGATTTTCTCCCTTGCCTCCCCGCTCCCTCCCCAAGACGGCCTGGAATCTCATATAACTACCATGTATAACTTCGCATTGAATTAATTTATACACTAGTCAAATTGTGGAGAAGAATTATGACCAATGGAATGAATCATGAGAAAGAAGAGACAGAACCAAAAAAAAAACCCCAAAAACAAAAACAAAGAGAAGCAAAAAAGGTGAGCATGTAGTGTGCCTCAATCTGCATTCAAACTTCACAGTTCTTTCTCTGGATGAAGATAGCATTCTCCATCGTGAGTCCCCTGGAGTCGAAGGAGCTTATATTCTGATGAGGAAAGATAACCTGCTTAGGTTAGCAGCAAATTGGAGAGCGGATCAGTGGACAGATGTTAGCCAAACACTGGAGATGTCTATAGAATGAGCAATGAAAGGTTCAGGTTTGCTGGCCACCAAGGTCCCTTCTAGGTCCACACCATGATCCCATGATCCTTTGAGTCATCTTGGAGGGATGTCTTCGGGAGAAGGAAGTAGATTTTTTCTGGTGACCCCACAAGGCAAAGTAAAATGGGTTCCAGCTTTTTGTCAGGGAGAATTATCTGACAATTAGGCAGAGGGATCATGGAAAGAATCCCACCGGTGGAGTCAGAAGACTTGGCTTCTGACCTTGTGTCTACTACCTATTAGCTGTGTGACCCTGGGCAAGTCACTAACCTCTCCTGGCCTCAGTTTCTTCACATGTAAAATGGAGAAAATAATGCTTGCTTTACTCATTACAGAGTTCTTGTAAGCATCCTGTGAAACGGTATATGTGAAAATATTTTGTAAACTATAAAATTCAAGCCGGCCACTTCATGGCAGTTTGTATCTGTGGGCAGCATGTTGGGCTCCGGTGCTTTCTTAAGTCTTACAGCATCCATTCTGCCCCACCCCCACCCCTGCTTTCAAAAATGAGGATTTGATAAATTCAATTTACTTCAACAAGTATTTACTAGGCACCTACTTTGCATAGAATATTGGACTAGGAGTTAGGAACATTCCCCAGGAAACTGTTATAATTAAGTATCATAATAATAGTAATAACAATTTTTGTGGTTATTCAGTCATTTTTCAGTTGTGTCTGATTTCTTTGATCCCTCTTTGGGGTTTTCTCGGCAAAGATACTCGAGTGGTTTGCCATTTTCTTCTCCAGCTCATTTTACAGATGAGGAAACGGAGGCCAACTGGATTAAGGGACTTGCCCAGGGTCACGCAGCTAGTAAGCGAGGCCAGATTTGAACTTAGGAAGAGGATTCTTCTTGACTCCAGGCTCAGATGTTCTCCACTACCCCACTGTAATAGCGATTTAGAATTGAAGATCTTTCCCACCCATTAATAGGCCATGTGACCTGCTTACATCACAGGAAGCCTAAGTCATGTGTTGTGGGAGGAGCTTGCTGAGAGGAAAAGGAAATTGTGTCGCAGGAAATGCTGAGAGAGCAGTTACAACGGTTAGAGCCGAGGGAAAGAGAGCAGACGTGTAACAGCTGTGCTGTAAGTTTGCTTGCTGGTGGCAAGGCCACAGGAGGGGTGGAAAGGTTGTGGGATGGAGTGGTTCTCTGCTGCGGGGTTGTGTATTGAATTCTTTGCTGCTGTGGTGGATTGAGCGGATGGCTTATGGGATCTGGTTCTTTGGTGTCTGAATAAATGGTTTACTTCTTCTACCTTCTATGTGGAGAGGCTCATCTGTTTTGTGATATGCAACCATGTAGGTAGGCATTTGGACAATCATCATGTACGTTGTGATTATTGCCTTGCTGATACACCCACCTAGCTGCCCTGGATAGTATTTATAGCTAATAATCATATAGTTTATATATTATTAAATATTATATATATAAACTAAGTACATGGCTTATATAATTATGTAGTATGTAGTACTTGCTATGTGCCCAGCACAGTACTAAGCATTTTATAATTATCATCTCATTTGATCTTCACAACAACCCTGGGAAGTAGGTGCTATTACTACCCCCATTATACAGATGAGGAGGCTGAGGCAAACAGATGTTAAGTGACTTGCCCAAGGTCACACAGCTACAAGAGTCTGAGGTTTCGTGTCGTGGATTTGAACCCAGGCCTTCCTTATTAATATTAATTTGAATTGAAATAGCATTGTCCAGCAATGAGATGGCCTCTCCTGTAAGGTGGTGTTGCTACAAGTATTCAAGTAGAATGTGGATGACCTCCCACCAGGGGTACTTTGGAAGGGATTTCTGATTCGGGGGGAGCTTGGATTGGATGGCCTCTGCATTAATTGGAAGACTTACATGGACTCAGCCTTGCTCTCCAAACAGTGGCTTATTCTGCCCTCTGGTGGCAAATGTGTTCCTAGAACTGTGTCTGTCCTGAGCAGAAAGCTAGTTTAGGAATGAGAGGTAGGAAAGGAGAAAAAGATAGATAGATAGATAGAGACAGAGAGAGAGAGAGAGAGAGAGAGAGAGAGAGAGAGAGAGAGAGAGAGAGAGATGAGATGAGAAAAGAGAGAGAAAGAGAGATGAGGAGAGAGAAAGAAAGAGACATGAGAAAAGACAGAGAAAGAAAGATGAGGAAAGAAAGAGAAAGAGAGAGGAGGAAAGAGAAAGAGATAAGAAAAGAGAGAGAGATGAGGAAAGAGAAAAAGAAATGAGAAAGAGATAAGAAAAGAGAGAGAACTGAGAAAAGAGAAAGATATGGGAAAAGAGAAAGAAAGAGAGATGAAGAAAGAGAGAGGTGAGAAAAGAGAAAGAGAGGAGGAAAGAGAGAGAGATGAGGAAAGAGAAAGAGATAAGAAAAGAGAGAGAAAGAGATTAAAAAAGAGGGAGATAAGAAAAGAGAGAGAAAGATGAGAAAAGAGAGAAAGAGAGAGGAAGAAAGAGAGAGGTGTGAAAAGATAAAGACATAAGAAAAGAGAGGAGAGATAAGAAAAGAAAGAGATGAGGAAAGAGAAAGAGATAAGAAAAGAGAGATGAAGAAATAGAGAGGTGAGAAAAGCAAAAGTGATAAGAAAAGAGAGAGAAAGAGATGAGGAGAGATGAGAAAAGAGAGAGAAAGATGAGAAAAACAGAGAAAGAGAGATGAGAAAAGAAAGATGAGAAAAGAGAGAGATGAGGAAAGAGAAAAAGATGAGAAAAGAGAGAGATGAGGAAAGAGAGAGAGATGAGAAAAGAGAAACAGATAAGAAAAGAGAGAAAGAGATGAGAAAAGAGAGAGATGAGGAAAGAGAAAGAGATATGAAAAGAGAGAGAAAGAGAGATGAGGAAAGAGAGAGAGAGATGGGAAAAGAGAGAGAAAGATGAGAAAAGAGAGAGAAAGAGAGATAAGAAAAGAGAGGGAGATGAGAAAAAAGAGAGAAAGATGAGGAGAGCGAGATGCCTCTGAAGTCCCTTCCAGCTCTAGGTCTGAGCCTCTGCCACCCCACGGCCTCCTTACCCACAGTCTGCCTCAGTTTCCTCAACTGTAAAACAAGGATAATGCACAGGTTGTTGTAAAGATCAAATGAGATTGTTTTTGCAAGGGTCTCAGTGCATTACATTGGTAAAGTGATGGGCACATTTATATGGTGCATAGTAGGTGCTCTATAAATGTTAGCCATTATTACTACCATGACTGTCATTCTCCTCAGGGAGCCACCTCCACTGCTGGACAGCTCCCATTGTTAGGGAGTTTTTCTTATTTTTCTGGTATTTTGCTGTTAAGTCTAAGTTTGTCTCTTTGCCACTATATTTATTGAGAAAGAAGGCAATCAACTGAGCATTTATTAAGCACCTACTATGTGTCAGCGTCGTGTTGGGTTCTGGGGATACAAAGATAAAAAGTCCTTCTCCTCAAGGAGCTTATACTCTATCAAGGAAGATACTATACACACACTCACACACACATGCATACACATACATACATGTATTTGTGTGTATATGTATGAATATACGAGATCTATGCAAAATAAATTTGAAGAATTGAGGGGTGGGGCGGGCTGACATCTAGAGGGAGGAGATCAGGAAAGATCTCATGAGGCTACAACATGCTATAGAAATGTGTCATTATTCCTGCCTCTGTACTGCTTCTCTAGGATTCCTTCCTCATAGGCCTTTCTGGGTCTAAGTCTTCCCAGTTCTTTCCAAAACCCAGCTCAAAGCCAGCCTCCTACAGGAAGCCTTCTCTGACTACCCCACCCCTCAGTGATACAAACAGCCCTTAGATTCATAGGATTAGGTGCTGGAAAGAACTTTAGAAAGGATCTCTTCCAGCTCCCCCCACCCCTTATTTGGAATCAGGTGTGGGCCACTGTGCAATATTATTTGTTTTGTGTGTGTCTGTGACATCCCTGCCCCCCCACCCCAGCCAGATTGCAATTTCCGTGGAACTCTGACAGAGACACCTAGGCTGATGACTTTGCACAGCTCTGCCTCACTCAAATCCAATTCACAAGCAAGTCAAGATGCCACCCTCATGATGTCATCGGTCCTCTTCCAGAAAGAAGGACCAACAAACAACAGGGATTCTGCACGAGGTCTCCACGGAGAACAGGTGATGCATGTTAAACCTTGTCGCCCATTTCTCACACGTGCATCTCATCACAATTATGGTCTGAACTGAAGCCTCCTCCTCCCGTGGGGGCTGTGTGCACTTGTGGGAAGGAGTCAACCAGATTCTTGGGAGAAAGTTTTATATCAACTGTCTTTGCCATGTTGTCTGAGAGTAGTAGGAACTGCCCTTTGGAGACCCGACCCAGCCAGTTGAACAAAAGCTGGGAAACATTGTCATTATGTTGAAAGGAAATTTCTTCCTTCGGGCTTTCACCCTGATTAATGAGGCAAAACTCAGGCCAAAGAGAATTGAAAGGATTTCATTATAAGTACCTCTGGGTAGATGCCCATTGAAGGCCATTGATGAAGATCAGCCACGGCTTCAAGGTGGGGCCAGCTTTTGTAGGCAACTCTAAGACAATCCAGACAGGTCCATCTCGGCAGAAGAGGCTCAGCCCTTGCATACCATTCCTCCCCAGGTAGCCAGAATGTGACAACTTGCGGGGGGCGGGGCAGATGACAAAGAGCAGGTGATATAGAAAGCTACTGACTTGGTGTCTCCTTCCCCACCAAAGCCTCCCCCAACACTGGTGGATAAGCAAGGCTCAGGAACTCCCCCATTTGGTGCTGACCAGATAGGAGGAAATGACTGAACCACAAAACCAAACATAATCTGGTTCAGCACCACATTCGATCTCATAGTTTCCCTGTATCCCCAACTTCATCATCCTAATCTCTGCTGCTGATTGGGCCAAATTAGTGCCTGTGAATGAGGGGGTCTCATGTATCCCCCAAGGAGACAAGCTTTGGTAAAAAGGCCCTATATGTAGCTGTAACATGCTCAAACCACTTAGAGGGCACGCCATGTAACAATTTTAGAGGGGAGGTGTACATACCAGCCAAGTCACCAAGAAAATTCAGTAAACATAAATACCAGGAAACAAAAGACAAAAGCAACACAAGAATGATCATCAGTGTCCAATAACAACAGTCCCCTTGTAACCTGTAACCCACTCCCAACGTTGAGCTGATGGGCACGTTTCACCTTGAGTTCCAGATATCCCACGAAGTTGTCTGGTCCCTGGAAACATCTTCCCTGGACATTCCAGAATAGTGCTCCCCCTCAGGCAGCTCTGGAGAGGTCTCTTTCCAATGGGTTTGCTTCTCTGCCCCCAAGTCAGCTGCAGAGCCCTAGGTGATTCCATGAAAATCTTTTGTAAAGCAGATCTCAGTACATTCAGTGCTCTCTCCTAAATTTGCTTTTTTCTAGTAATGAGGTTATGCGGTGAAAACCAGCTCAAGCCTCATGATTCTGGACACATTGACACCAGAGCCATATGAACATCAAATTGAAGAACCACACTTCAATTATGACATGCCACTTCTTTATAATATCGAAGCAATTTTATATGTAAAATCCTAAACCCAACCGATGGCTCTGGAGGTCAGAGCAAGGCTGAGGACTTTGTGGCTCGCTCAAATCCAACCCACAGGCAAGTCAAGACCTCACGCTCCTGCTGTCGATGGCATTCTTCAAGAATGAAGGATGAGGAACACAGCAAAAACAAAAGCAAGGCCATGAGGTCTGGGTCATGTCCTTTCCATCCCTGCTGCTAAGCATAAACATGTTTGAGAAATGCTTGCTGTTGTAGATGATGGCGTGTGCTGCTGTTAATGTCCTAGGAATGAAACAAACCGGAATGGGATGGGCCTCAGTTTCCCGTTTGTAAAATGATGGGACTAGACAGGAACTGTGGGTACCCAAAATCATGACATCACCACCTGAGGGCAGCAGAGGACCTCGTGGCAGCCTTGGCCCAAGAGGAAGCCATCGAAGAAAGACCAGCTGACTTCTGGAGGAGGGGAGGAGCTGGGATGATGTAGAGGAGAACCTCCACCCTGGGCTCCTGAGTCAGTGTGGTGCCCCTGGCTTTGGAGTCTGAGGAGCTGGGTTCCAATCACACCTGGCTTTGTCCATTCCCCTCTCTCCTATGCAAGTCTTGGGTCATTGGTATTGTCACTATCTGCCCAAATGCCAAGTCCTCTTTCAGACTAGTCTACATGACAGAAGGACGCAGTATCTCTCCAAACAGAAGCCCAGGGCTCCCCACGTTCAAAGCCCTGAAGAAATGAGGGCTTGGTGTCTTCCCAGCTGAGAACAGAGGCTGTGGCTTATCTTCCCCTGTTCCTTCACGGAATCTTGTAGGACCCAGAACTGGGCACACAGCAAGAGCCGACATTTTCTTTAAGGTGACAAGACCAAGGGTGGAGACCCAGCCCTGACCTTGCCTGGGACCTGGAAGAGCATTTTATCCCTCCCCAAATTATCCTTTGTCTGGTTCTTTGGCCTCATTGTGCCCTTCCAATTCACTGGATCCACAACCCCAAAGGTGGGGGCAGTCTCTCCACAGGTGCAGATTGCAACCCCTCCATGATGTCTCATCCTGTGCCTCTTTTATCCTTGTCCTCCTGCAAATTCTCCCCAGTCTATTGGAGGCCTTCCTTCTTCTGGGTCTTTTCACATCCAGTGGGTCCCAGCGTATTGCTCCCCCTCCCCACTATCCATCTGCAATACTACCTTGTATTATCCTTTCTAATCTAACAAGCATTTATGAAGCACCTACTGTGTCCCAGTGTAAGGGCAGCGTGTAGTCAAACTCACAAGGTTGGTGGAGCCAGTTTGCTTCACCTAAAAATGGAAAAGAACAAGCATCAGGGGCTGAGGATTGAGGCTCTTTCACGGGTCACAAGGTCTCACAGCTTTGTCTCTCACCAGATGCTATGAGAAAAGGAACCTTACCCATGGAGGGCACCTGAAGGAGATGGCAGAAGCCAGCTGAGGCCTTCTGCTCGCCTTCACGGCCAAGCCAAGACTCTCAGGCACCACGTGATCAGCTGAACAGAACCTCCATTCCACTTTGTCAGAATTCTCCCAGCAGGGATTGCCTCAGCTTCTCTGTATGGGACACACTGTCCTAGGCACCTAGGCATCCTGGCCCTCCTTACCATGCACAAAGATATGAGGAGATGGAAATAGAAATAAGTGGCACCCACAGACGGGCCAATTCAATTCAACTCAACAGATCTTTATTAAGCTCCTACTGTGTGCTAGGCACTGGAGATAGAATGACAAAAAACAAAGTAGTCCCTGCCCTCAGAGAGTTTATATTCTACTGGGGGGATACACCACGAATACACATAACACATAATCATCTGAAGGCACAGGAGAGAGCACTGACATAGCCAGGGACCTATTCTTATTTCTCTTCCTCCTCCCCCTCCCCCTCGCTTCCTCCTCCTCCTCCTCCTCTTCTTCCTCCTCCTCCTCTTCTTCCTCTTCCTCTTTTTCCTCCTCTTCCTCTTCCTCCTCTTCCTTCTTCTCCTTCTCCTCCTCCTCCTCCTCCTGTTTCTGATTCTTCCACTTCTTCCTCTTCTTCCTCCTCCTTCTCCTCCTTCTTCTTTCCTCTCTTTCTCTTTCTTTGTGTCTCACTCTCTCTATCTCTCTCACAGAGCAGGAGCTCAATGAATGTTTACTGAGTTGAACGGAACTGGCTAGTTTGTGGGTACTCATTGCTGCCCATCCCTATGCCCTCCTACATGACTAGTGCTTTTCACTTAGTAGGTGCTTAATTGATGTTTGCTGAGTTGCACCAAATAAGCACAGGAAGACCCAATGTGTTAGAAGCTCTTAAATTCATCCCGCTAATGGCCCAACTATATCAGTTTAGTGATGTTTTTGATAGAAAAGTCAAGAAAGGCAGGCTAGGTGCAGGAGATTCAGTTCTGTGTCTCTCTTTCTGTTTGACCAGTGTCTAGAAGCACTCATTTTATTGATGTTTGTTAAGTTCAGAATAAAAAGTGGGGGAAAGACAGTAGAAAAGTAAGGATTTGTCTTCTTTCAAAGAGACCAAGTCTATCCTAAACCTTTTTGGATTAGATGGGCAAAGCCCATGAACTGCTAGGAACCCAGAACAGTTCATCCTTCAGTGTGAGGCCATACATATGCACTTTTCTGAAGAGAAACATTGTCACTGAGGGATGGAAAGGCAGGGCTTAGAGCCTTAGACCTGGAATGGGAAGACCTGGATTGCAATCCTGGCTCTGGTCCTTACTACCTGGTGACCTGGGACACATTACTGCCCCACCCTGGACTTCAGTCTCCTTAGCTATCATATGAAGGGTTAGAACAGCTAGTATTTCTACGGGAGTTATAAAAATGATCTCATTTGTTCCTCACAACCCCGAGAAGTAGGGGCTATTTTAATCCTCATTTTACATATAGGGAAACTGAGGCAAATAGAAGTTAAGTGACTTGCCCAGGGTCACACAACTAGTAAGTGTCTGAGGTAAGATTTGAAATCAGATTTTCCTGATCCCAGCTCTAGAAGGGACCTCAAAGGTCATCTAGTCTCAGGTCCTTTCCAGCTCAGATTCTATGATTCTATGTTCTCCATGTAAGGATGGGGGTCTAGTAATTCCCACTGGTTCCTGAAGAGTTTGGGTAAGTGCTGGATGATGGCTCCCTAAGGTGTCCTTAATGTGGAGTGTTCCTTAACTCATCCAAGAGAGGGGCAGCCACCCACCTCCATCAAAGCCCAGCTCAGGACACCCCCTCAGAGACAGGTTCCTAGGCTGCAGGACCAGGGAATTTTACCCCCCTGGAGCCTGCGTGCCAAGAACAAGGGACTAAACAGTTCCCCACCCACTGGCCATTAGGCAAGTCTGAAAAATAAACCCATTTCCTGATAGGACTTTCACAAGTTGTCACCAAATCAGCTCGGAGACCACAGCATAGAAGCCATCTGAGTCAGCAGCAGCAAAAGCAACAATAGAGGGCCATTGAGGAAATTTCCCCAAAACATTCCTGGCTCCCATCAAAGACTTCCAGGGAGCTAGAGGTGAACATGACGACAAGCTGGAAAGAGACATAGAGGCCAGTTGGGCTAGCTTTACAAGCTTCCCTGAAAGTGGCTGTCCAGAGATTCCCTGAAAACCTCCAAGGAGAGGGAGCCCTCACCCCCTGAGGCAGCTGAGGATGCTTGGGGAGGGCTCTGGTGCTTATGGAGAGTTGTTCTGACCTCCAGCCTCAGCTGGCTTCTTTCAAACTTCCCCCCATGGAACCTGGCTCTGGCTTCGTGCCAGGCTGAACAAAGCTGATCCCTCATTTGCACAACTACCCTCCAAATACTTGAAGACAGCTTGAGTGTGCCCCCTGAGTCTTCCAAGACTGAACATCCTTAGTCCCTTTCAATGATCCTCAGATGACATGGATTCTGGCTGTTCTCCCCCTTGTCAACATCCTTCTTAAATTGTGCCACGCAGAACTGAACACCGTTCTCCAGATAAGCTCTGACCAAAGCAGAGGATAGAGTACTTGTCACCTTTACTCCTGGAAGCTGTGCTTCAGGGGGAAGGGCAGAGAGTGCCTTGGCTTAAGAGGAGGAGCCCCTGGGTTCAAATCTTACCCATGACACTTACCACCTATGTGACCTTAGGATAGCTGAATGACCTCCCTGGGCCTCGGTTAACTTTTCTGAAAAACGAGAGTTGGTTCGATTGGATGGCCTCTCAGGTCTCTTCCAGCTACAGAGCCATGCCCCAGGGTGATGAAGCCCAAGATTGCAGTACCTTTTTTGGTTGCCACGTTGCAGTGATGACGAAGGAGAAAGAATGTGGTCTGTGGGAAAGGGAAGGGCATTTGGGGTTAGGAAGAACCAAAGATGCCCTATGATTATTCTGTAGTTCCCTGCCCCCTGTAGCACAGGGCTCCTGCTCTCAGAGAGCTTGAAGTCCAGATGGAGACATTTAACAGAGACCTCTCTAAGCCTCAGCACCACCAACTAGGCTGTCACATGTGGGATCTGGGAAAAGTAGTGAGCATCAGTGCATAGGGAGAAAGAGATGGAGATGGAGAAGGAGTAGGAGGAGAAGAAAATAGAGAAACAGAAGGATAAGGAGGAGAAAGAGGAGGAGAAGGAAGTAGAAGAAAAAGAGGAGGAGGAAAAGAAAATAGAAAAGAAGGAAAAGGAGGAGAAGAGGGAGAAGGAGAAAGGGGGGAAGAAGGAAAAGGAAATAGAGAATCAGAAGGAGAAGAGGGAGAAGGAAAAAGAGAAGAAGGAGAAGGAGAAAGAGGGGAAGGAGGAAAAGGAAATAGAGGAGCAAAAGGAAAAAGAGAAGGAAACAGAAAAGAAGGAGAAAGAGAAGGAGGGGAAGGAGGAAAAGGAAATAGAGGAGCAGAAGAAGGAGGAGAATCAGGAGTGTTAGAGCTCATCCCACCCAACCCTGTCATTTTTTAGAACCCCAGGGAGGTTGAATAACTTGCCTATTTCTCTCTTTCTTCCCCTACTTCCCCTCTCAGCCTCCCTTCTCCTGAACTTCCCTATTCTTGTAGACTGCATCAGCATTCTTCCAGTCACCCAGGCTCAAATAACTCAAACCCATTCTGGACACCTTCCTCTCTCCCATGCCACACACCCAATCTCTGTTAAATGTCTCCATCTATTTCTACTTTCACTATCTCTCATATAGGTTCCCTTCTCTCTACTCACATAGCCACACCTCTAGTCCAGTCCTTCATTACCTCTTGACTCCTAAATGGCCTCCCTGCCTCTATACAGCTACCAAGGTGATTTTGCTCAAGCATAGGTCTGACTATGTTGTTCCCTTGCACACTGAAATCCTAGATTTCCTATTATTTCCACAATCAAATATAAACTCCTGGGCTTAGCATTTTAAAGAATTCTGAACTTACACCACACCCACAGAACAGCAGAACCCCAAAAGAGTATCCGTTATGCAACAGTGGCTCTTTCCTTTTTCAAAGTAAACAATTCCACAAGTTACTTTCAAAGCTTTACTTGTCTGTGCCTCCTTCTGAGCTTCCTCCTATTCGCTTCTATTCATTTAAAGAAAATATTTCCCTGCACTTCTTTCTTCTGGTGTCACCATTGCTAATCTTCCCCTTCCCCATACCCAACCTGAAAACTCCCCTCCCAGTTAATGGAGAGAAAGTTAGAGAGGGAAAAAACACCCATGTAACAAATAAGCAGAGTCAAACAAACAAACAAACAAACAGAAATCCACACCATGGCCGCATCCAGAAATGTTTATCTTTGTACCTTGTGTCCAACATCCTGTCAAGAGATGGGCAACACACCATCATAGGTCCTCTGGAAACATGATCAGGGTTTTTCAGCCTTTCTGTTATTTTCTTGTTACAATGTTGTTGTCCGTGAATGCATTTTTCTTCTGGTTCTGTTCATTTGACTTGCTAACAGTTCAGGATTCTCTGAAATTGTCTCATCCATCATTTTTACAGCCTAACAATAATCTGTTACGTTCATATGCAATTTGTTCAGCCATAAGAGGCAACCCAAGGAACACTCCTATCTCCTCTTCCCCAACCCCCAATTTTAATCCCTGCTTCAGTATCAGAAAATTTGCCTTCCTTGTGACTATTCCCTCCCCTCCTCCCTCACTGTATATTCTTCTTCTCAAACACTCCAATTATGAGGAATACCAAGTCCTGCTTCCTTTTTCCTATTTTTTATACTTGTGTATTCCTTTTATTCTCCCTTCTCTTTTCCTTTTCCAGACTCTCAGAACAGAACCAACCTCCCCCCCATTAAAGACATTATTTAATTCAATATCCTTTGAAGCCATTAAGGTTCTGGAGGGATACTTGTTTCTTTTCCTTCATTAGGTTGTTAGCACTACAACACTGTACAACCCCTTCTAAATTGCACAAATAAAATTACCTTTCTAAGATTCTC
This sequence comes from Trichosurus vulpecula, assembly GCF_011100635.1. NCBI lineage: Eukaryota > Metazoa > Chordata > Mammalia > Diprotodontia > Phalangeridae > Trichosurus > Trichosurus vulpecula. The sequence goes on from NC_050579.1 coordinate 30,518,344, forward strand.
TGTCCTTGTATTTGTATTTCAGAATTACTATTCAGCTATAGTTCTTTCATCAAAAAATGCTTGAAAGTCATCTATTCCATCAGACATCTATAATCTGTAGGATTTTGCTCAGCTTTTCAGGGTAAATTATTCAGGATTTTAATCCTGTATATTTTGCCTTTGGAATATTGTATTCCAAGATATCCTTTTTTTTTTTAGTAAAAGCTATCAGATCTTGTGTAATCCTGACTATAGTTCCATGATATTTGAATTTCCTAGTTTCTTCCTGAATGCTTACAATATTTTTTTTTGATATGAGACCTCTGGATTTTGGCTATGACATTCCTGGGACTGTTCCTTTTGGTGTTTCTTTCAGGAGGTGTTCAGTGTATTCTTTTTATCTTTACTTTGCCCTCTGGTTCTAAAAGATCTTGTTAATTTTAATTTATGATTTTTTGAACTATAGTGCTCAGCCTTTTTTAAATCATGGTTTTCAGGGAATTTGAATATTCTCCAATTATCTCTCCTAGGCCTGTTTTTCAGGTTGTTTTTTATATCAAATATCTTACATTTCTTCTATTTTTCAGTCTTTCAATTATTTTCTAACATGTCTATTCTAGTTTTCTGGAAGTCTGTTACTTGGGGAAGGCTTACCATTTTTTTCTTCTAAGCTACTTATTATCCTTCTAATTTCCCAGAATTAGAAGCCCTTACCTTAGGGAGTTCTCAATTAAATCAACGAAACAATTATGTACAAACGAGCTATAAACAGAGTGAACAAGAAATACCCAACAGAGGGAAAACACTAGCATTAGGGGGGGATGAAGTAAGGCTTCTTGTAGAGGGTAGTTTAGCTTAGCAGTGCCTGATACATATCAAGTGGTTAAGAAATGCCTCATGACTCACTGACTTGCCCAATGTTACACAGCCAACAAACAACAGAAACCTCTCTTTTTCCTTTAGTTTATCATTTTCAAGAAGTCATGACTTGTGGTAGATGGTAGATAGAGTGCTCAGCCTGAAGTCAAGAAGACTTGTGTTCAAATCCTGCCTGTAACTCCTACTAGCCAGGTGACCATGGGCCAATTACTTACCCTGCCAGAATCAGTTTTCTCATCTGTAAAATGGAAAGATAATTGTGAGGTAAAGAAGCCACCTAACTGTAGTCCATTTCTCCTCCTGGCTTGCAGCCAACATCACTGCTTTCTGGTTTTATTTTTCTCCCAGCGGCTATACTTTGCATTCCAGCTTCATGTAGGAGGCTGTGATGTTTGACACAAATAAAACCAAGAAGTCCTCAAGCCCAAAATTACAGATTCTAGCCAAGATCAATTTCTCCTCTGCTGATGTTGAGCAGGTGTCTCCAGGGGAGGGGTGAGAGTTCCTGCTTGATTTGGAAAAACATTAGACACTAAGAAAAAATCTCTTTTCTTTCCTATTACAATGACCTGTCTCATCCTTTGCTTTCTGCGTATGTACTTTTTCTCCCTTACTAGACCGTGAGCTTCTTCGGGGAATAGACTAAGGTTTTTCCCTCTCTGTCTTCTCCTCAGTGCCGAGGGGGGAGTTGGAAATATCCAGTCAATATTTATTAAAACTCTAAGATCCTACATTATACCTGATAAAGTGGCTGAATGTTAAAGATGATAATAAAATTTGATGCTGGGTAGACTGTGAAGAAACAGGTATACTATTAAACAGGGCCATAACTAAGGGTGGGCAAATAGAGTTTTGCCCCAGGATACCTAGCATCTAGGGGCATGCTTCCTTCTCTTGGCAGTCTTTCTTCACCTCGTGGTTCTCTGACTAGCTCTGGGCTTCTATACTTGATGGTTGTCAAAATTCTCTCCTGGGGAACATTGTCAGCCACATCTGGGAGTCAAGAAAGATGATAAGAGTCATACCCCTGCCTCCCCACAGGGGACTAGGACACCTAGTTAACTTTGGCTGCAACTCGAGGTCACAAGATTGGTTTCCTGGGAGTTGGGCTGCCTCTTCCCCAATATGATGGCAGCTGAAATGAAGTCACCCATGATACAGTGAAAGTGCCTTGGAGCATTATACTCAGTTTTGCTGGGTAGGTGATTCTTGGTTTTAATCCTAACTCCATTGACCTCCAGAATATCATATTCTAAGCCCTTCAGTCCCTTAATGTAGAAGCTGCCAGATCTTGTATTATCCTGATTATGTTTCCACAATACTCAAATTATTTCTTTCTGGTTGCTTTCAGTATTTTCTCCTTTATCTGGGAGCTCTGGAATTTGGCGACAATATTCCTAGGAGTTTTCTTTTGGGGATCTTTTTCAGGAGGTGATCAGTGGATTCTTTCAATTTCTATTTTACCCTCTGGCTCTAGAATATCAGGGCAGTTTCCCTTGATAATTTCTTGAAAGATGATATCTAGGCTCTTTTTTTTTGATCATGGCTTTCAGGTAGTCCAATAATTTTTAAATTATCTCTCCTGGATCTATTTTCCAGGTCAGTGGTTTTTCCAATGAGATATTTCACATTGTCTTCCATTTTTTCATTCCTTTGGTTCTGTTTTATAATATCTTGATTTCTCATAAAGTCACTAGCTTCCACTTGCTCTAATCTAATTTTTAAGGTGGTATTTTCTTCAGTGGTCTTTTGGACCTCCTTTTCCATTTGGCTAATTCTGCCTTTCAAGGCATTCTTCTCCTCATTGGCTTTTTGGAGCTCTTTTGCCAGTTGAGTTAGTCTATTTTTTAAGGTGTTATTTTCTTCAGTATTTTTTGGGTCTCCTTTAGCCCATCATTGACTTGTTTTTCATGGTTTTCTCGCATCACTCTCATTTCTCTTCCTAGTTTTTCCTCTACTTCTCTAACTTGCTTTTCTGAATCCTTTTTGAGCTCTTCCACGGCTCGAGACCAGTTCATGTTTTTCTTGGAGGCTTTTGATGTAGGCTCTTTGACTGTGTTGACTTCTTCTGGCTGTATGTTTTGGTCTTCCTTGTAACCAAATAAAGATTCCAAAGTCTGAGTCTGAATCTGAGACTATTTTCACTGCCTGGCCATGTTCCCAGCCACCTAACTTGACCCTTGAGTTTTTTGTTGGGGTATGACTGCTTGTAGAGTAGAGAGTACTTTGTCCCAAGCTTGAGGGGCTGCACTGTTGTTTTCAGAGGTATTTCTACACAGCAAGCTCTGCCACACCAGTGCTATTCCTCCCCCAAGGACCGGCAACCCTTGCCTGCACTCCTGCTCTGGTCTGCCACTTAATTCCTCCCACCAGGTGGGCCTGGGGCTGGAAGCAACTGCAGCTGTAGCTCTGTGAGCAGCCTCAGAGCTGCACCACCTCTACTGCTCCTGGGGTGGTGGCCAAACCCCAAACTCCTTTCACTCCATCCCTGCAGTTTTTCCCAATAACCTCCTCTGTTGTCTTTGGTGTTTGTGGGTTGAAAAGTCTGGTAACTGCCACGGCTCACTGATTCAGGGCACTACAGCCTGTTCCACCCAGCTCCTGGTCTGGTTGGTCTGAGTGCGGCCCATGCTGGGCTCTGCTCCACTCTGCTCCCAGCACTGTGCAATAGACCTTACCCAGCGACCACCCAGGCTGTCCTGGGCTGGAGCCCTGCTTCCCTCTGCTATTTTGTGGGTTCTGCAGTTCTAGAATTTGTTCAGAGCCATTTTTATAGGTGTTTGGAGGGTCCTGGGGGAGAGCTTTAGGCAGGTCCCTGCTTTCCAGCCACCATCTTGGCTCCGCCCCAATCCCTAGCTTTTTAAAACACCAATTGAGTGTCACCTACTACAACAAGACCATTCTCCTCTTCAGTGCCCAACAGTGAATTGGAAATAGCCAGCAAACATGAGTTGAAACTCTTAAGATTGATTCTACAGGGATAGAATCCATATGGAAGAGTAAAGGCAGGGACTGGTCTAAGCTCGCCCCAATTCCCCTCCAAACAACTTCAAAATAATGCCTCAAAATGAGCTCTGGAGTGGCAGAACCAACTGGGTGGGGTGAAACGACTTTCCAGCACAAGACAATTTAGAAGATTTGGAGGAAAGGTCTGTCTCATGGGGTAAGAGCAGATTAAAGCCCAGACATAACTTATGTCAAATTCCTTGCCTTCCTAAGGAGGGAAGGAAAGAATTTGGAACTCAAAATTTTAAAAAGCAAATGGTAAAAATTGCTTTTCATATTTAAAAAAAACAAATTTTAAGATTCCCCTGTCATACCTGCCAAATTAGCAGAGTATTAAAAGTGATTTTTACAAATCTGGTGCTGGTTGGATTGTGAGGGAGAAAGACATCTTATTAAACAGTCAAAAGTAAGGGTGATAGAGGGGGCTTTGTCCCAGGACACCTGTATCTGGGAGTATTCGTCCTTCCCCTGAAAGTCCTCTAGCACCTCATGATTCTTTTCTGATTATTAATGATCCTCCCCTGTCCCAGTGACACTGTATTTAATAATTTGGGTTTTTTTTTAGTAACATTATATTTATTTTGTCTATGTAAATGTACTTGCTCTGTAAATATTTCTTCCCAGTAGAATGTAAGCTTCTGGAGGGCAGGAACTATTTTACATTTTATGGTTGCATTCCCAGTTCCTAGTATGTTATTCTAATGGGAGAAGGGAGATGTAGAGGGGATTGGGTCTGCATCTGTGATGGTGATGAAGATGTAAGGAAGTAAGGATCTCCCTTAAGGATGTAAGGAGGAAAGTCCTATTAATAAAGATCGGCACCTGATGGTGTGGAGAGTTACCCAAGGGAATTAAAAAGTCAACTACCCTGCCAGGGTCACAAAGCCAGGAAGTCCAATCATCTGCCAATCAGCATGAATTTATTAAGTGCTTGCTATGTGCCTTTAACCTCTGGGGAAACACAGAAAAAACAACAGCCCCTACTCAAGGAGCCCCCAATCTAATAGGGGAGACAACTTATAAGAGATCAGAACCTACAAGGTAAATACAGCCTTAGAGAAGGGCACTGACCCTAGGGCTGTGACCTTACTGCTTCCTGGCTTCCCTGGTTTCCTTCAAGTCTCATTTAAAGCCCCCCTTCTACAGGAAGCCTTCCAGGATCCGTTTTCATTCTGGAGCTTTCTCTTCAATCGTAGCTTGTTTATACAATTATTCGCATGTTGTCACGCTTCAGATTGTGAGCTTCTTGAGGGCAGGGACTGTATTTTGTCTTTCTTTTTATCCCCAGTGCTTAGCACAGAGCCTGGCATGTAGTAGGTACTTAATAAATCTTTATTAACTGACTGACTATATATGCATTATATATACAAATATATGTATATATAATAACTGTATTTCAGTATAATTGTTTTCCTTCACAATTCTATGTTTTGTATTTTATCCACTCAAACACATTTTTTCCGAGGAGGCTCATAACCTTCACCAGACTGCCTAAGGAATCCACGCAAAAGCTAAGAATCCCAGCCTGAAAGCAGGGAACCCCCCAGTCAAGGGTAGAAGCAGAGCAGCCTCCTGGAGGAGGTGACATTTGAGGAAAATTTTAAAGAAAGTTAGGTCTTTAATGGGCAGAGGTTAGGAGGGAGAATATTCTAGGCATGGAAAAGCCCATGCTTTTCACCCCTAAGTAGCTCATGCTCTGCCTGATCTGGGGCTTCACACATTTGCCGACCGAGCTGCAGTGGCACGCAGACAAAAGGGTTGTCAGGCTCATCCCCTGCTGTCTCACTGGCCATTCAACCATCAGCATCCACCAGACCTGGAAAGACTCAAATGCACCTGAGCCAGCCTTTTGTCTTTCTGAAGACATAGGAGCTACAATGAAAAAAAAATGAGCTGTTTAATGCTCTGAAACAATGAACCAGCTCCCCTGACCTCTGTTTCCATAGATAGTAACAGAAAGAAGTGCCTTCCCAGAAGAAGGGCAGAAATCAAAGTGAAGTACTAAATCTGACCTCTTTTCACCAGGTTAGCCTCCAATGCTCTGGTGGGGGCCACTAAGCCCTACTTTTTGTGAGCCACTAAGCATTCTCCTCACCCAGTGGCACTGAACTGACAGATTTGAAAATAGGAAACCATAGAGATGGTGAGATATAAGTCTCACCCACCCCCACACAGCAGAGGATGGCCACAGTTTCCAAAGGAATGGCTGACATCAACCAAACCACGGAATGGTTAGTGGGTCATAGGTAGTGATGTGTTAAAGGAGGGCATATATGGTTGGGGACTTTCATGGCCTAGATAACTGGGTCCTGGTGACTGCAGGTAGGAAGTTCAGAAACTGCTGCATCCTGTTGACACAGCCCTGTGCCCACTGGACAAGCAAGAAAGTAGAGATAAATGTAGCTAGAGGACATGATGAACTGATGAGGGCAGCCCTGACTCAAAACAAATTCTACCAACTCCCATATTTAGCCTTTTCTGACCCACTCAAGGTGAAGTCCAGGTCCCTTGTCAATCTTATATCTCCTAAAAAATCTGTGGGCCCCTATGGGGGTTGGGGATGCCTGGCTCTCCCATTTTCTGGGGGCCACAACTGTCTGAGTCAAAAGGTAAAGGTGGCAGAAAGGTTAAAAAGGTATTGAGTCATCTTGCACCCTTCTTATCAAGATAAGTGAACTTATCCACAGCATTCAAAATCTCTCCATTTGTGGTATGATGCTGGCTGGTGGAGAACCTCGGTTTCCTTGGTGTTAATTGTCAGGCCAGAATGACCACAAGTAGCAGAGAATTGAGCTGCACTCTTACATCTCAGCCTCAGAGGCTGCATTGAGCACACAATCATCTGCAAACAAAAAGTCACGCACCAACCCTCCCCCTACTTTAGTCTTGGCTTGTAGCCTTTTCAAGTTCAATAATTTACCGTCAGTGCAGTAGCTGACCTTGATGTTGTTTTCGTCCTCTTCAAAAGCATCTGACAACATAGCTGAAAGCATCATGCTAAAAAGCTTGGGAGCGAGCCCACAGCCTTGCTTCGTTACATTGGTGACTGGGAAAGTGTGAGAGCATCATCCACAATCCAGAACCCATGAAGCCAGGAAGACATGGGCTTAAGTCGCTCCTTTATGACCCTGGGCAACAATCAGAGACTCTGAGTTACAGAGTGGGTGGCTATGTGCTTTGGCAGAGGAAGTTTTCTCATCTGGGAGATCCCTGTACCAGGGATGAAAGTACTGTTCTAGGTCCAAAAACAACAACACACATGATGGGTTCCTGGGTCTATCATAAGATTAGTAGCTGGACAAATGAGGAAACTGAGACCCAGAGAGAGGATGAATCATAAAGCTAATAAATGGCAGGGCAAGGCTTGGGCCTGGTTCCTTCTGACCCAGTGCTCTTTCCACAAGGGATTTCCACAATAGGAATTCAGAAAAGGCTTGAGGTCACTATGGACTGGGGCAGTGGATGGAAATTTCTTGCAGAACAGGAGGCTTGAGCTAGGCAGGATTTGGATAAATGGCCATGAAGAAGGAGGACATTGTGGGCAAAGGGTAGGGTACCACGAGTGAGTTATATATGAGGAGGAGGAAAATGGGGATAACTGACATTTCTACTGCACTCTGTGGTTGCAATTCCATAGTTAGTTCATTTGATTCGCATCAATTTCTGTACCTCTTCTGTACTTCTACAGCAGAGGAAACTGAGGCTCAGAACAATCAGGAAGGATGACTGTGGGTGTGACACCTCCCTGATTCAGTAAATAGACTAGTACAGTAGGAATGTCGGTTACACAGAGGAGAGCAGAGACTGGGTTGGAACGGCAGGTGGGAATCAGGTTGTGGAGGCTAAACACCAGGCTAAATAATTTGGATTTTTTTTTTCCTGTGGATGAAGGGGAGCGAGCTCTTCCACTGCTGCTCAGATTCAGTCATTTCCTAAGTGGGGGAATGCTGGAGGTGGCTGGGAGCTGGTCACAGCTGAAGCTTGTTAGAACATCTGGGGAGTGAGGTTAGGCATAGAGGGTGGACAAGACATAGATAGATTGTGTCTACGGTCTACATCATTATCATGCCCCCTCCCCAACATCAATTGTCTCCCCTAGGATTTCGTTGACTGATGTTTTTGCCATTCCCACCCCTTCGGTACTTCTCCGCCCCGCCCCACCCCCTTCAGCTAGCTTTCTTTTGTGCTTTGCCTTTCCCATTTAAATTGTAAGCTCCTTGAGGGCTTTGATCTTTTTGTACTCATATCCCCAGCTCTTTGCCTAGCACACAGTAGGCACTTAATAAATGTTTACTGACTGACATCATCCTCTTCAGTCATTGACCATTAGCATCATGGAGTAGTGATGGCGTCCCAGACAGGAATAAGGAATTGAGAAGGGGCATCCGGCTTCAAGTTTGGGAAGGGAAGTGGTGAGTCTGGTTTTAAATGTGAATTGGAGATGATACCAGGACATTGGTGTGGGAAATGTGGAGCTGGCTGGAGCCCAGGAGAGACAAGTCTATGAGACCTACACAGAATCCTGTATTTAAACATAGAAGGATCTCGGACAACATCTAGTCAGAGGATCCTCTCCTTGAAAAGGTCCTTCATAGCCACTGAATCAAAGCCCATCATTTTATAGCCCAGGCAGCTGAGCCTCAGGGGGGTGATGTGATGGGTCCAGGGTCACTAAGTGCCCAAAGGTGGAATTCGAACACAGCTCTTTCCTCAGCACTCTCTACTGCACCCCACCGCATCTCATGCTCATTCTGTCAATCCACAAACATTAAGTCTTACCGGCTGCAGCGCTGCACTAAGTGCTGGTGATACAAAGACAAAGATCAAAGGCTGCTTTGGGGGAGGGGGTGGGGCGGCTAGGTAAATACATAGAGATTTCTGGGCCCAGGACGCTGGCAACTGGGGGCAGTAGAAAAGGGTTGAACTATGGAAATGTTGTTCAGTCGCTTCAGTTGGGTCCGACTCTTTGTGACCCCTTTAAGGTCTTTTGTTTTAGATTTTTTATTAATTTATTTTAAACTTAAATACCAAAATTTAAACACATTATAAGAAAAGGAAAAGAACCATTATAAACTTAAATACAAAATAAGAAAAGAAAAAAAGCATTGCCATGTGCACAGCAGAATGAATGAGAGGATTCAAAATATACGGTGATCAATTTCCACTTCCAGAAAGCCTATACAATAAATACCACACATTGTGTTCCCAGCGGTCCAGCTTTTCTTTGTTTCCTTGTAAGTTTTCTTTTGTTCCCTGCTGAGCACCTTTCACTTTGTTTTTTATCCTCCCCTTCCTCCCCCACCAAGAAGGCTACAATTGAGCTCATACATACACATACACACACACACACACATATATATATATACATACATATACACATACATATGTACCCTTACATACATATACATGTGATACCTGAGTAGCCAGCTATTGCCAGAAAAACCCTGCCCCCAGCCCCTAACTACAAACTCCAGTTTTGCATACTAAAGAGTGGACTCAGACCTTTTGGAGTCTAGCAAACGTCCCTGGGCTCCCATGACTTTTCCAAGGAATGTAAGCTAATTACCAGTAAAAGCCTGATGCAAAAGGGTCTCCCTTTATCTAATCGAATGGGTTCAGAGATGTCTCTATCCTGCGTCAACAGACTAAGCTGGAGCATCCTTTGGTCTGTCTATGGCCATAAAGGATGAAAGCCTCGGCCTTTGATATTATCTTGAATTATATGACCTCTGCCTTATCTTGAGCTTTTCCTGTGGGAGTTATGGCAGGTTGAAGACAGGGATCCTGGCTGGTACTTTCGGTTGATAGCTATCTACAATCTATTGAGGAGGTTCTTTTGATCATGGTCATAAAAGGTACAGGCGTGCTGAGTCTGTAAAATAATGTTTCAAGAGATAATTAACCACTGTACCCTGTATTCTCTATATAAACTATACATTCACTTCAATATGAGGTCATTTTGATTTGAGATGAATTCCCCGAATGGCCGCCAGCTAATAAATTCTCCATTTAAAACTTATACTCTGTGGAGTGTCTCACTCGCTTCTGGTATAACATACATATACTTAGATATCTATAATCATACTCATATATTGACATATACATTCATATGCATCTATGTAAGACCGCACTATACTGTTTCTCTGAGGGTGAATAACATCTTCCTTCATAGATCCAAGTCTTTCCATATTTTTCTAAGTCCACCAACTCATCGTTCCCTATAGCGCAGCAATATTCTAACCTTAGACTGTCTAGTTATTTAAATAGTCTAAAACAATATGGATTAATGTGACTGACATATCGTGTAGTTTCCCTATTTTTCTCTTTGATTAAATCTATTTTAGCTTTAACTTTGTCTGAGATTGGGATTACTACCTTGAGATGTTCTTGGCAGAGATACTGGAATGGTTTGCCATTTCCTTCTTCAGCTCATTTTACAGATGAGGAAAATGAGGCCAACAGAGTGATGTGACTTGCCCAGGGTTACAAAGCCAGTAAGTATCTGAGGGCAGATTTGAACTCAGGTCTCCCTGATTTTAGACTTGGCACTCTATCCACTGTGCCACCTAGCTGCCATGGGATATCAGGAGGGTGGGCTTGGAGACCAGCCTATACAAAACATGGAGGCAGAAGAAGGAGAGCCTATATGAGGAGTGGTCAGAAGACCAGTGTGACTGCAACAGAGAGTGTGTGAAGGAGAGTCATGGGCAGGCCTGGGATGGTATTCAGAAGTACAAAAGTGTTCATACCTTTGGATCCAGAAGTGCCCCACTACTAGGCATATGCCCCCCAAAAGCCAAGGACAGAGGAATGGATTCCTTTGTCCCAAAATTTTTATTGCAGCAAGATACAAGAAACAAGGGAAGTGGTATCAGTTGGGGAATCAGTGACCAAACTGTGGTACCTGTATGTAATGGAACATCATAGAATTGTGATTTCCTCTTCTTCCCTCTTCTCCTCCTCCTCACCAGCTGCCTTAGAAGCCTCTGCCCTCCTGATTTGTGACTGCCTGCTCCAACAACCATTTCAGGAGAAGCTCCTCGATGCCTCCCTTCACTCATGACTCTCCAGACCGTCTATCTCCTCCTCTCCTCACTCTCCTTCTCTTCTTTCCCTCCTCCCCACCCCTCTTCCCCCTCCTCCTCCTCCTCACTCTCCCTTTCCCCTCCTCTCTCTCACTCCCCCCCCCACTCTCTCCTCTTACTCCTTCCTCTCCTCCTCCTCTTCCTCTCTCTCCCCTTCTCTGGCAGTCACCTTGGCCCAACACAGGTACTTCTCCTCTGTCCCCAGCTTTCCAGCTTACATTTATTCATTGTCTGGTCCAGGGGCCCACACCGTATGTGTGTGTGTGTGTGTGTGTGTGTGTGTGTGTGTGTAGCAGACTGGAAGCCCAGTCTTCCTGGGTTTCTGTCTTTCTATCCACAATACCCCCACCTGCCTCTCAGACCACATCCTCATAGACACAATACATATGCTGAACTGGACTGGACTGAACTGAATTGAACTGAACCCAACTGAGTCATGGCATCTCTGGAAAGGCTTTCCCATGTTTGGGGCCAGGGGGCTGGGGAAAAGGGCAGGAAGTCCCTCCTGCCTGCCCTCCCAGGGCTACCTCCCCCCAGGGGAGGCCCCCCCCAGGAGGCAGTGGCCAGGCCCACCCTTAGCCCAGAGCTATGGCAGGCTTCTTCTTCTCTCCTCTCTGCCTCCCACAGAGCTGCTGTGGTTTTTTTTTAAATTTTTAATGAATTATTTTTAACATACATTTACTGAAATTTTGAGTTCCAAATTCTCTCCCTCCCTTCTGTCCCTCCCTTCCCCATTGAGAAGGCAAGCAATGTATCAATTATACATGTGAAGTCAGGTAAAACATATTTCTGTTAGCCATAGTGCCAAAAATGAGAAGACTGAGGAGCAGGGCAGTTAAGTGACTTCCCCAGGGTCACAGGCAGGATCACAGGGTTCTAGATTTAAAGCTAGAAGGAGCCTTAGAGGCCACCTAGCTCAATCTGCTCATTTACAAGTGGGGAAAGTGAGGCCCAGAGATGTTCTGTAATTTGCCAAAAGTCACACAGCATCAGGCAGATAAGTTGGGATTCGAATTCAGGGCTTGACCTACTACAGGATGGCAGAAGCCTAGATTTCAAGCCAAAGGAAACACAGCTGCCCTTGACTCTTTACAAGCATTTTGCAGCCATTGTCTCATGTCAGGGCAGTCATGTGAGGGAAGGACTTGAAGAATTATTGTCCCCATTCTACAAGTGAGAAAACTGAGACCTAGAGAATGAAGTGACTTGGCCAAGGTGACCCACCAAGGCAAGGGAAGAGTCAAGATCTGAACCCAGATCCTAGGATTTCCGATCAAGTTCTCATCCCATAATATCCTAAGGTCAGAGAATACAAGAAACAAAGGTCCCAGCAGCAACACCTGCAGGTTCCCTGTCCTGTATCTTCAAAAAGCACTAGGCTGGAAGTGAGAGGGGTTCAGCAGCCCCACCATGTGGGCCCATAAGTGTGTCATCTCCTCTCATCTGTAGAAGTGGGGGTGGGGGCCAGGGGCCTCCAACCTAAATAAACCTTCAAGGTTTCAAACCCTCCAGGTCTGAAATTGTATGTCTTACGTTCTAAGCCTTTCCCTGCCCTGACATTTGGTGTTCTAAGGTCCCTCTCTGATACTACTCCAACCCAGCCAAGCTGCATTCTGTGGTTTAAGTCAGTCAGACAGTTAAGAAGTATTTTATGAAGTACCTACTATGTTCCAAGCACTGGGGGTGGGAGAGGGACAAAGACAATGAATGAAGCACATTACCTCCTACAGTCCTTGTTCTATGGTCCCTCCAATCCCAGAAGTTTTATGTTCTGAGTCTCATTCAGTTCCTACATTGTCTGTTTTGTCCTGGAGACCCTTCCATTTGGAGAACTCTCTGTTCTAAGAACCTTCCCAGTTCTAACAGTCTCTGCTTGGAGCATGAGTTGGCCATAGCTTCTTGTGTTCTTGATTGTAATGACAAACTCAAGCCAACATTTCGTCAATATACCAGGGATGGATTACTTCAGTAATCTTGATGGCAGATGGTATGAATAGAACGAGCAAGGATGTGAAGAGGAAGCTAAAATCTGCTTGAGGTCTCTCTCCTAAATCAGCAGAGCTGGATGGGGGAAGGGAGCGTTGTGTAAAAGTGCTGTTCATGTTTGCTCATCTGGGCAGGAAAAAAACAAAAGGCTAGCCCCTCAGAGCATCCATGCATACAGCAAGGAAAAGGAACACCCCTTGGCAAGCAGCAAGGGTAAGAGGCTGTGAGCCCCCCTTGGACTGAATCTAAAATTGCAGTTATAAATTGGATCAGTGCTGAGCTGTGGCCAACCATGCTTAAAGCAGAGAACTCTAGAAGTGGGAAGGACTTTAGAAGGAAGGATGCCCTGGAAAGAGAACATACAATATCAGAACTGAAAGAAACCTAGAATATAGAACTTCTGAGTTAGGAGGGACCATATAAGGACTATGGAGGTAATGTGGTTCATTCTCTGTCCTAGCGTGGTGCCAACCACATAGTTGGAGGGTAAGAAACACTTGTTGATTGATTTAGAACAAAGAACACAGCCTGTCTGGGTTGGAATATTGGAGCCAGAAGGATCTTATAACAAAGAATATCAGGACCAGGAGACTGAATGAATGAGTGAGTGAGTGAATGAATGAATGAGTGAGTGAATGAATGAATGAACAAAAAGTATTTACCAAGCATTCACTATGTGCCAACCACTGTGTTAATCACTCTGGATATAATTATAAAAAAGCTTGGAAGAGTGACATACCCTCTCTGGAAGAGACGATAGTGTTGATTTAATTACTAGCCCCACAGCAAGAGTTGGGAAGGGGTAGGGCCAAGGTGTGAGTGCCATGGTATACCAGGAAGGTGTCAGTGAAGTGGCTGGAATTGACTAGACATAGTGAGCTCTCACTGATCAGGACAGAATAGCTCCAGAGACACGGGAGGAGACCGTGGCAGTGCTGGTGGCACCACTGGATGGTAGGAAGAATTCCGTGAAACATGGGCATGAGGAGGTCAGCTCCAGACTGTTGTAGGTATGAGCCACCCCTCAGTTCCAGGTCTATCATAATAGGGTCCAGTAGCAGGGTCTATCCCTATGCTCTTTCCCCTTTTCTGCAGACCAATCAGATGACAGCAAAGCTAAGCACAAAGAATCTTCATGCACAAACTATTCCAACCCATCTCCCATCCCCCACCAACCAGCCCCTAGAGCCCCTGATGTCTGCTCTGTAGCAGAGTACACAAGAGTTACTTGAACTCTCATTCATGCAGCTTGAGAGGAGAGTTCCAGGTTCCCAAGTTCTAGAATGTATCCTAGACAGAGAAAGGGGAATTTCTGGGCAGCTCCAGCCTTAGGGTTGCCTTTTTTTTTTTAGCAATGCCAAAGTCAAGAGTTTGGGGTTTCCAAATTGATAGAGAAGGAAGAAGAGATATATTGGGCCTTCTTCTAAGATTTCTCAGAGGTAACTCTGTGTGGGAGCAAAATAAGCCCAGGAGAAATGATTTGGGGAGCCGCCCCAACATGGAAGCCAATTGATGCCATCGCTGAGCTTGGGGATACTGGACCTCAGGTTACATTAGGGTTGTGCAAGTCTTCTTGTCTTGAGGGGCCATAGGTCTGTGTTGTCTGCATTGAAGGCAGAAGAAAGGGGTCACCTTCGGGAACTCACTGGCCACAAAGTAGTAGCAGATGGCATCCAGGCAGCAGTTGGTATGGGCAATAAAGGTGACTATTTTGAAGACCCCTTTGAGCCTGTCGTTAGATCCCAGGAAGAAGTGCAACAGGAGTGTTACGTGCAAGGGTAAGAAGCAAATGACAAACACAAGCAGACTGGCCAGCACCATGGAGACACTCTTGCGGATCTGTCTGACCTCAGATATCTCCCTTCTCTGAACCCTCAATAGGCTGGCCACAATCTGGAATGTACAGAAGACCAGGATACCTAGTGGAATAAAAAAGCCCAGCAGAGAAACTATTACCGCTGAAATATGGATCTCTGACTTCCTCCAAAAGCAGAAGGCACCATCTTGGACCTGCCATATGATACGAAAAGCCAGCATGCTAATGACCACAGCCCAGAGGAGTGCACAGACAATGGCCGCCCGGCCTGGGCTTCGAAGGACCTTGGCCTTCAGTGGGAACCTGATGGCCACATAGCGGTCCACACCAATTGCCATGGGGATGCTGATGCTCATGTATACATTGACAAGATAGATGGCCTGGGGCACCTGGCAAGAGAGATCCTCAAGGCAGCTGGCATGTGTGAAGTAGATGACAATGGGAAAGAGCAGGATCAGGAGGGTGTCTGCCACAGCCAGGTTGACCATGTATACCCGTGTCTCTGTCCACTTCCTCATCCTACAGCAAAAAACCCACAGGGCCAGGAGGTTGAGAGTGAGCCCAAAGATGAAGAGGAGCCCATAAAAACTCATGTAGATAGATGACTCTCCTGGGGAGCTGAAGGTTGAGTTGCAGCTGCTGGATTCATTCATTCATGCAGGAACCTACCCAGTGAGAGAAAAGCTCCATCATTCATTGTAATAAGAAAGATAATCACGATGGCAGCCAGCTTATTCACCTGTATAACAGTTCACAAAGGATGATAGCAACACAGCAACCTTTCCCAGGACAATTTCAACCTGAAAGGCTGAACTGAAAAACACCTAAAAGCACTCTCCTCCTCTCCTTCCCATGCGCCTTCTCCCTGGATCCCATTTCTCCTCCCCTTGTCTCCCCCTTCTTCTCCCTGGATCCTATTTCTCCTCCCCTTGTCTCCCTCCTTCCTTCTCCCTGGATCCTGGTCCCCATGCCTGGAGCCTCCGAGAGTCCCTGGGAGTGAACTGAAATATCTCTATGATCCCAGGAATGGTTCTGGTTGAGAAACTTGGGCTCATATCTGGTGCCCTTTCCCCCTTCAGAGGGAGAGCCAGCTAAGTGATTTATCCAGGGTTACAGATACCCAGTGGCAGAGACAGGATTAGAAGCCAGAACCTCTGACTCCATATATGGGAGACACTGGTTAATAGCTTCTTACTCCGAAGGCATTTTGGAGTCTCTCTTAAATTTTGTCCCATCCTAGATCTTCTCAGGTCCTCCTCATCCCTGGGAGGAAAGGAGGGAGGATGGGCAGGTACTCTTCTGCTGTTCAGCAAAAGAAGATCCTAATTTCAGAGTCTGAGTGATGGGATGATGCCTCGAATCCACTGGACATGGGAGCAGGGTGAAGGGCTCTAAATCTACATTCCACTGACTGTATGACCTGGCTAGGAGTCCACACACCACATCTTCCACCTCCTGCACTCCTTCCACTTCACCCCCAACTAAAGTATGGAAAAACAATGGCAGACTCTCTTTACTTCCCTCCCCTCTGCCCACTTTCCCTTTGGGGAATTTGTGCAATGCCCACACCATGAGAAAGCAGGTTTTAACTCACCTGGGATTTGACTGTGGGAATCCTGAGGGAGGGAGGGTCACAGGTCAAGATGTGAAAGGGATGATTCCAGAGGAAAACTGTTCTCACACAGGTAACCTGATCCCCCCAGCTCGGAACCCCAAGCAGTGATAGGAGCCAGAGGAAAGTGGGCCACAAACTGAATGCCGAAGCCTGGGCTCTTGGCTCCTCCAAGGGCTGATGGGAGTGGTTTCCTCTACATTGGTTGTGAGCTCGTTGGTGGTTGACAGGTGGGCGACAGAAATGCCTCAAAGAAGCTTTTCCTGTTCCTACTCTTTCCAGCCATCAGGGTACTCACTCCTGGTGACAGGGAAGGCAGAAGGTCCTGTGGTGAGTAAGAGAGTCTGGAGGGTTGCCAAACTGTCAAAGTTGGGGAGGAGAAGCCCTTAGTCAAGCTGCATGAATGGAAAGTCTGTGCTGACTTCATCTTGTAAACTTGGTCTGTGGTCTTCAAGGCTTTGACCAACCCTCCCCGGCAGATCAGACGCCCTCTGCTGACTGTGGCCAGATGTGCACACAGCCCAGGGGCCAGAGGAAATAAACTAGCCTAGTCCACTCAACAATTATTTATTATAAAATAAATAAAGAAATTGTTTGCGTTTATTCTGTATGTGCTTATATAGGGGCAGGTCACCTCCTTCAATAGAAGACTGGTTTCTGAAAGTGAGGAAATGTTTCATTTTTGTCGTTGTATTCCCAGGGCCTGGCACACAGCAGGTGCTTAATAAATGTTTGTTGATTGCTGATTGAAGGTCTAGAGATGGTAGAGACCTCACAGGTCATGTAGCCCAGCCCCACCATCTTACAGATGAAGAGAGAGACGCCTTGAGAGATGAACTGACTTGCCCAGGGTAGCTTAGGTAAGATCAGCAGAGCCAAGATTCAGACTCAGGTCCTAGGACCTCACAGGGTCAATGCACTGGTGACCTCTAATGACAGGGCAAAAAACAATATGCTTCTGCCACACTGGGCAGGCCATCCAAAGTCACAGTGGAAGAGGAAAGAGGGAAGACCCCCAATTCCCTGAGCGACTTTCTCTCACATTCCCTCTGTCACTGATGCTTGAAAATATTCTGTCAAAACTTTATAGGATCATAGGTCTAGAAGAGGTCTTACAGGTCATCTAGTCCAATCACATCATTTTACAAGTAAGGGAATAGAAAGCTCAGAAAAGTCCCATGAGGTAGTAAATGGCAGTGGAAGGATTTGAATTCAGGTCCCTCTGAATCCAAGACCACTGCACTATGTTGTAATTTTCTCAGTGTGGGAGGGATGCTGGCATAGGTTGTATGAGTCCCACAGTCCACTTGAGAGTACAACGTGTGAGCCTTTATTAGCTTAGAGCATCTTCCATGAGACTGTACATGCTCATTTTTCTCCTTGCCAAGGCACATGCACCCAGTGGAGAGGACACCCTGAGCTCCTTTGATGGGTCCCTGGTGGCTGGACAATTAGTTGACTGAGTTAATAAACCAGACTTATTAGAAGCACCTTCCCCTCTGTAGCCTCTAACAGATCTGAGGAGAAATAGCTCCTTCTATCTCTTTTGGACACTTCTCAAGTATCTTCTCTTCCTTGTAGTTCCTTATAGAGGAAGGTAAGGTGGAGCAGACCAGCTGAAAATGATGGCTTACAGCAGAAGCACGTGGCCATGGGAGGCATGTGCTAACTCACAGCCTGAGGCTAGAAGTTTCTAGCGTTCTTAGTTTCTGCTGTCTTTTTCTGCCTTTTTTATTTCCTTTTCTGGGCACAGGTCAGTAATTAATGATCCTGAGAAATGACTGCCTCTAGCTTTAATTGTTACTATATGTGTATATATATATGTATATATATACACACACACACACACACACACACACACATACATATACATATACATATACATATACATATACATATACATATACATATACATATACATATACATATACATATACATATACATATACATATACATATACATATACATATACATATACATATAATGTATATTTGAGTTCCTGAATTTGGGATTTGGGCATCAACTGACCAAAGGGAGGAGATTTCTGTAACAGCACAATTTTCAAAGACCATCACCATTGGGATCCTCCTCTGCCTAAAGGACTAAAGTAATCCATGTCTTGGTTGATCAGGACATCAGAGAGGAGGGAGGATTCCTTCTCTTTCCTTCTACCTCCACCAAGCCTCTTGCCCCCAAATAGCTCTATCAGCAATTCCTAAAAATCCCCCGTCAAAACTTCATAGGATTAGATTTAGAAACAAAAGAAGACTTTTTTTTTATTTTTTGCAATTATGTAAAACATTTCCATATTAGTCATTTTTTACAAGAAGACTAAAATAAAAGAAAAAAAAGAAAGAAAGAAAGTGAAAAATAGCATGCTTCAGTCTGTATTCAGGCAATAGTATGTTCCCTCATTAGTCCTTTGGGATTGTCTTATATCGTTGCATTGCTGAGAAAAACTAAGTCATTCACAATTCTTCATCAAGCAATATTGCTGTTACTGTATACAACGTTCTCCTGGTTCTGCTCACTTCACTTTGCATCAGTTCATATAAGTCTTTCCAGGTTTTTCTGAAATCATCCTGCCTGTCATTTCTCATAGCACAACAATATCCTGTTACAATCATATACCACAGCTTGCTTAGCTATTCCCCAATTGATGGGCATCCCTTTAATTTCCAATTCTTAGGCACCACAAAAAGAGCTGCTATAAATATTTTTGTACAAATAGGTCCTTTTCCCCCTTTGTTGATGTCTTGGGGTTAGACCTAGCAGTGATGTTGCTGTAATGCTCCCTGTATCTTCTCTAGTCCTACATTCTTCCCTTATCCATAAATCTGACAGATAAACAATTCAAAAGGGGACTTTGGGGGTTATCTAAACCAATTCCTTCTCCTTTTCCATATGAGGAAACTGAGGCCTAGAGAGACCAGCTGCATGTCACACAGCAAAGGCAGCCTAAGCCTCAGACAGCCTAGGTCTAACACAAATACAAAATATTGATCCATCTGTCCCAAAAAGGATCCTGAGTTTCTGGGCATAACGTTATAAGTTCCCTGTATTTATTCACACTCGATTTCAATTGCGTTGCATCTTCTACAGTTTCTGTATAAGGAAATACATGTATACATGTATAGAGGAAATACATGGCTGTTCTAGAATGATGTCCATCTTGTACATTGAGTACTTTTCTATTTATTCAATATTTTTAGATCAGCAGAGCTCGAACCACAAACCCTCTCCCCACCTCCACCCTCCCCCCCCGCCACCCCAAGACCACACACATTCTGACTGCCCCGCTCCCCAGCCAGCCCCACTCCCCGCCAACTCCATCCCCACCCCCCACCCTCGTGCAGGGCAAGATGGACTTCCATGCCCCACTTCTGTACATCCTACTGCTCAGCTGCATGCAAAAACTTCCCTTTTTTTGAACATCTGTTTTCAAAACCCTGAGTTCCAAATTCTCTCCCCCCTTCCCTCCCCCCCGCCCAAGAAGGCAAGCAATTCCACATAGGCCACATGTGCGTCATCATGAAAACCCTTTCACAATACTCATGTTGTGAAAGACTAATTATATTTTGCTCCTTCCTATCCCATCCCCCTCCATTCAATTTTCTCCCTTGACCCTGCCCCCCTTCAAAAGTGTTTGTCTTTGATTACCTCCTCCCTGCATCTGCCCTCCCCTCCATCGTCCCACCCCCTTCCATCTCCCTCCTCCTTCCCCAATGCGGGGCAAGACACACAATTGAGTGTGCATGCCACTCCCTCCTCAGGTCAACTCCCACAAGAGCAAGATTCACCCACTCCCCCCCAACTGTCCCCTCCTCCCTCTCCCTCCCAGAACTGCCCTTTCTTGCCACTTCCATTCAAGATAATTTACCCCACTCCATCTCTCCCCCTCTCCCCTCTCAACACATTCCCCTCTCATCCCCCAATTCGATTACATTTTTTTAGATATCATCTCTTCACATTCAACTCACCCTGTGCCCCCTGTCTTTCTATATATGTGTATTCCCTTCAGCTACCCCAGTACTGAGGTCTCATGAATTGTACACATCTTTCCATGTAGGAATGCAAACAAAATAGTTCAACTTTGGTAAGTCCCTTTCGATTTCTCTTTCTTGATTACCTTTTCATGCTCCTCTTGATTTTTGTGTTTGAAAGTCAAATTTTCTATTCAGTTCTGGTCTTTTCACTGAGAAAGCTTGAAAGTCATCTATTTTATTGAAAATCCATATTTTGCCTTGGAGCATGATACCCAGTTTTGCTGGGTAGGTGATTCTTGGTTTTAATACTAACTCCATTGACCTCTGGAATATCGTATTCCAAGCCCTTCGATCCCTTAACGTAGAAGCTACTAGATCTTGTATTATCCTGATTGTGTTTCCACAATACTCAAATTGTTTCTTTCTGGCTGCTTGCAATATTTTCTCCTTGATCTGGGAAAATCTCAGTTTTGATTGTCTTTATTTTTATATAAGTCCAAAGTCTTGGCCGGCCCAGTTAGATAAAGCTTCCCAATTAACAGTGATTCTGAAAAGAGGAAGAGGGGATTTCCCCTCTCCCTTCTCTCTCCTGCACCCCCCCCCCCCACCATTAACACTTCATAGAATAATAGAGTTAGAAGTCATCTGGTCCAACCCCTTCTCCTTGTCCAGATCAGGAAACCTAGTTCCAGAGAAGTCAGGTGGTTTGCTGAACATCACACAGGTAAGACAGCCTAAATCCAGGGCAACTGTCCATGGTAGCGTACTGCCCTGTTCCTTTGGATTCGACATTACCCTCTCCAGGCTCTACTTAAAACAGACCCTGGGGAGAGCAAAACATTCAGAATCAGAGAATCCTGGAGTGTCAGAGCTGGGAGGGACCTTGAAGGTTCTTAAGTCCAACCCCCCTATTTTCCTGATGAGGGAGCTGTGGCCTCAAGAGGGGAAATCGTTTGCCCAATGTCACCTAGCTAGGAGGCATCTGAGACAAAGCCAAACTTAGATTTCTCCTGCTCCTAGGGCTGTGTCTGAATTCACCCCACACTCGATCAAACAACCTAATTCAGAAAGAAATGGAACAACCTTAGAAGAGTGCCAAATGTCTGTGCAGCTCCACAAAAGGGTTAAAGCACTTAAAGTGGGTTGGAATTCCAACCCTCACATCCTGGATAAACTTCCAAGATGTCCCCACTGGCCCAGGGGAACCCATTAAGGCCCAAATGTCTGTACAGCTCCCCAAAAGATTAAGCACTTAAAGTGGGTTGGAACTCCAACCCTCACATTCCAAATGAACCTCCAAGATGTCCCCCCTGGCCCAGGAGAACCCACTAAAGGAGGGCATGGCATCACTGAGCTGGGCTCCATCTTGAGGGCCCTGCCCTTAGGGAGTCAGGAGGTAAGCAGAGATAGCCCTTTTACACCAAACTTCACACAGGTCCCCTTAACTGGATTGCAATGCTTGGGAATTCTCTGAGGCTACCTCCACTTTTCCTTGCTCAGGGAGGCCTGGGTGGTCAGTGCTTGGGCTGCCTTGAGTCTGACTCTGGAGGAACTTGGGCATGCCTAAGAATACCCCTACTTCTTCCTGGAACTCCTGGGCCATAAAGTAATATCCCGTGGCATCTAAGCGGCAGTTGGCATTGGCAAGGTGACAGAAGTGACCACATGCTGAACAACAGGGCAGGAGGTCCCCACATACTCAGTCATGAGCTTGGCCAATAAAGCCACATGCTGGGGGAGGAAGCAGACCATGAAGTTGACCAGATTAGCTGAAACCATGCAGAGAGCTTTGTTGATCAGCCTCCTGTCCTGGACTGGCACCTGTGCCTTTTTCCTGACCAGGTTCTGGAGTACCCGCACGGAGCAGAAAACAAGGACCATGAGAGGGATGAAGAACAGGACCAAAGAGAAACAATGGCCCAGATGCCCCAAGTCTGACTCTTCCCAAAGCAGAAGTTCTGGCCGTCTAGCTTCTGGGTAGCCGGTAAAGAAACCAGGCAGATGACGAGCAGCCAGAGGAGAACACAGGTGCCCTCAGCCTGACGGGGGGAGCGCCACATCCTGGCCCACAGAGGATACTGGATGACAGCATAGCGATTGACAGTGATGGCGCTGATGACACATGCTCATGTAACCGTTGATCAGGTAAATGCTCTGGGACACTGTACACAGCAAGTCCTCCGAGTAGTCCCTGACTGTCGTGTACAGGACCATGGGCAGGCTCAGCAGGAGGCAGCAGTCTGCCCCAGCCAGATTGACCATGTACACCCGGGTTTCTGCCCACTTCCTCATCTGGCACCAGAACACCCAAAGGACCAGGGCATTGAGGACAGTGCCCAGGACCAGGAGGACAGACAAGTACAGAATGGTGACAGTCTGGGAGAAGTCACTCCTTGTGGTACTGCAGTTGGGTGGATTCATCTGGACTGCCAATGACTGAAACCCCATGATACCCAAGCAGAAAAGAACCCTGTGTGAGAGAGAACATGAGAAAGCTGTTACTGGAGGGAGCACCAAGGGGCAGAATGAGCCAGGAGGCTAGGTGCTGCCACTGACTCTGTGTGTGTGCGCGTGCGTGCGTGTGTGTGCGTGTGTGTGCGTGCGTGCGTGTGTGTGTGTGTGTGTGTGTGTGTGAGAGAGAGAGAGACAGACAGACAGACAGACAGAGACACAGAGACAGAGACATAGAAATAGAAACACAGAGACAGAGATAGAGACACAGAGACTGAAACAGACGAGGACTCAGAGATAAAGAGAGACAGAGACAGAGAGACAGGAGGACAGACAGAGTGACCTCAAGCTTCATGTCAGGAGGGCCTTCAGTTTGAATCCCACCTCCCATGCTGACTCGTTGTGTGACCATGAGCAAGTCATTGTCTCTCTTTGTGCCTTGGCTTCTGTGTCTGAAAAACGGGCATAACAAGACCGGAAGGAAGCAGCTGCCTCCCAGAGACACTGAGCTAGTGTTTGTAAAGTGCATTGTAAGAATTCCACCACTGAGCCAACGGCAGTGACGATGATATTGGTGATGATAATGATGGTGACGATGCCGGCTTCAGTTTCCTTAGACCCTTGGCATCTAAAGCTCTTCACAACTTGGCCTCTTCTCATCTTTCTGGTTTCATTGCACCTTCCTCTCCACTCAAACCTTTTCAGTGACTCTGGCCTACTTGTGGTGGCTTGAAGGAGACTCCTCTTCTCTCCTCTCTGGGCCTTTGACCTAGCTGTTTCTCATGCTTGGGATGCCCCTCCTCTCCTCTTTGCTTTTCAGTTTCCTTGGTCTCCTTCCAGACTCAGCTCCAATACCGCCTCCTCCAAAAGGCCTGTATGCCCTGCTCCCACCTGCTAGTGCCTTCCTTTCTCAGAACGCTCCTCATCTACCTTGTATATACCTGGTGTTTACCTAGTTGTTTACATGTTGGCACAGGCTTGGAGTCAGGAAAGTCACGAGTTCAAATCCAGTCTCAGACCTCCACCTCTGCCTCAGTTTCCTCATCTGTTCAAATTAGAATAGTAATAGCACCTGCCTCCCAGGGTTGTTGTGGGGATAAAAGGAACCAATATTTCTAAAGCACTTTCTTCAAGTACCAGATAAATGCTTGTTATGACAGTGATGATGATGGTGAGGGTGGTGAGGGTGAGGATGGTGAGGGTGAGGGTGAGGATGATGATGGTGAGGGTGAGGATGGTGAGGGTGAGAATGGTAAGGGTGAGGGTGGTGAAGGTGAGGAAGATGAAGGTGAGGATGATGATGGTGAGGGTGAGGACGGTGAAGGTGAGGATGGTGAGGGTGAGGATGATGATGGTGAAGGTGAGGTTGGTGAAGGTGAAGATGGTGAAGGTGAGGATGGTGAGGATGATGATGGTGAGGGTGAGGATGGTGAAGGTGATGACAATGTCTCCCTGGCTTCCAAGTACTGCTCCAGCTCTAACTCTATGAGCCTATGACCTGTGTGACCCTGAGGTGCTATGGTGGGAGTGGAAAAAAACAGGAGTAGATCTTATGGTATAAAAGGTCCAAAGACAGTCTCTTGGCTGAGGATCCAGGAGGCAGCAGCCATTTGGAGAGGAGGAAGGCTGTTTGAGGGAGGCTTATGGCCACTGCTCACAACCTCAAATGGACTCTGGGTAGTTTTCTCTGCTCATTATTTCCTGAAGGTGAACCTGGGTTCTCCTATCAGACCCTGAGCTCAAAAGGGGCTAGACATGTGACCCAACTCCTATTTTCCCCTGGCTTCCCGCCCCCCCCACCTTGGGCACAGACTTACTAGATCGCCTTTATTTAAAAGATGGGGAAACTGAGGCTCAGAGAGAGGTGAAGTCATTTGCCTGAGGTCACAGAATTACTCCACATCCTGGGTCTGAAGCAAGAAAGGCTCTGATGGATTGTCCAATTTAACTCCTTCATTTTACAGTTGAGGAAACTGAGGTCAATGGAGGTTAAGTGACTTTCCTAAAATCACATACGTAGTAAGAGCAAATGAGAGACTTGAACTCATGTCCTCTGTTTCCAGAGCCAGTGTTATTAATAGCAAGTACTATTATTATGTGGTAAGGTTTACAGATACATGCTAACTCAACAACCCAGGAGGGCAGGTGCCATTATCATCCCAATTTTACAGATGACACAGGTTAAGTGACTCACCCGGGGTCACACTCCTAACAAGTGTCTGCATGTAGATTTGAACTCAGGTCTTCTGGACTCTGAGTTCAAAGTTTTGTCTGCTACACCACCCAGCCACCTCTATCCCACACATTCTCACTCTTCAATTCAGTTGCTTTAATGGGCACTTACTGCTAAGCCTCCACATCTTCTTGGAAGAGGTGGGGGACTGTGGCTGTGGAGCATTGCCTACAGTGTGCAGTTTGGTTGATGTGTTGGTTAGTTTTGCTGAAATGTTTTTTTCTCTTCCTTTTTTATTCTTTGTTATAAGATCTGGTTCCTACATGGGGGAGGGGATGGACATATCAGGATATGAAAAATAATTCTTTTTTTTTACAAAATGTAGTTTCTACAACGTTCAAGGAATGGGGATACAAAGATAAATCCATTATAGACTCTCTTCTCAAGAGCCTTACCACGTATGGGTGAGAATCAGACCTTCAGACCCACCCAAAGCCAACAGACTTCACAGTCTCATTGCCAGCCCAGGGAAGCCTTAAATGCTTGTTGATGGGTCAATTGATCGATTTATAGAAGCGGAGTTTTGAGAGTCAAGACTGTCTTTTTATCCCTACTGTCTGGCATAGTAGGTGCTCAATTAAGGCTTCCTTGCCTGATTGGTTGATTGGAGCCCCCCAGGAGGAAGAAAGTCCAAATTCAGCTGGGTTCCAAACCCCAGGGACTGGTGCCTTAGCCCGAGCCCCATGGAGACTGCGAGATAAGAGAAGGGGGTACGTTCCCAGAAGCATACTCAGTTCCCCTCCTTCAAGTTATCCATACCCTCCAATGGCCATATATTAGGAAGGCAGAATTTATGATTTAAAAGAGAATCTCATATGTGCCTAAAAGGTCCGGAACCGCAGGATATAAGGAATTCTCTAGGCAGAAGGCAGGAGAACTAAAGCATGTATTTACACTCCACAGTAACAAGCCCACAAACCAGCGTCCCCATTTTGATATTTTCATCAAAAGCTTCCAGGCCCAATAAGTCCGCCTCACAAGGGTAACCAGGAGGCCACAGAGAAGTGAGATAGTATAAGGCAAAATCGTATACATGCTTCCCCTCTGCGGTAAGAAGATTACCCACTGGCCTCCAGTCAGCTCTGCTACCGGCAGCTCAGCTTCGGCTGTAGGCGTCTCTGGCTCCAACCGGAAAAGGAAAAGGAGATCTTCAAGCTGTCCTCTCCCCTCTTATAGAGTTTTTGACATCATCTAAGCACCACCTGAATGACCAGGGCCTGTTGGTTCTTGACTTGGCCCCTCCCCCTGGCGTAGACCAGGTTAACACACCTCCCCTCAGCCAGCCCCATGACTCATCACACAGGAAGTTCTCTGATTCCTGGCATGGTCGCTGGGCTTCCTGCCCCGGAAGAGCAAGCCCCAGTGTACAGGGAAGCTCAATGAGGTAAGCTGAGTCATTCAAAGAAAACAAAGTCCATTCTGGTTACAGGCCAGTCAGTCAACAAGTATTTATTAAGCACCTACTATTTTCTAGGCACTGTATTAAGTGCAGGAAATACAAAGAAAGACAAAGACAGAAATCCTCAAGGAATTCATATTCCAGTGTGGTAGACAACATGTGAACAACCAAGCACAAATGAGATGTATCCTGTGTCAATGGGAGTCAGTACCAGAGGGAAAGGGCTAACATTAAGGAGGGCTGGGAATAGAGTCTTGGAGAAGGGAGGACATTTGTTAAGCTTCGGAAGGAAGCCCCCCACCCCCGACAGAGGCCTTGGGGGCGGCCAAAGAAAATGAAGAGAGCTGAGATATGGTTTGCTGTGTATTGCAAATAGCAGAGGGCCAGTGTCATTAAATCATTGTAGGGTACTTGGAGGGGAGGAAAGTTTAAGAAGATTGGAGAGGTTGGGGCAGGTTGGGTTCTGAAGGGCTTGAAAAGTCTAACAGAGGAGTTTATATTTGATTCTGAAAGGAATAAAAAGCCATGGGAGTTTATTGGATAGTGGCATGACCTAAACTCATAGTTCCAACTATAGCACATTAGTGTGCCTTTCCCCCACAACTCTCAATTTTGTTTTTAGTCCTATTTACCAATCTGATGGGTGTAAGGTAGAATTTGAGATGCTTTAAATTGCGTTTCTCTGATCATTAGTGATCCAGAGCAAAAATATAAACACAGACTGCAGCTCATGCAGTCTGAACCAGATTAAAATGCATTGGGGAAATGTTTAAGAAAATAAATAAAAATACAATAGAACATAGATAATGTTAATATATGGTTTTCTAAATCAACATGCAGCCTGCAAGAATCCTTATGTACAGTTTAGTGGCCCCTGTTTTTATTTGAGCTTGATATCACTGATTTGGAGTACCTTCTTTATATGTTATTGATAGTTTAGATTTCTTTCTTTGAAAATTGCTTGTTCCTATCCTTTGAACTCTTGTCAATTGGGGAGTAGCTCTTGTTCTTATAAATATGTATCAGTTGCTTATGTATTTTGGAAATGAAACCTTTATTAGAGAAACAGTGAAAAGATTTTTTCCTACTTAAGTCTTTTCCTCCTAATTTTAGCTACATTGGTTTTATTTGTGCAAAAAATTTAAATTTTATATGATTTAGATAGTCCATTTTATCTTCATTATATATAAAGCTAGCTCCAGTATCAGGTGATAAGACTATCAGCTTCTGTGCTCTTTGCTTGATACAATCTGTATTTTCTCCCTTGCTCCTCTTCCTTTCCTCTTACCCAGATCCCAATTACAGATTCTTACATTTTCTTTCATTCCTTTGAAATCCCTCTTAAGGATACTTTTTCCGAGGTTAGCATTTGTTTTACTTATGATTTACCCCTTTTACCCACTTATTCCCTTCTCTCTCTTCTTGTTCCCTCTTATTTCTCTCGAGTTGAATGCATTTCTGCACCAAAATCTCTGCTTATGCATCGTTTCTTTGATCAGTTCAGGTGAAGTTCATGTGCTCCTTTCATCTCATTCCTCCTTGTTTGTACTGAATTGGTTTTGTTGTTTGATTTTTTTGGAGACCACATCTCCCTAGGGTGGAAGTGCAATGGCCATTCACAAATGCTGATCAGCACACAAGATTTGACCTGCTTCATTTCCAACTTGGGCTAAAGCAGCTTGGTGGTCCCCTGCTCCACAAGGTTCACTCCCCTGGGACTTCCGTGCTGACACCAGATCACCTTCAGCCCTCCAGTAGCACAGACTACAGGCATCTGCCACCACAGTTGGCTTGTATGGATTTCTAATGCACACTCTGCTTATATGCAATAGCAAGTTTTCCCATCCTTCCTCCTATCTTACCTAGTATATTCCTTTTCCCTTCCCTTTCCTTCCTTCTTTTAATATCATCAAAACCTAACACAGCCACTCCCAGAATTCCCACTGTATCTTATTTAACTCTCTCAGTGAACACTAGTAACCTTAGGGCTATGTGGGGACAGTGGTATTATCTATTAGAATATAAATGCTGCAGCCTTGAATAGTCTCTTCTGGTTGGTCACTCACACTTACCTCCTTATAGTTTCCCCCCTACTCACTTCAAATAGTTACGGTCATATTCGGGGACCTGACCAAGGTAGTATGGGGTTGGGCGGGGCACAGAGAGGTGAAGGTAGGGAAGGAAAGGCTTTCTTCACACCTTGGCAGCCCCTTCTTTGCCTTACATGCAGTCACCAGAAGCCAGTCATCAAACTCAAGTGCAGAGAATTGTCTGATATAGTAAAAGTGACAGCGATCACTTTTCTACTTGGGAAAAGGAAAGAAAGAAATCACTTTCTCTCTTCCTGACTAATTAAAGAAATTTACTCAGACAGAAGGGACAAGGCAGACATAGGGAAAAGAAAGAACCAAGTCAACAGTGGAGAAGCTAATCCTGCCTAGTGACTATTAGAGGGAATCGAGTCACAGAAAGTCAGAGACAAGAAGGGTTCTTGGAAGTCCCCTAGTCCAGCCCTCTAATATTACAGATGAGGAAACTGAGGTCCAACCAGATGAAGATACTTGGCCAATATCACCCAAGTAGCAAGCAAGAGCATAGAATTTAGAGGTGGAAGGGACCATAAAGGTGATTTGTCTCCATATTTTAGAGATAAAGGAACAGAAGTCCAGACAAGTGAAGAAACTTGCCCAATGTGACATAACTTGTGAGTTGTAGAACCAGGACACAACTCAGTTTTCCTGGAGCCCTGCCCTGTGCTTTTCCCCAGACCGAGCTTCGAGGAGCTCCAGCCTTTCCTTGCCCTGATAGAATGGCTCAGCAGTGTCTTCTTACTCCCTGATCAGGGCGGTGTCTGAGATTCTCACACCTCCATTCATTCAGAGAAAGGGGTCCCCTTACCGTTCAGTGCTGATGTCTCCAGCTGAGAAAAATGAGGCTCTCTTTAAGCAGGAACCATAAAGCCAGGTCTTTGGGCAGCTTCCTTGCCTGTCCTCCCCACCTCCCCAAAATGACTGGCCTGAGTCCAAGAATGGCCCCTGGCAGCCCCTCTGCCTTGTGGTGTCCAGCAGCTCCCTTCTGCTGCTCTCACCTTCATGTGTCCTGCCACCAGGAATTAGTATGTTTCTAGGTAAGGATGATCATTTCAAACATCCTGTCCTGACTGCAGGGTTATTTCTGTCATGGATGCTAGTCACAGCTGAAGCCCCTGCCCCTTTCCCACATCCCCATCCTTTCTGGTGGTCTGAGGCTGACACCTCTTCTGCTTTCCTATATCCCTAGGCTTGGCATCTCATGCAGCTTCCTTCCAGGCTGCTCAGATTCTGTGAGCAGAGCCCAGTTTAGCTGCAGGAGGAGAAAGGGAAGGTGTACACACACACACACACACACACACACACACACACACTCAGACACCACTGAAGATTCCTCTTTTACCCTTAGAGTATAGAGATGGTATCACCAAATCCCTCTTCCCTTATCCACCCCCACCCCTCACCCCCAATGCCACCACTTATGGGAAGCCTTTACTGATCCTGATCTCAGGAGAATGTAATCTACCTGAGGGCAGGGACTACCTTTAACTCCTCATGATATTCCCAAGTCCCAACTGTGATGACTGACATCTAGTAAATATTTAGCTAATATTTTCTGAATTGAATCAGACTGTTGGTTTGTATCGTATCCTAACATGGTAAAGGCCTGGCTCTGATGCAGACCAACTGAGTGGCCTTGAAGAAGTCAGTTTTGTCTCTTGGTTAATTTAATAGATTTTGCAGCATAGAACTTTCTGGGGCATGCTTTAATTTGCTATCAATTGTGCACACCTAAAAGTGAAGGAAGAATTCAATGGCCATAAATGTGAAAAGGCTGCTATCACTAGGGACTGGGAGGGATTACAAGTGATGGGGAGCCCAGGGACTCCCAAAGATTTATTTGGATGCGGTGTGTGTGTGTGTGTGTGTGTGTGTGTATGTGTGTGTGTGTGTGTTGGTGCACTTGCACATGTATACTACCAGACGAAGAACTCTGAAGGCTGGAATCTTGCTTGCTGTTTCACCTTCAGAGTCTAGAAGAAGGCTGGGCTCGGAGTACATGCTAATGATGAATTTGATAATCTGTTCAATCTAAAACTAAGAGCTATTGGACTGCATCTCTGCCCACTTCCTAGGACCCAGCCCAGTTGATTGGTGGCTGAAGAAGGGCACATCAGCCTGCTCTGTCTCCTGGCTGGCCAGAGATCCCAAGCCACATTCCAGCTCCACATTGCATTTAGCCAGGCTGGCTCCTCATCTACCTGCTGCCACTGTCCCACTTGTAACCTCAGGCCCACACCCTCTTGCCTGCCCTGGGATCTTCCCTTCTTTTTCACAGGTCTTCGTGTACTCTTTTCCCTCTACCTAGTCTCCCCAAACCACTCTCATCTCTTTTCAGTCTCTTGTAAAGATCAGCTAGAGCAAATCATGCTCAGTTAATTCAACTATAAAATGAGGATAATAACAGCACCTACTTCCCAGGGTTGTTGTGAGCATCGAATGATGAATATTTGTAAAGTGCTTAACACGGTACCTGACACATAGTAGGTACTCGTTAAATGCTCGTTCCTTTCCCTTCTCCTTTAGGGCCTCTTCCTGCTCTAGATCCTATGAAAAGACCCTTATACAGTATAAACACAAACATCAGCACTTTAAAACCACATTTTCCCCTCCCTCCTACGTCCTCCCTTATGGCGGGGGTGGGGAGAACCATTATAACAAATATCCATGGTCAAGCAAAACAAATTCCCCCATTAGCCATATCCAAAAATGTGTCTTCTGTCCCCTGAGCCTGTCCCTGATCAGGAGGTGGGGAACAGGCTTTATCCTGCATCCTCTGGAATCACGGTTGGTCCTTGCCTGGATCAGTTTCAGTCATTCAAAGTTGTTTGTGTTAACAATGTTGTTGTTACTGTATCATTGTTCTCCGGGTTCTGCTCGCCCTGCTCTGCATCCATTCATCTAAAGCTTCCCAGGTGTCCCTGAAACTATTTCTTTCATCAATTCTTACAGCCCAGCGATATCCGTTACACTCATATTTTATAATTTGCTTAGCCATTAAATAAATGGGCCCTCCCTTTTGTTGTTGTTTTTCAGTCATGTCCCCCTCTCTATGACCCCATTTTGGGTTTTCTTGGCAAAGATACTGGAGTGGTTTGCCACTTCCTTCTCCAGAACATTTTAAAGATGAGGAAACTGAGGTAAACAGCCAGATTTGAACTCAGGGAGAAGAGTCTTCCTGACTCCACATCTCGCACTCTATCCATTGCGCCCCGTCACTTTCCATTTCTTTTTTTGCAACTACAAAAAGAGCTGCTATAAATATTTTCCCTCTTTGGTCTTTTGGGGTTTCAGTCTAATCAGAATATTGATAATCATGATAATCAGCTTAATCATGGTAAGTTACAGGGTATGCACTGTTCAGTACATTTTTACAGCCCTTTTTATGTCATAGATGGTTAAATTGAGCCTCAGAGTGGGGAGATGACTTAGATCGTAGATTTAAAAGGCAAAAGGATCCCACAGGAAATTTAGTCCAACCTTCTCATTTTACATAAGGAGAAATTAAGGCTCAAAGAAGAGAAAGAGTCTCAGGTCATAGCTCTAAAACTGGAAAGGACCTCAGACAGCACCTAATCCAACCCTTTCATTTTACAGATGAGGAAACAGGGCCTAGAATGTTTATGCTCAAGGTCACATAGGTAGCAAGTGGCACTGGAACCCAGGGCCTCTGGCATCTTGTCATAGATATGTGAGCCACCTCTCTCAGTTTTATGTTATATGAAATCTTGATTGGCCATTTAAATCTTCATTAAGTCTTCATGAGATTGCCCTCCAACCTCAGGCTGATCCCAATCTATTAATCATCAGTGGTTTTCTCCCTCTATCCAGTCCTGCAGCCCTGAAGCTGCCAAACTTGTCTCATCCAGTTCATATATCTCCATCCTTCATGAGAACAAAGCATGAGAAGACTTTGTCAGGTTCTCTAATGGCCCTCTCCAAAGAGGAAAATGAAGTTAGTGTGGCATGATATGCCAAGCACCAGCTCCAAGGTGATATGTTGGGATAGGAAAGGGGTGGAAACTAGAAATGATTTCGAAGTTACCACTGCCCTACCGCCTCCTTCAGTGAGGATTGAGGATTGTGGTAACTCATGATCTTTATAGTTTGTCTCTGAGAACATTTGCAAGAGTTTCTAGGAAGTCACTCTGGAAAGTGTGGCATTAACCTTGATAATTGGAAGGAAATCTTATTTGAACTGTTGCTGCTGGGTTGCTAGGGAAATTTCATCTGGGTGTGTAGTGTATGTGTGTATATGTGGGAGGAATTACAGCCTTAGTTCACTGGTTCCCACCCCGTGGTCTTTGAACCCTTGCCCTTCCCCACCCTAGGAGTTATTGCAAGTGGTCCATCTGTTTAAGTCAGCAAATGTTATGTGAACTGAATAAACACTTGGTCTCCCACATCTACATGTTACTACTCTACATGTCAAATGTGGGGAGGTGTTGGTGGGCTTTAACTCTCCAATGGATCTGTGATGCAAATGGGGAGGTCCTCTCAATGATGCATTTCACGATCCTTGTGGGCAACCCCTGTCCATGTGCTCCTATGAGCTCACCATGGGGAACCACCCAACACTCACTTTTTCCTGACATTGAGAGGGCATGAGGGGAATGGCTTAACAAATTATGGTAAACGAATAGGATAGCATACTACTGTGCTGTAAGAAATAATAAAAGAGATGGTTTCAGAAAAACTTGGAAAGATTTATATGAACTGATACAGAACGCAGTTAGCAGATGCAGGAGAACAATTTATATAGTAACAACAGAATTGTAAAAAGGGACAGTTTTAAAAGACTTCAGAATGCTGAACAATATGATCACCAGACCTGATTGGCTAGAGCACTCATGATAAAGCCTGCTATCCACTTCCTGAGTGAGAGGTGATGGACTCAAAGTGTAGAAAGAAACACACATTTTTGAAAATGGCCAATAGGATTTTTCTTTTGCTTTTCTTTTGCTTTTACAAGGGTTTGGTGTTTGCTTTTTTTTCTGGAGGTGAAACAGCGACTGTTTGGTTATTCATCTCTTGTCCCTTGCTTTTACCATGTGACCAGCTCATCTTTTCTCCTTATCATGAATTGCTCAACATTGTAGTTCACAGAATGCCAATTCTCGTCTGTGTTTCTGAAGTTTGACTTTCTTGTCAATTACAAGATATTATTAGACAATGACGATGGTACAACTTTTATTAGATATTATTAGATAATGATTATTAGGTCAATTTTTAGATAATGATGATGGTACAACTACTATCGTCAATCACGTTCTACTTTCCAGCTGACTAGAAGCTCCTTGCAGGCAGGAACTGTTTCCTTTTTTATCTTTGTATTTCCAAGAACCAGAATAGTGCCTGGGTACTGGGAGGTACTCAGTAAATCTGTGCTTCATAAATGTCATGTCACTCTGGAATGTCTCAGCTCCTGGGGCCTTCTCATCCTGTAGCTTCCATCCACCTTAATAGCTCTCTTCTTCCACTGATGAGTTCGTTCCAGGGTCCTCCATTCTGGGAAAAGTCCCCAGCTGGCTACATTTCATTCCCTGCTGTCTACGGCTCTGACTTTTCAGACGTCACCACCCGGTACCCTTGTAGGTAGC
Organism: Trichosurus vulpecula; assembly: GCF_011100635.1. Taxonomy (NCBI): domain Eukaryota; kingdom Metazoa; phylum Chordata; class Mammalia; order Diprotodontia; family Phalangeridae; genus Trichosurus; species Trichosurus vulpecula. The sequence continues at coordinate 30,552,467 of NC_050579.1, forward strand.
TCCCCTCTCCCTTTAATGTGTTATCTTCCTCCTTTAGAATGTAAGCTCCTTGGGGACAGGAACTATATTTGTATCCCTAACATTTAGTACAGTGCCTAACATGCTAAGTGCTTAATAAATGCATAAATGGATAAATAAACTAACGTCCAAGGTCACACAGGTAGTAAGTATGAGAAGGATAATTTGAACCCAAAGCCAGGGTCTTTCCACTGTACCCCAATGCCTCCTTTCAATGAGAGAAAGACAGAGAGAGAGAGAAGGTGTAGCACTAATGCAATACCCATAATGAATGCTATGAATATGCCAGCACCATTCCGAATTGTAAAATAGAACACACTCTCTTCATTGAAGGTGAGAGAGAGCAAGAGAGAGAGAGCGAGCCAGAGAGAGAGAGAGAGAGAGAGAGAGAGAGAGAGAGAGAGAGAGAGAGAGAGAGAGACTGAGAGGAGAGACAGAGAGAATATACAGGAGAAAATGAGGGGAACAGACTCCAAGGTAGGAGGAAGTCAGGAAGGCTGAGGCTTGAAGAAAGCCATGGAATCTAATTATTAAGAGATCACTAGTAGCCTTAGATGGGGCTGTTTCAGTGGGGTGATGTGGCCAGAAGCCAGACTATAAGAGGCTGAGAAGTGAATGAGAAAAGGAGAAATGGAAGTGGAAGCAGCAGGTATAGACAGCCCTTTTTCCCTCCCTAGTTTAAGAGTTTGTGAAAGTGGGGAAAGCTATGAGATGGTAGCTTTAGGGGATGGCAGAGCCAAGTGAAGGTTGGGTTTTTTATTCTAGCTCTCCTAATAACTGGAAAGTTCTGCTTCGTAGAAGACATTTTAAAAAAACAAGACTAGGCTCAGATTCAATCTAGCTCAGCTCAGATTAATCTGACCTGCTGGCATTAGTGTTACAATGCTCAGGCTCCCTAAGAATCTACCCAATATGGCGAATCTTTAAAAAAAGACTTTGTTTTTCTTTGGCAAAAAAAAACAAGACTAAAAATAAAACATTAGTAGGTGAACATTTCCTATTTGGTTACTGATCAGAACAATGACAAGCAAGTGAGAGAGCATGTATGTAGTGACAATGACATACAAGTGAGGGAGCATGTGTGTGTGTGTGTATGTGTGTATTTATATATATAGACCAATAATTTGTTGGGCTGGCAGGTAAGGGGCCCTCTGGGAAGGCAGCAGGTCACTGAACTTGACATTTTAAGGTCCTCACCTGGTGGACGAATGTGAGGTCTGGTCAGTGCTGGAGGTGAGGTCAGAGGGACCCTATATTTTTAAAGCTGGAAGAGACTTTAGAAGTTGACTTATCCAAGCTACTGGTTTTACAGATGGAGAAACTGAGGCCCATAAACACAAAGTGACTTAGGTCATCGGATCATAGACTTAGAACTGTCAGGAACCTTAGAGGCATCTTGTCTAAGCTGACCCTCTACTTTACATGGGAGGAAGTTGATACCCAAAGAGAAGTGACTTGGGTTATAGGATCATTGATTAAAAGCTGCAAGTTACCATAGAGAACATCTGGTCCAACCCCATCTCTGCCCATCTCTCCAACCCCAACTCAAATTTTACAGAGAAGGAAACTAAGGTCATGAATAATTTCAAGAAAGAGGTTTTCGAATATTTCGAAAGAGAAAAAAGGTTCGAAAACAGCATGATTCCCTTCTAAAGAATTGAGCCTGTTTGTACTTGTTGATAAATTTCCTGTAGAATCGACAAATGGCATAGAACTGCCCGGGGAGCTGAGGCTTCTCAGCAAATATTTTTGTCAGGTTTGAAATGGTTCTTCAGAATGCTAGAAAGGCAGCCCTCAGGGCTTCTTAACCTGGAGACTGGGAACTTTTATTTAATATTCCGATGACTGTGTAACAGTGACTACCGGGCCCAAACTGACAAGGCCAGTGGGTTACATTTCACCCCTCCCCTTGGGGACTCTAAGGGGTTGGGGAGTGTCTAGTCTCTCTACCATTGGCTCAAGCCCCCCAGTAGTTGTATACCCCAATTTTAGGGGTCCCATGCACCCCAGTTTCATTTAACCACTTAACAGTCAAAGTTGCTTTTACAAAGGAGTATTTACTTCAAAGTTAGAGTCAGAACAAACATACAAACATTTCTTTCTAATAATACCTGTGAGGCATAATCCTGTCTTTTTAGCCCCTGATCTCTGGGGAGGAAAGGGGAATTAAATTCACAGCTTAACTCAGTGCCAAAGTGGTCCCACAAGTTCCAAGTCCAAAGTGCCCTTAGGCTCCCTCCTGGTACCCTGGTTCTCAGAGCTTTCCTTCTGGTTTGGCAGCAACACCTGGCCTGGAATCTTCCCTCCAAGATTGCCTTGGCTTGAGCTCTTGGGGTCTGCCTGGACCTAGAACTGAAAAGAACAAATGAAACTTACCCAAACCCCAAACCAGACTCTCAGGGGCCACAGGGCCTAAAAGGGGAGGTAAGGTGGCGGGTAGTCCTTCCTTCTACTGGGCTTAGTTCATAATGTCTATACTGTGGGTGAATGGAACTTTCACACCTCTGGTCTGGTCTGCCAGACAGAGAGAAAGAAAAGTCACTGAACTAGCGTATGATAGAGTTCACAGTGCACCTCAAGAATGTTGGGGTGCCACCAGAAATGATGAAAAATAAGTGGGTTCTAGTGTCCTGAAGAACTCACTCGGTTAGCCTCCAAGTAAAGGCATTTATTGGGGTGACACTCCCAAGCAGGCAATGCTTGCATGTGGGAGAGACAGAGTGGCCCTCCTTCCATAGGAGACAGAGCAATTGGCTAGGTTAGCTGTCTGGTCTTAACTAACAGTTTAACAGGAGAAAGGGAGGAAAGGCAAGCAGGGTTCTGGAATGCCTGGGATATCAGGTAGTCCAGAGGTGTACAAATGAGCAAAGGGACCAAGGAAGGGGAGGGCACAATTTGTTCTGGAATGTCAGTTAATTGGGATGCTTTGGAAAAGCACACAGGTAAATCCACAGCAGAGGCCTTCAATGCATAATCCTCCTTGATCACTTTCCTGCTGGTCACATCCTTCATCTTATCTCATATCTCACATCCGGCATCTTATCTCATGTCTCACATCCTGCATCTTATCTCATATCTTACATCCTGCATCTTGCTTCTGCATCTGTCTCAAGCACTTCTTTCTACCTCATCTCATATACACTCCGGATCCCAACAATACCTCTGCCAGACCTATATCTAGGGAGCCACCTCATACTGATGAATGATTATCCAGTGTTCAGTGGGAGCATTTTCAGCTCAGAAATCAGCAAATGTTTCAAACTGGTGTTTGATTTATTGTATTGTTGCTTTTCTAAATTTAAGAGGTGGAGAAAAAGCTAAAAGTGAGTCACCTACACATTTTTTCTTCAGAAAGCTGGTTGTTCAACATTTACCAGCGCACTGCTGTCTATATTCCAAGGAGATCAAGGAAAAAGGAAAGGGCCCTGTTTGTACAAAAACATTTAGAGCAGCTCTTTTTTGTGGTGGTAAAGAAGTGGAAACTAAAGGGGTGCCCATCCATTGGGGAATGGCTGAAGAAATCATGTCACAGAAACGTCATGCACTTCTATTGTGCTTAAGAAATAACAGGGCAGTTTCTAATGTGGGAAACAATAGGAGGAACTCTGTTTCCACAGGATTAAAAGTATTTATTTCTGCAAGCTTTGAGTGATAGCAGAATGTAAGTCAGATGTGACTGGTTCTAATTAGAGCTGTGATGTAACAGAACCAGGCTTCTGATCATGTACTCATGCTTAATGAACTGTTTGAAGGGAGCATGACTTGGGCAGTTCAGGAGGTTGCTTCTAGCCAATGGAGAGCAAAGGCTGGCATTTGTCTTAGCCAGCTTAGTCTCCATACAGGAGATACCCATTCACTAGGAACATAGAATGATTGGCTAAAATAAAATGAGAACTTTCCTGGCTTCACAACGAGTATTGTTTCTTATTTGGAGTGCCACCTTTCTCACAATTTGGGGGTTCATCCAGAATCTCTAGCATCCAAAAAAGGCAAAACTCACTATGAAGAACAGGAAGAGCCCCATTGGAATTCCAATGGCTCGAATATCCACAGGCTGGAGTTTCCCTTCTTCAGACTAAATTCCTGGGACTATTTTTTGGGGGGAGGGGTTCGCTGTGAACCTAGGGACGTGGGTAAAATAATAAGAGACATATATCTGCTGCAAGTAGGAGACCGTATGCATAGGTCAGATTGGGAAAATTGACTATTTAAGTACCACTTTGATGATTGGGGTGTCCTACAGGTCTGAGAGAGGTTCTGGTAAAAGTGACCAAACTGAAGGAAGGTGGCTGGTCAGGGCTTGTCCCATAAAAAGAGAAAAGGGAGAAGCCACGATGAAATTGTAAGATAAAAGATCTCAGTCCAGGAAGGCAGGATGGGAACAAGGAGAGAAAGGTTCCAGGGAAAGGGGGTTAAAGATACCCCAGTTATCACCCCTCCAAAAATAGTCCCTTAGTGGAGGGTGTGGAAATATCTCAGCATGTCAGAGGTGCTGGGGGAGGCAGAGATCTCAGGAAGGATATCCTTTTGAAATTGGCTAAATAAAAGTCAGAGTAAATTACAACTCTGAGTTTTTGACTGGTTTGACTTCAAATTCTGAATTGGTTTTTTGTGCACACTTTCTTGTCAAATGTCTTAGCAAATGTCATCTGTGTGTCTGTGAAATGTTTCATGTTTTGTGGTGAGAGATTTTTTGGAAAAAAAAAAACCTTTCAGGATTTTTTAAGGCTCCTGAAAGGCTCTCCAGAAGCTATAAGGTGAATTTTAGATTTTAGAGTCTGGGTCTAATTACATCTCAAAGCTATTTTATGTTTGAATCAATGTATCTGATATCAGGCAATGTCTTTAAAATTGCAGAATAAGGGGGAGAAATGCAGTTCTCTTGATGTATAAATTGTTAGGCATTTAACTCTAGTTTTTAAGGTACAGAAAAACTGGATGAAATTCCTGAGTATATGTTTTTTAAATTTATTTGAAATGTAAAGGAGGGTCTGAGTGAAGATAAGGAAAGTGAGCAAAAATATTTGGAAGGTAGAATAGAATAGAATAGTTTAGATGGGGTGGCGGAGCAGCAATGTGCTCTTAGCCACTTCCTCCTCCATCTTTCTTCAGATGACTTGGGGCCATTGAAAGAGTACAAGGAAGTTTTAAGTGTAAGGGGCTGAAAAGTGAAAATTCATAGCCCAATTTGTTAACTAACAGACAAAGTTATGGAAAGTTAGAAGGAATTATGTCTATCTGCCTTTCGAGATAGATGGGGGTTGGTGTTATTGGAATTTAAAACCATGGGACTTCAGCTTTTTGAGGAAGTGGAGGGGGGATGGTTCAGAGCGGGAATATACAGACACATATCTTTTTGGGGAATGTATAAATTTGTGGATAATATTTCCTTTTAAAAGGCCAGAAGTATTACATATATATGTAATTAAAATATTTGCATATTGTTACTTGGGATCATGATTGTAAAGCACTTAATACAAAGACTGGCATATGTAAGACACAACGTTTTTATTTTCCTCTAATTTAAGGTAATTGTTCCATACCTGATACCTTTGAAGTGGGTTTTTAAAAACCAAAAGTGATGAGATCAATAATTTCTATAGTTATTACTGTATTTTAAAATTGTATTGTATTTCTAAAGTCCTCTTAGATTGTAAAATTTTAGAGACCATTGTTAGGTAGAAATGATGTTAAAGAAATTTTAATCTGAAATTCGTTACATATGAATTGTTTTTTTTAAAAAGATGTGATAAAATGTGATAATTTGGAATTCTTATATTTGTTTATAAACAAGTAACAGTAATATTGTGGCACATTTTCCATTTTGAAATCTTGGCTATCATGAAAGCATATACAGTGGTTTAAAGTTATAGTTTCCACATATTAATGATGAGATTTATTATTCTCTGTATAAGGTGACTTAGAAAAACATTCACCTAATTTGATAATGGGTTGTTTCAAATTTTAAATCCATAATAATGTTTAGGGCATTATTACGTTTCTATGGTCTAAAAGTTGTTAGAATTACATTGTGCATGTATGTGTGTGTATATATATATATATGTGTGTGTATATATATATATATATATGAATGATGAATGAGTTAAGAAGCTGTTGTTATTCATAAACTTCCAAGTTTTATCTTTGTTTAAAAGGAAGTTTCAGTTAAAATTATTTTGCTATAAAATATTAACTAAAGTACGTTTGTGAAAGGAAACTTAGTAATTATGAAAAGAACTTGTTTGGGATCTCCTCTTGTAATTTTTGTCAATTATGTACAAGAGGTTTTGTGACCAAGGAATCTGGAAATTTTGTGGTATTTGTAGAATTTTTAGAAGGCCTACTAATTTTCTATTTGTAAGCTAATTTGTTGTAGTTCAAACTGTTAAACCTGAAAGCTGGTGGAAGGAAACAAATGAGCTAGGTGATAGAAAAAAATTCATATTGCTTATTTATTTATTTATTCATTCATTCCCTTTAAACTTAGCAGATACATGCATGCATGGGGGCCAAACTAAATCTGACTCACTGAACAAAGAAATGAGTAAGCTGAAATACATTTTTTTGGTCCCAACACAGCAGCTTGCATTATGTCATCTTTATGACCCCCATGTATGTTAATTATGATACAAGACAAGGATTTTACCTGATGGAATAGATTGTAAATACAACAAATCAGATAGTTGACAAAGTGTCACTTGAAATTACAACCCAGGATCTCTGTGTTTAATTTGTCATTAACATTCCATAACATAGTATATGCCCATAAAATATTAAGAAAAGGAAAAGTCAGATAATTCAAGATAGTGTCTGGGATCAAGGTTTTCACCCTTAATGGCCATGGATAGAGGAAAGGAATACTCCGTCTGGGTTTGTTGACATAAGATAGAGACATCTCTGAGCTTACTCAGAGAACAAAGAGACTGTTAGGGTCAAGCTTTTCTTCTGGTTAATTAGTTCAGGCTCTGAGTCTTATTGAAATTACAAAAATGATATAAAATGGTATAAAATGTTCCACATCCTTAACCAATGTGAGATTATGGTCATATCTGAAACTGATTATTGGAACTTACTATTTAAGATTTTAAGGAACTGTTAACTGTTATTCTGAGTTTGACTCAAGCACAATTATCAAGAAATGCTGCTGAGCCAGTGATCCATGATACCAGCAACCCTGTGAGGTGCAGGCATGAACTGCAGAGGGTGATCTCATGGGAAGGTTAGGAGAATGGCTATTCTGCCTGAGCTAAGATAGGATTCTCCTGACTTGATTTCCCCACTGACACCTGGCAGACTTTAAGCCTGGCTCAAATACAGTTTATAGTCTGCACAACTTCTTCCTGGAATTGACATGAAATTAGGGAAATGTTCCCTTGCTTTAATTATGTCCCTACTCTTTTAATAGCAAATTTCTATAATCAAAGGTTTTATAAGCATAATACCAAATTTATTAAATAATAGATTGGTGCATTGGTGCTGGAATATCTGAGGTTACTATAAGATGAGATATTAGGCCTAGAATTTTAGCCCAAACAACAACTATTTAGCCTTGATATCTATTACTGGTACACACACACACACGCACATACACACACACACGCACACACGTGTATGTGTATATATATATATATATATTCCTGCATAAGTTAGAGTCCTTTAATTCTTTGTAATAGTATGGAGGCAATTAGGTCAAGAGCTTGTGAGAATATTTTTGTGTCGCTTGGTTAATATCAGACTTGTCTCAGTTTCGTTACAGTTAGTTATTGGCCAAGGTTCCAATTTTGATTTTGTAAGGACAATAAGGGTATGATTATGGTTTAGGAATGGTAATTTAAAATTGTGTCAAGATCACTTTTGTAGGAAAATGGACATAAAAGTGGGTTCCTACAAGAAGATGCTGAGATGCTGTCCTGAAGATGGCTGGAACAGGTGCCCAGACCAAAGGACTTCATCGGATGATGTTCTCTGCCAGGCAGCTGTATGAGAAGAGACTTCTGAATCTTAAAGGGACAATGGGTTGCTCATTATTGTTTTTCTTTTGGGTCTCTGTATCTGTCTTTACAAAGGTGACTGCCCCCTTTTGATTTGTCGGTGCATTGATCAGCCTTTCCCCCTTCCTACTTAAAAGGGGGAAATGGATAAGGGGAAGAATTCGCATGAGAAAGAGAGTATTAAAGATGTGGAAACAAAATTTGAATAGAATAAAAAAGGAGGAATTGTGGGAAACAATAGGAGAAATTCTGTTTCCATAGGATTAAAAGTACTCCTGCCAGTTTTGAGTGATAGCAGCATATAAGTCAGATGTGACTGGTTCTAATCAGAGCTGTGACCTAGCAGAACCAGGCTTTTGATCAGATGAAAGGTTAGAAGCTTGTATACCTGCTTGATGAGCTGTTTGAGGAGAGCATGACTTGGGCAGTTCTGGAGGTTGCATCTAGCCAATGGAGAGCAAGGGGGGGAAATTTGAATTGGGAACAGCATAAAAAGGTTGGCATTTGTCTGAGCAAGCTTAGTCTCTATATAGGAGATACCCACTTGCTAAGAATGTAGAATAGTTGGCTAAAATAAAATGAGAACTTTCCTGGCTTCACAATGAGTATTGTTCTTTGTTTAGAGAGAGCACATTTCTCACACTAAGAAATCTGGGATAATTTGTATGAACTGAAGCAGAGGAAAGTGAGCAGATCCAGGAGAACAATTTGCGCTACAATAAAAAAAGGCGGTTTTGAAGACTTAATAACTCAGATCAATGAGCAATGATGATTCTAGGGGACCAATAATGAAGCATGACATCCTCCCAATTACTTGACAGGAATTGTTTGTATTTGTCCTTTGTTCTCAAAGAGGACCATGACATCAGGAAGATGATGCCATGACTTGCAAGTGAATTGGATTTGAGTGAGGCAGGGCTGTGCAAGGTCACTAGCCTCACTTTCCCCTCCAGAGCCATCTGGGTTCAGTGGCCAGAAATTTGTCAGGACAACTGGAGATGGTAGAGTTGGAATGAATTCATCTGCACAATGAGACAAACCTTTCGGAATAGGACCAATAGGGAAATCTGTTTTGCTTAACTATAAGCTTTGGTTACAAGTGTTTTATTATTCCTTTTGTTTTCAGTAGGAGTTGGGTAGGATAGAAGGAAGAAAAAATAAATGCTTGATAAATGTTTAAAAATAAAATGTAATTTTCAAAGATATCTTAAAAGATTCTATAAGTAAAATACCATGGAGGAGTTATATCTTTATCAGTCATTAATGCTGTGTGTTAATGAGTTGAGCCTTTGGGGTCTGACTTTTGGAAAAAAGATTCAGGGGTCACCTGTTGAATCAATTGCTTTAGGCACAGGGGTGGAATTTCAAAAAGGAAAAATTTTCAGCCTGGGGCAATGCGTAGATTCTACAGGCAGGGAAACATAGGCACTATTCAATTTGGGTCAACAAGCATTTAAATGCCAGGCATAGCGTAAGGTGCCGAGAATACAAGGATAACAATTTATCAATTCCTAAAAGTTTACTCTGTACTGAGGGCATGCAACTTCTTCACCTCCACCTCTCAGAATGCCCTGTGCTCCCCACTTTGGCCTCTCAGAACACCCTGCCCCGCCCCATCTTGGCCTGTGAGAACATCCCTCAGAAAGGGATGTGGGCTCTAGGCAAGCCAGAGAAATGATCAGCTGGGGGAAATCAGTGGACATCAGCTTAGGGTTAATTGGAGGCTCATGAAGTCTGCATGGATTATTGCCTGTGTCTGGAAACAGGAAGATATTGCCTTCTGGAAGGAGAGGCTAAATCTGGCATTTAATCTCTGGCGGAGAATCGAAAAAGTAACCCAACAACACTGCCTTGTGGGGCTCCCAGGGAGCTGCCCTTTCTCAGTAGGGCTTATTGAGGCAGTCCTTGGCTGCCCCCTAGCATTTGAAATGGTGGCTCGGTGTCTGCCTGTTCAGCTGCTGGCATTTGGAAAGTGTGATGCCTTTAATCTAGCTCGGGTCATGCGAGCTTGAGTACCCTGAATTCGGCATGATTTCCCAGTTTGGCCCAGTGATATTGCAGGTATCTTTTTGGGGGTGGGGAGAGGGAGAGAGAGAGAGAGAGAGAGAGACAGAGAGAGAGAGAGAGAGAGAGAGAGACAGAGAGAGAGAGACAGAGAGAGAGAGAGACAGAGAGAGAGAGACAGAGAGACAGAGACAGAGACAGACAGAGAGAGAGAGAGAAAGAGAGACAGAGACAGAGACAGACAGAGAGAGAGAGACAGAGACAGAGACAGAGACACAGAGAGACTTTGATAGAAGGGGTCCTGGGGCTGGGAGGTGCTCTAGGCCAGGATAGAGCTCTGGAAAGAGGGATGGTAGAAGCTGAGAGCAGTCCTGCTGGGAAGTGGAAGGCACCCAGATGGGGCTTTCTGAAGAAAGGGGTGGGATGGTTACATGTATCCATGGCAAAAGGATTCTTTGTGACCCACTCCCCCGCCCCCAATGAAATACTCAAGAAATGAATCAAAGAGAGAGGATCTGGGTACGGGGACCGGAGACGTTCTGGGCAGGGCAGAGATGTAGGCTCTAGGCCAGCCAGAGCAATGATTGGCCAGGGGGAAATCAGTGGACCTCAGATTAAGACAGAATGCAGAATGCAAAAATGTTGGTTCAGAGATACACTTGAAACCTAGAGGGATCACCTAAGATGCCAGAGCAGATTCGCTTCAGCTTCAATGCAGAAAGACCAGCAGAGCAGTCATGTCCAAATGGCATAGCATCCAAATTCTTGAAGGAAAGGGGAAATGAGGCGGAGGAGGAAAGAGAATGGAAACAGAGAATTTGCAACTGGACACAAACTCCCCTACTCAACAAACTTCATCAATTTCTTATTGCCTCTAGGATAAACTGTAAACTCCTCTGTTTAGCTTTTAATGCCCTGCACAGCATAGTCCAGATATCTTTCTAGCCTTACTGGATAGGATTTCCCCTCATGCAGCAGCAAAACTGGTCTTCTCTCTGTTCTTCACCCACAACATTCCTATCTCCCACCTCTGTGTGTTTGCACTGGTCAGGCCCCACACTTGAAGGACATTCCTTCTATCTCATAGAGCCTTCTGTCCCTTCAGAAGCTCAAGCACTACCTTTTACACAACCGCTCCAATTGCTAGTGCTCTTCTTCCCAACTACCTTGTATTTAACCACTTCGTATCTATTTATGTTTGTTCTCTCTGTCTTTAGCCTGCATCACTTACATGTGTCTTCATTGTCTTCCCCTTTAGAATGTAAGGGATTGTATCATTTTTTGTATTTGTACCCTCAGTAGCTGGCACTTAGTAGGTGAGTGATAAATGCTCATGGATTGATTGATGCAAGGTAACCTTAAAGAGGAAGGCATTCTCTGGTGGGGAGGACTGGGGAAAAATTTCCTTCAGAAGGTGGAATTTAAGCTGAGTTGGGAAGGGAACTAGGTGGCTCAGTGGATAGAGTACCAGGCCTGAACTCAGAAAGACTCATTTTCCTGAGTTTAAATCTGGCCTCAGTTACTTACTAGCCGTGTGATCCTGAACAAGTCACTTAACCTTGTTTGCCTCAGTTTCCTTTTCTGTAAAAATGAGCTGGAGAAGGAAATGACAAACTACTCCACTATCTGTGCCAAGAAAACCCAAGTTGGATCATGAAGAATTGGCCAACACTGAAACCACTGATGAACAAAAACTGATTCTAAGAAACAGGTGAGGCAGAATGGTATTCCAAGATCAGAGGATGTCAACTAATGCGAAGGCACACCCATGAGAGGAAGAGCAGACAAGCTGAGAGGAGGCACATTCCTTCCTCTGTTCTCCAGCATCAAGCTTGGTCATTCTAGATGTTCTTTCCATTTATATAGTTTTACTCATTGTGTATATTATTTTCCTGGCTTCACTTTCTTCGCTATAGATCAGTTCATTTGGCTTCGTATGCTTCTCTGAGTTCTCTATATTCATTATTTCTTACAGCACAGTCACAGTCTATTACATTCATGTACCATAATCATTTGGCCATTCTCCAAGTGATGGACATGGACTTTGTGAATGGAGATAGGAAACAAATAGAAATAGCCGGACTGACTGAGCTCTAAGCCAGGAGATCTGGGTTCGCATCTTGGCTCTACCACTCAGTAATGGTTTGTGGGGGAGGGGTCTCTTGATATCACAGAGCTTTTTATTCAAAGGAAGTTTCTCTTTTATTAAGATTTGATTGTTATCGTTCAGTCATGTTTCAGTCATGTCTGACTCTGTGTCCCCATTTGGGGTTTTCTTGGCAAAGACACTGGAGTGATTTTGCCATTTCCTTCTCCAGCTCATTTGACAGATGAAGAAACTGGGGCAAACAGGGTTAAGTGAACTCGCCTAGGGTCACCCAGCTAGTGTGAGGCTAGATTCGAACTCATGACTCCAAGCCTGATACTCTATCTACTATGCCACCTCCTGGTCTAAAAGTGATGAGATTCAGTGGGTGGGAACTTTGAGCTTCATGGTGAGTAGTTTTAAAGGAAGATTCTCGGTGCAGTGGGAAAGAGATGTTATAGATGCAAAGCACAATTTAAAGGTAACCTGTTGTTCTTGGCTCCCTAGTCTATATGCCTCTTTTGTTCCTTTCCCAGACCTAGGGGTAAATTAATATAGCATCCTATGGAGGAAAGGGCTGATGGACTTGGAATTAGAAGAGCTAAGTTCAAATCCTCTGCCATTCAACAGCTGTGTGACCTTGAATAAGTTATTTCCTCTCTCTGGGCCTCAGTTTCTCCATCTGTAAAATGAGGGGCTTGGCCTAGATGATTTCTGAGATCTCTTCCAGCTCGGACATCCTTTACATTTGCTGGGACCAATACTTCTTTCCCCTCTCTGTTCCTCTCCCCCAGGGGAAGGTCCCAACTAACCAAAGAGCCAATGGGGTCCCAGTGATGAGGGCTCCTTGGAAGGGGAAAGGGGTGGAGAGGACTGGCCAGATGGATAATTCTAAGTAGCAGTCCCTAAGGTGTAAGTGTGCTGGCTACAAGCCAACCCCAGGACCCTTAAAAGAGGAGCAGATGGGATGCTGCAGGGTCCTGGACAAGAGCAGGGCTGTTCATTATAGATTAATTTACAGCAGGGGAGGTGAGAAGGGCAGGGGTTGGGGTGGGGGTGGATAGTGGAGCTGGAGAATTGCACAACAGCCCTACCTCAGACACTTTCCACCTTCTCTTCCTCATCAGCCAAGGGCCAGGAGTCAGCAAGCAAGCATGCAAATATGAGGGTTGCTGGAGGGGGCAGGCTGTTTACTCTACTGACTTACGAAGCAGCTTCTTGGAGACCTTCAATGTCTTTGTGTTCCAGCTGGTTTCTTGCTTCTCCCCAGAAGGCTGGGCCTGACCCAACCACTCTGGAAACCTTCCTTGTTCTGCCCAATCCAGCAGCTGGAAGAGGCTACAGAGAAGGCCATTCAGGGACCCCAGCCCTGGATTTCTTCCTCACTGCTTAGCCCACAGCACAGAACTACGGATTGGTCATGATAACAATCCACATTCGGGTAACCCTCCTTCTAGCAGCTCTGCCAAGTGTCGAGATTATTGACCTAGGGCAAGTCTGTGCCTCAGTTTCCTCATCTGCAAACTGAGGATAATAAACAATATCTACTAGCAAATGAAACGACATATGGAAAGTGCTTTGCAACCTTAAAGTCTTATATAAATGCTATTGTTGTTATGATTAATAGTTATTAATATCTGTATAACAGATGAAGAAACCAGGGCTGAAGCTCAGAGAATAAGAACTATTTCTTTAGAGTATACAGGTCATTCAAAAAGTGTTTGTTAAGCTCCTGTGCTATGCCCTGTATTGTACTAGACAAAAACCACAGAGTCGCTGCCCCATTCTCTCTGGGGAGCTGCTTCTGAGCACCCACAGGTGGTAGATTTCATGCTGCTCCTCAAGCACCTTATGTTCCAGCCAAGCCCTCCTATCTGTGTTCTTGTAAGTGACAAAGGGGCTTTCTTCCATGCCTGAAGTACTTGTCCTCTCTTAGCATCCCTGGCTTCTTTAAGGTTTGGCCCACAAACTACTCCTTGAAGAGGATTTTTTTTAAATTTCCTCCAGGTATCATTCTCCTTTCTCACACTCACACCCTGCCCACCACCAAAAAAAAAAACAAAACACTTTGAGGTTATACTTATCTGTATATGGTACCCCCACCTCCAAAGTTCACTGAAGGTACAACTTGGCACATGGTAGCAGCTTAATAAATGTTTGTCGAATGACATAAGTAAAACAATTATTCCTCCTTCTCTTTCTAAAATTTCATTGGGAGGTAGTTGCTATAATTTCCCTCATTTCGTAGATGAGAAAACTGAGGGAGTCAGAGGTTAAGTGACTAGCCCAGGGTCACATAGCTAGTAAGTATTTGAGGCAGGACTTGAACTCAGGGCATCCTGACTCCCATTCTAGAGCTCCACTTATTGAGTCACCTCCCTTCCAATCATGCCATCCTTCCTTTCATCCCCATTTTACAGGTGAGAAAGGAAAAGTAATTGGATTTCCTGTCCCCTTCCCTCATCTGTAAATGAGAAGAGTAACTCCTAGGCTTCCCTACCCCCAGGCATAGGGTGAGGAGCAGGTGAGATAATTGTTGAAAAGATCCTGAGAAAAACATAGTGCCATGAAAACAAGCATGATCTGGGGTATTAATGCTACAGTCAGATTTTGGCTTTTGCCCCCAAGGAGCTGCTACCTGCTAAACAAGAATAAGGATGGGACTGGCTACACTCCCCTCATCTGTCTTAAGAACTTCTAGAGGCTGTTTAAGAGTCAGGAACAGACAGAAACACATACAAACATGGACATGCACACACATCACAATTTTTAAAAATTCTGTATTTCACATAGGTATACATGTTATCTCCCCTGACTGAATATAAACTCCATGAGGGGAGGGAGAGCCTCATTTTTGTCTTTTTATCCCAAGCCCCTAACACTGTCTGGTACATCATTAACCCTTGAGAAATGCTTGTCAATTGATTCATTCATTCATTCACTCATTTACGAACATGGTTCCCAATACGTTACCACTAGATGAAAAAGGAGATGGGAAGACACCACCCAGTTGACCTCGATGAATAAAGTCACCTGGGCTAGATGGACTCCATTCTCAAGCACTGAAAGAACTGGCAGACAGATTTGGTGAGTCACTGTCAGTGATGATGGACAAATGAATGCTGCCCCAACTTTCGGAAAAAAAAAAAACCAAAAGGGGAGGGGGAAGATTTCTGCAGTCTGAAGATTGTGAACTTGACTTTGATTCCTGGGAGAGTTCTAGAATGGATGATTAAATGATGGCTGGTGCATACCTAGAAACACAGCCAATGCAGATTCATCCTGGGCAAGTCACATCAGACCACTCTTATTTCCTTTTTTTTCACAGAGTTAGAAGAGGAGAATCACATGGATTTAGTTTACTCAAATTTTATCAAAGCTGCTGATACAGTTCTTCTGCCTATTCTCATGGAGAAGATGGAGAGATGTGGATTAGATGATGATGTACTTTGTATAACTTATTTTATTTTATTTTCAGTTCAAATTCTCTCTTCCCTCCTCCACCAACCATTGAGAAGGTAAGAAAAATAAAGTCTGTTACAAATGTGTCTAGTCATGCAAAACAAATCACCCTTCGTTAGCCATGTCCAAAAAGAAAGAAAAAAAAAGAAAACAGGCTTCAATTAGCCATATGAGTTCATCACTTCTCTATCTGGAGGTAGATCATATGTTTCAAGATGATAATATACTTAGATGAATTCAGAACTGGATGGAAGGTGTCATTCAGAAAGCTGCCATTAGTGGTTCAACTTGGCAGAAGGTCTCCAGTGACCTGTGCTTGATTCTGTGCTGTTTGACTTTCTTATCAGTGACTTGGACAAAGGCATCAATATCATGCTTACCAAATTTGCAGATTATACAAAGTTGGAAGGCATAACTTTATGTGGAAGGCCATGCTTCATGATAGAATCTAGATCCAAAAAGATCTGGACAGGCTAGAGCAGGAATTGACAAGCAATGGCTTCAGGACTAAATCTGGCCCACAACCTGTTCTTGTATCACTGGTGACCTAAGAATGGTTATTACATCTTAAAATACAATAAAACTTCTCTTTAAAAAGTAGAAATCATTCTTAGCTCCCCCCAAATAGGCAGTTGGACCACCAGCTGAATTTAGCCAACACCTGGCCACTGGGGAATTGGGCTGAATCTAATAAGGTGAAATTTAACAGGGCTAAATGTCAAGTCTTACATGTGGGTAAAGGCAATCAATTTCCTAAGTACAAGATGGGACAGGTTTGGTTAGAGAGCAATTTATCTGAAAAAGATCTCAGAATTTCAATGGACTCCAAGAATAATATGAGTCAACAGTGTGGTGTAACAGTTAAAAAAAAAAACAAACAAATGTGATCTTGGGTTGCCTTCCAAGAGACTTGGATTCCAGAAATAAAGAGGTGTTCAGCCCTCAGTGTTCTGCCCTCCTTAAACCTCATCTGGAGTAGTGTGTCCAATTCTGGACTCCATGGCTTAGGAAGAACATTGATTAAGGAGAAGAAAGCCCAGAAGAGGGCAGCTGGAATAGTGAAGGGCCTTAAATCTATGTCATATAAGGATCAGTCAAAGGAACTAAGAATGTTAACTTGGAGAAGAAACACCTCTGGGTAGGAATCATAGATGACTTAAACTATTTGAAGGACTGTCATAAAGAGGAGGGATCACCCTTATTCTGCTTGGTCCCAGAGGGCAGAAATTGAACCACTGAGGGGAAGGGGTAGTGAGGTAGCTTTAGGCTTGACATCAAGCAATGGGACAGAGACTGGATTCTTGATTTCTTTAATGTGTTTCTTTGATATCTACCGATGCCTGCAAATGCACTTTCCCTGCCATCCCCAGTCTTGGAGATTGGCTTGAAGATTTAAGAAGTTAGGTGACTTGTCCAGGATGACTTGTCCAGTATGGTTTAGAGGCAGGACTTATCAGAGACAAGACTTAAATCCAGATCATGGCACTTGGCCCAAACTTCAGCTCAGTTGGGTCACCCATTCTAAGGCATCTACCTACTTTACCCCTTCACCAAGAGTGATGAAATCAGAGCTATCTGTAGTGTTATGAAAAAAATGCTCTAAGTCACAATTGATTAGAAAAATGCAAATCAAAACAACTCTGAGGTACTGCCTCACACCTATCAGACTAACATGATAGAAAAGGAAAATGACAAATATTAGAGAGGATGTGGGAAAACTGAGATGCATGCATTGTTGGTGGAGTTGTGAACTGATCCAACCATTCTGGATAGCAATCTGGAACTATATCCAAAGAGCTATAAAATTGTGTACACTCTTTGACCTAGCGATACCACTACAAGGTCTGTATCCCAAAGAGATTTTTTAAAAAAGGGAAAAGGACCTATATGTACAAAAATATTTATAACAGTTCTTTTTGTGGGGGCTAAGAATTAGAAATTGAGGGGATGCCCATGAATCTGGAAATGGCTGAACAGGTTGTGGTATATGATTGTGATGGAATGTTGTCATGCTATAAGAAATGACAAGCAAGTTTACCAAGAAAGACTTGGAAAGACTTACATGAACTAATACAAAGTGAAGTGAGTAGAACCATGAAAACTTTGCGATAGCGGTTTAATATGATGCTCAACTGTGAACTGTCTTCTCAGCAATATGAGGATCCAAGACAATTCCTAAGGACTCATGTTGAAAAATGCTATCTGCCTCCAGAGGAAGAACTAATGGAGTCTGAACGCAGACTGAAGCTGACTATTTTTCACTTCCTTTATTTTTCTCTTTTTGGCGGGGAGGTGGGGGGGCACTGTGTTTTCTTTCACAACATAACTAATACGGGAATGTGTTTTGCATGCCTATGTGTGATTAACCTATATCAAGTTGTTTGCCTTCTCAATAAGGGAGGGAGGGAGAGAATTTGGATTTCAAATTTTTTTAATGTTAAATTGTTTTTACATGTAACCGGAAATTTTTTTTTCTTTTTTAAAGAGTACCCTCTCTGCCCTGCCCTCTAAAGCCCTGTTCTTTGCAAACATTCGCTCCCTATCTCAAAGCCCCAAGCAAAGCTCAGGAAATCAACCAGGAAACCCAGCTGTCATATTAACGCCGCCAAGTGGATTTCCCCAAAACATCCAATTTCCTTTGAGCATTTACAGAACCAGCCAACCTGTCTGCCCCAATAAAGATTACATGGGCAGCAGCATCTGTGATAAGTAGAGAGGAATCATTGAACTGGAGGATGTGAGAGCAGGAAAGGCCCTTAGGGATCATCAAGTCCAAGGGAGGAAACTGAGGCCCAGAGAGGTCACATGATTTGCCCAAGGTCTGCCAGTTATGGGCAAAAACTAGGTCTTGTTACTCTTAGGTTAGATAGAGCTCTTTCTATTAAGAGCATATTGAGTAAAAAGAGCCTTAGACTTTAAGTCTTTTGTTACCTTTTGTTACAAGGTTTTGTAATCTCGAAGTGCCATGTAATTAGTAGATTATAACTCAGACTCAAGCCTTGACCCTTAAGCTGACTAGCTATAAGTACAGCATGGCTGTGTGACCTCAGACAAACTCTTTCCCTCTCTGGGCCTCAGTTTTCTCCTCTAAAATGAGGAG
Organism: Trichosurus vulpecula; assembly: GCF_011100635.1. Lineage (NCBI taxonomy): Eukaryota > Metazoa > Chordata > Mammalia > Diprotodontia > Phalangeridae > Trichosurus > Trichosurus vulpecula. Next base: position 30,571,128 of record NC_050579.1, read on the forward strand.
GTTGGATTAGATAGTCTCTGAGTTATTTCTAGTTCTAACAGTCTGCGATTCTATGACAATAGGTAAAAACTAATTTACAGATTGCCTAAGGAATTATGGGGTTTATAGAGAAATATTAGTGTGTATAGTTCAGTCTGTCTATCTGTCTATATATCCTTCCATCTAGCTTTCTATATATTTGTCTATCATATAGTTAGCTAGCTGTCCTTTCTAAGAATATCAGTCCTTTTGTCTCTATCCATCTGTCTTTCTTTCTATCTTTCTATATACTTGTCTGTCATCTACTTAGCTAGTTATCCTTCCTTCTGATATCTGTCCTTTTGTCTATCTAGCCACCTCTCCTCCCTCCCTTCCTCCCTTCCTTCCCTCCCTCCTTCCTTCCTTCCCTCCTCCCTTCCTTTCTTCCTTCCTCCCTCCCTCCCTCCCTCCCTTCCTCCCTTCCTTCCTTCCCTCCTCCCTTCCTTTCTTCCTTCCTCCCTCCCTCCCTTCCTCCCTTCCTTCCTTCCCTCCTTCCTTCCTTCCTCCCTTCCTTCCCTCCCTCCTTCCTTCCTTCCCTCCTTCCTTCCTTCCCTCCTTCCTTCCTTCCTCCCTTCCTTCCCTCCCTCCTTCCTTCCTTCCCTCCTTACTTCCTTCCTCCCTTCCTTCCCTCCTTCCTTCCTTCCTTCCTCCCTTACTCCCTCCCTCCCTTCCTTCTTTCCTTCCTCCCTCACTCCCTCCCTCCCTTCCTTCCTTCCCTCCCTCCCTCCTTCCTTTCTTCCTTTCTTCCTTCCTTCCTTCCTTGTCTCCATCATCTGCCTAGCTAACCAGCCATCCTTCCTTTTACCATCTATCCTTTCTTTTGTCTGTCTCTTTATTACATCTCTGAACCTCAGCTTTTTCCTACACAATGGGAGGCATTCAATTGTTTCCTAAGGCCCTCTCTGTTCTGATGTTCTGTTTTCAATCCACAGCAGCATCTTGGTACAGTCTGACTCTAGAGTCGGACCATTCCTTCTCAGTTTCCCTTGAAGGATCTTCAATCATACTATGCCAAATAACCCTGAGTGTTGCCCAAGGCTCTGCACAGGGCCACCTTTTCTTCCCTCCCTATACCACGTTAATCTGTCATCTCATCAGCTTCCATAGTGATTATCTCTATGGCCAGATCTGTAGATCCAGCCTTAACTTCTCCCTCCAGACTCCAATCCTGTATCACTGCTTGCCTTTTGGACATCTCAAATGAGCTATCTCAGGTTAGGTAACTCAACTGGACATGACCCAAACAGAAGTCCTCATCTTTCCCCTCCCAAGCCTCCCCTGTTCCCATCATCCTCCAAGTCATCCAGGCCCTAACTCTCCCTTCCTTCCCTCCATTCACATAGCCATCCCCCAGCCCAGGCCCTCCTTACGTCCTGCCTGTACCATTGCATTTGCTTCCTAATTGTTCCTTGTACAAGCCTTTTTCTATTCTACTCCATGTCCTCTCAGCTGTCAAGATGCTATTTCTAAATTGTACTTCTGACCATATCACAGGGCCAGGTATCCCACCAACTGCCACACACAAGGCAGGTCGGTTAGCCTGGCTGAGGCAGCAGAGCACCCTAGGGGAGAAACAGGAGGCAGCAGGGGCCAGGCAAGCCAAACCACCACTGTCACCTTGACCACCATCTCCCCCCAGACCCTGATGGAGACAGTCCAGGACCCTGAACCCAAGAGCCTTGGGAACTGCCATACTTCCAGCCCAGTGTCCACAGCCATCATCCTGAGAACCAGCCCCTGCTGAGATGTGGTCTGGTCACTGCTTCTGCAGAGGCTGAAGCCACAGCTTCTAAAGACCCAGAGGAGAAAAACTGAGGCCCAGAGATGGAGAAGTGACTTGCTTAAAGTCACACAATTAGATTAGTATGACCTAGAACCCCATTCTCCTGTGGAATTCTCTCTACAAGGCATTAGGCTATCTCGGCTCTGGAAATACATGATGATATGAATCATACTGAAGAGAGAGAGAAAAGATTTACCCAAGGTCACAATATGTCAGCAACAGAATTGGCCCTTGAACCCAGGTCTCCTGGACTAGTAGGCAGTGTGGCCTAATGGAATGGCATTTTATCTAGAATCAAAAGGCCTGGGTTCAAATCCCAGCTCTGCCTCCTTGCTAGCTGTGTGACCTCCAACAAGCCACTTCCCCTCTGGAGACCTCTGCCTCTCTCTCCCTCTGAACAAAGATGGGTCTGACTCAAAATTATCTAAGGCACCTTCTGGCTCTGTGTGCCCATGACCTTTCCACGACATCAAACAGATTGGAAGAGGCTCCACAGACCAATCAATGCTCCCTTCTTCTCTGGCCCCTTTGCAGGAAGGAGGGGAACAGAGGGTGGGTTGGGGCAGGGCCTCTTTGCCTGCACAAACAATTTCTGTTTGCTTCAGTAACGAAGGTCTCACAAGCCAAGTCCCTGGGGGCAGTTCAAAATTCACCAAGAAATAAATGGAAGTAAACAGCTCTTGTGTTATATAACCTTCTTGGCCATGAAGGCAGCATCTCCTTTGGGCAACCATAGGGATGGAATGAGCAGAAACCATGAAGTTCATTCTGAATGGTGCCTGAGGCCAGGACAGAGAACAGGGGACAGTAATGACTTGGTTATCTCCAGGGTTTCTAGAAAATGGGGGGATCCCCGCCAGGTCTTCTGTCTCATTGTGACAGGAGTATCATGGTTTTTCAACCCTCCCCCTCTCCCCTGACTGTTTTCATGCTACTCCTCATGGTTTGGTTGTCCAGTGGTTAGAGCACTAGACTTGGAGTTGGAAACATCTGAGTTTGAATCCTATCTCATATTTACTAGTGTGATTCTGGGCAGTCATTTCATTTCCCTGAGACTTGAACTCTTCATTTGTAAAAATGAGGTTAAAAATAACTCCCCCCTTATAGGCTTACTATGATGTTCACTTAAGGTAATGTCTATAAAGCGATCGGCAAACCTTCAAGATATGGTCAAAATGGGTACATGATTTAGACACAAAAGGTGAAACTATAAGCAAATTAGGAGATCAAGGACAATTACCTGTCAAATCTATAGAGAAAGGAAGAATTTATGATCAAACAAGAGATAGAGAACATTATAAAATGCAAAGCAGATAATTTTGATTACATTAAATTAAAAAGTTTTTGCACAAACAAAGCCAATGCAATGAAGATTAGAAGGGAAGCAGAAGACTGGGAAAAAAATTTTACAGCCAGTGTCTCATTTCTAAAATATATAGAGAACTGAGTCAAATCTATAAGAATACAAGTTATTCCCTAATTGATAAGTGTTCAAAGGATATGAACGGGCAGTTTAGAGATGAAGAAATTAAAGCTATCTATAGTCCTATGAAAAAAATGCTCTAAATTACTATTGATTAGAGAAATGCAAATTAAAATAACTCTGAGGTACCACCTTCCACTTAGCAGATTGGTTAACATGACAAAACAGGAAAATGATAAATGTTGGAAAAGATGTTGGAAAACTGGAATACTGATGCATTTGTTGATGGAGTTGTGAAATGATCCAAATATTCTGGAGAGCAATTTGGAGCTATGCCCAAAGGGCTATAAAACTGTGCATACCCTTTGATACCCTTTGATTGCAGCAATACCACTACTAGGTCTGTATCCCAAAGAGATCATAAAAAAGGGAAAAGGACCCATAAGTACAAAAACATTTATAGCAGCTCTTTTTGTGGCGGCAAAGAATTGGAATTTGAAGGGATGCCCATCGATTGGAGAATGGCTGAACAAACTGTGGTATATGAATGTAATAGAATACTATTGTTTCATAAGAAATGGTGAGTAGGTGGATTTTAGAAAAATCTAGAAAGACTTGCATGAACTGATGCTGAGGGAAGCAAGCAGAACCAGGAGAACATTATAAACAGAAACATTGTGTGATGACTGACTTCATTAGATTTAGCTCTTCTGAGCAATTCAATGATCTAAGACAACTCCAAAAAGCTCACGATGGAAAATGCTGTCTCTTTGTGTTTTCTTTCTCATGGTTTTTCCCTTTTGCTCTGATTCTTTAACACAACTAATGTGGAAATATGTTTAATATGATTGTACACGTATAGCCTATATCAGATTGCTTTCTGTCTTGGGGAAGGGGCAGGGAAGGAAAGAAAATTTTGAACTCAAAAATCTTATAAAAGTGAATGTTGAAAACTAAAAAATAAACTTTGGCTTAAACCTCTTCCATTGGAAACTCCTTTTCGGAGTCAGCTTAAAACAAACTATCTTTGATCTCATGTTATGGTAAAAGCAAAAGCATTTTACTTAGAAAGAAAATATAGCAGTATCAGTCAATCAGTCAAGAAATATATATTATATTTTTATTATGTCCTAAGCATTGTGCTAAATGCTGGAGATACAAAAAAAAGCAAACAATGACAACAAACCCAGTTCCTGCCCTCAGTGAGCATACAGTCTCATGGGAGAAACAACATGTAAATATTTGTAAAATGCATATATATATATATATATATATATATATATATATACATATATATATATACATATATATATATATATGCAAAAAATGCAGCAAACACAGGTAGTTTCAGATATGTCAGATGAAATCATCTCTCGAGGTCAAGGTTCTCTTCTCCTTCCTCCCCTCCTTCCTTCTTTCCTTTTTCTCCTCCCCTCCTCTCCCTTTTTCTGAAAGTTGGGAGTGCTGAGAGTCCAAGGTTTGCCAGCTCAGGGAAATTCTCAATTTATGGAAAACAGATAAGGCAGGAAGTAGGATTTCCCACAAAGACTTCCCTTGGGTGCAGTTTCTCAGAGGAGTCTAATATCAATTAAGTTGGGTGTCTTTGATTGAGCCTTACTAGATGCTAAACCCCAGGCCCAAACCCCTATCTCCTAAGTGCTAAGCCTATGTGGGTGTGAAGCCCCCAGGGTCCTAAAGGGAGTTGCTAAGACCAGAGCCAGGTGCCTAAGTTCTGGTAGCTCAGATGACATTTGATGACGTCCAAAGACTGTATAAAAAGAAAGAACAGAGCTATTTGCTTGGGGCTCTTACTCTTGGAGGTGTGTCGATGTGGAGACTGGGCAGCTGTAGTTAAGAGCCCTCCAGCTTGTAAACCCGGATGTTGGGAATTTGTTAAACTCTGGTAACTATACATTGAGATTTGAATCAGACAAGGTCTATGGATGTTTGTAATTTGTTTGTGTTTTCTCTGAAGTTCAGGGTGCTGGCTTTTCCCCCGAACTAAGTAAATGATATTTGTATGTTTGATTAAACTGGGATTGTTAACCACTTAACGTTACTTCCCTTAGTAAAGCACATCAAAAGAACCTGTGTTGGCAGCTTTCTGTGTGCTGGTTGTTGGTGGATCTTACACCCTTATGGCAGCTGCTAGCAGATTGCTGCAACAAGGAGTCACCAAGGCTATTGTGTACCGTGTGGATAGGTGAAGTCTGAGGTACTGAATTCCTGGGAGGAGAACTGATCTCTAACTAGCTGCTCCAGCATGCTGGAAAAGATTTCTGGCTAGCCCAGACCAGATCCTGGGAGAGGGTTACAATTCCACAGCACATGCTCACATCCATCTTTCCCCTTTCTTGTCCTCTCCTCCTCCTTCACTGTTTCTTATCACTTTTTCTGTCTTCAACCAAGCAGATCAATCTGGCTCCCCAAGCCCTTGGATGCTAAGCATCCTGGGAAGAAGGGACGATCAAGGCTATGGCATTACATTCAAGTCGAGACATTGGAAAACTCTCTCCTTTACAAAAATATGAACAAGCATGTCTCAGCTTCTAGAGGGCACTCCCATCCCATCCCAATCCACCCTTCTGCAGAGGAGGGAGGCTCACAAGGCTTACACATTGTACATATTTTTTAGGTTTTATTTCAACTGTTTGACCAGTATTTCTGGGTTTTTTCCTCTTTCTTTTTCTGGCTTTAAAAAAAATGCTACTTGTTAGAAGGGCATAAAAGTCTTCTAAATCCAGAAAAACAAGAGGGTAAGGGGATAGGGTTGGGGGAGAGGATAAGGGAGGGATTCTTGGCAGGGTGAGTAGGTAAAGGAATATGAGGGCAAGGCAGCAGGTAGAAGTAAAGTAGAGGAGAAAGGAGGGATAGGAATAGAGTGAGAACAGTGAGGGAAAATAGGAAAGAGAGAAATATATAACAAGTAATCCTAGTTTAGAACGTGGATGGGATGAATTTTACCTATAGGGTGGAAACTGATAGCAGATTAAAAATCTGAATCCAACATATGTTCTTTCAGGAAATGCTATAAAAATGAGAGATATACACAAACATAAAAAAGAAGCCGGGAGTAGAATTCATTATGTAAAAAAAAAAAAAAAGCAGGGGTAGTAATTGTGACAAATGGTGGGAGCAGTTTGGTTTCCACAGAGTTGAAAGTATTTCTCCCCCCTCCCCGCCCCACTCCCAGCATTAGCAGAATGTCGGTCAGGTGACTGATTAGAAAGCTGTCCTCTAGCAGAGACCAGGCTTCTGATAGAGTGAAAGGTTAGAGGCTTGTATGGATGCTTAAGGAGCTGTCCGAGGGAGGCATGACATGGCCAGTTCAGGGGCTTGTATCTGGCCAATGAAGAGTCAGGTGGGAGATTCGAACTATGAGCCAATAAAGGGACTGGCATTGGTCTGAGTCCTTGTACTCCCCTGTACTCTGTTCAGAGGATGTACCCATTTATTCAGAAAGAATAAATGTAAGATATAATTAAAACCTTCCTGGCCTTCCAACGAGTATTGTTTATTCCTAGACTAAGTATGTTTCTAACATAATTATGATCCCAGGCAAAGTTAAAGCTAAAATAGATTTAATCAATAAGGAAACTACACTATATGTCAGCCATCCTATTCAATGTTGTTTTAGACCATTTAAAATAACTAGACAGTATAAAATACCTGAGAGTATACCTGCCAAAACAGACACAGGAGCCATATAAACACAAACATAAGACACTTTTTATACAAATAAAGTAAGATCTAAACAACCAAAGTAGTATTTACTGTTCATGTGTGGGTGAGGTCAATATAAAAAATGACAATTTTACCTAACTTTGGTTACAATGAGCCATGTTCTTAGTTGTCCTGTGCCCTTCCAGTCATTATCTACCCAAATGGAACCTGGGGAAAGATATTCTATTTCTGTAATGCCACCCCAATTAAATTAACTAAAAAATTATCTGAGTTAAAAAAATAATAACAAATCTTATTTGGAAGAACAAAGGGTCAGAAACTTCAAAAAGACAAGGCGAAGGAAGAGGTAAAGGAAACAGATTCCGTAGTATCAGACCTTAGGCCATATTATAAGGTGACAGGATTGTTGAAACAATCTCTCAGACAGAATGTGATTGGGTTGGAATATTGCTGTGGTGCAGAAAATAATGAGCTGGTTGAATTAGAAAAGCATGGAAAGGGGCAGCTAGGTGGCGCAGTCAGTACAGCACTGGCCCTGGAGTCAGGAGGACCTGAGTTCAAATCTGGCCTCAGACACTTGACACAAGTACTAGCTGTGTGACCTTGGGCAAGTCACTTAACCCCAATTGCCCTGCCCAAAAAAAAAGCAAAAAAACAAACAAACAAAAAAAAAAAAACGAAAAGCATGGAAAGATTTGGACTTATGCAGGAAGATGCTGTCCACCTTCAGAGAAGCAGGTGTGGAAATGAGCATGATATGGACTAACATATATGTGTATGAGTGTAAATGTGTACATATATTTGCATATATATACATTATATATGTATGATTACAAATATCTATGTATGTATATATGTATATATAAGTGTGTGTATATATGTGTGTGCACACATCTGTATATGTATGTGTGTATATATAAGTACATACATATATATACATACACACATATATTATTTGTGCACTTAATTGTAACCTTCGTGGGGCGGGGGGTGGAACAAAGTAAGAAGTGCACAGCAGAGAACAAAAGAAAACCTACAAGGAAGCAAAGAAAAGTCGAACATCTTTGACTACAATGAGTAATATTTACTATCCAGGATTTCTTGAAATGGAAATTTATGGTTTCATATTGAATCCTCTCCTGTGTTCTACTGTGTACCAGTGTTATTTTTTTCTTTTCTTATTTTGTATTTAAGTTCAAAATTTAAAAAAATGATATTCTAAAAAAAGACTACTTGTTAAGTAGGATGGCTCTCGTTGAGGGGGAAAAGGGAAAATGGTGATGTGAAAAATGAAAGGCATCAATAAAAATGTATTTTTTAAACATAGAGGCCTCTGACTTCATGCAGCTTTTGAAGAGTGTCTGGAAGGATCTCTGAAACTCAGGTTGGTCAATCTGTAGCTTCAGAGAATGGCTTGGGAGCCGTGGAAGGAGGTCATAGGTCTAGAGATGGAAGGGAGTTCAGAGGCCATTGAATCCCACTCCCTCAGTTTACAGATGAGGAAGCTGAGGCCCAGGGAAGTTAATGATTTGCCCAAGGTCACACAGGTAGACAGTATGAGAGGTGAGATTCGAAGTCACGTCCCCAGGTTCCAACATCAGCCTCTTTGCACTGTAGCACAATTCCTAGCAAGGGCGGCAACAACTCCAGCCATCTGTTGAATTGAGACCAAAAAGTGTGGAGTAATGCCTTGGTCATTGGACTTGGAGTCCCGAAGATCTGGGTTTGAATCTCGCCTCAAACACTTACTAACTGTGTTACATGGAAAAGTCACTTCATCAGTCTGGGTCTCATTTTCCTTGATGTCAAATGAGGGTATTGGATTTGATCACCTCAAAGGACTCTTCCTGCTCTAGACCTGATGTGCTAGTGGGTGAGAGGTGTATGTGTGAGGAATATGTTTGAGGGAGAGAGTTCTTTCAGAGGCTCCATGAGGGAGTGGGAGCTAGTATACACCAGGGGAAGCTCAGAGCTTGGGATCCCCAGCTGGTTATTGTGACCACATGTGAGAAGGACCATGCACGGGGTTAGGGTAGCGTCTCAGTTACCAATCACCTCCATCCCTTCCTCATGCAGTGTACCCTGGCAGCATCTGATCAGCGATGAATAGGCTTCAAAGAGGATTCTACCTCACACAGCATATCTGAAATAGGGGCTTCTAGTCTTTCCCCAGGTTCCATTCAGGTAGATAATGACCAGAAAGGCACAGGATGACTAAGAACATGGCTCGTTGTGACCAAGGTTAATATTAATAAGGACCAACAGCAAATGTCTGACCATGGGCAGTGAATGAGGCTCATTGCCTATAATTATGTAGGCTTCCTTGGCATCCAGAGGGGCAACAGCAAGGCTGCTTTGAATGGCAAAGACATCCAAGAGTCATAGAGCTGAAAGGAACCTCAGAGGCCACCTAACTGAAGCTCTTAATTTTATAGATGAGGAAACTGAGGCCCATGGTGGTGGGGGTAGTGATTTATCCAAGGACATGTAGCTAGTAAGGGTCAGACTCCAACCCACGTCCTCTGACTCCTGAGACAGTGTCCTCTCCTGTATACCGTACTGTCTCCTCACTGTCTCTATATTCTAAGATGGTGGACAAGTCCCATGTTCTTGTGGAGAAATGGAATTCATATCTTCACTTAAAAAAGAGAAAATTCACTCATTTGTTCATTCAACAGGTCTTTAATGAATAAATGTGAAATGCTCAGCACTGTGCTAGGTACCAAGGTGGGGGGGGGGGATTAAAAAAAAAGATAAGCTGATTCCTGCCTTCCAGGAGCTTCCAGTATGCTTAGGAAGATGAAGACACAGGAGCCCAGAACAGCTAAGTAACAACCCAAAGGAATCTATGCTAAGGCCGAGGGTCAGGTATAGATAGTGGATGCTCCAGAAGTCCTAAGGAGCAAGGTGTCCCAGCTGTAGGCTGGGGTGGCCTGGGAAAGTTTCCCAGAGGAGGTAACACTCAAGCTGCTAAATGAGGGAGGGGTAGGATTGCTTGAGGCAGGGAGAAGAGTGGGGTGAGGTTGTGAGCACAACAGTGGTGAAGATTCAGAGCTAGGAGTGAAATGATGGGCTTCCAGACATCAGTTTGCCCCAGTAGGCAAAGGACCATGGCTGCCCCTCACTTGAGTGAATCCTGTGAAGAAGGGAGAAGGAGAGAGGTGATTAGAGAGGGGATTTGAGTCCCTCCATAGCTCCCCACTTCTGTCAGGCAAAGTCATAGGTTCATAGGATCAGAGCTGGAGGAGACAGAGGCCATCCAGTCTAAACCCCCTTCTCTCTGAGCTCCACCCAATTTCTGACCTCCTCTTCCTCCCAGACTAGAAATGTTTTTCCCTTGGTCTGGGTGAGATGCTATGATGGTACTGTCCCTGTCAGAGGCACCTCTTCCATGAACTCAGGGTGTAATCCCATTAAAGGCTCTTAGCCTGCCCAAGCCCCCATTTCCTACTCCTTAAAATGAAAGGATTAAACTAGAAATCTCTCCAAGGTCCTTGCCAACTCCTCTGTGATTTCAGTCCTTCTCTATGGATTTCACGAAGTGAAGCATCACCTTTGGAGATCAGACTTTTCTCCTGCAACTTTTTAATCAATATTAGCAAAAGATTCATTGACTTTGTTAAAGGTATTTTAAAATAGCCTTTATTTTCTGTTTTGTCTACTTCTCTTCTAATTTTCAAGATTTCCTCTTTTACTTTGTTGTTGTTCAGTTGTTTTTAGTCATGTCTGACTCTTTGTGACCCCATTTGGGGTATTCTCAGCAAAGATACTGGAGTGCTTTGCCAGTCCCTTCTCCAGCTCATCTGACAGATGAAGAAACTGAGGCAAACAGGGTTCAGTGACTTGCCCAGGGTCACACAGCTAGTTAGTGTCTGAGGCCTGATTTGAACTAGGTCTTCATGATTTCAGGCCCCTGTTCTATCCACTGTATAACCTCACTTGTTCATCTAATTTCTAAAATTCCAGATTTAGGTCCTTAATGCCCTCTTTGCCTGTTTTGTTCATGTAACTTTTTAGAGGGAGAATTTTTCCTTAAAGGATTATTTTAACTGCATCCCAGAAACTTTGGTATATTCTCGTTGTTATCATTTTCTTTTTCTAAACAAAAAAAAATGTATTGATAAATTTTGTCTCTATATCACCAACATTTCCCAAGGTATCTCTCCTTCTCTCCTTCCCAGAGACCCATCCCTTATAATACATAATAAAAAGTGAGAGAGAGAGAGAGAGAGAGAGAGAGAGAGAGAGAGAGAGAGAGCTTGAGAGAGAGAGAATGAGAGAAAAAAAAGTCCAACAAAACTAATCAATATACTAAAAAACCTAATTCTTTTTTTGAATCTTGTTCTTTTTCACAACATTATTAACTATTACCTAGATTTATTCTGGACATACTCGTTATTCAGAATGTCATTTTAAGTCTTTTTTTCTTTTGTTCTCTGAATTTTGTTGTACTATGATCTGTCAAAGAGATACTTAGTATTTCTGATTTGTTTGGTTGTTTTTTTTTAACATTTATTTGTCATTTCTCTGTGCCTTCGTACATGGTCTATGTACATATATTCCTGAGAAAGAGAACCAAAATCTTTGAAAACAAAACCAGCATTTAGTTTCTTGGTCAATTCTGTAGACTTTTATCTTGTTTTGTTTATTTCTCTTCTATTTTTAATAGTTTCCACTTTTAAGTTTACTACTCAGCCCCAGAATGGCGTCCAGACTCCATGCTTCTCCTGTCTCTTTGGTGAACGTCTCAAGGGTAAGAAATCCTTCTTTCTCAGCTTTCCTCTCCCTGATAGTCAGAAGATATGAGCTCTAATCTTGACTAGGCACTAATTCAAGGTGTGACTTTGGACACATCACCTTACTTTCTCTGGGCCTCAGGTTCCTCTTCTGAAAATGAAGAGTTTGGGCTAGATAGCCTTTCAAAAGACTTCCACTTCTAAATCCATGGTCCTATAACTAATGAAATCCCTCTCAGTTTTGACATCCAAGGGTTCTCTCACCTTAACAGGAAAAGGTGGGAACCGGAATTTGTCAGAGTCCTCCATCTTCAGAGGCTTGATCAAGCAGGACCGGCGGTGGGAGAAGATTTCGAAACTCTTCTTACCATGATAGGCACCCATGCCACTGTCACCTGCAAGGAAGTCAGAAAATCCATGTGTGTGTTTGGGAGGCAGCTCACAGATCGTGGGGAACCTTGCTCTTCCCCTCTGCCCACTGTCTCTACATCACACACATCTCCTTTCCTTTCCCTCCTCCTCTCTCCTCCATCTTCTTCCCTTTCCACCCTTTCTCCTCCTCTTCCTCCTATATCTCAGGCTAGGCTCTATTCCTATTCTGCCCACCCCATTGAGGAGTGTCCAAGTGAATTAATGTCAGCAATGACTTTAACCACAAGAACAACGGTCACCCTTCTGTAGCTCGCTTTGAGGTCTGTGATGGCATTTACACACGTGACCTCATTTTGGTCTGTTCTTCGCCATAACCCGGGGAGGCAGGTGCTGTCACCCTAAATAGGAATATGGTTTCTCGTCCATCTTTGTTGGGGGTCCCGTGGCCAGGCCAGGTGTGCTACATTCCCTGGGGTCAGGAGGAAGGGCAAGGAATGGGCAGGGGTCAGAGAGGACTGGACTCACCCACACCACCAAACGGTAGAGTATGGACACCAGCATGGAGTATTACATCATTGGCAGTCACACCTCCACTGGAAGTCTCTGCAATCATCTTCTTGATGACCTGGAAGACACCACCAAGATTCATTTATCGAATGGACCAGAGAGCCTCGAAGATCTTCCTTCCAGTTTTAGTTCCATGACCCAATTTTGCCAGGAAGGGGGACATAGCTGTGAGGTCAGAAGAGTGAGAAGCAATGTGATCTAATAGGAAGAGCTCCAGATTTGGAGTCTGAGGACCTGGGTTTAAATCCTGGCTCTGTTCCTCATTAGCTCTGTGACCTTGGACAAGTCACCCTCCCTCTCTGGGCCTCCCTAGGAAGAACCCTTGTAGCTTTGATCTTCTATATCTGATGAGCTCCCAGACAGCGCACACTGGCTTGGGATTCCTGGTGACAGACTAACCCAGAGCTCCTGAGGACAAGGGAGAGGCAACTCCCTACCAGAAAGCAGAGGGGCTAGCCAGGCCAGTCTGTCTTTTGACCAGAGGCATATCCTCTCTTCCAGGTGGCAGAGGCTGCCCCTCCAAAGGGAAGGCATAATATACTAGAAAATATGCTAAATTTGGAGTCAGAAGACCTGGGTTCAAATATAGGTTCTTCTACTTAGTACCTTGGGCATATCTCTGAGCCTCAATTTCCCCAAATATAAAATGAGGCATTGGACTAGAAGGTGTCTCTGAGCTCCAGACCTAGGATTTTGTGATTCTGTATGAGGGAAGCCGACCTACCCAGCGGTTTGGATTCCAGTGGGGGTTAGTGTTAAGAATGAGAAGTTAAAGATAGGGCTAAGAGCACATGTACAATACTGGGGAATACATTAAATTTGGAGTCAAAAGAACTGGGTTCAAATCTCCCATCAGCCAGTAGAAAGGCTCCTGGATTTGGAAGTCAAGGGGCCTGAGTTGGAATTCCAGCTCTACCAGGCACTGTGCTAAATGCTTTATAGATATTTTCTTATTAAATACTCACAACAAACCTGTGATGTTGGTACTATTACCTCCACTTGGAGGCAGAGGTTAAATGACTTGCCCAGGGTCACACAGCTAATAAGTGTCTACGGCCAGATTGGAACTCAGGAAGACAAGTCTTCATCACCCCAGGCCTGGTGCTCTATCCACTGCACCACCTAGCTGTCCCTTTACAACACAGCTCTACCTTCAATGTCCCACAAAGCTGGAATGGCACTCAATGCTCTGGATACCATTTAGGTCCCAGCTGCACTAGATAGAGTGTTTGACTTTGGTTTGAGGAAAGGGAGCCTTGGCAGCCTGTGTGAGTGTATTGTGGGGGAGATGAGCAGCACAGAGAGGTCAGGGGAAGGGTCCCTAGTATTCATTACCTGGTCATTGTTAGAAAACACATAGAGAGCCAAGGGCTTTGGCCTCTCATTGATGAACTGGATGGCTTCCTCCAGGCTCTTCACACAGACGATGGGGAGAACAGGCCCAAAGATTTCTTCCTGCATCACCTGAGACCTTGGGTCAACATCGGTGAGAATAGTTGGGGCTAGAAAGACCAAGAAACAAAGCAGGCACCCAAGTAAGAAACCTTGGGGTTGGCTCGTTCTTCACTCATGCACAGCCCACCCAGACACACCCAGCCAGCTAGCCTTTCAAAGCACCTTCTCAACCAATAACCAATAATACATTGAAGAGTGTGGCAGAGTGGATAGAGAATTGACCTTGGAATCAGAAAGACTCCTTCCTCTGCCACACACTGCTGGCTTGGTGCCCCTGGGAAAGTCATTTAACTTCTCAGTGGCTCAGTCAGTCAATCGACTAGACAGGTGCATACTATGTGCCAGGCACTGAGCTCAGGACTAGATACAAAGAAAGGGAAAAAAACCCAAGCCACTCTGCCAGGAGCTCACAATCCAGTGGAGGAGACACAAGCAAATGACTATGTTTCATTAGATTATAATCTCCTTGAAGGCAGGGACTCTCTTTTGCCCTCTTTTGTGTGCTTAGTGTGGTGCCTAGCACATAGTAGGCATTTAATAAATTTTTATTGTATTATATTTTAACTTCATGGAAATGAGATCTAGACAGGATAAATTGGGGGAAATCTCAGAGGGAAGGTACTGAGAGGAAGGAAAACTAGGAAAGTGTTCTTGCAGATGGTGGAATTTTAGCTGAGACCTGAAGGAATCCCGGAGGTGGAGAAGAGAAAGAAGAGCATTCCAGGCACAGGAGGCAGCCAGAGAAAATGCCCACAGGTCAGAAGTGTGGTATGATGAGTAAAGACCACAAGGAGGTGAGTGTTGTTGAATGGAAGAGTACAAGGAAGGAGGAGGGTGTAAGAAGCCTGGGAGGCTAGGCTGTCCCAGGAACTCTAAACTGGTGCCACAGAGAGGGCTGTGGACAATCCCAGATGCTGTCCCAAACCGCCTTCTGGCATTCCCCAATATCTGTCTGTTGGTGGATTCTGAGATCACTTCGATAACAAAGCAGGTGACCAGCATCAGGTCTGGCTGGGTGAGGCCAAAGGGGAAGCTCTGGAGGATTCAAGCCTGATTGGGACAACACGAAAAACAAACAAAAAAGGAGGCAAATAAAAAGATAGGTCCATGGATTTCTTGTGGCCTGAGTTGAGTACCAGAGCTGAGCCACCCTGGCCCCACCCTTCTGCCCACACAAAGAGAAGCAAATCCTGGGGAAAACAAGTCCACCCACTCCCCTCTCTCCAATCCTGAATTAATTAAAAAAATCAAGTGCAAAGGCTAGGCAGCCAACAGCACAGATTAAGGGTCCTACACTGGGGGCCCACAGGCCAATACTAAGGGTGCAACTGGGGTAGGAGAATGGGGATGAGGCATCATGAAGCAAAGCAAAAGGATGAAGTGCTTTGAGTCAGAGCAAGTGGCTTGGCTTGGTTCTGAAAGTTGCAGCCTCTGTGACCTTAGTGAGTACATCTCCTTCCTCTGGGTCTCAGTTTCCTCCTCTCTGGTGACAAGGATGTTGGAAATTACAAGCCCTGAATTCAGAATCATGGATTGTGTGTGGTTCCTCCTCTGGAAGATATCCAAGAGGAATGGAAGCTGAGTCAGGTAGGAGCCAGCTCTACCATGGGAGGGAGGCTCAGTGGATACTTCTGTCCTCTGCCCTGTCCATGCCCTCAGTGTGATCAGCCTCAAGATCCCCAGCCTAGTTTTTGTGTTTCCTGTCTCATTCCTGCCATAGGGGTGGGTTGGGGGCAGGAAGGCACTGCTTCTGGAAGAAGCTGGAGGGAGCTAAAGACATGTGTTTGTATAACCCAGCCTTCCTTCCTTTTCTTCCTGTCTACTTCCCACCCCTAAACCCCACCCTGGGCTAACCAATGCCCCTGATGGGAGCCAAGAAGGAAAGAATTCACTATGAAGAATGCCCTCAGGGCAACTGGGTGACACAGTGGATAGAGCACAGGTCCTGGAGTCAGGAGGACCTGAGTTCAAACTCAGTCTCAGACACTTACTAGCTGTGTGACCCTGGACAAGTCACTTAACCCTGATAGCCACCAAAAAAAAAAAAAGAATGTCCTCATAAGAAAGACCTAACTAGGAGATGTATCTCCTTATAGAATGTAAGCTTCTTGAAGGCAGAACTTGGTTTTGTTTTTATGCTTGCCATATAGGCACAGAAATAGGGAATGGACCTGTGATTTCATTTATGTTGAAAATTCTTCCCAGGGGAGGAAACTCCCTCTACCAGTACAGATTTCTACCTCAGTGATTATCATCTTAGAAAGTCATTGTTTGTTAAAAGGAGGGTTTTTTTAAGAAGAACCTATATCTGGAAATGACTTTTATTTTTTAAACAAAAGGCATCAATAAACCTTAAAAACTTAAGGGGAGATTGGAGAGATGACTTCCAATTTCCTTTCCAGCTCCTCAGTCCAGCAATCTGTTAAGTTCCATGCACTCCAGACCACTTTGCTATTAAACTGGATGTCCAGCTCTTCCTGGAACTCAGGAGGCTGTTGTCCCGCCTCAGTCTGGAATGTACAGCCTCAGCCGATTTACCCTTCATGATCCTCTGCCACCACTTCCTTCCATAAGCCTTGCTGGGGAATAGTAGTGTCTCTTTCCTCTGCTTTTGGGAGAGGGCCTGTCTGGATCTCCCCTTTGATCCGTCACTTAACTGCCTTGTGTTAATACTTATCTGTGTATTTACCTGTTCAAGTACAAGAGCATTTGCCTGGTCTAGTCTCCATGCCTGCCATTCACTCCTTCCTCACTTCCACCTTCTGGAATTCCTTGCTTCCTCGAAGTCTCATTTCCAGTGCCATCTTTTACATTACACTTACACTAATATCAGAGTCAGCCTATGCCTTACCAGACAGCACTCTGGAGCCAATGGCTCCAGAGGAAAGAATGAGGTTAGTGACTTTGTACAGTCATGATATCTCCTTCCTAATGCCCTGATCCTTTTTGAGAACAAGGGACAAACAACTTGTGAGGAGTAGTAGCTGCCTCACTGGGTACCCAGGTGGCCAGTTCCAGTTGGGCAACACAGCTCCTTCTTTCCTTCCTTTCCTCCCTTCATATCTTCTTTCTTTGCTTGCTTCCTTCCTTTCTTCCTCCCTTCCTCCCCCCTCTCTCTCATCTGCCTTTTCTCTCTCCTCTCCCTCCATCTACATAGGGAATCATACCCTTACCTGAGTGTGCTCTTCCCAAAGGAATATAAAATTTGATTGCTGAAACCTAGCAAGACATCTTGAGGTTCATGGGATAGATTTCTTTTTTATGTAAAATGCCATAAACCCAAATCACTCTGGCTCTCATTGTCTGGCCAATAGGTTCCAGCCCAATCCTTACTGGTCATTATTTGAATTCTGATGGCTCAGAATGAATAAATAGCGATTGTTTATCATTTAGTGAGAAACCCTGAGAGTCTTCCCCTCCCTGATTGATTTTATTTCATTTATTTATTCATTTATTTTATTAACTAGTTAAAACAGGCCATTTTTTGCTTTATTTTTACTCACTGAATGGGTCTGGCCTCAAACTGAGACCTAAGCTTAAAAAGGCCAAGGTCTCCCACTGCATCTGGGCCCATGTCCAGTTTCCTGATCTATATGTTGCCCCTGGACCCAGATGACTCCAGAGGAGAGACTGAGGCTAGTGGTGACTTTGCACAGCCCTGCTGCACTAATAATCCAATTCACTTGCAAGTCATGACATCTCCTTCCTGATGTCACGGTCCTCTTTGAGACCTGAGGACACACAACAACAACAAGAAAGTCGCTGAGAACAATAAGAGGTTGAGTGAGTTGTCCTAGGCCACACAGCTAATATTCAGGTCTTCCTGGCTCCAAGGGCAGATCTCCATTGATAACAACAAGATGCTTGAAGTCTGTTAATAAATGATTGACTGATGAATTGAAATGTTAGTTTGGAATATCGGAACACTGACTGAGTGGGTCAAGCAGGGAGAGAGATGGTAGGAGAGAGAGAGAGAGAGAGAGAGAGAGAGAGAGAGAGAGAGAGAGAGCTCACACACCTTTCTGGATGCAGTTCATCACCCCTGCCCAAATCTTTGCAATACTTAGATCATTATCAGACTATTAAGTAACACCACACCCAATTACGAGGTCTTCTAAAGGGGCAGAGAAATCTAATCCATTTGCACCTATCACTGTATCTAATCCATATGCACCAAAGTCATCCTTTGTATCAACTTGTCCTGGAACCTCCTGAAAACCTGCCTTGGCCTTAAGAAAATGGAGGTTCCAAGACAAAAGAAAAATAAAACAACAAAAACAAAATGCTATGGATTCTCTAAGGGCTCAACCAAATACTTGATCTCACCTCCCTCCCTCCCATTCTGCCCAAAGCCACAGTCACAGGGCAGAAGGTAGAAACAGGACATGCCTGGGGGGCAGCAACACCAAGGACCACACTGGCAGGGGGACAGAGCTGCCCCCATCTCAGCCCCACTCAATATAATCAATCCATCAACATTTATTAAGCACCGGCCTAAATACTACTGGTTGAAAAATACAAACTTGCCTTCTTCACATTAAATGGAAAGGGACAGACAGTTGCAACCCACCTATATAGCAAGAGGCCTCATCTCCATTCCCTCCATATGCCACTTTCTGTCCCTCAATTAAGCTCATCACCCTTTGGAAGTGACGGCTGTTGACCATTCTTCCATAGTCAGGAGAACTTTTGGCATCATCTCCATAGAATTCCTTTAGGAAAGAGGCATGGGCATTAAAAGAGGTTATGATAGAATGTACAGAAAATCATTTTAAAATATTTCAGATACAAAAAGCACTCCCTAAAACTCAAAGTTGTAGAGGGGGCCCTGACCTGCATTGATAGAGAGTGTTCACTCACCTGGAATTTCCTTCTACCCAATGAAACCACAGGTCCTGGCCCCATCCCTATTCTTAGGATGTGAGTTTCTTGAAAGCAGGAACTGTCAGCCTTTTTCTATTTATATCCCCAGTATTTAGCACAGGGCTTAGCACATTGTAAGCACCTAGTTATGTTTTCTATGACTTCCCATGTATAATGGGTACCATATTGCTTGCCTTCTGAAAAGGTAGGGGAAGGGCTAGAAGGAGAGATAGAATTCAGAAATCAAAATCTGTCAAAAGAATGTCTATAAAAAGTTCCCATTCACTTTATATCATGTATGTACTTCTTTCTTTCCATGTTCTACTCTATTAGAATATTAGCTCCTTGAGAGCAAGAGATTTTTTTTAACCTTTCTTCCCCTCCCCAACACTTAGTGCAGTGTGTGGCACCAAGGAAGTGGTAGGTCGGGGCTATAGAGTAAATCCATTCCTTCTGAGAGGACCTATAGCCCTGCCCTCACTCAGAGTGTCTGTGAGGCAAGCATAAGTGATTTTACAATCCTCTGACTCACCTTCAGGGTTTTTTTAATCTTCTCCACTACTTGGCCTTGCAGAGCAGGATCACAGAGGATGTAGTCTGGAGCCAAACAAATCTGGCCAGAGTTCATGAACTTTCCCCAGGTGATACGTCTGAAGAAAACAAATTCCAAGGAAATCAAGAACATTCCCATCATGAATAATGAATAGGGACGCTGTGTGTTTTTCATTTGCTGGGAGTTCTGGAGGAAGTCATAACTCTGGCTTCTGGAGGATACAATCCAGCCCTGGTTATTGAAAAATAATCTTCCATATACTCCTTGGTTTTCCATTCCTCGGGGGCAGGGGCACTTTGCCCCATCAGCAGTTGTAGGATGCAAGGCATGGCACCTCTCCCTGCCCTACTTCATGAGGATGGCTGGAACAGAAGTTCCAGTAGCATCTTCCAGATGGGGTAGGATTGGAACCCAAGGCAACAGGCTCATGGGAGAGGAGTCAAGTGGAATGTTCAGTCTGTACCTCCCCCACATCAAGACAACTGGTGAGAAAGAGTAGCATTCAGGAGGCCAGTTATTCCCCCCAACAGAAATGGTAAAACTTGACAGTTGGTTTAATGGTATGTTAACATACCCAGAACCTGTGGGGTCTGCTCACTGTTCTCATGTATATGGGCTAGTAAGGTTCATCTGTGCCCTGGCCATGCACCAAAATCAAAAACAAAATGTCCCATGTGGTGCCATGCATGGATGCCACAGGCTCCCGGGACTTAGCTCCAGAAGGGACCTTAGAGGTTGTCTAGCCCAGCTCTGTCATTGCACAAAGGAGGAAACAAGGTTCAGAGCGGGGTGAAGCGACTTGCCCAGGTCACATTGATAATGAGGAGCAATGCCAGGCCTTCTTGCCTCCAAACCCAACAGATTTTCTACTATACGATAGTTGCCTTAAGCTATGACCCTACTCACCGCCATTGGATTTTCCAAACCTAAGTACTCCTCCCTGGCCACCCTGCCCATGTGTGTCTCTTCCTACTAGAACATAAGCTCATTGAACACAAGGATTATCTTAACTTTGGTTATTGTAGCCCCAGGACAAAGCATGGTGCTTGACACATAGTATCTACTGCTTTCTCATTCATTCATTCGGTGATGCTATGACTCAAAAAGATCTCCTTGGGCCTCTCCCAACTCCCACACTCTCTAGCAGTCTGGGATTCTCTGATATCCAGTCTCACCTGCAGGCAACATCAAGGTCACAGTCCTTATCAATGTAACAGGGACTCTTTCCTCCCAATTCCAGGGTCACTGGGGTCAGGTGCTTGGCCGCAGCTGTCATGATAATCTTGCCCACTCCTGTGCTGCCAGTATAGAGGATGTGGTCAAATTTCTCCTTGAGCAATTCTGTGGTCTCAGGAACACCACCATTAATAACTGGAAACAAGTCCTGCCATGAAAACACATAGAGGAGAACAGTAACACTCTTCGTCTGGAAACTCAGGTGGTCCAGTGGGGAAATCTCTAGAGTTGGCATCAGAGGATCCAAATGGCCTTGAAGGTCCCTGCCAGCTCCAAATCTGTGCTCCTACGATCCCTTGGCTTGAATAGTATCATGGCTTTCTTTCCCACTTCTCCATCATGCCCCCCAGGAGCCTTATCATCATGCAAGACTGCATCAGCCTGGGTACTGACACTTCATCATCTGTCCTCTGATGAGAAGATAGAGTGATGAAGTCCTCTAAAACCTCTGATTAAGGAGGGTACCCAGGCCAATCATCTTTTCATTTTCCACTCAGTTAGAGTCCTTTGGATTTCTCCACCATGCCCCAGTGCTGGCTACCTTCTTCTCCCCTCCTCCCTCAACCTGCCCACCCTGCCTTTTTAGCTTCATTCAGATGTTGTCCTTCCTCCTTAGATTGTAAGCTCCTTGAGGGCAGAGACTGTTTTTGTTTTTCATATTTGTATCTCCAGTACTAAGTACAGTACCTGGCATATAGTAGGCATGTAATAAATGTTTATTGACTGATTGATACCTGGTTACCCTTCCACAGATAGATAATCAAACAGGTGCCCTCCACCATCTGGTACCCCCTGACTTTCTAGCTTTACCCCCTGCCAATTCCCTTCATAACCACAGTCAAATGGCATTGTCTTTCCCATCTTTGTATCTTTGTTCACACTGTTCCCTATCCCTGCAATTCCCCTTCCTCCCCAATTCATCCTCAAACTCTTATCCATTATAGTGGAAGAATTTATGAATAAACATGAGAGAGAAAGAATTACAAGATGTAAAATGGGTGATTTTGATTCTATTAAATTAAAAAGGGTGTGTACAAAAAAAACAATGCAGTTAAGATTAAAAAGAAAGCAGAAAGCTGGGGGGAATTTTTTTTTACAAGTTTCTCTGATAAAGGCCTCATTTCTCAAATAGATAAAGAACTGAGTTGAATTTATAAGAATACAAATCATTCCCCAATTGATAAATGATCAAAGAATATGAACAGGCAGTTTTCAGGATAAGAAATCAATGCATCCCCCACTCATATGAAAAAATTCTCTAAATCATTGCTGATTAGAGAAATGCAAATTAAAATAACTCTGAGGCACCACCTCACAGCTATCAGATTGGCTAATATGAGAGAAAAGGAAAATGACAAATATTGGAGGGGATGTGGAAAAATTGAGACACTAATGTACTGTGAGTAGAGTTGTGAACTGCTTCAACCATTCTGGAGAGCAATTTGGAACTATACTCAAAAGTTATATCCTCAGTACTCTTCATATGCATACCCTTTGACTTAGCAAAACCATAACTGGGTCTGGAAAATAATTGGAAATGGAGGGGATGTCCATCAATTGGGGAATGGGGGAACAAGTTGTGGTATATAAATGTAATGTTGTATTGTTGTATAAATCTAATGTGGTATCTATTGTGCTATAAGAAATGATGAGCAAGATGGTTTCAGGAATATTTGGAAAAACATGTATGAACCAATGCAAAATGAAGTGAGAAGAATCAGGAGAACAGAATACACCATAACAGCAACATTGTAATAATGATCAATTTTGAATGACTTAGCCATTCTCAGCAATACAACGATCCAGGACAATTTCAAAGGACTCATGTTTTATCCTCCCATTAATCTGTAAGATCACGGAAGGCAGAAGCTTTCTCTTTAAAATTCATCTTTCTTGTAGCACCTAGAACACTTTGTTGAAAAACCTAGCACTTTGCTGAAACTAAAGGAATAAAATTGAATGGTTGTGGACCATTGTTCAGAAGTATTGGGGATGAGGGGAGCGGGCAGGGGGGATCACTGGTTCTGAGACTCAGAGCCTCCATTGTCATTTCTCCTAGTTGGGGAATGTGGCAGAACGAAGGACGATGGTGAGCCCAGAGTCCCCTTCCTTCCCCCCAGACCTCTCCTTTACTAATAGGAAGAGCAAGTATGGAAGGCTGGGGCTTGGTGTGGGGGAAAGGACACTGAACTGGGAATCAGGGGCTGTCAGCTAGCTGTGTGACCTCAGACAAGTCACATTCTCTCTCTGGGCCTCAGTTTCCTGCTCTCTAAAATGCCTGGAGTATAGGGTTATGGCTGGAAGAGATCTTAGACATGATTCTAGACTAACCCCTCACTTTACAGAGGAGTAAACTGAAGGCCAGACAAGTTACCTGATTAGCCTGAGCTCACAGAGATAACAAGGAGCAGGTGAGGGATTTGCCAATTCAGTAAAATTAATTAAGCCCCAGAAAGAGTGCAGAACTGACCTGGGAAGCATAAAGTTTAGATAAGATAGAGTCCCACACTTTCAGCTCTCACCAACTAGGAGGGGCATAGGAGACAGCTGGGATCCCTCAGCTCTGCAGGAATTACTTGCCCCCACTTTCAATTCTGCTCATGGGACTCCAAGGGCCCAGTCTTTCCCTCAAAGAGAAGGTCTGAGGCTGAGACTCACCTTGTCCAGGTACTGAGGGAGCAGTGTGGCCAAGAGGATGGCCGTTTTCTCACTCACCTCAGAAGGCTTGAGGACCACAGCATTGCCTATAGGATACAAGAAAACACACCTTCACTCTGAGTGTCACGCCAGACTCTTGTACTATGAAAACAAGAAACGTAGTATTCCCTTAGCCCCTCCACATCAAGCTCTAACTAATACAGGGCAAATCCAGCTTTTGGCACCTCTGAGAGAGAGAGGTACCATCTTCCTTCCCATAGTGACCACCATTCCATTCCCCAGCCTCCTAGTCCTCTCCTGACCTGAGCCCCCAGGCTCAGAGATCAGAGGCCACAACAAACCACACAGACACATACACACACATCAGCATGTCTGCATTCATGCACATGTGCATAGACACCCACACTTGCAACACACCTGTCTAATGCAGTGCTATGGCTTGCTTGCACCTGGATCTTGTCTTCCAGCCCTGACCAAACCCCCTATCCTGACTAGTCTCCCAACTCAGACCATGAGCCTCAATCTTTTCTCCATATCTCATTTCTTTGGAAAGACAAAGGAATAGTTAATAATTATAGCTAGCACTTATATACTACCTATTAAGTGCCAGGCACTGTGCCAAGCCCTTTACAATTATTTCTTTTGATCATGACAACATCCCGCTGTGTATTATTATTATATCCATGTTATAGATGTGGAAGCTGAGGCAAACAGGGGTTGTGACTTCCCCAGGGTCACACAGCTAGTAAGTGTCTGAAGCCAGATTTGAACTCAACTCTTCCTGACTCCAGGCTCATTACTCTAACCACTGAAGCACCCAGATAGTCGAATATGAAAGAAAGGGGTGATAAATAGAAGACAGATGCAGAGTAAACATTTAAAGCTAACAGGAGGATGCAATATAGGGTGCAAAGAATGTGGGTCCTTTGGTCAGAGATTTAAATCCTAACTCTCCTTCTTACTACCTGTAAAATGGGAGACTCAGAAAACATGGGGAGTTGCAGATCATCCTCCTTGTATCGCCAAGCAAACAGACCCAGAGGGCTTAGCCCACATGTTCAAGGCCATGTTGCTAATAAGCAGATTTGGTCCACTTCACTTGCATGTCACGTCAGCACCTCCCTGATGTCATGGTCCTCTTTGAGAACTAAGGGCAGACAATAACCTCTGTGAGTAGAAAGAGGAGTTGCCCCACTGGGCACCCAACTGAAACCAGCCAGTTGGGCAACATAGCTCTTGTCTTTTCTTGTCTTGTCTTATCTTGTCTCATCTTGTCTCTGGCCACATAAGGTATCATCCCCTTACCTGCAGGTGTTCTGCCCAAAGGAATATGAATTTTGATAGCTGAAAATTTGTTTTTTCTTCAGGACCCTGCCTTACACCCAAATCACTCTGCACTCCTTGATTGGCCAATAATAGGTCCCAGGCCAAGCCCTACTTGGTCATTGTTTGGGCCCTGATTGGCTCGGAATGAATATAAATAGCATTTTTTTTCTGTTTTGGACAGAAACCCTGAGTATCTTTCCCTCCCAGATTGATTATTTTTGTCTTTTTTTTTTTTTTTTTGACTAGGTAAAGAGGCCGTTCTCTGACTCATGTTTTACCTGGGCTTAATCCCTGAATGGGCACTTCCTCAGTCAAAGGGAGAACTGTTAAAGATCTTGGCTTTAAAAAGCTAAGGTCTCCCACTGCATCCAGGGCCATCTCCAGTTGTCCTGATCTATATCTCCCCACTAGACCCAGATGGCTCCAGAGGAGAAAGTGAGGCTGGTGACTTTGCACAGCTCTGCCTTACTTAAATCCAATTCACTTGCCTGTCATGGTCCTCTTTGAGAAGCAAGGACCAATAAGAACAAGAAGTAGATTTAGACCTGATCCTAGATTCAAATTCTGCCTCAGCTATTTAATGTCTAAGTGACTAATCACTGTCTTATCTGGACCTCAGTCTCCTTATCTGCAAAATGAGGAGATGGGCAGGCTAGATGACCTCTGAGGCCCCTTCCAACATTAAATCTCTGATCTTATGAAACTGCTGGGCAAGTGACCAGTGACTCAGCCAGTAACCAAGCAGGATGGTCTCCTAAAATGTTCGGTATGCTAGATGAGACTACAGATGAATTCTAACTCAAGAATTGAGTCTTGTGCCCAATTTGATCATGAATCTTATGGCAATCTGACTGAACTGACCAATCCTCTTAGTGATGGGGTCCAGTGGGCTATCCTGCAGCTATTTCTAGGAAACACTAAGATCCACAAGGAGCCCTCCTTCCTCCCAGCACAAAACACAGGATTTGGAGTCAGAGGACTTAGGTTCAAGTCACTCAGCATCTCTGGACCTCAGTTTCCTCATTTGTAAAATTTGTTAAATGGGCTCTGAGGTCCCTTCCAGCTGTAAATCTAGAAGCCTATCTATCATCCAGAAGAAAGAAGTTTTCCCCACCTGCAGCAATGGCGCCCACCAATGGCTGGATGGACAGAACGAAGGGGTAATCCCAGCTCCCAATGATCAGAACCACACCCAGGGGTTCTGAGTGGATGTAAAGCTGTTCATCCTTTGTATTATCATTCTCCACAGGCTCATCCAGGATCCACTGGGGAAGGTTGGAAAGTGCATACTCGACCTCTTGCAAGAAATAAATGCACTCTTCATAGAGTACAGACTGCTTGCTCTGTAAAGACAATGGCATTCAGGGTGAGATCAGAGTCTCTGGACCTCAGACCCCATCTACCCCAACCTTCTTATTTTATACAATGATAGAATGGAGACCAAGGGAGGTGAAGCAATGATTTCCCCATCATCCCACAGGAAGCAATTACCAGCAGCAGGATTCAAACCCAAGTCCTTGGTCATAGAGTTTGTCTTTTTTTACATTTTACCAAAAGGTACCAGATACTACCCCCCAAATTAAAGGCAGAGAGCCAAACCAAAAACCACTGGGAAGATTGTCTGTCTGCTGAGAAGTC
Organism: Trichosurus vulpecula; assembly: GCF_011100635.1. NCBI lineage: Eukaryota > Metazoa > Chordata > Mammalia > Diprotodontia > Phalangeridae > Trichosurus > Trichosurus vulpecula. The sequence goes on from NC_050579.1 coordinate 30,597,440, forward strand.
CCCTGGATGCCAGCTCTTTGTTAGCTGGGTCTAGGCTCCTAACCACAAAGTCCCAGGAATAGACATTGACTGTGTATAGCAGGTTGTAAAGGGGCCCTGAAGGTAGTGGGCTATCACTGCATAATAGGAAAGCTTGATTATGGCTGCTTGGATGAGTCACTTCCTTTCATCTTCTGGAAACTGAGGGGGTCAGACTAGGCCAAGTCTGAGATCTCTTCCAGCTCTACTCTTGGCTTGGCTTGGTTTGTTGGATGGAGGCTGGAAAGCCACCCACGAGCCTATGAGGCCATCATTTCTGAGTGCCCTTCTTGCTCAGGCTACTGTGAATCTTTGTTTGGATTTCAGTGCCCTCTCCTCTACAAGGTACAATCATATCTCTGCCTCAAACCCTCCACTCCACCCCAATCTGGGCTCATTCTGGCCTCCACATCTTTGCTCTACTTCCTATCTGTGTAGAATCTCCTTCCCACTTCTGTCCTTCTGCCCCATTCTTTTGAGTCCTAACCTCCTCACCCCCCATCTCAAAGTCATCCCAAATTATTTCCCTTTACCTTCTTTCCTCCATTCTGAATTTCCCATAAAAGTCTACGCCCCTATTGTCTGGCACTTTACCCTTGTATTTACAGGGTCATAGGATTGCGAGCTGGAAGGAGCCATTTTGTGAGTATAATTTCCCCAGTTCAACCCTAAGCCCTTTGAGGGCAGATGTGGTTTGCCCCTATTCCTCTGGCACATCCCATAGTCCCTAGCACGGGCTCCTGGTCAAGGTGGGGCTCACGGACTGAATCAGTACCTTATGGAGATCAGCATACAGGGCTGCAGTAATTTCCTCTTCTCTCTCCTTCACCATCCTTTGGAGGTTTTCCAGCTGCTGGATCCGGAATTTCAAGGGCCGGGTTTTGCCAGAGTTAAAGGCAGTCCTGGCCCGCTTCACAGTCTCACTGATCTTACTCATGGTGTCTGAGAAACAGGACCATAAAAGACTGAGATGGCCTTTTAGAAACTGAAAATGAACATTTTCATCTTTTCCAATCAGTTCTATCCAACAAACACTTGTCAGGGGGAGGTTATACATCAGGTCCTATAGCAAGTATCAGGAATATAAAGACAAAAACAAAAACCAGTGCCTGACCTCAAGAAACTTACTTTCTACTGAGAGTCTAAAGTGTGTACACAGATGGGTAAGAACAAAGTAGTTTCAGGGTGGGAAGTGAGGAGCCCTAACAACGGGGAGTCATCAGGAAAGGCCTGGTGTGGGAGATGGCCACTGAGCTGTGATTTGATGGGAGCTACCCAAAGATACAGAGGTGAGGAAGGAGGGCATGCCAAGAGGAGGGAAGAGAATGCGCAAATACATGGAGGTAGGAAAGTACGAGATGGAGATTCATGTGAAATTAGCCTGGAGGGGCAGCAAAGTGGTGCAGTGAGTAGAGCATCGGCCCTGGAGTCAGGAGGGCCTGAGTTCAAATCCGGCCTCAGACACTTGACACATGCACTAGCTGTGTGACCTTGGGCAAGTCACTTAATTCCAATTGCCCTGCCCCAAAAACAGAAAGAAAGAAAGGGAGAAAAAAAAAGAAATTAGCCTGGAAAAACAGGCTTCATCAGGACATCACAGTATCCTGGCTAAACTTGGCCAGTGAGCTTGGATTTATGGAACTTGACTTCAAAGTTAGACTCTGCTACTTACTCCCTGTGACTTGCCTGTAGTCACATGGCTGGTAAGTGCAAAAGGCAGGATCTGAACCCAGGGTTTCCTGACCCCAAGTCCAATGCTCTATCTGCTATTCCAAGGAGTCTTTCAGAGCAAGAAGACAAGTCAGGATCTGAACCCAGATCTTGTAACTCCAAACCCAGGCTACATTCCATTATGCCACATTGGAAAGAGCCAAGCCAATCCCCTTAGTTTCTAGAAGGAAAGACTGAAGCTCAGAGAGGTGAAGCAATTTGTCCCAGATCACACAGCAAGTATAGCATAAGGAGAGACAGACATCCCTCCTTCAACAAGTACATGCACACATCCATCCATGCCACCTGCATTTGATGAAAGACTCCTTAGGGAGAGGACAGTGCTGAATTGAAAGGAATGCATGATGGTGGGAATCCAGGCAATGTGACAGGTGAGTGGGGAAGACTTTGGGCAAGGGGGCACCTTCTTGGGACACTGCATCCTGGAGATGGCTGCCTACTCTGACACTTGCTGGCTGTCTGACCTTGGACAAGTCACTTCTTTTCTCTAAGACTCAGGGCTGGCCCATTCCCCTTTTGGACAGCTCTTGTTTTTGTTTGTCCTTGGTTTTCAAAGAGGGCCAACGAAATCATGTACCTCTCACAAATACTGCTAAGGTACAACAATTTTCCAGCATGGCACCACAGAGAATCATAGAATGTAACAGTTGGGGGAGACCTGAGCAATCTTCTAGGCTTAACACTCTCAATTTTACTACAAAGTTTCTCCAACCTGCTTTAATCTCAATGGAGTTTCATAGCCCAAAGGTGGTTGGGAGTTTGGTCAATATAGTTTGAACAATTCCCCTCTACCCTGTAGCCAGATTAAAGAGGGAAGCATCAACTGAGGATTATCAACAGAGAGGAATCCAGTTTGGAAAATGAGGCTCCAGGGAACTTGAAATCTGGAGAGATCTCACTTGGGGAGATAGCAGGTTGGACAATGGTCTGGGAGGTTGGCACAGAAGATACTTCTGTACATCTAAGAGTCAGGGGATTTTTGAACTAAAAACACTCTTTCCCACAGTCTAAAACATTGGTTCCACCACAGGTACATTAATTCAATCATTCTTGATAAGTTCAATTATTTGAAATATTAATTAGTATATCACAGAAACTATCAGAAAAATCTGTTTTTTAGAAATCTATAGAGTTAGAAAAATTAGATAAGTGTAGCAAAAATGAATAAAGAAATTACCTTCTACAGCTTCCCTCAGAGACTGGGACTCCTTGAGATGATTAGTACCTGAAGATAGCCACTATCTCTCACTCCTCCGTATTTTAGGTCTTTTCTTCCCTCCTTCCACATCACAACTTGGCCCCAAACCCAGAAAATATGTACGACAGAGCAAAATTAATATTTAAATGAGATGCTTAAGCTTAATCCAGAAGCTTACATTTTATAACAAGTCTTGGTTCTGTGAATTAGCTACGGATGATCTTATCTGCTTTATTTTGAAATGTGGTCATGTGTCTTTAAAGGGATGGGCAGGGCTAAGATGCTGGGTTTGAAAAGGGAACTCTTGTTTGCTCATGGTGTGGGACCATTATCTCATTGATTCAGTCTGGAGGGGAAGATTTCCAGTTTTTCAAGGGACAATTTGCCAGAGCAGTAACTTTCCTTTTTTCCAAATCTGTTATGTGAAGTTGGGACATACAAATTATGAGGGTGTAAAATTCAAATGACATTCCCTGTGATCAAAGCATCAAAGTCGCCAGAAGGCTAATCCACAAAGGTGCATTTGTGCTTAGGGAGACTTTTAAGGTCAGGATGGGCCCTGGTTTTATGCCTTGAAGATCCCAGATAATAGTCTTCTCTGTTACCTCAATGCCCCTTCTTTCTTCAGAGTGACCTCAATGCCCCTTCTTTCTTCAGCGTGACCTCAATGCCCCTTCTTTCTTCAGAAATTAAGTGTTGATTGGTCTCCAGTCCCTGATACAAGAGACCAGGTTCACTTTGGGAGTGTCTCTAATTCTATATGACTTTTGCCAAAACCCAAGAGTTCCCCCTAGAAACACCAGAATTTTGGTTGTGACTTTCTCAAAATGGACTCCCTGCAAGCATTCAGGCTCACAAGATATCAGATGTGGAATAGGTTCTATTTAGTTTGGCAGAAAAAGGCAGAAAGGACTTATGCCCCAACCCCTTGACAATCAGGAAAACAGACCTCCTTTTCTAAAGGACATCAGGTCTTCTTTCTGTGAGATTCCACCTTCTCGCTATATTGATGCAGTCCATATAACTCATAGTACCAATGAAAGCCTAGGTTTGAGTGGCAAGGTGAGTAGAGTTGGAAGTGGTGGGGGTGGAGAAATGGCAGTGGCAGAGAACATGTACTGGGAAATAATTGCAGCCTAAAAATCAAAAGACATCAATAAACCTTTGGTTCTACTTTGGTTAATTATGTCAGTTCATTAAAATTTCCTTAGCTTGTCTAAGTTCCCCATATTAATTTTTTCTTAAAGTACAACAAAATTCACTACACTGTGGGGATTAAAATTCTCCAGCCTACAATAAAAGAGACTGAGGCAGAGTTCTGAGCCAATGGCACTTTATTAAAGGGTCCGTGGTCCCCTCTAAAGAAGTGGACCTCAGATCTTCCTCATAATCTGAGATGCCACCTTCTTCCAGAACCTTGTTTTTATAGAGTTTGCAAATATGCAAAAGAGGCATGGTGAAATACAGAATCTTGTTGGTGGATAGACCATGCTATTGAGGGTCAAAAATGACATATAAGAGGGGTCACAGGTTAGGCATCTCCACTGACTAAATGGTCATAAGATGGTCACTTGGTCATGTTCAAGAAGGGAGACAGGCCCAAATAAATTGGAGGACTTTCCAAAGCATCAAGACATCCCACCCACACTGGGATTGGACACGGAGTCTGAGCAAAACAGGATAGAGATATCTTTGTCAACATTCTTGTGGTTGCGCAAGTGAGCCTCTTAACTTGGTAAACAACTAGTGAACATTACATTAAAATTTGAGGCCCACTATAAGATCCTATCTATCCCTCTATGATTTACATAATGTATCAAACTGATTGGAATAGAGTTGGGATCCTAATGAATTGTTTCTTACAACACTCAGGTACTATGATTTGTTCAGTCATTCCTTAATCAATGGGCAGCTTTGTTTCCAGTTTGGGACTTCCACAAAAAGTGCTGTTACAAGTATTTTGATGTGCTTAGGACCTGTTTCTTTTTTTCATCTTTTCCTTCCATGAGCGCATATGCCTGGGTTCGAAATCTCTGGATCAAGGGGTAGATTTTTCTTGTGTGATTCCAAATTGCATTTCAGAGTGGCTGTACTGATCCACCAACAGTGTATTCATATGCCTATTTTCCCATAACCTCTCCAGCACTGGCTATTCCCATATTTTGCCACTTTTATGAAGTTAATGAGTATGAATTGAAACCTCAAAATTGTTTTTATTGTATTTGTCTTCCTTTGAGAGATTTGGAGAATTTCATATATTTGTTGGTACCTTTCTACAGATACATTAATACATTGTTGATGGAGTTGTGAATGGTCCGTCCATTCTGAAAAATACAGAAACCTATTCGATTGTGCATACTCTTTGACCTGGGTCATCATGACTTTTGTCCTGCCACTGGACTGTGATGACTCTGGAGGAGAGAGTTAGACTGACAACTTTGTGCACTTCTGCCTCACTTAAATCTAATGACATCATCTTCATGATGTCCTTGGTCCTCTTTAAGAATGAAGAATGAGCAACAACAAATGATTCTGCAAGGACTACCAGAGCAGGTGTGGTGAGTTAAACCTTTGTCACTTTTTTCTTCCTGCCTTCCTCCCTCCCTTCCTCCCCTCCCTTCCTTCCTTCCTTTTTCTCTCTTTCTTTCTTTCTTTCTTTCTTTCTTTCTTTCTTTCTTTCTTTCTTTCTTTCTTTCTTTCTTTTCTTTCTTTTTTCCTTCCTTCCTTCCTTCCTTCCTTCCTTCCTTCCTTCCTTCGTTTGTTTGTTTGTTTCTTTCTTTCTTTCTTTGTTACATGACTTTCCCAGGATCACATAGCTAGTAAGTTTCTGAGGCTGGATTTGAATTCAGATTCTACTGACTCCAGAGCTGGTCTTCTATCCCTTGTACCACCTAGCTGCCCTGTCACACATGTTTCTTACTTATGTCCCTCACTACTATTATGGTCTAAGTTTAAGCTTACTCCTTCCTTGGATACCTTATGTATTTTTGGGAAGGGGTGAACTGGGATTTTTAGGAGAATGTGTTGTATTAACTGTCTGCCCTCTGGGGACTCAACCTGATAATTGGAGCATAAGTAGGGGAATGATGCCATTTTCTTCCCCTACTGAAATTGTTTTCTGTTCTGTCCAGCAACTCTGAGGGCCTTCTCCTCCCAGATAATAAACTAGGCCATCTTTTATCTCAATTCTTACCTAGCCCTTAATCACGGAATGGGTGTTACCTTTGACAAACTGAGACCTGGGAAAGACTGGTCCCTTTGACCTAGTGATATCACAACTAGGCCTATACTGCAAAGCAATCAAAAGAAGAGGGAAAGGTTCAAAAATATTTGTAACAGCTCTTTTTATGGCATCAAAGAACTGGAAATGGAGAGGATGCCCATCAGTTGGGGAATGGCTGAACAAGTTATGGCACATGGATGTGATGGAACACTATTGTGCTGGAAGAAATAGTCAGTAGTGCCCATCATTGCTGAGAGGTAGAGAAGGGTGAGGCTGGAGAAAAGACCGAGATTTGGCAAAACAAGATCACTGGGAACTTCGGAGAGAGCCAAGTGAAAATTGAGTGAGAAGGTCAGTATCCAGATTCCAAAGGTTTGAGAAGTGACTGACTTCTCTCTCCTCCAGTTACCATCCTTATACTTATCAGTCTGTTCATCTTTCAGGAGTACGTAAACTCCCTTGGGAGCTGAGGCTGCAGTGCCTAGCACAGTGCCTGGCAAATAACAAGGGCTTAATACATGCTTAGTGTGGATGGATTATACAAAGCTACCTATGTCTTTAAGGGAGGATAGGGTCACAGGTCTAGAACCAGAAAAGATCTTAGAGGCCATCAAGTCCAACATCCTTATTTCATAAATGAAGAAACTGAGGCCCAGGAAGATTAAGTATCAGTTTCCTAGTAGGTATTTAATATTTGCTGTCTCTGTCCTTCCTTAAGTGACTTACCCAAGGTCACACAGGGATCAGTTCCAGAACCGTAACTGGGTAGACCAAAAAGGACAAGAGAGAGAGAGAGAGAGAGAGAGAGAGACAGAGAGACAGAGAGACAGAGACAGAGACAGAGAGAGACAGAGAGAGAGAGAGAGGAAGGTAGCATCTGAACTCAGAGCCTCTGATTTCTGAACCAGTGCTCTTCATCTTTGACGTCCATGAGGCGTATGCCCAGGTGTGAAATCTCTGCAACAAGGGGTATGATCTAGGTAATGATTTTTCTAATATGATTCCAAATTGCATTTCAGAGTGGTTGTGCTGATTCCCACAGCCTCTCCAGCATTGACTCTTTCCATGTCTTCTCTGTCACCTCAGAGCTGCTCATTAGAAGGTTGGAGGGAAGTCCCAAATAAGTGTATAATGGCAAGCCTTGCCCATGGGCTGTTTTACATTTTTATCAGTGACTTGTAGGAAGTTGTAAATGACATGATTTTCAAATTTATGAAGGCTTGGAAGCTTGGGAGTGACGGCTAAAATTCTGGATGACAGAACAGAAACCAGAAAGATCTTGATATGGGCTGGAATAATGGTCTGAGCATATGGAAGAGAAGTTAAATTTGCCCTTGGCCTCAGAAGGCAAATGAAGGGCTGCCTCCGTGGATAATACATTTTCCCTTCAGTGGAAGACCTCAGTCAGGGGCTGGATCACTACCTGTGAGAGATACTGTAGAGCTAATCCTAGTATAGGTTAGGGCTAGGCCTCTGAGGTAGGGAACAAATCTGAAATTCTAGAATCCCAGGGGAGGTAGGTGGTGCCGTTGATATAGCACTGGCCCTAGAGTCAGGAGAACCTCAATTGAAAGCTGGCCTCAGACACTTATTAGCTGTGTGACCCTGGACAAGTCACTTAATCCTGATTGCCTCAAAAAAAAAATTCTGGGATCCCAAAGCCTTCCTTTGCTCTCCAAAACCCTTTGATGGTGGCCAATTGCCTCCTGGGTAACATTCAAATTCCTTAGTCCTGCATTCAGGGTGCTCTACCCTTTGATGGTGACCAATTGCCTCCTGGGTAACACTCAAACTCCTTAGTCCTGCATTCGGGATGCTCTACAATCTGGTGTCATAAGTAAAATTCACTGAAGGTAGACCAAGGCAAGTTCTCTCCAAACAAGATAACATTTTATTAGTAGGGTGCACATACACCAACACAATGGGCCTAATGACTGCCTCCATTACCCAAAATTCAAAAAAGTGGAGGTGCAATAGCTTTTTTGTAAGCATAGGACAAAGTGTATCGCCAATGTGATATGAGCAACTGCAATGAATACGAATATATTTTTTAAGGATTGAAATACAAGGTGTAATAAGCACTCTTCACTCAAAACTCAGCCACTATAACATTTGTTCTGTACACTAAGACCACACAAAACAACGCTACGGGAATACATGAAAATGAAGCTCAACAAGGCAACAAAAAAATTTACACACATTACCAGCCCAAGAGTACCACCATCTCAATTCACTTTCACAGCCTGGAGGCTCTTTCATAACAGCTACTTAAAAAGGTATTAAGCTAAACATCCTTTCAGTGGGTGGTGCCCCCTCCAGGGAGTTTCTGCCCCTAGCAAGTTCCCCTCCTCCCCAGCAACTTCCCACTATGAGTTCCTGCTGCCTAGCCAGTCCCTCCTGCTGCTGTGGCTAGTTTTCTCAATGCTCTCAATGAGCATGAAAACCCATATAGGCAGGCCAAACAGCATGATAACTTACATGCTCAGCTGACTCCATGTGAATCAGCACAGGATGCATCACAGTTGCAAAATATAAATGAAAATACTTGTGTTCCTTTAAGCCTGGGAATGCAGTCCCTGTTCCAAGGAGAAAAAGAGAACACATATAGCCAGGTAGACCTATTTTTGGACAGGGAAGATCTTCATATTCTGTTAATCCTACAAAGAGCAGGTTAAGAGATCATACCATTGGTTTATGGGGTTGGCAACACCATAGGAGCAAGACGTCATGATTGGTTACATTAAGGGAAGCATGCATATACACACACATGGAGTCAGGACCACCTCTTTCTATCTTAGAGGAAAGTTTATAGATTTATGGGACTAAGGTGCATCCCAAAGTCATTGGTAGTAAATCAGGGGTAGCAGACAGAGGAGTCTGGGAATGAGATAAGACCACCTTTAATTGGCAAGATTGAGGCTAAGATGGGACAAGGTCAGCTTTTCAGCTCTCAAGGATAACACATGAATGTCATGGAATCTCTCAGGTGCTAAAATTATAAGAGGTCACAAGTTTCCTTAGCACAAAATGATTTGCAGGTGGTGCTGAGACAACAATTTCCTTAGAATTAAAATATTTCATGAGAGTATCAAACCTCTAAGCTAGCTCAGAGTTTATCTTTCATTAAAAGTGATCAATTAGGACACTAAACTTTTGGCGTCTGAGAGAGAAAGACAGCTTTTTTCACTCAGAGACAAAGAAAAGGCTTGGGATTCTATATCGAATACAGAATAGACTTACAGAATTGAATATGAAATACCAAATTAGTATTTGAATTTCACACTGGTTCCCCCCAAGCTTTCTATCTTTATCCCACATTGGTACTCTCTACATGTCCAGCCTATGTGCCTATAGCCTAACTGAGCTAGGCTCTTCACCATTTCCCCATAGATGTCTGAGATGTTTCTGCCCCTCTGCCTGAGTTCACATCATTTTCTTTTCTGAGTAGATGGAAAATAAAAGGCACAAATGCAAAGTTCTGCAGTAGGGACAAAGAAATCAACTGCGTGAGTATAGGTTGGGGAAGACATGATTAGACCACCATTTGGAGGGCAACAACAACCAAAAAATAATAGGTAATGAAATATGCTTCTTTATACAGAGAAGTGGGTTACTGCCTGGATGGACTGTTATACGTATATATGTATATATATATATAGTTGGGTATGACTAGAGGAGCCATTTTCCTTTCATCATTTTTGTTAATGGTGAGTGTTCAATTTTTGTTGTTGTTATGGCTGCTGCTTTTTAAAAATAGGAATGGTAGTGCTATAAAGAAAAAGGGTTTCAATGAATGCAATATATATATAATTTGGATGAAAATACATTTGTAACCTAAACAACAACCAAAAAACAAACTTTGGAGTTTTAGTGAATAGCAAGCTCAAAACAAGCCAACAGAGTGATGGGATAATCAAAAAACAATGTAAGAAGCTAGGGATAGTGTCCTCTGTGCCCAAGGAGCACAGCACAACTTTGAAAGTCATGAAAGAGGCTGAAAATGAATAAGAAGCATAAGAGAACCCTAGCCACAGAAAACTATTAAGGCAACAGGGAAGATCAAAACACAAACTCAGAAAAGGACAACATCAAAATGCTTATATGTGAAAGCTCAAAGGGATACGAATTGGTCTCAAGTCCAAAATGTCCTCTTGGAAGAGCTCAAAAAGGATGTTAAAAATCAGGGAAGAAGGGTAGAAGAAAAATGGAGAAAAGAAATGAGAGTTATGAATGAGAACTTATGAATAAAGAGCCAACAGCTTGGAAAACAAAGCACAAAAATTGACTGAAGCAAACTGTTATGCCCTACCCCCCCCCTTTCACTTTCTCCATCTTGCCCCAGCTCACTCTATTGCTTGTACTCCCGTCTCCACGGACCCCACTGTTTGTGTCCCCATCTCCACAGAAATGATCCTGCCTCAGCTTGTCCTACTGTTTGTGTTCCCATCTCCATGGAAATCTAATTGTGTTCTTTCCCTTTAAATATTCTTTCTCTCCCTTTGCTCAGGGCTGTTCGGTTTGAGTAACTACTCAATAAATCCACATCTAAATTTATATCCGGGTCTCGATTGCTTTTTTTCGGCACAACAAAACAACACCTTAAAAATAGAATTGGCCAAATGGGAAAAAAATCCACTGAAGAAAACAACTCCTTAAAAGTAGAGTTGGCCAAATGGAAACGGAGGTAAAAAAGCTAACTGAAGAAAATAATTCCTTAAAAATTAGAATTGGGCAAATGGAAGTTAATGACTTAAGACATCAAGAATTAGTCAAACAAAATCAAAAGAATAAAAAAATAGAAGAAAATGTAAAATACCTCATTGGAAAAACAACTGACCTGGAAAATAGATCCAGGAGAGATAATTTAAAAATGATTGGACTATTTAAAGGCTAAGACCAAAAAAAGAGCCTGGACAACATCTTTCAAGAAATTATCAAGGAAAACTGCCCTGATATACTAGAAACAGAGGCTAAAATAGTCATTGAAAGAATTCACTGATCACCTCCTGAAAGAGATTCCAAAATGAAAACTCCAAGGAATATTGTAGTCAAATTCCAGAATTATTGGGTCAAGGGAAAAGTACTGCAAGCATCCAGGAAGAAACAATTCAAATATCAAAAAGCCACAGTAAGAATTACACAAGACTTAGCTTCTACATTAAAGGATCTGAGGGCTTGGAATATGACATTCTGGAAGGCTTGGATTACAACCAATGATCAACTATGCAGGAATATTTCAGGAGATCTTTCAGAGGAAAAGATGGAAATTCAACGGAATAGAGGACTTTCAAACTTTCTTGATGAAAAGACCAGAATTGGACAGAAAATTCAGTCTTCAAATATAATACTAAAGAGAAGCATAAAAAGTAAACAGGAAATAAAAAACAATAACATATTATTCAGTAATATTTAAAGTGTTTTCCCATCATTGGAACTATATCTCTGTTAGGGCAGTTAAAAGGCGTATACATAGATAGAGGTATGGGTATAAGTTGACTTGAAGTGATGATATAAAAAAATTTAAGGGGTGAAAAAAAGGATTGTACTGGGAGAAGAGGAAAGGGAGAGGCAGAATAGGGTAAATGACATCACAGGAAGAGGCATAAAAGACCTATTACAGCTGAAGGAAAAAAGGGAGGGAGTGAGCATTGTTCGAACTTTACTCTCATCAGATTTGGCTCAAAGTGGGAAGAACATACACACTCAGCTGGGTATAGAAATTTATCTTACCCTATAGGAAAATAGAAGGGGAAAGGGGAAAGGGGAAATAAAAAGAACTGGCAGGGGGCTGATAGAAGGGATGGCAGAAATAGAGGAGGAAAGGAGAAAGAAAAGGGGAGCTGACAGAAGGGAGGGCAGATTGAAGGAGGTGGTGGTCAGAAACAAAACACTGGTGAAGAGGGACAGGGTAAAAGGAGAAAGAAAAGTATAAACAGGACAAAAAATAGGATGGAGGGAAAATACAGTTAGTAATCATAACTATGAATGTGAATGGGATGAACTCTCCACAAAACAGAAGTAGATAGCAGAGTGGATTAAACACTGAATCCTACAATACATTGTTGACAACAAATACATTTAAAGCAGAGACATATGCACAAAATAAAGTTAAAAGTTTAGAGCAGAATATATTATGCTTCATCTGAAGCAAAATAAAGCTGGGGTAGCAATACTGATTTCAGACAAAGCATAAGCAAAAAAAAAAATAGATCTAATTAAAAGAGATAAAGAAGGAAACCACATCTTGGTAAAAGGTACCACAGACAATGAAGTAATAGCACCAAGTGGTATAGCATCCAAGTTCTTAGACAATAAGTTAAGTGAGTCACAGGAAGAAATAGACAGTAAAACTATACTACTAGTGGGTGACCTCGACCTCCCCTTCTCAGAACCAGATAAATTTAAACACAAAATTTAAAAAAAAGTCAAGGAGGCAAATAGAATTTTAGAAAATTTAGATATGATAGACCTCTGGAGAAAACTGAAAGAGGATAGAAAGGAATATACTTTTTTCTTAGTGGTACGTAGCACCTACACAAAAATTGACCAGGTATTATGGCATAAAAACTTCACAGTCAAATGCAGAAAGGCAGAAATATTAAATGCAACCTTTTCAGATCATGATGCAATAAAAATTACATGTAACAAATGGCCATGGAAAGATAGGCTAAAAAAACTAGTTCGAACCTAAATAATATAATCCTAAAGAATGAGTGGATCAAGCAACAAATTACAAAAACAGTCATTACGCATAATTATATAGCTTTCCTTGGCATCCAGAGAGGGATCAGGAAGGCTTCTTTGAATGGCAAAGACATCCAGGAGTCATAGAGCTGAACGGAATCCCAGAGGCTGCCTAACTTAAGCTCTTCATTTTACAGATGAGAAAACTGAGGCTCATGGCAGGGGCGGGGGAGCACAGGTTCTTTGATCTGCTTTTCAAAGGAAAGCAACCTTAAGGGATTAACAATCTCCCTTTAATCAAACATATGTACATGATTCACTTAGTTCAGGGGAAAAAGCCAGCACTCTGCACTTCAGAGCAAATACAAACAGAAATCACAAACAGAAAATATCAGCAGATCAAACAGCACAAAACAGTAGACAGGCTTCTAGCTTTCTGTCCAACATCTCAGTACATAGTTACCAGAGAAGCACCAACATCTCAGTTTCCAAAGCCTGGGGGCTTCTTAACAATGGCTACGCAGAGTCTCCTCTAGTCAAATCACACAACACTCTTCCAGTGAGTGAGAGCCCCAAACAAAACACTAACCTCTGAGCTTACATACCCTGTTCAGGGTCAAAGGGCATCACAACTGTATGACTCAAAACTATGTAAACTACGCTTTCTTGTTTCTTAGGCAGGTCATCAAAGATTCCTGGATTTAATCAAAGAAACAAAGGCCAGACTCATCAAAGGCAGTTGATTACTTCAGTGCTCCAGAAGGGGAAACAGTAAAAAAACAGTCCACCTTAATTACCGATACAGATTTGCCCAAGGTCACATACCTAGTAAGAATCGAACTTGAACCCAGGTCTTTTGACACCTGAGACAGTGTCCTCTCCTGTGTACCATCCTGCCTCCCCAGTGACTCTATATTCTAAGATGACAGGTCCCAGGTTCTTGTGGAGAAGGGGAATTCATGTCTTTACTGGCAAAGGAGAAAATCCATCCATTTGTTCATTCAATGGGTCTTTATTGAAGAAATGATGACTGTTCAGCAGTGTGCTAAACCAAAGTGGGGTGGGGGGAATATAAAAAAAATTAAGCTTATTCCTGCCCTCAGGTCTACTTAGGAAGATAAAGACACAGGAGCCTAGAACATCTAAGTAACAGCAAAGGAATCTATGCTAAGGCCAAGGGTCAGGTAAAGACAGTGGATGCTCCAGAAGTCCCAAGGAGCAAGGTGTCCCAGCTGTAGGCTGGGGTGATCTGGGAAGGCTTCCCAGAGGAGGTGACACTCAAGCTGCTAAGTGAGGGAGGAGTAGGATTGCTTGAGGCAGGGAGAAGAGAGGGAGGAGGTTGTGAGCACAGCAGCAGTGAAGATTCAGAGCTAGGAGTAAAATGATGGGCTTCCAGACATCAGTTTGCTCCAGTGGGCAAAGGACCATGGCCCCCTCCTCACTTCAGTGACAAAGAGAGAAGGGGAGAGGTGATTAGGGAGGGGATTTGAGTCCCCCAATAGCTCCCCACTTCTGTCAGGGAAAGTCACAGGCTCATAGGATCAGAGCTGGAGGAGACAGAGGCCATCCAGTCTAAACCCCCTTCTCTCTGAGCTCCACCCAATTTCTGACCTCCTCTTCCTCCAGACTAGGACAGTCTTTCCCTTGGTCTGGGTGAGATGCCACTATGGTACCATCCCTGTCAAAGGCAGCTTTTCCATGAACTCAGGGAGTAATCCCATTCAAGGCTCTTAGCCCACCCAAGCCTCTATTTCCTACTCTTCAAAATGAAGTGATTAAATTAGATAAACTCTCCAAGGTCCCATTCAACTCTTCCATGGTTTCAGTCCTCCTCTGTGTCTTTCACCAAGAGAAGTATCACTGTTGGAGATCAGATTTTTCCCCTGTGTCTTTTTGATCAACATTAGCAAAAGAATCATTGATTTTGTTAAAGTTATTTTGGTTTTTTAAAATTGCCTTTATTTTCTGTTTTATCTTTTTTTCTTCTAATTTTTGATATTTCCTTTTTTATTTTGTTGCTGTTCAGTTATCATTCATATCTGACCCCATTTGGAGTTTTCTTGGCAAAGATACTGGAGAGGTTTGCCAGTTCCTTCTCCAGCTCATTTGACAGATGAAGAAACTGAGGCCAAAAGGTTCAGTGACTTGCCCAGGATCACACAGCTAGGACGTATCTGAGGCCTGATTTGAACTATGTCTTTCTCACTCCAGGCCCATGTTCTATCCACTGTGTAACCTCACTTTAGCTTATTTTTGATTTATTTGTTCTTCTAATTTTTAAAATTCTAGATTTAGCTTCTTAATGCTCTCTTTGCCTATTTTGTTTGTGTAACATTTTAGAGAGAGAATTTTTCCTCAAAGTGTTGTTTTAGCTGCATCCCAGAAATTTTGGTATATTGTCTCATCATTATAATTTTCTTTTTCTAAATAAAAAAATTGGTATATTTTGCTTATATATCATGAACATTTCCCAAGGCATCTCTCCTTCTCCTAGAGAATCACTCCTTATAATGAGAGAAAGAAAGAGAATAAAAAGTTCAACAAAACTAATAAATATACTGAAAAACCTTGTTCTTTTTCACATCATTAACTATTACCTGGATTTGTCCTTGACCTACCCATTATTCAGAATGTCATTATTAAGTCTTTTTTCTTTTGTTCTCTGTATTTTGTTGTAGTATAGTCTGTTGAAGAGATACTTAGTGGTTTTGGTTTGTTTTTCTTTAACATTTCTTTATCATTTCTCTGTATCCTGGTACGCTGTCTATGTGCCTGTTGTCCTGAGAAAGAGAACCAAAATCTTTGAAGAAAACAGCATTTAATTTTCTTGGTCAATTCTGTAGTTTTCTTTTCTTTTCTTTTGTTTCTCTTCTATTTTTAATAATTTTCTCTTTTATCCAGAATTTTCCCCAGAATGGTGTCCAGACTCTATGCTTTTCCTGGCTCTTTAGTGAATATCTCAAGTATAAGAAATCCCTCTTTCTCACTTTTCCTCTCTCTGATAGTCAGAAAGTCTGAGTTCTAATCTTGGCTAGGCACTAACTCAAGGTGTGACTTTAGACACATGGCTTCACTTTCTTTGGGCCTCTGTTTCCTCCTCTGAAAATGAAGGGTTGGGGCTACAAAGCCTCTCGCAAACCTTCCACTTCTAAATCCATGGTCCTATAACTAATGAAATCCCTCTCAGCTTTGACATCCAAGGGTTCTCTCACCTTAACAGGAAAAGGTGGGAACCGGAATTTGTCAGAGTCCTCCGTCTTCAGAGTTTGATCAAGCAGGACTGGCAGTGGGAGAAGATCTCAAAACTCTTCTTGCCATGATAGGAACCCATGCCACTGTCACCTGCAAGGAAGTCAGAAAATCCATGTGTGTTTGAGAGGGTGGGTAGCCTTAAACAAGCGTAACAACAATGTTATGAACAACTGCTGCAGAGGTGTGAGATCAACAACACCAGCACACAGTAGGGCTCTTTGCTGTGCCACAGGTTCTTTGATCTGCTTTTCTAAGGAAAGCAACTTAAGCAGTTTACAATCTCACTTAAATTAAACATACACATATCATTCACTTAGTTCAAGGGCAAAAGTCAACACTCTGAACTTCAGAGAAAACACAAACAGAAATTACAAGTAGAAATTATACAAAAGAGCAAATAACACAAATCAGCAGACAGGGCTACTGTCTGTCCATAGCAATACATACATAGTTACCAGAGACAGAGAAGCACCAACATCTGGGTTTTCAAAGGTGAGAAAGCTCCTTAATGGCTACCCAGAGTCTCATCTGGACAAATCACAGGAACAGTCTTCTAATGAATGAGCCCCCCAAAACAAAATGCTACCCACAGAATAGACATAGACTTCTTCAGGGTCAGAGGGTGTCACAACCATGTAACTCAAACTTATGTGACTTAGGCTTTCTTGTGACTTAAGCAGGTCATCAAAGGCTCTTGATTCAATCAAAAAATCTTGATTGAAACAAAGGCAAGGCTCAATCAAAGGTACTTGATTACCTTAGTGCTGAGAAGCATTGCAAAAAAAAAACAGCAAAAAGTCCCACCCTGCTTGCCACCACAACAGGCAGCTCACAGGTCATAGGAAAGCTTGCTCTTCCCCTCTGCCTGCTGTCTCTGCATCACATCTCTTTTCCTTTCCCTTTCCCTCCCCTTCTCCTCTCCATCTGCTTCCCATCTTCTTCTCCATCTTCTTCCCTTTCCACCCTCTCTTCTCCTCTTCTTCTTATATCTCAGTCTAGGCTCTATTCCTCTTCTGCCCACCCCATTGGAGAGTGTCTAAGTGAATTAACAGTAATAATAACAATAAAAACAAGTTAAATAATGTTAATAATAACAAAAATAACCACTTTTATAGTGCTCTTTGAGGTCTGTGATGGTCTTTACACGTGTGACCTCACTTTGGTCTGTTCTTCACCATAACCCGGTGGGGGGGGAGGTGTAGGTGCTATCACCCTAAATGGGAATGTGGCTTCTCATCTATCTTCATCAGGGGACCCAAGACCAGGCCACATGTGCTGCACTCCCTGGGGTCAGGAGGAAGGGCAAGGAATGGGCAGGGGTCAGAGAGGACTGGATACTTACCTACACCACCAAAGGGTAGAGTGTGGACACCAGTATGGAACATCACGTCATTGGTAGTCACACCTCCAATGGAAGTCTCTGCAATCATCTTCTTGATGACCTGGAAGACACCACCAAGATTCATTTATCAAATGGACCAGAAAGCCTCAAAGATTCCTTCCAGTTCTAGTTCCATGACCCAATTTTGTCAGGAAAGGGGGCATAGCTGTGAGGTCAGAAGAGTGAGAGGCAGTGTGGTCTAATGGGAAGACCACTAGATTTGGAGTCTGAGGACCTGGGTTTAAATCCTGGCTCTGTTCCTCATTAGCTCTGTGACCTTGAACAAGTCACCTTCCCTCTCTGGGCCTCCCTAGGAAGACCCCTTGTACCTTTGACCTTCCATATCTGGTGAGCTCCCAGACAGCACACAATGGCTTTGGATTGCTGGTGACAAACTAACCCAGAGCTCCTGAGGACAAGGGAGAGGCAATTTCCTATCAGAAAGCAGAGGGGCTAGCCAGGCCAGTCTGTCCTTTGCCCAGAGACACAGCCTCTCTTCCAGGTGGCAGAGGCTGCCCCTCCAAGGGGAAGACAGGTTCACAAACAACATGGTATAGTGGAAAGTGTGCAGAATTTGGAGTCAGAAGACCCAGGTTCAAATCTAAGCTCTTATACTTACTACCTAGGGCATATCTGTGAGCCTCAGTTTCCCCAAATATAAAATGAGAGGTTGGACTAGAAGGTCTGTTTGAGCTCTAGACCTAGAATCTTGTGATTCTGTGTGAGGGAAGCTGGTGACCTACTCAGGGGTTTGGATTCCAGTGGGAGCTTGCCACATGGGCACAGAAATAGGGAATGGACCTGCAATTTCATTGGTATTGGAAATTCTCCCCAGGGGAGGAAACTCTCTCTACCAGTATAGAGTTCTACCTCAGTGATTATAGTCTTGGAAAGTCACCGTTTGTTAAAAGGAGGGTTTTTTCAGAAGAACCTATATCTGGAAATGACTTTTACTTTTAAACAAAAGGCATCAATAAACCTTAAAAACTTAAGGGGAGATAGGATGGATGACTTCCAATTTCCTTTCCAGCTCCTCGGTCCTACAATCTGTTAGGTTCCGTACTCTCCAGACCACTTCTGCTATTAAACTGGACATCCAGCTGTTCCTGGAACTCAGGAGGCTGTTGCCCCCCCTCAGTCTGGAATGTAGAGCCTCAGCCGCTTTACCATTCATGATCCTCTGCTCAGATGCCACCACTTCCCTCCCTAAAGCCTTGCTGAAGAAAAGTAGTCTCTCTTTCCTTCCTCTGATTTACAGAGAGGGCTTGTCTGGATCTCTCCTTTGATCCATCCCCTACTTGCCTTGTGTTAATACTTATCTGTGTATTTACCTGTTCAAGTACAACAAGAGCTCTTGAAGAGCATTTGCCTGGTCTGGTCCCTATGCCTGCCATTCACTCCTTCCTCACTTCCACCTTCTAGAATTCCTTGCTTCCTTGAGGTCTCATCGCCAGTGCCATCTCTTATATTATACTTATACTAATATCCGAGTTGGCCACTGCCTTACCAGAGAGCACTCATTTATTTTATTTTTTGAAAACAAAATGCTTTAAACCCAAATCACTCTGGCTCTCATTGGTTGGCCAAGACTTGGCCATTGTTACCACTGGGCAAAGATGGCTCCAGAGAAGAGAGTGAGGCTGGTGACTTTGCATAGCCATCTCCCTCCTGTGGTCATGATTCTCTTTGAGAATGAGAGACAAACAACAATCTGTGAGCAGTAGTAGCTGGCAATGCAGCTCCTTCCTTCCTTTCCTTCCTTTCTTCCTTCTTTCCTTCCTTGCATCCTTCCTTCCTTTCTTCCTCCCTTCCTCCTCTCCCTTTTCTCCCTCCATCCACATAGGGAATCATACATGGTGTAATAACATGGGTGTGCTCTGCCCAAAGGAATACAAAATTTGATTGCTGAAACCCAGCAGGACATCTTGAGGTTTATGGGATAGATTTCTTTTTTATGTAAAATGCCATAAACTCAAATCACTCTGGCTCTCATTGCTTGGCCAACAATAGTTTCCAGCCAAGCCTTACTTGGTCATTGTTTGAATTCTGATGGTTCAATTGTTTATCTTTTGGTGAGAAACCCTGAGGGTCTTCCCCTCCCTGATTGATTTTATTTCATTTATTTATTCATTTATTTTATTAACTAGTTGAAAGAGACCATTCTTTGCCTTATTTTTACCTAGCTTTAATCACTGAATGGGTCTTGCCTCAAACAAACTGAGACCTGGGAAAGACCTAAGCTTAAAAAGGCCAAGGTCTCCCACTGCATCTGGGCCCATGTCCAGTTTCCTGATCTAAATGTTGCCCCTGGACCCAGATGGCTCCAGAGGAGAGACTGAGGCTGGTGGTGACTTTGCACAGCCCTGCTGCACTAATAATCCAAGTCATGACATCTCCTTGCTGATGTCATTGTCCTCTTTGAGACCTGAGGACACACAACAACAAGAAAGTCACTGAGAATAACAAGAGGTTAAGTGAGTTACCCTAGGCCACACAGCCAGTATTCAGGTCTTCCTGGCTCCAAGGGCAGCTCTCCATTGATAACACCAAGATGCTTGAAGTCTGTTAATAAATGATTGACTGATGAATTGAAATGTTAGTTTGGAGTATGGGAACACTGACTGGGTTGGTCAAGCAGGGAGAGAGATGGCAGAAATGGAGAGATGGAGAGAAGAGAGAGAGAGAGAGAGAGAGAGAGAGAGAGAGAGAGAGAGCGAGCATACCTTTCTGGGTGCCTTTCATCACCCCTGCCCAAGTCTTTGCAATACTTAGATCCCTTCTCAGATAATTAAGTAATACCATATCTAGTTTCTAGGTCATCAAAGGTGGCAGAGAACTCTAATCCATTTGCCCTGAACATTGGTGCCAAAGTCATCCTTTCTATCAACTTGTTCCAGCACCTCCTGAAAACCTGCCTTGGCCTTAAGAAAATGGAGGTTCCAGAGAGGATTCTGGGGAGATGGCAGAGTAGGTCAGAAAATTCCAAGCTCTCAAGATTTTCTCCCACAAAAGAGTTAAAATAGCACCTTAGGGAGAACAAAGTGTGGGTGGAGACAAAGAAGAACAGGGGCACAACCAGGATCTTCCTGGGACAGTTTGAGAAGATCCAAAGAAAAATTTCAGTATGGGGTTTGGTCCCTGGGAGGAGTAAACACCTTCAGTCTATGTTCCATTTAACAACAAATAGCAAGCTGCTTAAACAACTAGCAGCAAGTCCTGGGGTTAGTTGGTCTGAGAGGCTGTCTTAGCCCCAGCCACTGGAACTTTTCATGCCGGGATAGTGAGGGGAGTCATGTGTTTGAGCCCAGGAAAATTGAGGGAACCTCTGCTAACAAGGAACGCCAGACCCAGCTGTGCTTCAAAGAGCTGTGGGAACTAAAAGGAATCAGCACATGCCCAGTGAGTGCAGAAGCAGTGGGGCAGAAAGCCCCTGGCTGTGGGCACTTACAGGAGGTTGGAGGTTTGGCTTTGGTTCCAGGCTAGAAGGGAGAACTGAAGATCTGGGGCAAGAGGCACCAGTTCCCATACCCCAGGGATAGAGGTGATTACAAAAATCAAGTTATTGCCACTGAAAAAAAAATGCACAGGCAAAGGAGAAAGAATCCAACCACAGAAACCTATTATGGGAATAGAGATGACCATGCTTCATCTTCAGAGGAGGATATTGAAGTAAAGAAACCCCCAAAGAGTAGCATCAAATGGTCACCTGCCCAAAAAGAATTTATAGAAAACCTTAAAAAAGACTTTAAAAATCAAATGTCAGAGATGGAGGAAAAACTAAAAAAAAAAAGCTAAAACTAAAAACAATCCAAGAAAAACAAGAAGGTTATGAAAGGAAAGTCAACCAATTAGAAAAGGGGATCCAGAATCTTGAGGAAAATGACACCTTGAAAAATAGAATTGGGCAAAGTGAAGCCAGTGAAATTGTAAGAGATGAAGAAATAATTAAACAAAAGATGAATAATGAAAAAATAGGAGAGAAAGTGAAACATCTTATAAGAAAAACAACAAATTTGGAGAATAGATCAAGAAGAGAAAATATAAAAATAATCAGAGTAACTGAAAGTCATGATCAAAAAAAGAATCTTGATACAATAATACAAGAAATAATTAAAGAAAATTGTCCTGAAGCATTAGAACAAGGCAGAGAAGTAGAAATAGAAAAAATCCATCACACACCACTTTAAAGAGATCCTATGAGGAAAACTCATAGGAATATCACAGTCAAATTCTGAAACCCCCAGCTCATGGATAAAATATTAAAAGCATCAAGATAAAAACAATTTAAATATGATGGTGCCACAATTAGAATTACACAAGACCTAGCAGCAGAGACACTAAAGGACCACAGGTCTTGGAACACAATGTATGGAAGAGCAAAAGGCCTGGGGCTCCAGCTGAAAATATCATACCCTTCAAATTTAAGTATTATCTTGAATGAAAAAAATTGATGTTTGACAAACCCTCAGAATTTCAAGACTTTGTTAAAAAAAATTCTCAAATTAATAGAAGATTTGACATACAAGAACCAAGAGAAACATAAGGTACATACCAGAGACTGACTATAAGGGATTCATAAGGACAGACTGTTTACCTTTTATATAACACAAAATATAAAATGTATTTCTAAGATTCTTATTAATAATTGTCAAGCTCATAAGTAAGAGGGGAATAAACCTGTCTATGATATGAATTTAAAAAAGTAAAACCATTTAGAAACAGCTAAAAAAAGAGTAACTATTTTATACAAATGAGGCACAAGAGAAAGAAAGGATACAGAGGATTTAGATGGGGGAGGAGGACTGGTAATTCTGGTAACCTACTCTCATCAGGACTGGGTTTAAGAGGGAACAATGCATATATATTTGGAAGAGTATAAAAGTCTTCTAAATTTAGAAGAAATAAAGTGGTAGGGGTACAATCAGGGGGTGAGGACAAGGGAAGGATTAAGATAAGGGAGGGATTTTTAGAGGGGAGGATGAGGGAGTAAGTAAAGGGTGTTTAGATTAATGAGAATGGGAGGATAGGGGAGGGATCCTCAGAGTGGGGAAGGCAAGTAATAGGAGGGCAGAATGGTTGGTGGAGGAGGGGAGTAGGCAAGTAATAGGAGGTTGATGTAGTAGGTAAAAGTAAAGTAGAGGGGGCAAGAGGGATAGGAAACAAGAGATATGTACAAACATAAAAACAAGGATCAGGAGTGGAGTATGTTTGGGAAAGTATATGTCTATATATGCATGTATATAAATATATAGGTTTAATTATATTGTAGCCTTCTGGGGGGTTGGGGGGAGGGGAAAAAAAGAACAAAGTTAAAAAGTGCACAGCAGAGAACAAAGGAAAACACAAGGAAGCAAAGAAAAGATGGACAATTCTACAATTCTCAATGCAAGATGTATTATTTATCATACAGGCTTTCTTGAAATGAAAATTTATTGTTACATATTTTGAATCCTCTCCTATGCTCTGCTATGTACATCACATGCTTTTTTTCTTTCTTACTTTATATTTAAGTTTCAATATTCAAGTTTATTATATGTTTTTATTTCATTTCTCTATTTTGTACTTGTATTCTGGTAAAATAAAATACTGTTAAAAATAATATATAAATATTTTGTAACAAAAAATTATTATATGTTTTTGTTTCTTTTCTCTATTTTGTATTTGTGTTCTGGTAAAATAAAATAAAAACTGTTTAAAAAAAGAAAATGGAGGTTCCAAGACAAAAGGAAAATAAATCAACAAAAACAAAACACTGGCGATTCTCTAAGGGCTCAACTAAAT
This sequence comes from Trichosurus vulpecula, assembly GCF_011100635.1. NCBI lineage: Eukaryota > Metazoa > Chordata > Mammalia > Diprotodontia > Phalangeridae > Trichosurus > Trichosurus vulpecula. The sequence goes on from NC_050579.1 coordinate 30,620,708, forward strand.
GTTTAATCCTTCAGCTTCCTCCCTCCCATTCTGCCCAAAGCCACGGAAACAGGGCAAGGGATAGAAATAAGACAGGCCAGGGGTGGGAGGGGGACAACACCAAGGAACACATGGAGAGGGGGACAGAGCTGCCCCCATCTCAGCCCCACTCAGCACAATCAATCAATCAACATTTATTAAGCACCTGTCTTAAATGCTAGTGATTGAAAAACACAAACTCACCTTCTTCACAGTGAAGGGAAAGGGAGAGACAGTGGCAAGCCACCTATATAGCAAAAGGCCTCATCTCCATTTCCTCCATGTGCCACCTTCTGTCCCTCAATTAAGCTCATCACCCTTTTGAAGTGGCAGCTGTTAATCATTCTTCCATAGTCACAAGAACTTTTGGCATCGTCTCCATAGAATTCCTTTGGGAAAGAGGCATGAAGTTAAAAGTTTATGATAGAATACACAGAAAATCATTTTTAAATATTTCAGATACAAAAACCACTCTCTAAAACTCAAAGTTGTAGAGGTGGCCCTGACCTGCATTGATAGAGAGTGTTCACTCATCTGGAATACCCTTTGACTCATTGAAATCACTGGTCCTGGCCCCATCTCTATTCCTAGGATGCGAGTTCCTTGAAAGCAGGAACTGTGACTGTCAGACTTTTTCTATTTATTTCTCTGCTGTTGAGCACATTGTAAGCACTTAGTTAATGCTTTTTATCTCATTCATTCATTTGTTCTTTCATGCATTCATTCATAGAATAGTAAAGTGGCAACGGACCCAAATTCAGGGAATGTCTGCAGCTGCTAAGAATAACTGATTTGGAAGATTTAGAGCTGAAAGGAACCTTATTTATCATCCAGTCCAACCCCTTCATTTGACAGATAAGGAAACTGAGGCCTAGAGTTATGACCAAGATCACAGAGGTAGTAAGATTCTGAGACAGAAAAGGAGCCCATATCTTTGACTCCAAAACTAGTGGCTTTTCCCCTGCATTCCCTGCCTCTCAGGAAGAGAATCCATTATTCCCATTACTTCTTGTTTATAATTCAACAGCCAAGGCTGATTTCTTGTTTTCCAGCCTTCATTAAATTGTGGGAATTCAGATGGGTTACTTTATCTCTCTGGGCTGCAGGTATCCATCTATCTACATGCCTATCTATCCTTCTATTCATCTATCATGTATCTATCCTTCTATATGTCTCTATCCATCTATGTATCTATTTAATCATCTGTCTACCTGCCTATTTTTTATTCTATTTATTCCTCTATTAATCCATCTATCATCTGTCCATCTATCTATCCATCTGTCAATCCTTCTAGCTATCTATGTACCTATCAATCTATCCCATCCATCCATCATTCTCTCTCTCTCTCCCCATCTGTGTGTACCTATCCTTCTTTTTTTCTTTTGTAAAAATTATTATTTATTTATTTGTTTAATATTTTTAGTTTTCAGCACTGATTTTTACAAGAGTTTGAATTACAAATTTTTCCCCATTTCTACCCTCCCCCCCACTCCAAGATGGCATATATTCTGATTGCCCCATTCCCCAGTCAGCCCTCCCTTCTGTCACCCCACTCCTCCTCATCCCCTTTCCCCTTATTTTCTTGTAGGGCAAGATAGATTTCTATGTCCCATTGCCTGTATATCTTATTTCCTAGTTGCATACAAAAACAACTTTTTTTTTGAACATCTGCTTTCAAAATTTGAGTTCCAAATTCTCTCTCCTTTTCCCTCCCCACCCACCCTCCCTAATAAGGCAAGCAATTCAACATAGGCCACACGTGTATCATTATGCAAAACCCTTCCGCAATACTCATGTTGTGAAAGACTAACTATATTTGCTCCTTTCTATCCTATCTCCTTTTATTCAATTTTCTCCCTTGACCCTGACCCTTTTCTAAAGTGTTTGCTTTTAATTACCTCCTCCCCCTATCCACCCTTGCTTCTATCATCCCCCCTTTTTTATCTCCTTCCTCCTTCTTTCCTGTGGGGTGAGATATCCAATTGAGTGTGTATGTTATTCCCTCCTCAGGTCAAATCTGATGAGAGCAAGTTTCACTCATTCCCCCTCACCTGTCCCCTCCTCCCTTCCAAGGAACTGCTTTTTCTTGCCACTTTCATGTGAGATAATTTACCCATTCTATCTCTCCCTTTCTCCCTCTCTCAATATATTCCTCTCTCATCCCTTAATTTGATTTTATTTTTTTAGATATAATCCCTTCATATTCAACTCACCCTGTGCCCTCTGTCTATATATAATATATATGTATGTATGTATGTATATATGTATATTCCCTTCAGCTACCCTAATACTGAGGTTTCATGAATTATACACATCATCTGTCCATATAGGAATGTAAACAAAGCAGTTCAACTTTAGTAAGTCCCTTATGATTTCTCTTTCTTGTTTACCTTTTCATGCTTCTCTTGATTTTTGCATTTGAAAGTCAAATTTTCTATTCAGCTCTGGTCTTTTCACTGAGAAAGCTTGAAAGTCCTTTATTTTATTGAAAATCCATATTTTGCCTTAGAGCATTATACTCAGTTTTTCTGGGTAGGTGATTCTTGGTTTTAGTTCTAGCTCCATCGACCTCCAGAATATCATATTCCAAGCCCTTCAATCCCTTAGTGTAGAAGCTGCTAGATCTTTTGTTATCCTGATTGTATTTCTACAATACTCAAATTGTTTCTTTCTGGCTGCTTACAGTATTTTCTCCTTGATCTGGGGGCTCTGGAATTTGGTGACAATATTCCTAGGAGTTTTCTTTTGGGGATATTTTTGAGGAGGCAATCTGTGGATTCTTTCAATTTCTATTTTACCCTCTGGCTCTAGAATATCAGGGCAGTTCTCCTTGATAATTTCTTGAAAGATGATATCTAGGCTCTTGTTTTGATAATGGCTTTCAGATAGTCCAATAATTTTTAAATTATCTCTCCTGGATCTATTTTCCAGCTCAGTGTTTTTTCCAATGAGATAGTTCACATTGTCTTATATTTTTTCATTCCTTTGGTTCTGTTTCATAATATCTTGATTTCTCATAAAGTCACTAGCTTCCACTTGCTCCAATCTAATTTTCAAGGTGGTATTTTCTTCAGTGGTCTTTTGGACTTCCTTTTCCATTTGGCTAATTCTGCCTTTCAAGGCATTCTTCTCCTCATTGGCTTTTTGGAGCTCTTTTGACATTTGAGTTAGTCTATTTTTTAAGGTGTTATTTTCTTCAGTATTTTTTTGGGTCTCCTTTAGCAAGTCATTGACTTGTTTTTCATGGTTTTGTCACATCACTCTCATTTCTCTTCCCAATTTTCCTCTACTTTTCTAACATGCTTTTCCGAATCCTTTTTGAGCTTTTCCATGGCCTGAGACCAGTTCATGTTTATCTTGGAGGCTTTTGATGTAAGCTCTTTGACTTTGTTGACTTCTTCTGGCTGTATGTTTTGGTCTTCTTTGTCATCAAAGAAAGATTCCAAAGTCTGAGTCTGAATTTGAGTCTGTTTTCACTGCCTGGCCATGTTCCCAGCCAACTACTTGACCCTTGAGTTTTTTGTTGGGGTATGACTGCTTATAGAGTAGAGAATACATTGTCCCAATCTTGAGGGGCTGCACTATTGTTTTCAGAGCTATTTCTACACAGCAAACTCTGCCACACCAGTGCTCCTCCTCCCCCAAGAACAGCCAACCCAAACCACAACTCAGATCTAAGCAGGCTCTGCACTGCTGCTCTGATTCACCACTTAATTCCTCCCACCAGGAGGGCCTGGGGCTGGAAGCAACTGCAGCTGTAGCTCTGTCCTCAGAGCTGCACTACCTCCACTGCCCCTGGGGCAGTGGCTGAACTGCAAACTCTTTTCACTCTGTCCCCACCATTTTTCCCACTAACCCTCTCTGTTGTCTTTGGTGTTTGTGGGTTAAGAAGTCTGGTAACTGCCACAGCTCACTGATTCAGGGCAGTAGGGCCTGTTCCACTTGGCTCCCAGTCTGGTTGGTCTGGGCGCGGCCCATGCTGGGCTCTGCTCTGCTCAGCTCCCAGCTCCATGCAATAGACCTTACCCAGTGACCATCCAGGCTGTTCTGGGCTGGAGCCCTGCTTCCCTCTGCTATTTCATAGGTTCTGCAGTTCTAGAATTTGTTCAGTGCCATTTTTTATAGGTGTTTGGAGGGTCCTGGGGGAGAGCTTTTGGCAAGTCCCTGCTTCCCAGCCACCATCTTGGCTCTGCCCTCCCTTCCTCCACTCCCCCTCCCATGTACCTATCCTTCTAACCTGAAAGTAACTAAAATTTACTTGCCTTTGACTCAAAGATCCCACTACTGGGCATGGAATATAAAGAGATAAGACACCAAGAAAAGGCTCCATAGGTGCCAGAATATTCACTTTTTGTGGCAACAAAGAACATGGAAACAAAGTGGGTGCCCATTAATTAGGAAATGACTAAATGTGCCACCTTCTGCAGGAAGCCTTTTTTGGGTTCCTCCAGGTAATGGTGTCTTCCCCTCCCCCATTATATTGTCTTTGTAACCACAGCACCTAGCACTTTGTTTGCTATACTGTAGGTACTTAATAAATACTTGCTGATTGGTTGATTATAAGAAATTACAACTGTGTAGAATTCAGAGAAACATGCAAAAACTTACGTGAATTGATGCAGAGAGAGGGATAAGGAGAACCAAGAAATAACACATACAACACTTATGACAATACAAAAGGCAAGAACAGGGGCAGCTAAGTGGCAGAGTGGATAGAGCACCAGGCCTGGAGTCAGCAAAACCTGAGTTCAAATCTGGCCTCAGACATTACTACCATGTGACCTTGGGGCAAGTCACTTAATCCTGTTTGCCTCAGTTTCCTCATCTGTAAAATGAAGATAATAATAGTACCTACTTCTCAGGGTTGTTGTAACCTATGTAATGGTAATGACCAAATTTGGCTTTTCCTTTGGAGGAGAGTTAAGTATATGTATGTCCCTCCTTTCATTATAAAGACAGGGAAGTCCCCGATTCATGGGTCAGAATTCCTGGCTTCCCTCAAGACCCAGTTCCTGCACCATCTCTTTAGGGGTCCCCCTGGCTGCTAACACCTTCCCCTCTAAAGTTATCTCATGTTTGGAGGCAACTAGTTTGAAAGAGTACTGGACCTAGAGTCAAGAAACCTGAGTTCAAATCCAGCCTCAGACACCTACTAGCTGTATGACCTTGGGTGAGTCATTTAATCTTTGCCTCAGTTTCCTCAACTGTAAAATAGAGATCATAACAGTACCTTGCCTCTCAGTGTTATTGTGAGAATAAAATGAGATAACATTTGTAAAGTATCTGGCACATAATAGGTGCTTAATAAATGCTTCTGCTATGTTTTGCATGACTTCCCATGTATAATGGGTACCATATCGCTTGCCTTCTCAAATGGTAGGGGAGAGGCTGGAGGAATAGAATTCAGATCTCAAAATTTGTTAAAAGAATGTCTATAAAAACTTTCCATTCAGTTTATATCACGTATGTACTTCTTTCTTTCCATGTTCTACTCTATTAGAATATGACCACCTTGAGGGCAAGAGATGATTCCTTTACCTTTCTTCCTCTCCCCAGCACTTAGCAAGTGCCTGGCACCAAGAAAGACATGGGTGGGGGCTATAGAGTGCATCCATCCCTTCTGAGAGTACACTCCTACTCCCATAGCCATGTTCTCTATCTACTACCACCACTCCGAGGGTCTGTGAGGCAGGCACAAGTGATTTCACAGTCCTCTGACTCACCTTCAGGGCTTTTTTAATCTTCTCCACTACTTGGCCTTGCAGAGCAGGGTCACAGAGGACGTAGTCTGCAGCCAAACAAATCTGGCCACAATTCATGAACTTTCCCCAGGAGATACATCTGGAGAAAACAAATTCCAAGAAAATCAAGAACATTCCCACCATGAATATTGAACAGGGATGCTACATGTTTTTCCTATTGGGGGATGATGGAGGAAGTTACAACTCTGGCTTCTGCCCTGGTTATTGAAAAATAATCTTCCATATCCTGCTTGGTTTTCCATTCCCAGGGGGTATGGGCACTTTGCCCTCTCAGCAGCTATAGGATGCAGGGCATGGTAACCCTCCCTCCTCCAGTTTGTGAGGATGGCAGCTGGGGCCGAAGCCCTGGTAGCAACTTCCAGATGCAGTAGGATTGGAACCCAAGCCAAGAGGATCATGGGAGAGGACCGAAGTGATAATTTACATGGAATGTACAGTCTGTACCTCCCCCACATCATGAAAACCAGCTGGAAAAGGCTAAAAGAGAATTCAGAAGTGCCGTTGTTCAGTGGTGATGGCACTAGTTGCACCACTTTCCCCCAACAGAAGTGGTGGAACTTAACAGTTAGGTGCAATGGTATGTTAACACACCCAGACCCTGCTCTCACGGACACGGGCCAGTCAGGTTCATCTGTGCCCTGGCCATGCACCACAATCAAAAGCAAAATGTCCCATGTATCGCCATGTATGGATGCCACAGGCTCCCAGGACTTAGCTCCAGAAGGGACCTTAGAGGTTGTCTAGCCCAGCTCTGTCATTGCACTAAGGAGGAAACAAGGTTCAGAGCAGGGTGAAGTGACTTTCCCAGGTCACATAGATAATGAGGAGCAATGCCAGGCCTTCTTGCCTCCAAACCCAACAGATTTTCTACTATACAGTAGTTGCCTCAGTCTATGACTCTACTCACCACCACTGGATTTTCCAAACCTAAGTACTCCTCCCTGGCTACCCTTCTCATATGTGTTGTCTCTTCCTATTAGAACATAAGCTCATTGAGCACAAGGATTATCTTCGCTTTTGCTATTTACTATTTGCTCCTTTACCAATAGGAAGAGCGCGTAAGGAAGGCCAGGGCTTGGTGTCGGGGAAAGGACACTGAACAGGGAATCAGGGGGAGCCAGCTAGCTGTGTGACCTCAGACAAGTCACTTTATCTCTCTGGGCCTCAGTTTCGTGCTCTCTAAAATGCCTGGAGTATAGGGTTATGGCTGGAAAAGATCTTGGACATGATTCTAGTACAAAGCAAAGTGCTTGACACATAGTATCTACTGCTTTTTCATTCATTCATTGATTCAGTGATACTATGACTCAAAGAGCCCTTGGGCCTCTTCCTACTCCCACACTCTCTAGTGGTCTCCAGTCTCACTTGCAGGCAATGTCAAGGTCACAGTCCTTATCAATGTAACAGGGATTCTTCCCTCCCAGTTGCATGGTCACTGGGGTCAGGTGCTTGGCCACATGATAATCTTGCCCACTCCCATGTTCCCAGTATAGAGGATGTGATCAAATTTCTCCTTGAGTAATTCTGTGGTCTCAGGAACACCACCAATAATAACAGGAAACAAGTCCTGCCATGAAAACACATAGAGAACAGTCAGAAAACACTGTGTATTGAGACTCAGGTGGTCCAGTGGGGAAAGCTCTAGAGTTGGCATCAGAGGACCCAAATGGCCTTCAAGGTCCCTGCCAGATCCAAATCTGTGCTCCTAGCCAGAATACTATCACTGCTTTCTTTCCTACTGCTCCGTCATGCCCCCCAGGAGCCTCATCATCATGCAAGCCTGCATCAGCCTTGGTACTGACACTTCATCATCTGTCCTCTGATGAGAAAACAGAGTGATGAAGTCCTCCAAAACCTCTGTTTGAGGAGGGTACCCAGGCCAGTCATCTTTTCCTTTTCCACTCAGTTGGAGTCCTTTGGATTTCTCCACCATGTGCCAGTGCTGGCTACCTTCTCCCCACCTCCTTCAACCTGCCTGCCCTGCCTTTTTAGCTTCATGCAGATGTTGTAAACCCCTCGAGGGCAGAGATTGTCCTTCTTTTTCATATTTGTATCTCCAGTACTTTAGTATAGTACCTGGCACATAATAGGCCTGTAATAAATGTTTATTGACTGACTGACGCCTGGATACCCTTCACAGGTAGGTGATCAAACAGGTGCCCTTCACCATCTGGTGCCCCCTCCCTGACTTTCTAGCTTTATCCCCTGCTAATTCCCTTCATAACCACAGTGAAATGTCATTGTCTTTCTTATCTCTGTATCTTTGCTCACACTGTTCTCTATAACTAGGTCTCTCTTTAAAATTCCTCTTTCTTGTAACACCTAGAACACTTTGTTGGAAAAACCTAGCACTTTGTTGAAACTAAAGGAATAAAATTGAATGGTTGTGGACCATTGTTCAGAAGTATTGGAGTTGGGGGGGGATCACTGGTTCTGAAACCCAGAGCCTCCATTGTTATTTCTCCTAGTTGGGGAATGTGGCAGAATGAAGGACAATGGTGAGCCCAGAGTCCCCTTCCTTCCCCCCAGACCTCTCCTTTACTAGTAGGAAGAGCAAATATGGAAGGCTGGGGCTTGGTGTGGGGGAAAGGACACTGAACTGGGCATCAGGGGCAGCCAGCTAGCTCTGTGACCTCAGACAAATCACTTTCTCTCTCTGGGCCTCAGTTTCCTGCTCTCTAAAATGCCTGGAGTATAGGGTTATGGCTGGAAGAGATCTTAGACATGATTCTAGACTAACCCCTCACTTTACAGAGGAGTAAACTGAAGGCCAGACAAGTTACCTGATTAGCCTGAGCTCACAGAGATAACAAGGAGCAGGTGAGAGATTTGTCATTTCAACAAAATTAATTAAGATCCAGAAAGTATGCAGAACTGACTTGGGAAGCACAAAGTTTAGATAAGATAGAGTCCCTCCCCTCCAGCTCTTAACAACTAAGAGTGACATAGGAGACAATTGGGATCCCTCAGCTCTGCAGGAATTACTTGCCCCCACCTTCAATTCTGCCCATGGGACTCCAAGAGCCCAGTCTTTCCCTCAAAGAAAAGGTCTGGGGCTGAGACCTTGTCCAGGTACTGAGGGAGTAGTGTGGCCAAGAGGAAGGCCATTTGCTCACTCACATCAGAAGGCTTGAGGACCACAGCATTGCCTATAGGATACAAGAAAACACACCTTTACCCAGAGCATCATGCCAGACTCCTGCATCCCATGAATGTAAGAGTCATAGTATTCCCTTAGCCCCTCCACATCAACCTGTAACCAGCATGGGGCAAATCCAGCTTTTGGTACTTCTGAGGGAGAGAAGTACAGGTTTCCTTCCCAGATTGAAGACCATTCCATTCCCCAACCTCCCGGTCCTCTCCTGACCTGAGCCCCCAGGCTCAGAGATCAGAGGCCACAAAAAACCACCAAAACATGCATGCATATGGCATAGACACCCATAGACTTGTGCCACACCTGTCTAAAGCTGTGCTGTGGTTTACTTGGACCTAGTTCTTGTCCTCCAGCCCTGACCAAACTCCCTACCTTGACCACAGTCTCCCAACTCAGACCATGAGGACCAATCTTTCCCCTACATCACATTTCTTTTGAAAGATGAAGGGATAGTTGATGATATAATTACACCTAGCTTTTATACACTGCCTACTAAGTGCCAGGCACTGTGCCAAGCCCTTTACAATTATTTCTTTTGATCATGACAACATCCCTTACAGCTATGTATTTTTATTATTATATCCATGTTATAGATGAGGAAGCTGAGGCAAACAGGGGTTGTGACTTCCCCAGGGTCACACAGCTAGTAATTGTCTGAAGCCAGATTTGAACTCAACTCGTCCTGACTCCAGGCCCATCACTCTAATCACTGAACCACCTAGATAGTTGGACATGAAGTTAAGGGCCCACAATCTGATTGAGAGAAGACAGAGGCAGAGTAAACATTTAAAGCTAACAGGAGGATGCAATGTGGGATGCAAAGAATGCTGGCCCTTTGGTCAGAGGTTTAAATCCTGTTTCTCCTTCTTACTACCTGTAAAATGAGAGACTCAAAAAACATGGGGAGTTGCAGACCATCCTCCTTGTACAGCCAAACAAACAGAGCCAGAGAGCTTAAACCACTTGTCCAAGGCCACGTTGCTAACAAGCAGATTTGGTCCACTTCACATGCATGTCATGTCATCACCTCCCTGATGTTATGGTCCTCTTTAAGAATTAAGGACAGACAACAACCTCTGTGAGTAAAAAGAGGAGTTGCCCCACTGGGTACCCAACTGAAACTGGCTAGTTGGGCAACACATCTCTTGTCTTGTCTTGTCTCATCTTGTCTCGTCTTGTCTTGTCTCTGTCCACTTAGGGTATCATCCCCTTAACTGCAGGTGTTCTGCCCAAAAGAATATAAATTTTGATAGCTGAAACTTTTTTTAATTAAGGACCATACCTTACACCCAAATCACTCTGGCTGTCCTTGATTGGCCAACAATAGGTCCCAGGCCAAACGCCACTTGGTCATTGCTTAGGCCCAACTGGCTCTGAGTGAATGCAAATAGCAATTGTTTCTGTTTTGGCCAGAAACCCTGAGTATCTTTCCTCCCAGGTTGATTATTTTTTCTCTTTTTGACTAACCAAAGAGGTCATCCTCTGCCTCATTTTTTACTAATTCTTGATCAATGAATGGGTGTTTTCCCAGTCAGAGAGAGAACTGTTAAAGATCTTAGCTTTAAAAAGCTAAGGTCTCCCACTGCATCCAGGGCCATCTCCAGTTGTCCTGATCTATATCTCCCCACTGGACCCAGATGGCTCCAGAGGAGAAAGTGAGGCTGGTGACTTTGCACAGCCTTGCCTCACTTAAATCCAATTCACTTGCCTGTCATGGTCCTCTTTGAGAAGGAAGGACCAACAAGAGCAAGAAGTAGATTTAGAATCTGATCCTAAATTCAAATTCTGACTCAGCTATTTAATGTCTAAGTGACTAATCACTGTCTTATCTGGGACTCAGTCTCCTTATCTGCAAAAGAGGGGGTAGGCAGGCTAGATGACCTCTGAGGCCCCTTCCAACGTTAAATCTCTGATCTTATGAAACTGCTGGGCAAGTGACCAGTAACTCAGCCAGTAACCAAGCAGGATGGTCTCCTAAAACATTTGGTATGCTAGAAGCCTGCCTGTCATCCAGAAGAAAGTTTTCCCCACCTGCAGCAGTGGCGCCCACCAATGGCTGGATAGATACAACAAATGGACAATCAAAGCTCCCAATGATCAGAATGACACCCAGGGGTTCTGCATGGATGTAGGGCTGTTCATCTTTGTATTATCATTCTTATCCACAGACTCATCCAGGATTCACTGGGAAAGGTTGGCAAGCACATACTCAACCTCTTCCAATAAGAAAATGCACTCTTGATACAGTGCAGATTGCTTGCTCTGTAACAACAGTGTCATTCAGTCTGAGATCAGAGTCTCCAGACCTTAGACCCCAACTGTAGTAGCAATTAGATTTGAAGATCTTTCCCACCTATTAATAGGCCATGTGACCTGCTTATGTCACAGGAAGCCTAAGATGCATGGTGGGAGGAGTTTCCTGACAGGAAAAGGAAGTTATGACACAGGAAATGCCGAGAGAGCGAGAGAGAGAGACAGACAGAGAGAGAGCGACAGAGAGAGAGCACATGTTATGGCTGCTAATGGCCGCCCTTGTGATTGTTAGAACAGAACAGGCTGACTTAGCTGTACTGTGAGTTTGTTTTGGGGAAGACCCGAGCAGGGGGTCAGAGTGGTTTTGGGATGGCAAGTTGCCAGGTTGTGATATTGTGTGTGGAATGTTTTACTGCTGTGGTAGACTGGATAAATGGCTTGTGGGAGATGGTTCTCTGGTGTCTGAATAAATGGTTGACTGCTACCTTCTACGTGGAGAGTCTCGTATACTTTGCGATGCAGAACCACAGAGGCATTTTGACAGTTTTCATCTACGTTGTTATTACTGCCTTCCTGTTTCACCAAGCTACCCCAACCTCCCTATTTTACACAATGATAGAATGGAGACAAAGGAAGGTGAAAGGATGTGCCCTTTTATTATACAGAGAGCAATTACCAGCAGCAGGATTCAAACCCAAATCCTCTGATTGTAGAGTCTGACCTTTTTTACATTTTACCAAAAAGTTACCAGATACCACCTCCCAAATTAGAGGCACAGAGTCCAGCCAAAAAGCACTGGGAGGATTGCCTGTCTGCTGAGAAGCCCCCTGAATGCCAGCTCTTCGTTAGCTGGGTCATGGCTCCTACCCACAAAGTCCCAGGAATGGACATCAACTGTGTATAGCAGGTTGTAAAGGGGCCCATGAAGGTAGTGGGCTATCACTGCATAATAGGAAAGCTTGATTATGGCTGTTTGGACAAATCACTTCCTTTCATCTCCTCAAAACTGAGGGGGTCAAACTAGGGTGAGCTGAGATCTCTTCCAGCTCTACTCTTGGCTTGGCTTGGTATGTTGGATGGAGGCTGGAAAACCACCCATGACCCCATGAGGCCATCATTTCTGAGTGCCCTTCTTGCTCTGGCTACTGTGAATCTCTGCGTGGATTTCAATGTCCTCCCCTCTACAAGGTACAATCATGTCTCTCTCTCAAACCCTCCACTCTGGTCAGGCCAAGCCCCAGTCTGGGCTCATTCTGGCCTCCACATCTTTGTTCTAGTTCCTAACCGTGTGGAGTCCCCTTCTCACTCCTGTCCTTCTTCACCATTCTTTTTAGTCCTACTCCCCACCCATCTCAAAGTCATTCCACATTACTTCCCTCCATTCTGAATTTCCCCTGAAACTCTATGCCCTACTTTCTGGCACTTTACCCCATGGCCTTATATTTACAGGGTCATAGGATTTTGAGCTGGAGGGGGCCATTCTGTGAGTACAAATCTTCTTTCCCCAGTTCAGCACTAAGCTCTTTGAGGGTAGGTATGGCTTGCCCATATCCCTCTAGCATATCTCACAGATCCTAGAATGGGCTCCTGGTCAAGAGTGAATCAGTACCTTGTGGAGATCAGCGTACAGGGCTGCAGGAATTTCTTCTTCTCTCTCCTTTATCATCCTTGGGAGGTTTTTGAGCTGCTGGATCCAGAATTTCAAAGGCCAGCTTTGGCCAGAGTTGAACGCAGCCTTGGCCCACTTCACATCTCACTGATCTTACTCATGGTGTCTGGGAAAACAGGACCATAAGAGACTGAGATGGCTTTTTAGAAACTGAAAATTAAAATTATCTGCTTTTCCAATCAGTTCAATATAAGAAACACTTCTCAGGGGCACTGTATCAAGTATCAGGGTTGTAAAGACAAAAACCCAAATCAGTGCCTGACCCCAAGAGATTATTATGGAAGTGTTTTGCATGACTATACATGTATCACCTATATAGAATTGCTTGCCTTCTCAATGAGAGTGGGTGAGGAGAGAGGAAGGGACAGAATTTGTAACTAACATTTCCAAAATGAATGTTAAAAATTGTTTTTACATGCAACTTGAAAATAAGATATACAGGCAATGTGGTATAGAAATTCATCTTGCCCCGCAGAAAAATAGAAGGGAAAGGGATAAGAGAAAGGGGTTAGTGATAGAAGGGAGGGCAGATTGGAGGAAGGGGTAATCAGAATGCATGTTGTCTTGGGGTGGGGGGAGGGATGGGAAGAAAATTTGGAACTCAAAATCTTGTGGAAATGAATGTTGAAAACTAAAAATAAATAAATAAATTTTAAAAATAAAAAAATGTAAAGAGGCAAGAAAAAGAAAAGAAAAAGAAAAGGGAATCTACTTTAAAAGAAAAGAGAAGTCTACAGAGTTAGAAAAACTAGAAAAATGCAGCCAAAGTGAATAAAGACATTACCTTCTACAGCTTCTCTCAGAGACTGGGACTCCTGGATGGTTACCCACTATCTCTCACCCCTTTCTATTTAAAGTTTTTTCTTCCCTCTTTCCACATCCCAACTTGGCTCCGAGCCCAAAACATTGGTGTGACAGAACAAAATTGATGTTTAAATGAGAAGGTGAAGTTTAATCAATAGCCCTACACTTTCTAACAAGTCTTGGCTTTGAGAATTAGCTTTTGAGCTGTTTCCTCTGCTTTATTCTGAAATGTGGTCATGTGTCTTTAAAGGGACGGGCAGGGCTAAGATGCTGGGTTTGAAAAGGGAACTCTTCTTTGCTCATGGTGTGGGACCAACCTCTCATTGATTCAGCCTGGTGGGGAGAATTTCCAGTTTTTCAAGATTCAAATTATCAGAGCAGTGACTTTTCTTTTTTCAAATACATTACATGAAATCAGGACCATGCAAATCATAAGGGCATAAAATTCAAATCATATTACCTCTCAAAGCATCATAATCCCTAGCCACCATGAGGCTAACTCATGAGGGTACATTTGTGTTTGGGGAGTCTTTCAAGGTTAGGATAGACCCTGTTTTATGCCTTGAAGATCCCAGATAATAGTCTTTTCCATGACCTAAATATCTCTTCCTTTTTTAGAACTTATGTGTTGATTGGATCTCCAGTTCCAGACACGAGAGACCAGGTTTACTTTGGGATTATCTCTCACTAATTCTATATGATTTTGCCAAAATCCAAGAGTTCCACCTAGAAACACCAGAATTTTGGTTGTGACCTTCTCAAAATGGATTCCCTGCAAGCATTCAGGGAGATCAGATATAGAATAGATTGTATTAGTTTAAAAAGATATCAGATATCAGATATAGATATCAGATATAAAATATCACCAGATATCAGATATAGAATAGATTGTATCTAGTTTAGTTTAAAAAGACAGAAAGGGCTTATGCCTGTGTGCCCTTGACAATCAGGAAAACAGACCTCCTTTTCTGGAGGACATCAGTTCTTCTTTCTATGAGCTTCCACCTTCTCCCTAGGTTGATACAGTCCATATAACTCATAGTACCAATGGAAAGCTAGGTTTGAGTGGTAGGGGGTGGGGGTGGGGAGCAGGGGGGAAGAAGAAGTGGCAGAGAACATATACTGGGAAATAACTGTAGCCTAAAAATCAAAAGACATCAATAAACCTTTGGTTCTGCTTTGGTTAATTGGATCAATTTGTTAAAGTCTCCTAAGTTTCCCATATTCATTTTTTTCTTGTAGTACAACAAAATTCATTACACTGCGGGGATTAAAAGTATCCAACCTAGAATGACTGAGGCAGAACTATGAGCCAATGGCACTTTAATAAAGGGTCTATGGTTCCCACTAAAGAAGTGGACCTCAGACCTTCCTCATGATCTGAGATGTCCCCTTCTTCCAGGATCTTATTTTTATAGGGTTTCCAAATATGCAAAAGAGGCACGGTGAAATACAGAATCTTGTTGGTGGATAAACCATGCTCTTGAAGGTCAAAAATGACATATAAGAGGGGTCACAGGTTAGGCATCTCCATTGACTAAGTGGTCATAGGGTGGTCACTTGCTCATGTTGGAAAAGAAAGGGAGGTCGAGGTACAAAAATAAATTGGGGTTTGGACATGGAATTTGAACAAAACAGAATGGAGATATCTTTGCCAGCATTCTTGTGGTTGTGCAAGTGAGCCTGATAACTTGGTAAACAAGTAGTGAACATTACATTAAACTTTGAGACCCACTGTAAGAACCTATCTATCCCTATATGATTTACATAATATACTGAACTGATTGGAATAGAGTAGGGATCCAAATGAATTATTTCTTGCAATACTCACACACCATAATTTGTTCACTCATTCCTTAACCAATGGGCAGCTTTGTTTCCAGTGTGGGGCTTCCACGAAAAGTGCTGTTACAAATATTTTGATGTGCTTAGGACCTGTTTCTTTTTTTCATCTTTTCCTTCCACGAGCCATATGCCTGGGTTCAAAATCTCTGGATCAAGGGGTAGTGATTTTTCTTGTATGATTCCAAACTGCATTTCAGAGTGGCTGTACTGATCCACCAGGATATTGGTGTGCCTGTTTTCCCACAGCCTCTCCAGCACTGACTATTTCCACGTTTTCCGCCTTGCCTTAGAGTCACTCATTAGAAGATTGAAGGGAACTCCCAGATAACTGTGTAGTCACAATCCTTGCCTGTCTTCCATTTTACCAGTGACTTGTAGGAAGTTGTAAATGACATGCTTTTCAAATTTATGAAAGCTTGGAAGCCTTGGAGTGATGGTTAAAATTTTGGATAACAGAACAGATACCAGAAAGACCTTGATATGGATTAGAACAATCATCTGAGGTTATAGAAAAGAAGTTAGGTTTACCCTTGGCCTTGGAAGGCACATGAAGGACTGCCTCTGTGGGTTTCCCCATCAGTGCAAGATTTCAACAAGAGGCTGGATGACCACCTGTGAGATAGATTGTAGAGATAATCCTAGTATAGATAAGGGGTAGGCCTCTGAGGTAGGGACCAGCTCTGAAATTCTGGGATCCCAGAGGCAGCTA
The DNA here is from genome assembly GCF_011100635.1 of Trichosurus vulpecula. Lineage (NCBI taxonomy): Eukaryota > Metazoa > Chordata > Mammalia > Diprotodontia > Phalangeridae > Trichosurus > Trichosurus vulpecula. The sequence goes on from NC_050579.1 coordinate 30,636,922, forward strand.
GGTGGTATAGTATATATAGTACTGGCTCTGGAGTCAGGAGGACCTAAGTTCAAATCTGGCCTCAGACACTTATTAGCTGTGTGACCCTGGACAGTTCCCTTAACTCCAATTACCTCAAAAAAAATCTGGGATTCCAAAGCGCTTCCTTGCTCTCTAAAACCCTTTGATAGTGTCTAATTTCCTACTGAGTAATGTTCAAACTGCTTAGTCCTGCATTCAGGGCCCTCTACACTCTGGTGTCATAAGTAAATTTCAACAAAGATAGACCAAGGCAAATTCTCTCCAAACAAGGTAACATTTTATTAGCAGCACACAAACCTACCAACAAACAGAATAGGCCTAATGACTGCCTCCATTATCCAAAATTCAAAGAATTGAAGGTACAGTTCCTTTTTTATAAGCATAGGACAAAGAAAAGAACAGAGCAGGCTAGGAAATCATGCCATTTGCTTATGGGGTTGGCAACATCATAGGGGTAAGGGATCATGATTAGTTAGATTGAGCGAAACATGCATACATACACACATGGAATCTGGACTATCCCTCTCTATATTAGAGGAAAGTTTATAGATTTATGGGACTAAGTCATTGGTAGAAAATCAGGGATAGCAGACAGAGGAGTCTGGGAATGAGATAAGAGCACCTTTAATTGGCAAGGATGAGGCTAAGATGGGACAAGGTCAACTTTTCAGCTCTCAAGGATAACGCATGAATGTCATAGAGTTTCTCAGGAGCTAAAATTAAGAGGGGGATTAACTTTCCTTAGCACAAAATGATTTGCAAGTGATGCTTAGACAACAATTCCCTTAGAATTAAAATATTTCATGAGAGTATCGAACCTCTAAACTTGGCTCAGAGTTTGTCTTTCATTAAAAGTGATCAATTGGAAAACTAAACTTTTGGCATCTGAGAGAGAAAGACTGAGCTTCTTCACTTAGAGACAAAGAAAAGGCTTGGGATTTTATATCGAATACAGAATAGACTTACAGAATAGAATATAAAATACCAAATCAGTATTTGAATTTCCCACTGGTTACCCCCAACCTTTCTATCCTCATCCCACACTGTTACTCTCTACAAGTCCAGCCTATGTGGCTATCATCTAGCTGAGCTAGACTCTTCACCATTTCCCCATAAATGTCTGAGATGTTTCTGCCTCTCTGCCTGAATTCACACCATTTTCTTTTCTGAGTAGATGGAAAAATAAAAGGCACAAATGCAAAGTTCTGCAGTAGGGACAAAGAAATCAACTGCATGGGTTCTGACTGGGGAAGATGTGATTAGACCACCATTTGTAGAACAACAACAACCAAAAAAATAATAGGTAATGAAATATGCTGTAATGGCAGGTAAAGTAGCACTTTTTGTTGTCTTTTGTTTTAGAGTACTTTTCAGCACTAAGGTAATCAAGTGCCTTTGAGTCTTGCCTTTGTTTCAATCAAGAGTCTTTGATTGAATCAAGAGTCTTTGAACACCTGCTTAAGTCACTGGAAGGCTTAGATCACATGGGTTTGAGTCACATGGTTGTGATGCCCTCTGACCCTGAAGAAGTATATATACTCTGAGGTTAGCATTTTGCTTGGGGCTCACTCACTGGAAGAGTGTTGTGTGATTTGACCAGACAAGACTCTGGGTAGCCTTTGAAAAACCCAGATTTGGTGCTTCTTTCTCTGGTAATTATGTATGTAATTTCTTGGTCAGATGGCTAGAGGCCTGTCTACTGATTTGTATTATTTTGCTCTGTTTATATAATTTCTGCTTGTAATTTCTGTTTGTGTTTTCTCTGAAGTTCAGGGAGCTGACTTTTTCCCCTGAGCTAAGTGAATGATATATGTATGTTTAATTAAAGTGAGATTACAAACCCCTTAAAGTTGCTTTCCTTAGAAAAGCAGATCAAAGAACCTGTGCTAGCAGCCTTCCTGTGTGCTGGTGTTATTGGCCTTACACAGCCACAGTAGCAGCAAGTAGCATTGTTGTTACAAATGCCTCTTTGTACAGAGAAGTGGGGTACTGCTTTGATGGAATGTTATATATAAATTGTTAGATACGACTGCAGGAGTCATTTTTCCTTCACCATTTTTGTTAATGGTGAGCGTTCAATTTTTGTTGTTATTGCTGTTGCTTTTTAAAAATAAGAATGATCATGCTATAAAGAAAAAGGGCACCAATGAATGCATTTTTATGTATCATTTGGATGAAAATAATTTGTCACCTAAACAACTACTACAACAACCAAAAAACAAACTTTGGAGCTTTAGTGGTTTGCAAGCTCAAAACAAGCCAACAGAATGATGGTATATTAGGAAGGCAGAATTTATGATTTCAAAGAGAATCTCATATGTGCCTAAAAGGTCCAGAACCGCAGGATATAAGGAATTCTCTAGGCAGAAGGCAGGAGAACTAAAGCATGTATTTACACTCCACAGTAACAATCCCACAAACCAGTGTCCCCATTTTGATATTTTCATCAAAAGCTTCCAGGCCCAATAAGTCCGCCTCACAAGGGTAACCAGGAGGCCACAGAGAAGCGAGATGGTATAAGGCAAAATCATATACATGCTTCCCCTCTACGGTAAGAAGATTACCCACTAGCCTGCAGTCAGCTCTGCTACCGGCAGCTCAGCTTCGGCTGTAGGCGTCTCCGGCTCCAACTGGAAAAGGAAAGGAGGATCTTCAAGCTGTCCTCTCCCCTCTTATAGAGTTTTTGACATCATCAAGCGCCGCCTGAACGACCAGGGCCGATTGGTTCTTGACTTGGCCCCTCCCCCAGCGTAGACCATGTTAACGCACCTCCCCTCAGCCAGCACCACGACTCATCACACAGGAAGCTCTGGTCCTGCCCCAGAAGAGCAAGCCCCAGCATCCAGGGAAGCTCAACGAGGCAAGCTGAGTCATTCAAAGAAAACAAAGTCCATTCTGGCTACAGATGGGATAGTCAAAAACAATGTGAGCTTAGGCTATGTAAATTGTGCCCAGAAAAAAAGAAACTCTTTTTCCAATCGGCAATACTCAGATGTCTTTTAGAAATCACACATAGTTCTGGGCTTCCGTTCAGCCCCCTCCTGACACATCTGTCAGGAATTAATAGACACAGAGAAACAGGGAGACACCTGGACCCAACGGCACTGAATGCCCACCAATCAGGATGCTCCCACACCTGTGGCACATCCACGGGTTCTCTCTGACAGATTCCTCTGCTCCTGGCTCCCCACAGGCTTCCTGGATTTCCCTCCCCAGGAAATGGCCAGAATATTGTGGAAAGAGAACAGGGCTTAGAATTATGAAATGACAAATTTAGAGCCAGGAGGAACCTGAGGGATCGTTAGTCCATCATCCTCATTTTATGGGACCAGAAAAGTAAAGTATCTTGTCCAAGGCTGTATGTGTAAATATGTGACAGAGTCAAGATTTGAACCTAGGTCCTCTGACTCCAAATCTATCTCTTTTTCCACTCTCCTATGTTGCTTCTTAGGGTGAAAGATCTGGTTTCAAATCCTGACTCTGATACTTAATAATCATGAATAAATCAATTCGCATCTCTGAGCTTCAGTTTTTTCATATCCAAAATGGGGATAATAAAAAATAAAAATAAATTAAATAAAATGGGGATAACAAACCTCTCTCGCTAAGTTCTTGTGAAGTTTAAATGAGATAATGTCCATAAAATGTTTCACAAGGTTTAAAATGCTGTCACTTTCATTATTACCATCAGAATCATCTTCATCACCATCATTATAACACTGTTCTAGGCACTAGGGAAGACAGAAAACTTAGATCAGATAATCTCTGCCCTCATGGAGTTTATACTCTGATAGGCAAGGCATGTACCTAGATGGTTACACTATAATACTACTGTAACGGTAAGTATTTATTAAGTTCATACTGTTGTCTAGGCACTGTAATAAGGAGATAAAAGCAAAAGCAAAACAGCCCCTGCCCACAAGAAGCTTGCATTCTTATTGAGGATAAACAGCAAATAGGCTCATAGAAAATTAAATACAAAATATATACAAGGTAACTGAGTCTCTTTACCCTTCATCTAGGCTCACATGATTCTTGAGTTATTTCTTCAGCAGCAATGAGCCATCCATGCCCTCCAGCTACTCCCCCATTGCTCCCCCAGTGACCTCTAGAGCACAGGAGGGAACAGAGGGAGCTCTTTTGTCCCCATGTGACCTTGACCTCTGACATAACCAACTATAGGTAAATAAAGCAGAGGATACCCCCATGCCATTTTCACTCAGCCCAAAAGGAGTGACTAATCAGAAGCTGAGTCTTCCAGTTTTAGCCAAAATGTAAGCTCTTGTAGGGAAAGTCCCAAATATCCCTGAGATAGAATGGACTTTAGAAGTCATCTAGTCCTGTGCCTCTAACAAGACTCCCTTACACACACACACACATACACACACACACACACACACACACACACACACTCATCCACATGTGGTCATCCAGCCTCTGATCAAAGCCCTCTAGGGATGGTGGAAAAAGAGCCTATTAGCTCCCAAGGCAGCAACGTATGCCTGGTAGGCAAGCCTTTCCCTTCTAGCCCAAAGTTGCCCCTTTATAATGTCTATCTAGTTCTGGCCTCGGAGGCCAAGCAGCCCTTCAGGTCACCCAGTAGGACAGAAGCTTCTTGAGGATAGGCAAGGCAGGAAGTTTCCTGAGCTCTCCCCAGTTTCCCCCAGAAACGATGTTAAATGAAGCAGCCTCTGACCATATTTGGGAGCAACAGAACCCACAGAAAGATGGAGTGAAATTATTTTCCAGTTTAAGATAACTTAGAAGGACTTCAGGAAAGCTCTGTCTCATTTGGGCAAAAGGAGAGCACAGCCCAGCACAGTGTCTAGGCAAGCCAGAAGGAAGCTTTCAGCCACAGCACAAATCAATAACTGAGGCCCCTTGGTCTTGGCTCAGTAGACTAGTGGCTCAGCAGGCCAGCAGTGAAGCCTCCAGCCTCAATGCAGAATGTAGATTGCCAGCCCTGGAACCTCAGCAGGTGTGATTAGGCCAGGCCACCCCAGTGCAGCAGGCAAGCTACCAGCAACTGAGGCCCTGGCATGGAAAGCCAGTGACCAGATCCCAGGCCCCCAGCATAAGAAGCTTGGGATAGTGTCCCCTGTGCTCCAAGAGCACAGCTCAATTTTAAAAGTCACAAAATAGGCTGAAAATGAGTATGAAACAGAAGAGAGTCCTGGCCATAGAAAGCTATTATGGTAACAGGGAACATCAAAACACAAACTCAGAAGAGAACAATGTCAAATGCCTATATGTAAAACATCAAAGGGGAATATGAACTGGTCCCAAGCCCAAAAAGTCTTCTTGAAAGAGCTCAAAAAAGGTCTTTAAAATCAAGTAAGAGAGGAAGAAGAAAAATTGGGAAAAGAAATGAGAGTTATAAAGGAGAATTATTTTTTTTAAAAAAGAGTCAACAGCTTGGAAAAAGAGGCACAAAAATTTACTGAAGCAAATAACTCCTTTAAAAATAGAATTGGTCACATGGAAAAGGAGGTACAAAAGCTAACTGAAGAAAATAATTCCTTAAAAATTAGAATTGGGCAAGTGGAAGCTAAAGATTCTATGAGACATCAAGAATGAGTTAAGCAAAATCAAAAGAATAAAAGATAGAAGAAAATATAAAATATCTCATTGGAAAAACAACTGACCTGGAAAGTAGATCCAGGAGAGATAACTGAAGAATTATTGGACTATGTGAAGGCCATGACCAAAAAAAGAGCCTGGACAGCATCTTTCAAGAAATTATCAAGGAAAACTTCCCTGATATCCTAGAACCAGAGGGTAAAATAGTATTGAAGGAATCCACTGATCACCTTCTAAAAGAGATCTCAAAATGAAAACTTCATGGAATATTACAGTCAAATTCCAGAATTATCAGGTGAAGGAAAAAGTACTGCAAGCAGCTAGAAAGAAACAATTCAAATATCAAGAAGCCACAGTTAGGATTACACAGGACTTAGCTTTTACATTAAAGGATCGGGGGGCTTGGTATATGACATTCTGGAAGGCAAAGGAGCTTGGATTACAACCAAGAATCAACTACTCTGATGAACAGACCAGAGCTAGACAGAAAATTAGATCTTCAAATTCAAGACTAAAAAGAAGCATAAAAAGTAAACAGGAAAGGAAAAAAAATATGCTATTCAATAATATTTAAACTGTTTTCCCATCATGGGAACTATATCTCTATTAGGGCAGTTAAAAGGAGTATACATAGGTAGAGGGTATGAATATAAGTCGATTTTGATGTGATTATATAAAAAATTCAAGAGGGTGAAAGAAAAGGATTGCACTGGGAGAAGAGGAAAGAAAGAGGTAGAATAGGGTAAACTACATCACATGAAGAAGCACAAAAGACCTATTACAATTGAGGGAATGAAGGGAGGGAGTAAGCGTTGTTTGAACCTGACTCATCAGACTTGGCTCAAAGAGGGAATAACATACACACTCAGTTGGGTTTAGAAATTTACCTTACCCTGCAGGGAAATAGGAGTGAAAAGGGGAAAGATAAGGGGGGGGGGGGGCACGTGGCTTTGAGTAAAAGGAGAGAGAAAAGTATAAACAATGGCAAAAATAGGATGAAGGGAAATACACAGTAATCATAACTGTGAATGTGAATGGTATGAACTCTCCATAAAACAGAAGTAGATAGCAAAGTGGGTTAAACAACAGAATCCTACAATATGTTGTTTACAAGAAACACATTTGAAGCAGAGAGATACACACAGAGTAAAGGTAAAAGGTTGGAGCAGAATATATTATGCTTCAGATGAAGCAAAATAAAGCTGGGGTAGCACTCCTGATCTCAGACAAAGCAAAAGCAAAAATAGGTCTAAGTAAACAAGATAAAAAAGGAAACCACATCTCGCTAAAATGTACCATAGGCAATGAAATAATATCTATACTAAAAATATACACGCCAAGTGGTATAGCATCCAAATTCTCAGAGAAGTTAAGTGAGTTACAGGAAGAAATAGCAAAACTATACCAGTGGAGCACCTGAACCCCACTCCCCACTCAGAACTAAATAAATCTAACCACAAAAAAGAGAGAAATTAAGGAGGTAAATAAATTTTAGAAAAGTGAGATATGATAGACCTCTGGAGAACACTGAATGGGGATAGAAATGAATACACTTTTTTCTCAGTGGTACATAGCACCTACACAAAAATTGAACATGAATTACAGCATAAAAACTTCACAATCAAATGCAAAAAGGCAGAAATATTGAATTCGACCTTTTCAGATCAAGAGGCAACATTATTAACCATTACCTGGATTTATCCTTGACCTATCCATTATTCAGAATGTCATTGTTAAGTCTTTTTTCCTTTTGTTCTCTATATTTTGTTGTGCTATGGTCTGTCAAAGAGATATTTAGTACTTCTGGGTTTGGTTTTGTTTTGGGGTTTTTTTAACATTCATTCACCATTTCTCTGTGCCCTGGTACATGGTGTATGTGCACGTGGTCTTGAGGGCCATGGAAAGGGCCATGGAAAGATGGGCTAAAAATTAATTGGAACAGAAATAATCTAATCCTAAAGAATGAGTGGGTCAAGCAGCAAGTCATTGATACAATCATTACCCATAATTATGTTGGCTTCCTTGGCATCCAGAGAAGAATCAGCAAGGCTGCTTTGAATGGCAAGGACATCCAAAAGCTGTGGAGCTGAAAGGAATCTCAGAGGCCACCTAACTCAAGCTCTTCATTTTGCAGATGAGGATGCTGAGGCTCATGGCAGTGGGGGGCAGAGGGATTAAGTGATTTGCCCAAGGTCACATAGCTGCTAAGAGTCAAACTTGAACCCAGGTCCTCTGACTCCTGAGACAGGGTTCTCTCCCATGTACCATCCTGCCTCCCCCATGTCTCTATATTCTACGATGATGGACAGATCCCAGGTTCTTATGGAGAAGGGGAATTTATGTCTTTACTGACAAAAGAGAAAATTCATACACTTCTTAATTCAACGGGTCTTTATTGAAGAAATGAGCCCTGTTCAGCACTGTGCTAAGCACCAAAGGGGGTTGGGAGGATGCAATAAAAAGTAGGTTGATTCCTACCCTCCAGGAGCTTCCAGTTTACCTAGGAAGATAAAGACACAAGAGCCCAGAATGGCTAAGTAACCGCCCAAAGGAATCTATGCTAAAGCCAAGGGTCAGTTAAAGACAGTGGATGCTCCAGAAGTCCCAAGGAGCAAGGTGTCCCAGCTATAGGCTAGGGTGGTCTGGAAAGGCTTCCCAGAGGAGGTGACACTCAAAGTACTGATTGAGGGAGGGCTAAGATTGCTTGAGGCAGGGAGAAGAGAGGATAGAGAGGCAGCACAGCAGTGGTGAAGGTTCAGAGCTGGGAGTGAAATGATGAGCTTCCAGACATCAGTTTGCTCCAGCAGGCAAACAACCATGGCCACCTCCTCACTTGAGTGAGGCCTGTGAAGAAGGGAGAAGGGGAGAGGTGATTAGAGAGGGGATTTGAGTCCCTCCATAGCTCCCGGCTTTTGTCAGGGAAAGTCACAGGCTCATAGGATCAGAGCTGGAAGAGACAAGAGGCCATCCAGTTTAAAGCACCCTCCTCTCTGAGCTCCACCCAATTTCTGACCTCCTCTTCCTCTCAGACTAGGACTGTCTTTCCCTTGGTCTGGGTGAGATGCCACTATGGTACCATCCCTGTCAGAAGCAGCTCTCCCATGAGCTCAGAGCGTAATCCCATTCAAGGCTCTTAGCCTGCCGAAGCCTCCATTTTCTACTCTTTAAAATGAAACAATTAAACTAGATAATCTCCCCAGGGTCCCTGCCAACTGTTCTATGATTTCAGTCCTTTTCTGTGTCTTTCACCAAGAGAAGCATCATCTTTGGAGATCAGATTTTTCTCCGCCATCTTTTTAATCAATATTAGCAAAAGATTCATTGATTTTTTAAAAAAATTATTTTGGTTTTTTAAATAGCCTTTATTTTCTGTTTTATCTATTTTTCTTCTAATTTTCAATATTTCCTCTTTTATTTTGTTGTTGTTCAGTTATAAGTCATATCTGACTCTTGGTAATCCCATTTGGGGTATTCTCGGCAAAGATACTGAAGTGGTTTTCCTTTTCCTCCTGTAGCTCATTTGACAAATGAGGAAACTGAGGCAAACAGAGTTCAGTGACTTGCCCAGGGTCCTGCAGCTAGTAGATATTTAAGGCCTGATTTGAACTATATCTTCCTGACTCCGGCCCTATCCACTATGCCATCTCACTTTTACTTATTTTGGATTTATTTGTTCATCTAATTTTTAAAATTCCAGATTTCACTCCTTAACTCTCTCTTTGGCTATTTTGTTCATGAAACTTTTTAGAGAGAGAGTTTTTCCTCAAAGGATTATTTTAGCTGCATCCCAGAACCTTTGGTATGTAGTCTCATCGTTGTCATTTTCTATTTCTAAATAAAAAAAAGTATTGGTGTATTTTGCTTATATATCACCAACATTCCCCAAAGTATCTCTCCTTCTTCCCTTACCCTTATAAAATGAGGGGGGCTGGAGGGAAGAGAGAGAGAGAGAGAGAGAGAGAGAGAGAGAGAGAGAGAGAGAGAGAGAGAGAGAGAATAAAAAGTCCAACAAAACTAATCAATATACTGAAAAACCTAATTCTGTTTTTTCCAACCTTGTTTTTTTTCACAATATTACTAACCATTACCTGGATTTATTCTTGACCTACCCATTATTCAGAATGTCATAACTAAGTCTTTTTTTCTTTTGTTCTCTGCATTTTGTTGTGCTATGCTCTGTTAAAGAGATACTTAGTACTTCTGGATTTTGTTTGGAGTTTTTTTAACATCTATTTATCATTTTTCTGTGCCCTCCCACATGGTCTATGTGCATGTGGTCTTGAGAAAGAGAACCAAAATTTTGAAAATAACAGCATTTAGTTTTCTTGGTCAGTTCTGTAGTCTTTTGTTTTGTTTTGCTTTGTTTCTCTTCTATTTTTAACCATTTCCTCTTTTTTTTTCTTTTTAATTTAAATTTATTTATTTAACATATTTAGTTTTCAATAAAAGAGAGAGAGCAGACACAGGGTGAGTTGAAGATAAAGGGAAGATATCTAAAAGAAAAAAAATCAAATAAAGGGATGAGAGAGCAACCATTTCCTCTTTTAAGTTTACTACTCAGCCCCAGAATTGTGTCTAGTCTCCATACTTCTCCTGGCTCTTTGATGAATGTCTCAAGGATAAGAAATCCCTCTTTCTCAATTTTTATCTCCCTGATGGTCAGAAGATCTGAGTTCTAATCCTGGCTAGCCACTAACTAAAGGTGTGACTTTGGACATATCACTTCACTTTCTTTGGGCCTGTTTCCTCCTGTGGAAAATTAGAGTTTGGGCTAGATAGCTTCTCAAAAACCTTCCACTTCTAAATCCATGGTCCTATCACTAATGAAATCCCTCTCAGCTTTGAGATTTGAGGGTTCTCTCACCTCAACAGGAAAAGGTGGGAACCGGAATTTTTCAGAGTCCTCCATCTTCAGAGGCCTGATCAAGCAGGACCGGCGGTGGGAGAAGATTTCGAAACTCTTCTTACCATGATAGGCACCCACGCCACTGTCACCTGCAAGGAAGTCAAAAACACCCATGTGTGTTTGGGAGGCAGCTCACAAATGATGGGGAACCTTGCTCTTCCCCTCTGCCCACTGTCTCTACATCACACACATCTCCTTTCCTTTTCCTCCCCCTCTCTTCTCCATCTTCTTCCCTTTCCACCCTTTCTCCTCCACTTCCTCCTATATGTCAGTCTAGGCTCTATTCCTTTTCTGCCCACCCCATTGGGGTGGAATTAACAGTACTAATAACCATACAACAACAAGGGGAACATTGGTAACAATGACATTAACCACAAGAACAACAGTCACACTTCTATAGCTCCCTTTGAGGTCTGTGATGGCGTTTATACACGTGACCTCACTGTGGTCTGTTCTTCACCATAACCCAGGGAGGCAGGCGCTATCACCCTAGATGGGAATGTGGCTTCTCATCTATCTTAGTCAGGGGACTGTAACCAGAATGGCCTTTGTTTTCTTTGAGTGACTCAATTTATCTCAGTGAGCTTTACTAGGTGCTAAGCTCCAGGCCCAAACCCCATTAGGTGTTAACCTAATCCATGTGGATGTGAACCTCCCAGGGTCCTAAGGGGAGGGGCCAACTCAAGAACCAATCACCAGAGCCTGAGCTCTGGTGATTCAGATGATGTCTGATGATGTCTGAAGCCCTATAAGAAGGGAGGACAGAGCCATTTGTGCGGGGCTCTGGAGATGGTGTTGATGAGGAGACTCCTGGCAGCTGTAGCTAAGGAGCCCTCTAGCTTGTAAACCCAGATGTTGAGATTTTGTTGAACTCTGGTAACTATGTGTTGGGATTGAATCAGACAAAGTCTGTTGATGTTTGAAATTTGTTTGCATTTTGTTTTGAAGTTCAGGGTGCTGGCTTTTTCCCCTGAACTAACTGAATAATATTTGAATGCTGAATTAAAAGTAAGCTTGTCAACCCCTTCACCTTGCTTCCCTTGCTTAAGCAGATCAGAAGAACCTGTGTTGTTGGCAGCTTTCTGGGTGCTGGCTGTGGGTGAATCTTATACCCCCACAGAAGCTGCTACCCGGATTGTTCAAACAGGGACCCAAGACCAGGCCACATGTGCTGCACTCCCTGGGGTCAGGAGGAAGGGCAAGGAATGGGCAGGGGTCAGAGAGGACTGGACACTCACCTACACCACCAAAGGGTAGAGTGTGGACACCAGCATGGAACATCACATCATTGGCAGTCACACCTCCACTGGAAGTCTCTGCAATCATCTTCTTGATGACCTGGAAGACACCACCAAGATTCATTTATCAAATGGACCAGAGAGCCTCAAAGACTCCTTCCAGTTCTAGTTCCATGATTTAATTTTGCCAGGAAAGGGGCCATAGCTGTGAGGTCAGAAGAGTGAGAGGCAGTGTGGTCTAATAGGAAGACCACCAGATTTGGAGTCTGAGGACCTGGGTTTAAATCCTGGCTCTGTTCCTCATTAGCTCTGTGACCTTGGACAAGTCACCCTCCCTCTCTGGGCCTCCCTAGGAAGAACCCTTGTAGCTTTGATCTTCTATATCTGATGAGCTCCCAGATAACACACACTGGCTTGGGATTCATGGTGACAGACTAACCCAGAGCTCCTGAAGACAAGGGAGAGGCAACTTCCTATCAGAAAGCAGAGGGGCTGGGCAGGCCAGTCTGTCTTTTGCCCAGAGGCATATCCTCTCTTCCAGGTGGCAGAGGCTGCCCCTCCAAAGGGAAGGCAGATTCACAAACAGCATGGCATAGTGGAAAGTGTGCTGAATCTGAAGTCAGAAGACCTGGGTTCAAATCTAGGCTCTTCTACTTAGTACCTTGGGCATATCTCTGAGCCTCAGTTTCCCCAAATATAAAATGAGGCATTGGACTAGATGGTGTCCCTGAGCTCCAGACCTAGAATCTTGTGATTCCATGTGAGGGAAGCTGGTGACCTACCCAGGAGTTTGGATTCCAGTGGGAGTTATGGCCAAAAATTAGATATTAATGCTAGGGCTAAGAGCCAGTATAAAATAATGTGGAATACATTAAATCCAGACTCTGAAGAACTGGGTCCAAGTCTCCCATCAGCCAATGGAAAGGCTCCTGGATTTGGAAGTCAAGGGGCCTGAGTTGGAATCCCAGCTCTGCCAGGCACTATGCTAAGTGCTTTATAGATACTAGCTTATTAAATACTCACAACAACACTGTGAAGATGATATTATTATCCCCACTTGGAGGCAGAGGTTAAATGACTTACCCAGGGTCACACAGCTAATAAGTGTCTAAGGCCAGATTTGAACTCAGGAAGATGAGTCTTCCTCACTCTAGGCCTGGTGCTCTATCCACTGTACCACCTAGCTGTCCCAGGCTTATAGGAACTCAGTATTCCCTTTACTACACAGCTCTGCCTTCAATGCCCCCACAAAGCTGGAATGGCACTCAATGCTCTGAATACCACTTAGGTTCCAGGTGCTCTAGATATAGCGTTTGACTTTGGTTTGAGGAAAAGGAGCCTTGGCAGCCTGCGTGAGTGTATTTTGGAGGACACGAGCAGCATAGAGAGGTCAGGGGAAGGATCCCTAGTATTTATTACCTGGTCATTGTTAGAAAACACATAGAGAGCCAAGGGCTTTGGCCTCTCATTGATGAACTGGATGGCTTCCTCCAGGCTTTTCACACAGACGATGGGGAGAACAGGCCCAAAGATTTCTTCCTGCATCACCTGAGACCTTGGGTCAACATCAGTGAGAATGGTGGGGGCTAGAAAGACCAAGAAACAAAGCAGGCACCCAAGTAAGAAACCTTGGGGTTGGCTCATTCTTCACTCATGCACAGCCCACCCAGACAAACCCAGCCAGCTAGCCTTTCAAAGCACCTTCTCAACCAATAACCAATAATAAAAAGTAGTCTCTTATAGAAATAATAATAGAAATAATAGAAAGGTAGGCTCTCTTTCCTCTGCTTATGGGAGGGGGTTTCTCTGGATCTCTCCTTTGATCCATCACTTAATTGCCTTGCATTAATACTTATCTGTGTATTTATCCGTTCAAGTACAAGAGCTCTTTTAGAGCATTTGTAGTCTGGTCCCCATGCCTGACATTCACTCTTTCTTCTTTTCCACCTTGTAGAATTCCTGGCCTCCTCGAAGTGTCATCTCCAGTGCCATCTCTTGCATCATGCTTATACTAATACCACCACTGGTCAGTACCTTCCCAGAAAGCACTCATTTATTTTAGTTTTTAAAAATAAAATGCCCTATCAATTGGGAAATGGCTGAACAAGTTGTGCTATATGAATGTAATGGGATACTATGGTTCTATGAGAAATGATGAGCAGGCGGACTTCAGAAAAACCTGGAAAGATTTATGAACCAGGAGAACATTGTACACAGTTACAGCCACATTGTGAAGTGACTAACTTTGATAGACTTGGCTTTGCTCAGCAATGCAAGGTCCTAAGACAGCTCCAAAAGGTTCATGATGGAAAATGCTATCAAGAGAAAGAATTACGGAATCTTCCAAGGCAAAATATGGATTTTCAATAAAATAGAGCACTTTCAAGCTTTCTCAGTGAAAAGACCAGAGCTGAATAGAAAATTTGACTTTCAAACACAACAATCAATAGAAGCATGAAAAGGTAAACAAGAAAGAGAAATCATAAGGGACTTACTAAAGTTGAACTGTTTTGTTTACATTCCTACATAGAAAGATGATGTGTATGATTCATGAGACTTCAATATCATAGTAGCTGAAAGGAATATGCATATATATGTGTGTATACATATATATACATATGTGTGTCTATGTATGTATGTATATATGTAGGTATACACACACACACACACACACACACACACACACACACAAAGGGCACAGGGTGAGTTGAATATGAAGGGATGATACCTAAAAAAATAAAATCAATTTAAGGGATAAGAGAGGAATATATTGAAAGAGGGAGAAAGGGAGAGATAGAATGGGGTGGATTATCTCACATAAAAGTGGCAAGAAAAAGTGGTTCTGTAGGAAGAGGGGGCAGGTGAGGGGGAATGAGTAAATCTTGCTCTCATTGGATTTGACCTGAGGAGGGAATACCATACACACTCAATTGGGTATCTTACCCCACAGGAAAGAAGGAGGAAAAGATAAAAAAGGGGGGATGATAGAAGGGAGGGCAGATGGGGGGAGGAGGTAATCAAAAACAAACATTTTCGAAAAGGGACAGGGTCAAGGGAAAAAATTCAATAAAGGGGGAGAGGTTGGGAAAGAGCAAAACATAGTTAATCTTTCACAACATGAGTATTGTAGAAGGGTTTTACATAATGATACGCATGTGGCCTATGTTGAATTGCTTGCCTTCTTAGGGAGGGTGGGTGGGGAGGGAAGAGGGGAGAGAATTTGGAATTCAAAGTTTTAAAAACAGACGTTCAAAAACAACAACAAAAAAAAGTTTTTGCACGCAACTAGGAAATAAGATACACAGGCAATGGGGCATAGAAATTTATCTTGCCCTACAAGAGAAGAAGGGAAAGGGGGATGGGAAGGGAGTGGGGTGACAGATGAGAGGCAACCAGAATATATACCATCTTGGAGTGGGGGGAGGGTAGAAATGAGGAAAAAATTTGTAATTCAAACTTTTGTGAAAATCGATGCTGAAAACTAAATATATTAAATAAATTTAAAAAGAGAATTACGGAATCTGAATGCAGATCAAAGCATACTATTTGCTCTCTCTCTTTTGTTTTGTTTTCTTTTGTTTCTTCTTTCTTGTAGTTCATTCTGTTGGTTATCATTCCTCTTTGCAACACGACTAATGTGAAAATATGTTTATTGTGAAAGTACATCAGATTGCATGCTGTCTTGAGGAGGGGGGAGGAGAAGAAGGGAGAGAAAATTTGGACTCAAAGCTTGTGGTACTGAATGTTGCAAACTAAAAATAAATAAAATTTAAAAAATAAATAAATAAAATGCCTTCCACCCAAATCACTCTGGCTCTCATTGGTTGGCCAACAGTAGGTCAGTCCCAGCCCAAGCCTCATTTGGTCATTGTTGCCATTGGACCAGATGGCTCCAGAGGAGAGAGTGAGGCTGGTGACTTTCCATAGCCATGAAATTGTGATACCTGAGTAGCCAGCTATTGCTAAAAACCCTGCCCCCAGCCCCTAATCGCAAACTCCAGTGTGCATATAAAAGAACAGGCTGAGTTCCTGCCTTTTGGCGAGTTCCCTGGGCCCCTAAGATATTCCCATGGAATGTAAGCTAATTACCAGGAAAGCCTAACGATCTTCCTTTATCTAACTGAGGTGGCTTGGAGACAACTTTATCTCTTGTCTCAACAAAACCCAGCTGGACCATCTGTCCCGGTCTGCCTATGGCCTTGAAGGATGAAAGCCTCAGCCCCGGATATTCCTTTTCTTATGTGATTGCTCCTAGCTCTTATCTCATGCTCCCGTGGGATGTATGGCAAATGGGACGAAGAGATCCTGGGTTGTAATTCAGTCAACACTTAAGTCAGCTATCTGATATATTGTATTTACAATCTATTTAGGAGGTTCTTTTTTTATGTATCATGGTCATCAAAGTAAAGTTAACAAAGGCTTACTGAGCCTCCTAAAAATAACATGTAAGTTTCAAGAGATAACTAACATCTGTACTTAGATTTTTGTATAAATACTGCTTCTTCACTGGCATCAGCAGCCGTTTTGATTTGGGAGACTCTATTTCCCCGAACGGTCGCCGGCTAATAAACTTCTCCATTTAAAACTTAAACTCTTGTCGTGTGTCTCGCTCGCTTCTGGTATAACAAAATCTCCTTCCTGATGTCACGATCTTCTTTGAGAATGAGGGACAAACAACAACCTGTGAGTAGTAGTAGCTGCCCCACTGACCAGTTCCAGTTGCAATGCAGCTCCTTCCTTCCTTTCATTCCTTTCTTCCTCCCTTCCTCCGTTTTCTCTCTCATTTCCCTTTTCTCCCTACTCTCCCTCCATCCACATAGGGAATCATACCCTTACAAGGTTGCTCTGCCCCAAGGAATACAAAATTTGATTGCTGAAACCCAGCAAGACATCTTGAGGTTCATGGGATAGATTTCTTTTTTATGTACCATGCCAAAAACCCAAATCACTCTGGCTCTCACTGATTGGCCAACAATAGGTTCCAGCCCAAGCCTCACTTGGTCATTGTTTGGATTCTGATGGCTCAGAGTGAATAAATAGTAATTGTTTATCTTTTAGTGAGAAACCCTGAGGGTCTTCCCCTCCTAGGTTGATTTGATTTCATTTATTTATTCATTTATTTTATGATCCAGTTAAAACAGGCCATTCTTTGCCTCATTTTTACCTAGCCTTAATCACTGATGGGGTGTTGCCTCTGACAAACTGAGACATGAGAAAGATCTACTCTTTAAAAGGCCAAGGTCTCCCACTGCATCTGGGGCCATGTCCACTTTCCTGATCTATATGTTGCCCCTGGACCCAGATGACTCCAGAGGAGAGACTGAGGCTGGTGGTGACTTTGCACAGCCCTGCTGCACTAATAATCCAAGTCATGACGTCTCCTTGCTGATGTCATTGTCCTCTTTGAGACCCAAGGACACACAACAACAAGAAAGTCACTGAGAATAACAAGAGTTACCCTAGGCCACACAGCCAGTATTCAGGTCTTCCTGGCTCCAAGGGCAGCTCTCCATTGATAACACCAAGATGCCTGAAGTCTGTTAATAAATGATTGACTGATGAATTGAAATGTTAATTTGGAGTATGGGAACACTGACTGGGCGGGTCAAGCAGGGAGAGAGATGGCAGAAATGGAGAGATGGAGAGATGAGTGAGAGAGAGAGGGAGAGAGAGAGAGAGAGAGAGAGCATACCTTTCCGGGTGCCTTTCCCCTGCCCAAGTCTTTACAATATTTCGATCCCTTCTCAGACAATTAAGTAATACCATATCTAGTTTCTAGGTCATCAAAGGTGGCAGAGAAATCTAACCTATTTGCAATGAACTTTGCTGCCAAAGTCATCCTTTGTACTAACTTGTCCTGGCACTTCCTGAAAACCTGCCTTGGCCTTAAGAAAATGGACAAAAGGAAAATAAAACAACAAAAACAAAACACTGATGATTCTCTAAGGGCTCAACTAAATGTTCAGTCCTTTAGCTCCCTTTCTCACATTCTGCACAAAGCCACAGTCACTGGGCAAGGGGGAGAAATAGGCCAGGTTTGGGGGGCAGCAACACCAAGGACCACACTGGGAAGGGGACAGAGCTGCCCCCATCTCAGCCCCACTCAACATAATCAATCCATCAACATTTATTAAGCACCGGCCTAAATACTACTGGTTGAAAAATACAAACTTGCCTTCCTCACAGTAAAGGGAAAGGCACAGACAGTAGCCACCCACCTAGATAGCAAGAAGCCTCATCTCCAGTCCCTCCATGTGCCACCTTCTGTCCCTCAATTAAGCTCATCAACCTTTTGAAGCGCTGGCTGTTGACTATTCTTCCATAGTCACGAGAACTTTTGGCATCATCTCCATAGAATTCCTTTGGGAAAGAGGCATGATGTTAAAAGAGTTTATGATAGAATGCACAGAAAAGCATTTTTAAATATTTCAGATACAAAAACCACTCCCTAAAACTCAAAGTTGTAGAGGGGGCCCTGACCTGCATTGATAGAGAGTGTTCACTCACCTCAAATTTCCTTCTACCCAATGAAATCACAGGTCCAGGACCCATCTCTATTCCTAGGATGTGAGCTCCTTGAAAGCAGGAACTGACTGTCAGATTTTTTTTCTGTTTGTTTCTCCGGTGTGTAGCTTTTTATCTCATTCATTCATTTGTACATTCATTCATTTATTCTTTCATGCATTCATTCATAGAATAGTTATGTGGCAATAGACCCAATTTCAGGGAATGTCTGCAACTGCTAAGAATAACTGATTTGGAAGATTTAGAGCTGAAAGGAACCTTATTTATCATCCAGTCCAACCCCCTCATTTGACAGATAAGGAAACTGAGGCCTAGAGTTATAACCAAGATCACAGAGGTAGAAAGATTCTGAGGCAAAAAAGGAACCCATATCTTTTATTCCAAAACTAGTAGCCTTTCTCCTGTGCTCCCTGCCTCTCAGGAAGAGAATCCATTCTTCTCTTTATTTCTTGTTTACAATTCAACAGCCAAAGCTGATTTCTTGTCTTCCAGCCTTCATTAAATTGCAGAACTTTGGATGGGTTACTTTATCTCTCTGTAGTTCAGATATCCATCTATCTGACTTCTTATCAATCCTTCTATCCTTTTATCTATCCATCTATCATCTTTCTATCTTCTATATGTCTCTATCCATCTATGTATCTATTTAATCATCTATCTACCTATCTTTCATTCTATTTATCATTCTATCCATCCATCACTTATCAATCTATCTACTTATCCATCTGTCAATCCTTCTATCTATCTATCTCTCAATATATCCCACCCATCCATCCATCCATCTATCCATTCATCTCTCTCTCTCTCTCTCTCTCTCCCTCTCTTTGTCTGTATGTCTGTCTACCTATACCTCTGACCTAAAAGTAACAAAGAAAATAACTAAAAGTCACATGCCTTTCACCCAGACATCCCACTATTGGGCATATATATTAGGAAGGCAGAATTTATGATTTCAAAGAGAATCTCATATGTGCCTAAAAGGTCCGGAACCACAGGATATAAGGAATTCTCTAGGCAGAAGGCAGGAGAACTAAAGCATGTATTTACACTCCGCAGTAACAAGCCCACAAACCAGCGCCCCATTTTGATATTTTCATCAAAAGCTTCCAGGCCCAATAAGTCCATCTCACAGGGGTAACCAGGAGGCCACAGAGAAGCGAGATAGTATAAGGCAAAATCGTATACATGCTTCCCCTCTACGGTAAGAAGACTGCCCACTAGCCTCCAGTCAGCTCTGCTACCGGCAGCTCAGCTTCGGCTGTAGGTGTCTCTGGCTCCAACCGGAAGAGAGAGAATCTTCAAGCTGTCCTCTCCCCTCTTATAGAGTTTTTGACATCATCAAGCGCCGCCTGAACAACCAGGGCCGATTGGTTCTTGACTTGGCCCCTCCCCCTAGCGTAGACCAGGTTAACACACCTCCCCTCAGCCAGCCCCATGACTCATCACACAGGAAGTTCTCTGATTCTTGGCATGGTCACTGGGCTTCCTGCCCCGGAAGAGCAAGCCCCAGTGTCCAGGGAAGCTCAATGAGGTAAGCTGAGTCATTCAAAGAAAACAAAGTCCATTCTGGTTACAGCATGGAACGTAAGGAGGTGAGGCATGAAGGAAAGGTATCACAGGTGCCAGAATATTCAAAGCAGCACTTTTGTGGCAACAAAGAACATAGAATCAAAGTGGGTGCCCATTGATTAGGAAATGGCCAAATGTGCCACCTTCTGCAGTAAGCCTTTTTTGGGTTCCTCCAGGTAATGGTGTCTTCCCCTCCCCCGTTTATATTGTCTCTGTAGCCACAGGACCTAGCACTGTGTCTGATAAACAGTAGGCACTTAATAAATACTTGCTGATTGGTTGATTAGAAGAAATTACAACTGTGAAGAATTCAGAGAAACATGCAAAAACTTCTATGAATTGATGCAGACTGAGGGGTAAGGAGAACCAGGAAATAACATACATAATGATTATAACAATACAAAAGGCAAGAATAGGGGCAGCTAAGTGGCAGAGTAGATAGAGCACCAGGCCTGGAGTCAGGAAGACCTGCATTCAAATCTGGCCTCAGACACTCACTACCTGTGTGACCTTGGGGCAAGTCATTTAAACCTGTTTGCCTCAGTTTCCTCATCTGTAAAATGAGAATAATAATCGTACCCACCTCTCAGAGTTGTTGTAACACATGTAGTGGTAATGACCAAATTTTGCTCTTCTTTTGGAGGAGAGTTAAGAAGATATATGTCCCTCCTTTCATGACAGGGAAGTCCCCAATTCATGGGGCCAGAATTCCTGGCTTCCCTCGAGACCTAGTTCCTGCACCATCTCTTTAGGGGTTCCCCTGGCTACTAACACCTTCCCCTCTAAAGTTATCTCATGTTTGGAGGCAACTAGTTTGAAAGAGTACTGGACCTAGAGTCAAGAAACCTGAGTTCAAATCCAGCCTCAGACACCTACTAGCTGTATGACCTTCAGTGAGTCATTTAACCTCTGCCTCAGGTTCCTCAACTGTAAAATAGAGATCGTAACAGCATCTGCCTCCCAGAGTTATTGTGAGAATCAAATGAGACAACATTTTTAAAGTGTCTGGCACATAATAGGTGCTTAATAAATGCTTCTGCTATGTTTTGCATGAGTTCACATGCATAATGGGTACCATATTTCTTACCTTCCCAAAAGATGGAGGGGACACTGGAGGAATAGAATTCAGAACTCAAAATTTGTTAAAAGAATGTCTACAAAAACTTCTTTCCATGTTATACTCTATTAGAAGGTAAGCACTTTGAGGGCAAGAGATGATTCTTTTCCCTTTCTTCTTCTCCCCAGCACTTAGCAAATGCCTGGCACCAAGAAAGATGTGGGTAGGAGCTATACAGTATATCCATCCCTTCTGAGAGCACACACCCCTAGCCATATTCTCTCTCTACTACCACCACTCCGAGGGTCTGTGAGGCAGGTACAAGTGATTTCAGAGTCCTCTGACTCACCTTCAGGGTTTTTTTAATCTTCTCCACTACTTGGCCTTGCAGAGCAGGATCACAGAGGATGTAGTCTGGAGCCAAACAAATCTGGCCGCAGTTGATGAACTTTCCCCAGGTGATACGTCTGGAGAAAACAAATTCCAGGAAAATCAAGAACAGTCCCACAATTAATAATGAAGAGGGACGCTACATGTTTGTCATTTGCTGACAATGCTGGAGGAAGTCATAACTCTGGCTTCTGGAGGATACAATCTAACCCTGGTTATTGAAAAATAATCTTCCATATCCTTCTTAATTTTCCATTCCCAGGACAGGGACACTTTTCCCTATCAGCGACTATAGAATGCATAGCATGGCACTCATCCCTCTCCCAGTTCATGGGGATGGCAACTGGGACTGAAGCCCCAGTAGCATCTTCCAGAAGGGGTAGGATTGGAACCCTAGCCAAGAAGGTCATGGGAGAGTACTGAAGTTTACATGGAATGTTCCATCTGTACCTCCCCCACAACAAGACAACTGGCTAGAAAAAGCTAGAAGGGCATTCAGAAGGCTAGTTGTTCAATGGTCAACTTTCCCCCAACAGAAAGAGCAGAACTTAACAATTGGTTTAATGGTATGTTAACACATACAGCTTGTGAGGTCTGCCCACTGCTCTCTCATGCCAATTAGGTCCATCTGTGCCCTGGCCATGCACCTGAATCAAAAACAAAATATCTCATGTGGTACCATGTACAGATGCCACAGGCTCCTAGGACTTAGCTCCAGAAGGGACCTTAGAGGTTGTCTAGCCCAGCTCTGTCATTGCACAAAGAGGAAACAAGGTTCAGAGGGGGTGAAGTGACATGCCCAAGTCACACAGATAATAAGGAGCAATGCCAGACCTTCTTGACTCTAAACCCAACAGATTTTCTACCATACTACAGTTGCCTCAATCTATGACTCTACTCACCACCACTGGATTTTCCAAACCTAAGTACTCCTCCCTGGCCACCCTTCTCATATGTTTTGTCTTTTCCTATTAGAACATAAGCTCATTGGGCGCAAGTATTGTCTTCACTTTTGTTATCATATCCCCAGGACAAAGCATGGTGCTAGCCACATAATATCTAGTACTTTTTCATTCATTCATTCATTCATTCATTCATTCATTCATTCATTCAGTGATACTATGATTCAAAGAGCTCCTTGGACCTCTTCCAACTTCCACACTCTCTAATAGTCTCCAATCTCACCTGCAGGCAATGTCAAGGTCACAGTCCTTATCAATGTAACAGGGATTCTTCCCTCCCAGTTGCAGGGTCACTGGGGTCAGGTGCTTGGCCGCAGCTGTCATGATAATTTTGCCCACTTCCTTGTTCCCAGAATAGAAGATGTGGTCAAATTTCTCCTTGAGCAATTCTGTGGCCTCAGGAATACCACCACTGATAACTGGAAACAGGTCCTGCCATAAAAACATATTGAGGAAAACAGAAGTGTCATAAAACACTCTCTGTCTCGAGACTCAGGTAGTCCAGTGGGGAAAGCTCTAGAGTTGGCATCAGAGGATCCAAATGGCCTTGAAGGTCCCTGCCAGCTCCAAATCTATGCTCCTAGGATCCCTTGGCTAGAATACTATCACTGCTTTCTTTCTCACTTCTCCATCATGCCCCCCAGGAGCCTCATCATCATGCAAGACTGCATCAGCCTTGGTACTGATACTTCATCATCTGTCCTCTGATGAGAAGACAGAGTGATGAAGTCCTCCAAAACCTCTGTTTATGGAGGGTACCCAGGCCAATCATCTTTTCATTTTCCACTCAGTTAGAGTCCTTTGGATTTCTCCACCATGTCCTAGTGCTTCTCTGCATCTCCCTTCAACCTGCTTGCCTTGCCTTTTTAGCTTCACTTAGATGTTGTCCTTCTTCCTTAGCTTGTAAGCTCCTTGAGGGCAGGGGCTGGCTCTCTTTTTTATATTTGTATCTTCTGGGCTAAGTATAGTACCTGGCACATAATAGGCCTATAGTAAATGTTTTTTGACTGACTGACTCCTGGGTACCCTTCCACAGGTAGATAATCAAACAGGTGCCCTTCACCATCTGGTGCAACCCAACTTTCTAGCTTTATCCCCTGCTAATTCCCATCATAATCACATTTAAATGGCATTCTCTTTCTTATCTCAGTATCTTTGCTCACACTATTCCTTATCCTTGGAATTCCCCTTGCTTTCCAATGCATCCTCAAATTCTTATCCATCATAAGGGAAGAATATATGAGCAAACAAGAGATAGAAACCACTATGAGATGTAAAATGGGTGATTTTGGTTATGTTAAATTTTTTAAAGTGTGTAAAAATAAAATGCATCTGAGATTAAAAAGAAAGCAGAAAGCTGGAAGAAAATTTTTACAGCTAGTTTCTCTGATAAAGGCCTCTTTCTCACATAAATAGAGAACTGAGCTGAATTTATAAGAATAGAAATTATTCCCCAATTGATAAATGGTCAAAGAATATGAACAGGCAGTTTTCAGAATAAGAAAAATTCTCTAAATCATTGCTGATTAGAGAAATGCACATTAAAACAACTCTGAGGCACCACCTCACACCTATCAGATTGGCTAATACGAGGGAAAAGAAAAATGACAAATATTGGAGAGGAATTGGAAAAAGTGAGACACTAATGCATTGTTGGTAGAGTTGTGAACTAACTCAACGATTTGGGAGAGCAATTTGGAATTATGCCCAAAGGGCATATCCTTCACACTCTTTGAATTACGGGAAACTATGGGAGGAGTTTTGTTTCCACAGGATTAAAAGTACTCCCTTCAGCTTTAGCAGAATATATGTAGGCTGACTGGTTCTAATCAGAGCTGTGATCTAGCAGAACCAGATTTATTATCAGGTGAGGGGTTAGATGCCTGTATGCATGCTTCATGAGATGTTTGAGGGGGGCATGATGCAGGCAGTTCAGGGAGTTGCATCTGGACAATGAAGAGCCAGGTGGGACATTCAAATTTGAATAATCTAAAAGATTGTTATTCATCTGAACAGACTGTACTCTCCTGTACTCCATTCAGGGGACATACCCATTTATTCAGAAAAAAATAAATGTAAAATATAATGAAAACCTTCCTGGCTTTCCAACGAGTATTGTTTATTCCTAGACTATGTTTCTAACAATTTGGGGGCTTGTCTGGGATTTCTAGAATTGGAAGAAGGAAAATTCACTGTAGAGAAAGGGAGGTGTCCCTGCTGATTTCCAGGAGGCCCAAGTACCTACAGGTGGGAGTTTCCATTCTTCAAATTGCTGACTTCCTGGGACTATTGTTTTGGAATCCTTGGGAACCCAGGAATGTAAGTAAAGAGCCTGAATGAGAAAGTGAAATTGAAAGGCCAGAGACAGTGTAAGTCAGGCTCAAGGGCAACAGAAGGAAAATTTGGGGTCTAATTCTGCTTTGTCAAGTCTCAGATTCTAGGTTGATAAATCAGATTTGCCTAGAATGGAAAAGGGAGGTCTTAAAAGAAGTGGAGAATGGAATTTCTCCAAGCATTTTATTCAAAAAAGCCTGCTGGGATAATTTGCTGGCTAACTGGGAAAACAGTGGGTTAACCCAGGAAAAAGATAGGGAAAATTCTCCCCCCCCTCCATTCTAACTCTGAAAAGTTTTGAATATGGAGAGAGACAAGAAAGAAAGCAGGAAACTTCCCCTCAGATGAGAGAGAGGCAGATCAATTTGCATTTGAACCATTCCCTGCCTCACATAAAGGAGGAGGTTTGTGTGGGAGGACATAGTGAAGAGGTGATTTGGAGATGTGAAGTGTGAAATGTGTTATTCTTAATTTAATGCTTAAGATAGGTCTGAATTTGAATTCTAAATTGTTTATGTACACTGTTCTGTGTGATGTCTTGTCTGTGAGTTTGTAAAAAAAAAAAAAAAGCATTTTATGTTTCATGTTCCTGTAATGGGAAATTTGAAATGCAGCTTTAGGAAGCTTTTGAGGCTCAGAGTGAGGAGGTTAGAAGTGGGGTTAATTAGCAGAACAAAAGATCTCAGGCAGACAGTCTGGGGTGAAAGGCTGAGAGTTGAATTAAGATTTAATTAGATGAAAGGTTAAAGTTTTTATTTTATGTTTAAATTAAATCAGTGTATCTGATTTCAAGCAAAGTGTTTTAAAGCTGTAGAAATAAGGGGGTCTTCTGTATAATGATGGAATCACTTAGGATTCCAGCGTTCTGTTTAAAATGCATTATAAAGAGCTCTTTGCAGAGGGAAAATAAATTTGGTTCTTTTTAGTATGTAAATTGTAAGGCATTTTAACTCCCATATGGTTCCTTTAAGACTCAGAGTGGACAGAATTGAGGTAACCAAAAATCTTTTTTTCATTTATTTGAAATGTCTTAGGTAGTCTGAGTAAAGATTAGGAAAGAGAGAGATGGAAGCTAGAGTGAGAATATGGAGAGTGAAATAGAAAGATGGGAGGTGGGGGAGCAGCAAACCCATGTACTCTCACCCACTCCCTCTTCTTCTTTCTTTAGATGACTTGGGGACTTTAAAGGGAACAAAGAAGTTAATTGAAAATGAAAATTTGTAGCATGATTTGTTAGCCAACAGAAAGTTATGAAAAGTTAGAAGGAATTATGTCTATCTGCCTTTCAGGATGGATCTGGGGGGTTTTATCAAAAACTGGTTTTTTTTAAATATGGGTATTGACCATGGTAAACATATTGATCACTGTGATTTGTAATTATTCAATTAATTATTAAGCTCCAGAGGTAGCCTAGCACTTTTTAAGCTAACATAATTTCAAACTTCTAAACTTTTCTCAGAAGAACAGTTATTCAGTGCTGGGAATATATAGCTAAATAAAATATATTTAAAGGAATATATAAATACCGGGATGTAATTAAAATTTTTACGTATTGTTATTTGGCAATGGCTGGCCATGTCTGATGGGTTTTAGGCAGTTTTTAAATACCAAAAGTAATAGGATCAATCATTTTTATATGTGATGATCTGGAAATGTAATTGATGTCATCTTATTTCTAAATTGTATTATATTTTTAATGTTCTCTTAGATTGTAAAATTTGAGAGACCATTGTGAGGTAGAAATGGTGTTAAAACAATTTTAATTTTGATTTGTTATATATAAATTGATCTTTTAAAAGGGTGTGATAAAAATGTGATAATTTGAAACTGTTATATTTGGTTATAAACAAGTAATAATATTATAGCCAATTTGAAATCTTGGCTATTTATGAAAATGTATACAGTAGTTTAGGGTGATAGTTTCCATGTGTTGGTGATGAGATGACTAGGCACTGTGGGAATTTGTGAATGAATCCCAGTGTTTAAAGGTTTATTTTTGCTTTAAGGAGGAGAGAGATATTATTCCTCATAACAACCAGAGAAATTTAGAATTATTTTTAAAGAAAGGGAAAATACTTTGGGAAGAAATGTTTTGTAAAATATTTTGTATAATTTGTTGTAATAACTTAATATTGAAGTTTGTATTTAAACCCACTGTGAATTTTATGAGTCTCTGGGTGGGACCCAAATGTCTGGGAGATATGCTTATGTAGAGGGTTAAATGATTAAGGACTGGAGAAATTTTATAACCCAGGATTCGGGGAGAGACAGGAAATCCTATGGAAGGACAGGATGAAAGGGAAGAGATTTTGGGACACCTTCAGGTTAAAAAGTTTGGGCTGCTAAAGGTTTTTGGGTTTTTTTTTTTGAAACAATGGCCTTATAGTCTCCTCATTCCCTCCCTCCCCCCACTCCCCGCTTCCTTAGTCTAGATAAGAAGAGAGAGCCTTACCTTCCCCCACCTGGCTTAAGGGAAGGAGGGTGGGATGGGCAACAGCTATAGAGAAGGCCCCTCAGGTAATAAGCCTGGGTCTCTGGGGCTGGAAAAACCTGGAAGCAGCATAGGCTAGAAAACTGCAAGAGGCTAAAAAGCAGCACGCCTCAGACTTGGGTAAACCTGCTTTGTTAAAGTTGTAGTCTCTACATAAAGTGCATCCAACAAAATTGAGGTGTATCAATTTGGTAAACTTTTGTACATGGAGTTCCTAAACAAGGAACTTGATTATCTGAGAATTTGCAAATGATTTCTAGTGACTGGCTTAGGACAGATTTTAAAATTTAAGCAAATAACTGGGTAAATTGGTACTCTTGTATAGTTGTGTGAAAGACAAAAATATTCTTTCTGAATGTTATGGGAATAATTAGATAAAGAGAAAAGAAATAAAGATACAAACGCAATGTCGAATCATTATCTGATAGACTAAGGCTGGGATTTAAAGTTATTGTATATCTATATGGAATAAGGTCCTTACATGTTTCAAAATTATGCAAGAATGATTGTGTATTAATACAATTGACTGAATTAATTACTGGAACTAAATCAGAGACATCTTCGATTTGAAGAAAAGAATTTCAGTGTAAGTTTCTTAGAGGGACATAACTTATGGAATACTTTTGCATTGATGGAAAGGTTAAATGTTTCTGTTTTGATTTGAATTCATTTCATGACCTAAAACATAAGATAAAGTTAGTGTTCAAACCTATCATATTTATGTGGTTCAATTCTTAAAGTATATCTCATTAGAAGCTTGGGAAACCAGATGCAAGTCTATTACAGCAATAACTTATGATCTGAATGAGAAATTTTGATTTTATGAACTAAAACAAGCATAAAAATGCATAGCCATATCTTAATTTGATTATTGGAACTTGCTATTCAAAGACCTAAGGGGACTGTTAACTGACTGCTTTTCTGAGCCTAACTCCAGGTATGGATATCAAGAAAGGCTGTCTGAGCTACTGATCCATGATGCCAGCAGCCCTGTGAGGTACAGGTATGAACTGCAGGGAGTGATCTCATGGAAAGGTTGGGGAAATGACCACTCAGCCTGAGCTGAAGCAGGATTTTTCTGACTTGACTCCTCAACTGAAACCTGACAAACTTTAAGCCTGGCTTAATGCAGTTTACAATTTAACGTAACTTCTGCCTGGAGTTGCCATGAAGTTAGGGAAATATTGTTCCCTTACTATAAGTTATGTCCCTAATCTCTTAGTGACAAATTTCTATAATCAAAAAGTTTTGTAAGCACAATAACAAATCTATTGAATTCTGAAACATCTTATGTTATTATAAGAATGAGATTTTAGGCCTAGGATTTTAGCCCAAATGATAACTTGCTGTTTAGATTTGATATCTGTTACCTATATATGTGTGTTTGTGTGTGTGTGTGTGTGTATGTATGTATGTATATGTGTGTGTTTGTGTGTATGTTTGTGTGTATGTGTGTGTGTGTGTATTCCTGTATATAAGTTAGGGTCCTTTAATTCTTTGTAATAGTGTGGAGACAACTAGGTCAAGGGCTTGTGAGAATATTATTTTGTTACTTAGTTAGTATCATACTTGTCTCAAGTTTAATCACAATTAGTTAATGTTAGAAGAAGAATGGCTTGTGATTTATTTTGTAAATGCCTTAAAAGAAACATGGCATGACTAGAAGTTTATGGCTTAATGTATATTGTGTTAAAAATTGATTACTTAATATATTTCTGTATGTACTGCAGCCTGTTATTAATTCCTTAGTGAAATCTCATCCTCCTGGTGGAAGAATTAATAATGTATTTATGTAAAGTATAAGAAATTAGGTTCTAATGTGAATCTCTTGAACGTGACAATTGTCCAAGGTTCCAATTTTGGTTTTGTAAGAATGATAAGAGTATGAGATTTAGGAATGGTAACTTAAAATTGTACGAAGGTCACTTTTGTAGGAGAGTGGACAAAAAGAAATTGGGATTCTACAAGAAGACAAGAAGATGCTGAGATGCTGTGCTGGAGATGGCTGGAACAAACACCAAGGACCAGAGGACTTCATTGATTATGTTCCCTGCCAGACGGTCGTATGAGAAGAGACTTCCGAATTTCAAAGGGACAATTGCATTATTGTTTTCTTTTGGATCTCTGTAACTGTATTTATAAAGAGGACTGACCCTTTTGATTTGTCAGTGCATCAATCAACCCTTCCCCCTTCCCTTTCCATATTTACTTAAAGGGGAGATGGATAAGGAAAAGAATTCATATGAGAAAGAGAATAAGGGAGTATTAAAGATCTGAAACAAGAATTTGAATAAAAGAAAAGAGGGCAAATTGTGGGAAATGATGGGAAGAGTTTTGTTTCCACAGGATTAAAAGTACTCCCTCCAGCTTTAGCAAAATATATTAGAACCAGCTGACTGGTTCTAATCAGAGCTGTGATCTAGCAGAACCAGATTTATGATCAGGTGAGGGGTTAGATGCCTGTACACATGCTTCATGAGCTGTTTGAGGGGTGCATGATATGGCCATTTCAGGGGATTGCATCTAACCAATGAAGAGCCAGGCAGGTGATTCAAATTTGAATAATATAAAAGGCTGTTATTCATCTGAACAGATGGTACTCTCCTGTACTCCATTCAGGGAATGTACCCATTTATTCAGAAAGAATAAATGTAAAATATAATGAAAACCTTCCTGGCTTTCCAACGAGTATTGTTTATTCCTAGACTGAGTATGTTTCTAACAATTTGCATACCCTTTGACTTAGCAATACCATAATTAGGTCTTCTGGCAAATAATTGGAAACTGAGGGGATGTCCATCAATTGGGGAATGGCTAAGCAAGTTTTGGCATATAAATGTAATGTGGAATACTATTGTGCTATAAGAAATGATGAGCAGGATGGTTTCAAGAATACCTGGAAAAACATAACATGAACTGATGCAAAGTGAAGTGAGCAGAACCAGGAGAACATTATACACAGTAACGGGAACATCGTAATGATGATCAGTTGTGAATGACTGTGTTGGTAAGCAAAATGGGCTCTTAGCACTTAGTTCAACAAGTGCCCTTGAAGAGTTTGGCTTTGTTTCTTTTGAGTAATTCAGTGTATTTCATTGAGTCTTACTAAGTGCTAAGCCCCAGGCTCTAACCTCTATTAGGTGTTAACCTAACCTATGTGGGTGTGAACCTCCCAGGGTCCTAAGGGGAGGGGCTAACTCAAGAGTCAATCATAGCAGCCTAAGTTCTGGTCATTCAGATGACATTTGATGACGTCTGAAGCCCTATAAGAAGAGAGGACAGGGCCATTTGTGAAGGGCTCTCACTTGTGCTGGTGTGCTGATGCAGAGACTCTGGGCAGCTATAGCTAAGGGCCCTCCAGCTTGTAACCTGGATGCTGAGACTGTTAGACTCTGGTTACTACGTATTGGGATTTGAATCAGACAAAGTCTGTCTGTCGATGTTTGCACTTTGTTTGTATTTTATTCTGAAGTTCAGGGTGCTGGTTTTTTCACCTTAACTAAGTGACTGGTATTTGTATGCTGAATTAAAATAAGCTTGTCAACCCTTTAACCTTGCTTTCCTTATTAAAGCAGATCAAAAGAACCTGTGCTTTTGCAGCGTGCTGGTAGTGTTTTTGTTGTTGGACTTTCACCCCCACAACAGCTGCTAGCCGTATTGTTGAAACAATGACTTAGCTATTCTCAGCAATACAATGATGGAAGATAAATCCAAAGGACTCAGGTTTTATCCTCCCATAAATCTGTAAGCTCACTGAAGGCAGAAGTGATCTCGAAAAATCATCTTTCTTCTAGCACCTACAACCCTTTGTAGAAACACTTAGCACTTTGTTGAAACTAAAGGAATAAAATTGAATGGTTTTGGGCCATTGTACAGAAGTACTGGAGGTGGGAGATGGGGGAGGTGGGGAATCACTAGTTCTGAGACCCAAAGCCCCCATTGTTATTTATCCTAGTTGGGGAATGTGGCAGAATGAAGGAGAGCAGAGAGAACTGAGTCCCCTTCCTTCTCCCCAGACTTTTTTTAATAGGAAGAGAAAATATGGAAGGCTGAGGCTTGGTGTGGGGGAAAGAACACTGAACTGGGAATCAGAGGCAGCTAGGTAGCTGTATGACCTCAGACAAGTCACTTTCTCTCTCTGGGACTCAGTTTCCTGCTCTCTAAAATGCCTAAAATATAGGGTTATGGCTGGAAGAGATTTTAGACAAGAGTTTAGACTAACCCCTCACTTTACAGAGGAGTAAACTAAAGGCCAGACAAGTTATATGATGAGCCTGAGGTCACGGAGAAAGCAAGAAACAGGTAAGCGATTTGCCACTTCAACAAAAGTCACTGCAAGTGTTTAAACTGATTTGGGAGGCACAAATTTACAAACTAGGAAGGGCATAGGAGATAGCTAGGATCCTTCAGGGCTGCAGGAATTACTTGCCTCTACCTTCAGTTCTGCCCATGGGACTTCCAAGGGCCCATTTTTTCCCCTACAGAGAAGGTTTGGGGCTGAGACTCACCTAGTCTAGGTACTGAGGGAGTAGTGTGGCCAACAGGGTGGCCGTTTGCTCACTGAACTGAGAAGGCTTGAGGACCACAGCATTGCCTATAGGATACAAGAAAACACACCTTCACTCAGTGACACCCCAGATTCCTGCACCCCATGAATACAAGGGCCATAGTATTCCCTTAGCTCCTCCGCATCAAGCTGTAAGCAGCACTGGGCAAATCCAGGTTTTGGCACCTCTGAGGGAGAAAGGTACAGGTTTCCTTCCCAGAGTGACCACCATTCCACTCCCCAGCCTCCTGGTCCTCTCCTAACTTAAGCCTCTAGGTTCAGACATCAGAGACCATAACAAACAGACACATGCACACACATTAATGTGTCTGCATGCATGCACATGTGCATAGACACCCACAGGCGTGTGCCACACCTGTCTAATGCTGTGCTATGGCTTGCTTGGACCCAGATCTTGTCCTTCAGCCCTGACCAAACCCTTATCTTGACCACAGTTTCCCAACTCAGACCATGAGCCCCGACATCTCATTTCTTTTGAAAGATGGAGGGATAGTTACTATTAATAGTTACACCTAGCATTATGTACTGCCTACTAAGTGCCAGGCACTGTGCCAAGCCCTTTACAATTATTTCATTTAATTATCACAACATCCCTGACAGCTATGTATTATTATTATATCCATGTTACAGATGTGGAAGCTGAGGAAAACAGGGGTTGTGATTTCCCCAGGGTCACACAGCTAGTAAGTATCTGAGGCCAAATTTGAATTCAACTCTTATTGACTCCAGGCCCATCACTCTAACTTCTGAACCACCTAGATAGCTGGATAAGAAGGAAAGGGGCCATAATCTAATTGAGAGAAGACAAAGGCTGAGTGAACATTTAAAGCTAACAGGAGGATGCAATATAGGGTGCAAAGAATGCTGGCCCTTTGATCAGAGGTTTAAATCCCAACTCCACTTCCTACTACCTGTAAAATGGGACACTCAGAAAGAATCTAGAGCTGTAAACCATCCTCCTTTTAGAACAGAGCAAACAGAGCCAGAGGGCTTAAACCACTTGTCCAGGGCCATGTTGCTAATAAGCAGATTTGGTCCACTTCACATGCATGTCATGTCATCACCTCCCTCATGTCATGGTCCTCTTTGAGAACTAAGGGCAGACAACAACCTCTGTGAGTAGAAAGAGGAGTTGCACCACTGGGCACCCAACTGAAACCGGCCAGTTGGGCAACACAGCTCTTGTCTTGTCTTGTCTCTGGCCACAAAGGGTATCATTCCCTTACCTGCAGGTGTTCTGCCCAATTGAATATAAATTTTGATAGCTGAAACTTTTTTTTTCTTAAGGACCCTGCCTTACACCCAAATCACTCCGTCTTTCCTTGATTGGCCAACAATAGGTCCCAGGCAAAGCCCCACTTGGTCATTGTTTGGGCCCTGATTGGCCCAGAGTGAATGCAAATAGCAATTGCTTCGGTTTTGACCACAAACCCTGAGTATCTTTCCCTTCCGGGTTAATTATTTTTTCTTTTTTTGATTAGGCAAAGAGGCCATTCTCTGCTTCATTTCTTACCTAGACTTAATCCCTGAATGGGCACTTCCTCAGTCAAAGAGACAACTGTTAAAGACCTTAGCTTAAAAAAGCCAAGGATGGGCAGCTAGGTGGTGCAGTGAGGAGAGCACAAGCCCTGGAGTGAGGAGGACCTGAGTTCAAATCCGGCCTCAGATACTTGACACACTTATTACCTGTGTGACCTTGGGCAAGTCACTTAGCCCCAATTGCCCTGCCTTCCCCGCTCCAAAAAAAAAAAAAAAAAACCAATACCTCCCACTGCATCTACGGCCATCTCCAGTTGTCCTGGTCTGTATCTCCCCACTAGACCCAGCTTACTCCAGAGGAAAAAGCAAGGCTGGTGATTTTAAACAACCCTCCCTCACTTAAATCTAGTTCACTTGCCTATCATGGTTCTCTTTGAGAATGAAGGACCAACAACAAAAAGTAGATTTGGAGTCAGACCCTAGGTTCAAATTCTGACTCAACTATTTGAAGTCTGAGTGACTTTAGACTAATCACTGTCTTATCTGGGACTCAGTCTCCTTATCTGCAAAATGAGGGGGTGGGCAGACTAGATGACCTCTGAGGCCCCTTCCAACTTTAAATCTCTGATCTTGGGGACAGCTAGGTGGCGCAGTGAGTAGAGCACCGGCCTTGGAGTCAGGAGGACCTGAGTTCAAATCCGGCCTCAGATACTTGACATATATACTAGCTGTGTGACCTTGGGCAAGTCACTTAACCCCAATTGCCCTGTCAAAAAGCAAAAAAAAAAAATCTCTGATCTTATGAAACTGCTGGGCAAGTGACCAGTGACTCAGCCAGTAACCAAGCAGAATGGTCTCCTAAAACGTTCGGTATGCTAGATGAGACTACAGATGAATTCTAACTCAAGAACTGAGTCTCACGCCCAATTTGATCATGAATCTTATGACAGTCTGACTGAACTGACCAATCTTCTTAGTGATGGGGTCCAGTGGGCTATCCTGCAGCTATTTCTAGGAAACACTAGAAATTTCTAGGAAACTCCCACAAGGAGCCCTCCTTCCTCCCAGCACAAAACATAGGATTTGGAGTCAAAGGACATGGGTTCAAATCACTCACCCTCTCTGTACCTCACTTTCTTCATTTGTAAAATTTGTTAAATAGGCTCTAGGTCCCTTCCACCTATAAATCTAGAAGCCTATCTATCATCCAGAAGAAATTTTTTTCCCACCTGCAGCAATGGCGCCCACCAATGGCTGGATGGACAGAACAAAAGGATTATCCCAGCTCCCAATGATCAGAGCCACACCCAGGGGTTCTGAGTGGATGTAGGGCTGTTCATCCTTTGTATTATCATTCTTCTCCACAGGCTCATCCAGGATCCACTGGGGAAGGTTGGCAAGCACATACTCGACCTCTTCCAATAAGAAAATGCACTCTTGATACAGAGCAGATCGCTTGCTCTGTAAGGACAGTGAAATTCAGAGTAAGATCAGAGTCTCTGGACCTCAGACCCCATCTACCCCAACCTTCCTGTTTTACACAATGATAGAATGGAGACCAAGGGAGGTAAAGGGATTTGCCCATCATCACACAGGGAGCAATTATCAGTGGCAGGATTCAAACCCAAATCCTCTGATTGTAGAGTCTGACCTTTTTTACATTTTGTGAAAAGGTACCAGATACCACCACCACACCCCCCCCCAAATTAAAGGTAGAGAGCCTCTAACCAAAAAACCACTGGGAAGATTGCCTGTCTGCTGAGAAGCCCCCTGGATTTGTTAGCTGGGTCTTGGCTCCTAACCACAAAGTCCCAGGAATGGACATCGACTGTGTATAGCAGGTTGTAAAGGGGCCCACAAAGGTAGTGGGCTATCACTGCATAATAGGAAAGCTTGATTATGGCTGCTTGGACAAGTCGCTTCCTTTCATCTCCTCAAAACTGAGGGGGTCAGACTAGGACAAGTCTGAGATCTCTTTCAGCTCTACTCTTGGCTCAGCTTGGTTTGTTGGATGGAGGCTGGAAAACCACCCGTGACCCCATAAGGCTGTTGTTGCTGAGTGCCCTTCTCGCTCTGGCTACTGTGAATCTCTGTTCAGATTTCAGTGCCCTCTCCTCTACAAGGTACAATCATATCTCTCTGTCTCAAACCCTCCACTCTGGTCAGGCCAAGTCTCAATCTGGGCTCATTCTGGCCTCCACATCTTTGCTCTACCTCCTATCTGTGTGGAATCCCTTCCCACTCCTGTCCTTCTGCCCCATTTATTTGAGTCTTACCTTCCCTCCCCATCTCAAAGTCATCCCAAATTATTTCCCTTTACATTCTTTCCTCCATTCTGAATGTCCCCTGAAAGTCTATGCCCCTATTATCTGGCACTTTATACCATGGCCTTCTATTTTACAGGGTCACAAGATTTTGAGCTGGAAGGGGCCATTCTGTGAGTGTAAATCTTCTTTCCCCAGTTCAACCCTGAGCCCTTTGAGGGCAGATGTGTTTTGCCCCTATTCCTCTGGCACATCCCATAGTCCCTAGAATGGGCTCCTGGTCAAGGGGGGCGGCTCATGGACTGAATCAATACCTTGCGGAGATCAGCGTACAGGGCTGCAGTAATTTCCTCTTCTCTCTCCTTCACCATCCTTTGGAGGTTTTCTAGCTGCTGGATCCGGAATTTCAAGGGCCGGGTTTTGCCAGAGTTGAAAGCAGCCCTGGCCCGTTTCACAGTCTCACTGATCTTACTCATGGTGTCTGAGAAAATAAGACCACAAGAGAATGAGATGGCTTTTTAGAAACTGAAAATGAAAACTATCATCTTTTCCAATCAGTTCAGTCCAACAAATACTTCTCAGGGGGATATTATGCACCAGATCCTGTACGAAGTATATCAGGGATGTGAAGACAAAAACCAAAACCAGTACCTGACCTCAAGAGGCTTACATTCTACCGAGGATCTACAATGTGTATACGGATGGGCAAAAACAAAGTAATTTCAGGGTACTAACAACAGGGATGGATCAGGAAAGCCCTGGTGTGGGAGATGGCCACTGAGCTGTGATTTGATGGGAGCTACCAAAAGACATGGAGGTGAGAAAGGAGGGCATGTCAAGAATAGGGAAGAGCATGTGCAAATGCATGGAGGTAGGAAATAGGATAGCAAGTGCAGGAAAGAGCTTGTAGGAGACTTGGATTGGAACATAGAGGTTGAGAAGGAGATTCAAGTGAAATTAACCTGGAAAAACAGGCTTCATCGGGACATCATGGTTTCCTTTGAGGAGCACTGAACTTGGGCAATGTGCTTGGATTTATGGAACCTGACCTCAAAATTAGACTCTACTACTCACTCCCTGTGACTTGCCTATAGTCACACAGCTGGTAAGTGCAAGAGACAGGATCTGAATCCAGGGTTTTCTGACCCCAAGTCCAATGCTCTATCTGCTATTCCAAGGAGTCTCTCAGAACAAGAAGACAAGTCAGGATCTGAACCCAGATCTTGTAACTCCAAACCCAGGCTACATTCCATTAAACCACATTGGAAAGAGCCAAGCCAGTCCCCTTAGTTTCTAGAAGAAAAGACTGAAGCCCAGATCACCTAGCAAGTATGATCTCTGCCCTCTGTCTGAGGCACATTGCCTCCCTCAAACCACCAACTACTAAGGCATAAGGAGAGGGAGAGAAGCCTGTCTCCTGTCACCTACATGCACACATCCATCCATGCCATCTGCATTTGACGAGAGACTCCTCAGGGAGAGGACAGTGTTGAACTGAAAAGAATGCATAAGGATGGGAATCCAGGCAATGTGACAGGTGAGTGGGGAAGACTTTGGGCAAGGGGCCACTTTCTTGGGACTGCATCCTGGAGATGGCTGCCTACTCTGACATTTGCTGGCTGTCTGACCCTGGACAGGTCACTTCATTTCTCAGACACAGGGCTGGCCCATTCCACTTTTGGAGAGCTCTTGTTTTTCTTCGTCCTTTGATTTCAAAGAGGACCAATGAAATTACGTACCTCTCACAAATACTGCTAAGGTACAACAATCTTCCTGCGTGGCACCACAGAGAATCATAGAATGTAACAGTTGGGGGAGACCTGAGCAATCTTCTAGGCTTAACACTCTCAATTTTACTACAAAGTTTCTCCAACCTGCTTTAATCTCAATGGAGTTTCATAGCCCAAAGGTGGTTGTGAGTTTGGTCAATATAGTTTGAACAATTCCCCTCTACCCTGTAGCCAGATTAAAGAGGGAAGCATCAACTGAGGATTATCAACAGAGAGGAATCCAGTTTGGAAAATGAGGCTCCAAGGAACTAGAAATCTGGAGAGATCTCACTTGGGGAGATAGCAGGTTGGACAATGGTCTGGGAGGTTGGCACAGAAACTACTTCTGTACATCTAACAGTCAGGGGGGTTTCATCCTAAAGATATTCTTTCCCCACAGTTTCAAATATTGGTTCCAGCATATGTTCATAAATTCAATTAGTGTTGACAAATTCAATTATTTGAATTGATTAGTATATCATAGAAACTGTTAGAAAAATCTTTTTTAGAAATCTAAAGAGCTAAAAGAAAAACTAGAAAAATGAAGCCAAAGTGAATTTTTAAAATTACCTTCTACAGCTTCTCTCAGGGACCAGGACTCCTTGCAATGGTTAGCCACAATATCTCACCCCTTCCTATTTAAAGTTTTTTTCTTTCCTCCCATATCAAAACTTGGCTCCAAACCCAGGAAGTTTGATATAGCAAAACTGACTAAATGAAAGGGTAAAGCCCTTCCTCACACCTCACATCTAAATTTTCTATCAAGTCTTTGTTTTAAGAATTATCTTTTGGGTTTTCTTATCTACTTTCTTCTGAAATGTGGTCATGGTCTTTAAAGGGATGGGCAGAGCTAAGGTGCTGAATTTGAAAAGGGAACTCTTGTTTGTTCATGGAGTGGTTCCAATATCTGACAGATTGAGCCTGGTGGGGAGGATTTCCAGTTTTTGAAGGTACAATCTGCCAGAGCAGTAACTTTGCTTTTTTCAAACCAGTTAGATGAAGTCAGGAACATATAAATCATAAGGGCATAAAATTCAAATAACATTCCCTCTCCTCTAAGCATCATAGTCCCCAGGCACCATGAGGTTAACTCATGAGGGTACATTTGTGTTTGGGGAATCTTTCAAGGTTAAGATAGACCCTGTTTTTATGCCTTGAAGATCCTAGATAATAGCCTTCTCCATGACCTAAATATCCCTTCTTCTTTAGAACTTATGTGTTGATTGGATCTCCAATCCCTGACAGAACAGAACAGGTTCACTTTGGGAGTATCTGTCACTAATTCTATGTGACTTTTGCCAAAATCCAAGAGTCCCCCCTAGAAATACCAGAATTGTGGCTATGGCCTTCTCAAAATGGATTCCCTGCAAGCATTCAGGCTCACAAAATATCAGATATAGAATAGGTTCTATTTAGTTTGACAGAAAAAGGCAGAAAGGGCTTATACCCTGACCCCTTGACAATCAGGAAAACACACCTCCTTTTCTGGAGGACATTAGATCTTCTTTTTGTGAGGTTCTATCTTCTCTCTATATTGATACAGTCCATATAACTCATAGTACCAATGAAAAGCTAGGTTTGAGTGGTACGGTAGATGGAGATTGGGGAGGGGGGAGAAGAGGCAGTGGCAGAGAATAAATACTAGGAAATATTATCACAGTCGAATGCAGAAAGGCAGAAATCTTAAATGTAACCTTTGCAGATTATGATGCGATACAAACTACACATAACAATGGGCCATGGAAAGATAATTTAAAAACTAATTGGAAGCTAAATGATCTAATCCTAAAGGAGTGGGTCAAACAATAAATCATAGGAACAGTCATTACCCATAATTATGTTGGCTTCCTTAGCATCCAGAGAGGAACCAGCAAGGCTGCTTTGA
This sequence comes from Trichosurus vulpecula, assembly GCF_011100635.1. Classification (NCBI taxonomy): domain Eukaryota; kingdom Metazoa; phylum Chordata; class Mammalia; order Diprotodontia; family Phalangeridae; genus Trichosurus; species Trichosurus vulpecula. The sequence continues at coordinate 30,675,959 of NC_050579.1, forward strand.
AGACATCCAAGAGCCATAGAGCTGAAAGTAATCTCAGAGGCCATCTAACTCTAGCTCTTCATTTTACAAATGAGGAAACTGAGGCCCATGGCAGTGGGGGTAGGGTAAGTGATTTGCCCAAGGTCACATAGATAGTAAGAGTCAAACTTGAATCCAGTTCCTCTGACTCCTCTATTCTATACCATCCTGTCTCCCCAGTGTCTTTATATTCTAGGATGATGGACAGGTCCCAGGTTCTTATAGAGAAGAGGAATTGCTGTCTTTACTGACAAAGGAGAAAATTCATTCATTTGTTCATTCATCAGGTCTTTATTGAATAAATGTTCTGTGCTAGGCACCAATGGGAGGGGGGGGAATACAAAAAAGGGTAAGCTGATTCCTGCTCTCAAAGAGCTTCCAGTCTGCTTAGGAAGATAAAGACACAAGAGCCCAGAATGGCTAAGTAACAGCCCAAAGGAATCTATGCTAAGGCCAAGGGTCAGGTATAGATAGTGGATGCTCCAGAAGTCCCAAGGAGCAAGGTGTCCCAGCTGTAGGCTGGGGTGGTCTGGGAAGGCTTCCCAGAGGAGGTGACACTCAAACTGCTAATTCAGGGAGGTGTAGGATTGCTTGAGGCAGGGAGAAGAGAAGGGTGAGGTCGTGAGCACAGCAGTGGTGAAGATTCAGAGCTAGGAGTGAAATGATGGGCTTCCAGACATCATTTTGCTCCAGTGGGCAAAGGAGCATGGCCACCTCCTCACTTGAGTGAGGCCTGTGAAGAAGGGAGAAGGGGAGAGGTGATTAGAGACAGGATTTGAGTCCCTCCATAGCTCCCTTCTTCTGTCAGGGAAAGTGACAGGCTCATAGGATCAGAGTTGAAAGAAACAGAGGGCAGTCAGTCTAAACCCCCTTCTCTCTGAGCTCCACCCAATTTCTGAACTCCTCTTCCTCCAGACTAGGACTGTCTTTCCTTTGGTCTGGGTGAGATGCCACAGCGGTACCATCCCTGTCAGAGGCAGCTCTTCCATGAGCTCAGGGTGTAATCCCATTCAAGGCTCTTAGCCTGCCCAAGCCTCTGTTCCCTACTCTTTAAAATGAAACAATTAAATTAGATAATCTCTCCAAGTTCCCTGTTCGATGATTTCAGTCCTTCTCTGTGTCTTTCACCAAGAGAAGCATCACTCCCGCATCTTTTTGATCAATGTAACCTAAAGATTCATTGAGTTTGTTAAAGTTATTTTGGTTTTTAAAATAGCCTTTATTTTCTGTTTTATCTATTTTTCCTCTCATTTTCTTTCTTTTTTTTTAGAGGGGGAAGATGGGGCAATTGGGGTTAAGTGACTTGCCCAAGGTCACACAGCTAGAAAGTGTGTCAAGTATCTGAGGCCGGATTTGAACTCAGGTCCTCCTGACTCCAGGGCTGATGCTCTACTCACTGCACCACCGAGCTGCCCATCTAATTTTCAAGAATTCCTATTTTACTTTGTTGTTATTCAGTTATCAGTCATAACTGACTCCATTTTGAGTTTTCTTGGCAAAGATACGGGAGAGGTTTGCTAGTTCCTTCCAGCTCATTTGACAGATGAGGAAACTGAGGCAAACAGGGTTCAGGTACTTGACCAAGATCACACAGCTAGTATCTGAGGCCTGATTTGAACTAGGTCTTCCTGACTCCAGGCTCTATCCACTGTGCCACCTCACTTCCACTTATTTTGGATTTATTTTTTTATTTATTTTTTTAAATTCCAGATTTCACTCCTTAAGGTCCTCTTTGTCTATTTTGTTCATGAAACTTTTTAGAGAAAGAAATTTTCCTCAAAGGAGTGTTTTAGCTGCATCCCAGAAATTATGGTATATAGTCTCATTATTATTATTTTCTTTTTCTAAATAAAAAATTATTGGTGTATTTTGCTTTATATCACCAACATTTCCCAAGGTATCTCTTCTTCTCCCAGAGAATCATCTGTTATAATATGAGAGAGAGAGGGAGAGAGAGAGAGGGGAGGGGTGGAAGGGAGAGAGGGAGAGAGGGAGAGAGAGAGAGGGAGAGAGCGAGAGAGGAGAGAGAGGGAGGGAGAGGTAGAGAGAGAAAGGGAGAGAGACAGAGAGAGAGAGGGAGAGAGGGGGAGAGAGGGAGAGAGAGGGAGGGAGGGAGAGGGAGGGAGAGAGAGGGAGGGAGAGAGAGAGACACAGAGAGACACAGAGAGAGAGAGAGAGAGAGAGAGAGAGAGAGAGAGACAGAGAGAGAGAGGGAGAGAGGGGGAGAGAGGGAGAGAGAGTGAGGGAGGGAGAGAGAGAGAGATAGGGAGGGAGAGGGAGAGAGAGAGAGAGAGAGAGAGAGAGAGAGAGAGAGAGAGAGAGAGAGGGAGGGAGAGAGAGGGAAAGAGGGGGGGTAGAATAAAAAGTCCAACAAAACTAATCAATATACTGAAAAACCTAATTCTGTTTTTTCAAACCTTGTTCTTTCTCACAACATTATTAACTATTACCTGGATTTATTCTTGACATACCCATTATTCAGAATGTCAATATTAAGTCCCTTTCCTTTTGTTCTCTGTATTTTGTTGTTCTATGGTCTGTCAAATAGATGCTTAGTAATTCTGGGTTTGCTTTTTTTTCCTTTGACATTTATTTATCATTTCTCTATGCCCTGGTACATGGTCTATGTACATGTGGTCCTGAGAAAGAGAACTAAAATCTTAGGGGAAAAAGCAGTATTTAATTTTCTTGGCCAAATCTATACTCTTATTTTGTTTTGTTTTGTATTCCTCTCTTCTATTTTTAATAATTTCCTTTTTTAAGTTTACTACTCAGCCCCAGAATGGTGTCCAGACCCCACGCTTCTCATGGCTCTTTGGCGAATGTCTAAAAGATAAGAAATCCCTCTTTCCTCTCCCTGATAGTCAGAAGATCTGAGTTCTAATCTTGGCTAGGCACTATTTCAATGTGACTTTGGACACATCACTTTCTTGGGCCTCTGTTTCCTCCTCTGAAAATGAAGGGTTTGGGCTAGAAAGCCTCTCAAAAACCTTCCACTTCTAAATCCATGGTCCTATCACTAATGAAATCCCTCTCAGTTTTGACATCCAAGGGTTCTCTCACCTTAACAGGAAAAGGTGGGAACCGGAATTTGTCAGAGTCCTCCGTCTTCAGAGGCTTGATCAAGCAGGACCGGCGGTGGGAGAAGATTTCGAAACTCTTCTTACCGTGATAGGCACCCATGCCACTGTCACCTGCAAGGAAGTCAGAAAATCCATGTGTGTTTGCGAGGCAGCTCACAAATGATGGGGAACCTTGCTCTTCCCCTCTGCCCACTGTCTCTACATCACACACATCTCCTTTCCTTTCCCTCCCCCTCTCTTCTCCATCTTCTCCCCTTTCCACCCTTTCTTCTCCACTTCCTCCTATATCTCAGGCTAGGCTCTATTCCTCTTCTGCCCACCCCATTGAGGAGTGTCCAAGTGAATTAACAGCACTAATAACCATACAACAACAAGAGGAACATTGGTAACAATGACATTAACCACAAGAACAACAGTCACACTTCTATAGCTCCCTTTGAGGTCTGTGATGGCATTTATACACGTGACCTCACTGTGGTCTGTTCTTCACCATAACCCAGGGAGGCAGGCGCTATCACCCTAGATGGGAATGTGGCTTCTCATCTATCTTTGTAGAGGGTCTTAAGACCAGGTCACGTGTGCTGCACTCCCTGGGGTCAGGAGGAAGGGCAAGGAATGGGCAGGAGCCAGAGAGGACTGGACTCACCTACACCACCAAAGGGCAGAGTATGGACACCAAAATGGGCTACCACGTCATTGGCAGTCACACCTCCACTGGAAGTCTCTGCAATCATCTTCTTGATGACCTGGAAGACACCACCAAGATTTTATAAAATGGACCCAAGAGCCTTGAAGGCTCCTTCCAGTTCTAGTTCCATGACCTAATTTTGCCAGGAAAGGGGCCATAGCTGTGAGGTCAGAAGAGTGAGAGGCAGTGTGGTCTAATAGGAAGACCACGAGATTTGGAGTCTGAGGATCTGGGTTTAAATCCTGGCTCTGTTCCTCATTAGCTCTGTGACCTTGGACAAGTCACCCTCCCTCTCTGGGCCTCCCTAGGAAGAACCCTTGTAGCTTTGACCTTCCATATCTGATGAGCTCCCAGACAGCACACACTGGCTTGGGATTGCTGGTGACAGACTAACCCAGAGCTCCTGAGGACAAGGGAGAGGCAACTTCCTATCAGAAAGCAGAGGGGCTGGGCAGGCCAGTCTGTCCTTTGCCCAGAGACACATTCTCTCTTCCAGGTGGCAGAGGCTGCCCCTCCAAAGGGAAGGCAGATTCACAAACAGTATAGTATACTGGAAAATATGCTGAATTTGGAGTCAGAAGACCTGAGTTCAAATCTAGGCTCTTCTACTTAGTACCTTGGGCATATCTCTGAGCCTCAGTTTCCCCAAATATAAAATGAAGCATTGGACTAGACAGTGTCTCTGAGCTCCAGACCAGGGATCTTGTGATTCTGTGTGAGGGAAGCTGGTGACCTACCCAGAGGTTTGGATTCCAGTGGGAGTAAGGGATAAGAATGAGAAGTTAGAACTAGGCCTAAGAGCCAGTATAAAATAATGTGGAATACATTAAATTTGGAGTCAGAAAAACCAGATGCAAGTCTCCCATCAGCCAGTAGAAAGGCTCCTAGATTTGGAAGTCAAGGGGCCTGAGTTGGAATCCCAGCTCTCTCAGGCACTGTGCTAAATGCTTTATAGATATTAGCTCATTAAATACAGCAACACTATGAAGGAGGTGCTATTATTATCACCACTTGTAGGCAGAGGTTAAATGACTTGCCCAGGGTCACACAGCTAGTAAGTGTCTGAGGTCTCATTTGACCTCAGGTCTTCCTGACTCCAGACCCCATGCTCCATCCACTGCACCACCCAGCTACCTCTTAATAGACAAGTTTCTTCATCTGTCTGGGCCTCAGTTTCCTCTTTTGTAAAAATGGCACTGCTAGATAACTCCCCAGGTCTCTTCCAACCCTGGAACTAGAATTCTATGACATACCCTAGATATGACTCTGCGTCACTCTAGCCAAGCTCTCTCATCAGTGAAATGAGATTTCCCATCTCTACCTCCCCATCTACCTCTCAGAGTGGTGGAGATAGACATATTGTAGAAGCAGGTATTGCTCTTAAAGGTAAGCATTAGTGCTTAGGTGGGGACCAGGGGCTGGATGTGGAAAGAGGCGATGGAGATAAACAGGGCACTTGGATTTTCCAGCCTTTAGGACAGTCCCCTCCCTGCCTCTGTGATTCACCTCAATGGAGCTGAGAATGGGGACCCATCTCCCAGGCTTTGGGTGGGGCCACCCTGGGAAAAGCTTGGTGTTTTTGTCTCACACGTGGAGGCTTGGGGTGGGGGGAGAGGGCTCGTGCTGCAGGGCAGTGAGAAAACCAGTGAGTGGAGGTGGCACTGGACAGTGGAGATGGCCCTCTGGAGGACAGGCCAAATTCCACTCCCTGCCCCCAGGCCCAGGGCTGTGTCCCTATTATGTTTTTAATAGAAAGAATTCAGGCAAATACCAGGGTGGTTTGGGTTTTTTCTTAGGAGGACTGGGGTGACTGAAGGAGGGACTTGGAGGACAGGGAAGGTTAAACCCAGATCATAATACAGGGTCTCCAAAAGTCTTAGTGCTATTAAAGTTTCAAATTGTATGAGGTCTTTTAGGACACCCAGTATGGCCCAGTCCCAACCTCCAGCTCCCCCATTATCCTGAAAGTCTATTTCAGAAAAAAACAGGCATGAATGAAGAAGGCTGGGCAAGATCCCGAGGAGAATGACACTGACAAAGTACTTTAAACTTGCTGAGGCATTCTCACATCTACTGTGTCACTGTTGTTCCTGCTGAATCCTGTCTGACTCTTCCTGACCCCATTCGGGGTTTTCTTGACAAAGATCCTGGAGGGGGTTGCCATGTTCTTCTCCAGCTCATTTTACAGATGAGGAAACTGAGACAAACAGGATGAAGTGACTTACCCAGGGTCACATAGGTAGTAAGTATCTGAGGCCACATTTGAGTTCAGGAAGATGAGTCTTCCTCACCCCAGGCCTGGTGCTCTATCCACTGCACCACCTAGCTGTCCCTTTACAACACAGCTCTGCCTTCAATGTCCCACAAAGCTGGAATGGCACTCAATGCTCTGGATACCACTTAGGTCCCAGGTGCTCTAGATAGAGCATTTGACTTTGGTTTGAGGGAAGGGAGCCTTGGCAGCCTGTGTGAGTGTATTGTGGGGGAGATGAGCAGCACAGAGAGGTCAGGGGAAGGGTCCCTAGTATTCATTACCTGGTCGTTGTTAGAAAACACATAGAGAGCCAAGGGCTTTGGCCTCTCATTGATGAACTGGATGGCTTCCTCCAGGCTTTTCACACAGACGATGGGGAGAACAGGCCCAAAGATTTCTTCCTGCATCACCTGAGACCTTGGGTCAACATCAGTGAGAATGGTTGGGGCTAGAAAGACCGAGAAACAGAGCAGGCACCCAAGTAAGAAACCTTGGGGTTGGCTCATTCTTCACTCATGCACAGCCCACCCAGACACCCCCAGCCAGCTAGACTTTTGAAGTACCTTCTCAACCAATAACCAATAATACATTGGGAAATGTAGCAGAGTGGATAGAGAATTGGTCTTGGAATCAGGAAGACTCCTTCCTCTGCCACATACTGCTGGCTTGGTGACCCTGGGAAAGTCACTTAACTTCTCAGTGGCTTAGTCACTCAATCAACTAGACAGGTACCTACTATGTGCCAGGCACTGAGCTCAGGACTAGATACAAAGAAAGGGAAAAAAAAACCCAAGCCACACCCCCAGGAGCTCACAATCCAGTGGGGGAGACACAAGCAAATGACTATGTTACATTTGATTATAATCTCCTTGAAGGCAGGGACTCTCTTTTGCCCCCTTTTGTGTGCTTAGTGTGGTGCCTGGCACATAGTAGGTGCTTAATAAATTTTTATTGTATCATATTGATCATCATGGGAATGAGATCTAAACAGGATAAATTGGGGAAAATCTCAGAGGGAAGGTACTGAGAGGAAGGAAAACTAGGAAAGTGTTCTTGCAGATGGTGGAATTTTAGCTGAGACCTGAAGGAATCCCCGGGGGTGGAGAAGAGGAGGAAGAGCATTCCAGGCACAGGAGGCAGCCAGGGAAAATGCCCAGAGGTCAGAAGTGTGGTATGATGAGTAAGGACCACAAGCAGGTGAGTGTCCCTGAATGGAAGAGTACAAGGAAGGAGGAGAGTGTAAGAAGCCCAGGAGGGTAGACTGTCCCAGGCACTCTAAACTGATGCCACAGAGAGGGCTGTGGACAATCCCAGATGCTGTCCCAAACAGCTTTGCCTCCGCCTGTTGGTGGATTCTGAGATCACTGTGATAACAAGGCAGTTGACCAACTGGGAGTTGGGAGACCTTTTTCCATCTCCCTGCCAGCAACAGAGTCAAGCAAGTCAGGGAAGCTCTGGAAACCTAAAGCCTATAAGGCCAACATTAAAAACAGACCAAAAATAAAAGAGATAAGTCCATGGATTTCTTGTGGCCTGAGTTGAGTACCAGAGCTGAGCCACCCTGGCCCCACCCTTCTGCCCACACAAAGAGAAGCAAACCCTGGGGAAAACAAGTCCACCCACTCCCCTCTCTCCAATCCTGAATTAATTAAAGAAATCAAGTGCAAAGGCTAGGCAGCCAACAGCACAGATTAAGGGTCCTACACTGGGGGCCCACAGGCCAATACTAAGGGTGCAGCTGGGGTAGGAGAAGGGGGATGGGGAATGGGAGGGGGCAAAGCAGAAGGATGAAGTACTTTGAGTCAGAAATTTGCTCTGGCTCTGAAATTTGCAGCCTCTGTGACCTTAATGAATACATCTCAGTTTCCACCTCTATGGGAGACAAGGATGTTGGAAATTTCAAGCCCTGAATTCAGAATCATGGATTGTGTATGGTTCCTCCTCTGGAAGATATCCAAGAGGAATGGAAACTGAGCCAGGTGAGAGCCAGCTCTACCATGGGGTGGAGGCTCTGTCCCCTTCCCTGTCCATGCCCTCAGTGTGATCAGCCTCAAGATCCCCAGCCTATTTTTTGTGCCTTCTGTCTCATTCCTGCCATGGTGGTGGGTTGGGGGCAGGAAAGCACTGCTTCTGGAAGAAGCTGGAGGGATCTAAAGATGTGTTTGTATAACCCAGCCTTCCTTTCTTTCCCTCCTATTTCCTACCCTACCCCACCTTGGGCTAACCATTGCCCCTGATGGGAGCCAAGAAGGAAAGAATTCACTATTAAGAATGTCTTTGAGGCAGCTGGGTGACACAGTGGATAGAGTGCTAGCCCTGAAGTCAGGAGGACCTGAGTTCAAATTCAGCCTGAGACACTTACTAGCTGCAAGACCTTGGGCAAGTCACTTAACCCCTGATTGCCTCAAAAAAAAGAAAAAGCAAAGAAAAAAAAAGAATGCTCTCATAAGAACGAACTAACAAGTAGACCTATCTCACCATAGAATGAAAGCTTCTTGAAGGGAGGACTCACTTATGTTTTTGTGCTTGCCACATGTGCATAGAAATGGGGAATGATTTCATTGGTATTGGGAATTCCTCCCAGGGGAGGAAACTCCCTCCACCGGTATAGATTTCTACCTCCTTAGTAATTGTAGTCTTAGAAAGTACTGAGAAAAATGAGAGGTTACAGGTGAGTTGCCCCAGGGCACACAACAGTATTCAAGTCTTCCAAGGGCAGTTCTCCTTGATGCTTGAAGTAAGTTAATAAATGACAGTTGCAACCCACCTATATAGCAAGAGGCCTCATCTCCATTCCCTCCATATGCCACTTTCTGTCCCTCAATTAAACTCATCACCCTTTTGAAGTGGCGGCTATTGACCATTCTTCCATAGTCACGAGAACTTTTGGCATCGTCTCCATAGAATTCCTTTGGGAAAGAGGCATGATGTTAAAAGAGTTTATGATAGAATGCACAGAAAAGCATTTTAAAATATTTCAGATACAAAAACCACTCCCTAAAACTCAAAGTCATAGAGGGGGCCCTGACCTGCATTGATAGAGAGTGTTAACTCACCTGGAATATCCTTCTACCCAGTGAAATCACAGGCCCAGGGCCCATCCCCATTCTTAGGATGTAAGTTCCTTGAAAGTAGGAACTGACTGTCAGAATTTTTCTATTTGTAACCCCAGTGTTTAGCACAGAGCTTAGTAAATGCTTTTTATCTCATTCATTCCTTTTTTCTTTCATGGAATAGTTATGTGGCAATGGACCCAATTTCAGGGAATGTCTGCAGCTGCTAAGCATATTGTGTTGTTGTTGTTGTGTTTGTCCTTCATTTTTGAAGAGGACCATGACATCAGGGAGATGATGACATGACTTGCAGTTGACTTTTATTTTTGTGACTGATTTGGAGGATTCAGAGCTAAAAAGAACCTTATTTATCACCCAGTCTAACCCCCTCATTTTACAGGTAAGGATACTGAGGCATAGAGTTATGACCAAGATCACATAGGTAGCAAGACTCTGAGGCAGAAAAGGCACCATATCTTTGGCTCCAAAACTAATGGCCTTTCCCCTGCGTTCCCTGCCCCTCAGGAAGAGAATCCATTCTTCCATTACTTCTTGTTTATAATTCAATAGCTAAGGCTGATTTCTTGTTTTCCAGCCTTCATTAAATTGTGGGACTTCAAATGGGTTACTTTATCTCTCTGGACTGCCTGCCTATCTGCCTGCCTATCTATTCTTCTATCCATCTATCATTTATCTATCCATCCTATCTGTCTCTATCCAACTACATATCTATTTAATCAACTCTCAATCTATCTATCTTTGTATCTATCCATCTGTCTATTCTTCTAGAAACTATTAATCTATCCTATCCATCCATCCACCTATCCATCTGTTTACCTCTCTATCTGTCCATCTGTCTATTCTTCTAGAAACTATTAATCTATCCTATCCATCCATCCACCTATCCATCTGTTTACCTCTCTATCTGTCCATCTGTCTATTCTTCTAGAAGCTATTAATCTATCCTATCCACCCATCCACTCATCCATCTATCTATCTCTCTATTTATCTATCCTATCTGTCTCTATCCATCTATATATTTATTTAATCATCTATCTACCTGCCTATTTATCCCTTTCTACCCATTCACCTAGCTATCATCTATCTATCTGTCTGTCTGTCTCTCTGTCTATCTACTTATCTCCCTATCAATTCATCAAGTCACTTACCCTCCTTGTCTCAGTTTCCCCTCTTGTAAAATGAAGGTAATAATAATGCCTACTTCCCTGGGTTGTTGTGAGGCTCAAGTGAGATAATATACATAAAATGCTTTGCAAATTTTAAAGCATCATATAAATATGAACTACCATCACTATCTTGGAGGACAAATATTCTGTCTCTTTACTGTCTTCTCTTCAGGATACACATGCCTATGTCCTTCATCTAAGTCTGAGTCAATTCATTATCATGATCTCTGTCCTCTGGACTCATTTCAGTTGAACATCCTTTCTGCAGTGACCCCACCTTATTTGGGACTTGGCACTAAAACCAACATGACAGTTGTGATCTGAGCAAGTGTCAAAGTACAGTGAGATAATCACTCACCTCGTTCTAGACTTTGTTCTCCTAATAATGTCTAATATCACATTAATAATAACAATGCTACATCCCACTACTGATTCACACTAAACTTGCAGCCAGCTAGAAAACCAAGTCTCTTTCAAATGTTAAAGCTCCACCCTATATTTGTTCAGGACCTTCTATATATTCCTATTAAAAATGTATGGGAAAAAAGTCAATGTTGGAGGGGCTGTGGAAAGACAGGCACACTGAGATACTACTGGCAGAGCTGTGAATTGATCTAACCTAAAAATAACAAAGAAAGTAAAATTCACATGCCTTTGATTCAGAGATCGCACTACTGGGCATGGAATGTAAGGAGGTCAGACACCAAGAAAAGGTTCCACAGGTGCCAGTATATTCATAGCAACACTTTTTGTGGCAGCAAAAACATGGAAACAAAGTGGGTGCCCATTGATTAGGGACTGACTAATTGTGTCACCTCTGGATGAAGCCTTTCTTGGGTTCCTCCAGGTGATGGTGTCTTCACCTCCCCCAAGGTTATGGCTTTTACTTTTGTAGCCCCAGCATGTGTCTGATACATAGTTGTTGTGTTTGTCCCTCTTTGAAGAGGACCATGACATCAGGGAGATGGTGATTACAGCTGACTTTGATTTGAGGGAGGGAGGTCTGCACAAGGTCACCAGCCTCACTTTCTCTTCCAGAGCCGTCTGGGTCCAAAGGCCAGATATTCATCAGGATAAGTGGAGATGGCCCAGGATGCAATGGGAGACCCTGACCCTTTTAAGCTAAAGTCTTTTCAGGTTCTCACTTTGAGTGAGGTAATGCCTATTCAGTGAATAGGCTGCTTAAAGAAGTGAGTCAAGGGATGTCTCCCTTAATTAAAAAAAAATCAAACTGAGAGGGAAAGACCCTCAGGGTGGCTGGCCAGAAGAGAAATAGTTACTATTTACATTCACTCTGAACCAGAAGGGCCCCCCAAAAATAGCCATTAAGTAGTGCTTGGGCTTTATCCAGTCTATGAGCTCTAGAGTGAATTGGTTTTAAGGTTTGGTCTTTGAGAAAGAAATCTAGCCAGTAAACCCCAAGTGAACTAGGCAGCTTTCAGCCATCAAAATTTAACTTCCTTTGGAAAGGCGAGGGAAAGAGATAGGGAGAGGGATGATGATGTCTTCCCCTCCCCCATTATATTGTCTTTGTAGCCACAGCACCTAGCACTGTGTCTAATATACTGTAGGTACTTAATAAATACTTGCTGATTGGTTGATTAAAAGAAATTACAACTGTGAAGAATTCAGAGAAACATGCAAAAGCTTATATGAACTGATGCAGAGTGAGGGGTAAGGAGAACCAGGAAATAACACACACAATGATTGGGGCAGCTAGGTGGCATAGTAGATAGAGCACCAGGCCTGCAGTCAGGAAGACCTGAGTTCAAATCTAGCCTCAGACACTTGCTACCTGTGTGACCTTGGGGCAAGTCACTTAACCCTGTTTGCCTCAGTTTCCTCAGGGTTGTTGTAACCTAGGTAAACTTGGCTTTTCTCTTGGAGGAGAGTTGAAAAGATGTACCTCCCTCCTCTGACAGAGAAATCCCCAGTTCATGGGGCAAGAATTCCTGGCTTCTCTCAAAGACCCAGCTCCTGCACCACCTCTTTCAGGATCCCCCCGGTTGCTAATGCCTCCCCCATTGAAGTTACCTCCTATTTGGAGGCAGCTAGTTTGAGAGAGTACTGGACCTGGAGTCAAGAAAACCTGAGTTCAAATCCAACCTCAGACACCTACCAGCTGTATGACCTTGGGCGAGTCACTTAACCCCTGTCTGCCTCAGTTTCCTCAACTGTAAAATAAGGATCATAACAGCACCTGCCTCCCAGGGTTATTGTGTGCATCAAATGATATAAAATTTGTACAGCGTCTGGCACATAATAGGTACTCAATAAATGTTTCCATCGTTTTGCCTGACATCACATGTAAAATGGGTACCATATTGCTGGTCTTCTCAATAGGTGGGGGAAGGGCTAGAAGGAGAGATAGAATTCAGAAATCAAAATATTTAAAAGAATGTTTTCTAAAAAAAAGTTCCCATTCACCTTATATCACGTATGTACTTCTTTCTTTCCATGTTCTACTCTATTAGAATATGACCACCTTGAGGGCAAGAGACGATTCTTTTCCCTTTCTTCTTCTCCCCAGCACTTAGCAAGTGCCTGGCACCAAGAAAGACATGGGTGGGGGCTATAGAGTGCATCCATCCCTTCTGAGAGCACACACCCACTCCCATAGCCATGTTCTCTCTCTACTACCACCACTCCGAGGGTCTGTGAGGCAGGCACAAGTGATTTCACAGTCCTCTGACTCACCTTCAGGGCTTTTTTAATCTTCTCCACTACTTGGCCTTGCAGAGCAGGATCACAGAGGATGTAGTCTGGAGCCACACAAGTCTGGCCACAATTCATGAACTTTCCCCAGGTGATACGTCTGGAAAAAACAAATTCCAAGAAAATCAAGAACATTCCCATCATGAATAACGAGTAGGGACGCTGTGTGTTTTTCATTTGCTGGGAATGCTGGGGGAAGTCACAACTCTGATTTCTCGAGGACACAATCCAGCCCTAGTTATTGAAAAATAATCTTCCATATCCTGCTTGGTTTTCCATTCCTCGGGGGCAGGGGCACTTTGCCCCATCAGCAGTTGTAGGATGCAGGGCATGGCAACCCTCCCTCCCCCAGTTCATGAGGATAGCTGGAACAGGAGCTCCAGTAGCATCTTCTGGATGGGGTAGGATTGGAACCCAAAGCAACAGGCTCATGGGAGAGGAGTCAAGTGGAATGTTCAGTCTGTACCTCCCCCACATCAAGACAATTGGCGAGAAAGAGTAGCATTCAGCAGGCCAGTTATTCCCCCCAACAGAAATGATAAAACTTGACAGTTGGTTTAATGGTATGTTAACACACCCAGAACCTGTGGGGTCTGCTCACTGTTCTCATGTATATGGGCTAGTAAGGTTCATCTGTGCCCTGGCCATGCACCAAAATCAAAAACAAAATGTCCCATGTGGTGCCATGCATGGATGCCACAGGCTCCTAGGACTTAGCTCCAGAAGGGACCTTAGAGGTTGTCTAGCCCAGCTCTGTCATTGCACAAAGGAGGAAACAAGGTTCAGAGCGGGGTGAAGCGACTTGCCCAGGTCACATAGATAATGAGGAGCAATGCCAGGCCTTCTTGCCTCCAAACCCAACAGATTTTCTACTATACAATAGTTGCCTTAAGCTATGACCCTACTCACCACCATTGGATTTTCCAAACCTAAGTACTCCTCCCTGGCCACCCTGCCCATGTGTGTCTCTTCCTACTAGAACATAAGCTCATTGAGCACAAGGATTATCTTCACTTTGGTTATTGTATCCCCAGGACAAAGCACGGTGCTTGACACATAGTATCTACTGCTTTCTCATTCATTCATTCGGTGATACTATGACTCAAAAAGAGCTCCTTGGGCCTCTTCCAAATCCCACACTCTCTAGCAGTCTGGGATTCTCTGATATCCAGTCTCACCTGCAGGCAACATCAAGGTCACAGTCCTTATCAATGTAACAGGGACTCTTTCCTCCCAATTCCAGGGTCACTGGGGTCAGATGCTTGGCCGCAGCTGTCATGATAATCTTGCCCACTCCTGTGCTGCCAGTATAGAGGATGTGGTCAAATTTCTCCTTGAGCAATTCTGTGGTCTCAGGAACACCACCATTAATAACTGGAAACAAGTCCTGCCATGAAAACACATAGAGGAGAACAGTCAGAAAACACTCTTCGTCTGGAAACTCAGGTGGTCCAGTGGGGAAATCTCTAGAGTTGGCATCAGAGGATCCAAATGACCTTGAAGGTCCCTGCCAGCTCCAAATCTGTGCTCCTACGATCCCTTGGCTTGAATAGTATCATGGCTTTCTTTCCCACTTCTCCATCATGCCCCCCAGGAGCCTTATCATCATGCAAGATGGCATCAGCCTTGGTACTGACACTTCATCAACTGTCCTCTGATGAGAAGATAGAGTGATGAAGTCCTCTAAAACCTCTGATTAAGGAGGGTACCCAGGCCAATCATCTTTTCATTTTCCACTCAGTTAGAGTCCTTTGGATTTCTCCACCATGCCCCAGTTCTGGCTACCTTCTTCTCCCCTCCTCCCTCAACCTGCCCACCCTGCCTTTTTAGCTTCATTCAGATGTCGTCCTTCCTCCTTAGATTGTAAGCTCCTTGACGGCATGGGCTGGCTTTCTTTTTCATATTTGTATCTTCTGGACTACGTACAGTACCTGGCACATAATAGGCCTATAATAAATGTTTTTTGACTGACTGACTCCTGGATCCCTTTCACAGGTGCCCTTCGCCATCTGGTGCCCCCTGACTTTGTAGCTTTACCCCCTGCTAATCCCCTTCTTCACCACAGTCAAATGGCATTGTCTTTCTTATCTCTGTATCTTTGCTCACACTGTTCCCTCTCCCTGGAATTCCCCTTCTCCCCAATTCATTCTTTGATCTTATCCATCATAAGGGAAGAATTTAGGAGCAAACAAGAGATAGAAACCACTATGAGATGTGAAATGGGTGATTTTGAGTATGTTAAATTTTTAAAAGTGTGTACAAATAAAACCAATGCAGTTAAGATTAGAAGGCAAGCAGAGAGCTGGGGAATTTTCTTCATAGGAAGTTTCTCTGAGAAAGGCCTCATTTCTCAAATGGATAGAGAACTGAGTCAAATTTATACTACAAATCATTCCCCAATTGATAAATGGTCAAAGAATATGAACAGGCAATTTTCAGAATAAGAAATTAACACTATCTACAGTTATATGAAAAAATTCTCTAAATCACTATTAATTAGAGAAATGCAAATTAAAACAGCTCTGAGGCACCACCTTATACCTAGGTTGGCTAATATGAGAGAAAAGTAAAATGACAAATATTGGAGGGGAAATGGAAAAATTGAGACACTAATACACTGTTGGAAGAGTTGTGAGCTAACTCAACCATTCTGGAGAGCAAGTTGGAACTATGCTCAGAGGGGGTACCCTTCATGTACAACATACCCTTCAACCTAGCAATACCATCGCTAGGTCTGTATCCCAAAGAAATTTTTTCAAAAAGAGAAAAGAACCTATTTGTACAAGGGTATTTATAGCAGTTCTTTTTGTGGTGGCAAAGAATTGGAAACTGAGGGGATGTCCATTAATTGGGGAATGGTCAAACAAGTTGTGGTGTATGAATGTAATGTGGAATACTATTGTGCTATAAGAAACGATGAGCAGGATGGTTTCAGGAATACCTGGAAAAACATATATGAACTGATGCAAAGTGAAGCGAGCAGAACCAGGAGAACATCATGCACAGTTACAGCAACATTATAAGGATCCTCACCTGTGAATGACTTAGCTATTCTCAGCAACACAATGATCCAAGATAATTCCAAAGGACTCGTGATGAAAAATGCTATCTGCCTCCAGAGAAAGACCTGATGGAGTCTGAATGCAAATTGAAGCAGACTATTTTTCACTTTCTCTCTCTCTCTCTCTCTCTCTCTCTCTCTCTCTCTCTCTCTCTCTCATTCTCTCCCTCTGTGTGTGTGTGTGTGTGTGTGTGTGTGTGTGTGGTTTGGTTGGTTGAGGTTTTTTTTTCCTATGTTCTCTTGCAGTACTACTAATATGGAAATATGTTTTGCATGACAATACATGTATAACCTATATCAAATTGCTTACTGCCTCAGGGAGGGGTGAGGAGAGGGAGGAAAGAATTTAGAACTCAAAAAAATAATGCTAAAAATTGTTTTTACACATACTTGGGGAAAATTTTATATTATTCAAAATAAAAAAATAAATTCCTACCCATCCTACCCCTTTAGAGCCCACCTCAGATGCCCCCTCCTCCAAGGAGTCCTCCCTGATTCCCTTGCTCAGACTCCATGCAGCTGACACTCCTTTTGTAATCCTGCCTCCTCCAAGGAGCCTGCCGTGATTGCCCTCAGCTATTAGTATGTCCTCCCTGAAATTACCTTGTTTCTACTTTATGTGTATTTTTTTATGTAATTGTCTCTGCCCATAAACTGTAAGCACTTTGAGATTAGAGACTTTCATTTTTATCTTTGTGTACCTCAAAAAAAGGGGAATAAAGCTATTATTAAGTGCCTACTGGGTGCCAGGCACTGTGCCAAGTGCTGTGCAAATATCTTCTCATTTGATTTTCACAACAGCCTCAGGTGCTTTTATTATCCTGATTTTACGGTTAGGGAGACTGAGACCAACAAAAGTTAAATGTCATGCCTCAAGGTCACATAGCTAGTAAGTGTCTGAGGCCAGATCCTAACCCGATCTTCCTGACTCTATACTCAGCTCTCTGCCCACCACATCACCCGCTGCCTATGTACTTAGTGCCTGGAAGATAATACGAGATGAATAAATGTTACTTTGCTGGTTGATACTGTATATTATAGTTATCTGGGTGCACGTTTTATCTCCCCATTGATCTGAATTTAAAAATTCCTCTTTCTTGTAGCACCTAGAACATTTTGTTGTAAAACCTAGCACTTTGTTGAAACTAAAGGAGTAAAATTGAATGGTTGTGGGCCATTGGACAGAAGTATTGGAGTGGGGGGGGGGGATCACTGGTTCTGAGACCCAGAGCCCCCATTGTTATTTCTTCTAGTTGGGGAGTGTAGCAGAATGAAGGAGAACGGTGAGCCCAGAGTCCCCTTCCTTCCCCCCAGACCTCTCCTTTACTAATAGGAAGAGCAAGTATGGAAGGCTGGGGCTTGGTGTGGAGGAAAGGACACTGAACTGGGCATCAGGGGCAGCCAGCTAGCTGTGTGACGTCAGACAAGTCACTTTCTCTCTCTGGGCCTCAGTTTCCCACTCTCTAAAATGCCTGGAGTATAGGGTTATGACTGGAACTGAAGGCCAGACAAGTTACCTGAGCTCAGAGATAACAAGGAACAGGTGAGGGATATGCCAATTCAACTACTGATTTGAGATAAGATAAACTGACTTTAGATAAGAAAGAGTCCCTCCCCTCCAGCTCCTACCAACTATGAGGGGCATAGGAGACAACTGGGATCCCTCAGCTCTGCAGGAATTACTTGCCCCCACCTTCAATTCTGCCCAGGGGACTCCAAGGGCCCAGTCTTTCCCTCAAAGAGAAGGTTTGGGGCTGAGACTCACCTTGTCCAGGTATTGAGGGAGCAGTGTGGCCAAGAGGATGGCTGTTTTCTCACTCACCTCAGAAGGCTTGAGGACCACAGCATTGCCTATAGGATACAAGAAAACATATCTTCACCCAGAATGTCACCCCAGATTCCTGCACCCCATGAATACAAGGGCCATAGTATTCCCTTAGCCCCTCCACATCAAGCTGTAAGCAGCACAGGGCAAATCCAGGTTTTAGCACCTCTGAGAGAGAGAGGTCCAGGTTTCCTTCCCAGAGTGACCACCATTCCACTCCCCAGTCTCCTGACTTGAGCCTCCAGGCTCAGACATCAGAGACCACACCAAACCACACAGACATGTGCATACACATCAGCATGTGTGCACCCATGCACATGTGCATAGACACCCGCAGGCCTGTGCCACACCTATCTAATACTGTGCTTTGGTTTGCTTGGACCCAGATCTTGTCTTCCAGCCCCGACCATACCTCCTATCCTCACCACGGTCTCCCAACTCAGACCATGAGCCCCAATCTTTTCCCTACATCTCATTTCTTTGGAAAGACAAAGAGATAGTTAAAATAATTTATATAGTGCCTACTAAGTGCAAGGCACTCTGCTAAGCCCTTTACAATTATGATTTCATTTGATAGTCATGACATCTCTGAGAGGTACAAATTATTATATCCATGTTATAGATGTGGAAGCTGAGGCAAACAGGGGCTGTGACTTGCCCAGGGTCACCCAGCCAGTAAGTGTGGTCAGATTTGAACTCAACTCTTCCTGACTCCAGGCCCATCATTCTAACCACTGAACCACCTAGAAAGTTGGACATGAAAGAAGGGACCACAATCTAATTGAGAGAAGACAGAGACTGAGTGATTACTGAGAGCTAACAGGAGGATGCAATGTGGGGTGCAAAGAATGCTGGCCCTTTGGTCAGAGGTTTAAATCCTGACTCTCCTTCTTACTGCCTGTAAAATGGGAGACTTAGAAAGATTGGAGAGGTGCAGACCATCTTCCTTGTACAGCCAAGCAAACAGACCCAGAGGGCTTAAAGCACTTGTCCAAGGCCTCCTTGCAAACCAGATTTGGAGTCAGATCCTAGGATCAGACTCTGACTTTAGACTAACCACTGTCTTATCTGGAATTCAGTCTCCTTATCTTCAAATTAAGGGGGTGGGCAGGCAAGATGACCTCTGAGGTGCTTTCCAACTTTAAATCTCTGCTCTTATGAAACTGCTGGGCAAGTGACCAGTGACTCAGCCAGTAACCAAGCAGGATGGTCTCCTAAAACGTTTGGTATGCTAGATGAGACTACAGATGAATTCTAACTCAAGAATTGAGTCTCACACCCAGTTTGATCATGAATCTTATGGCAGTCTGATTGAACTGACCAATCCTCTTAGTGATGGGGTCCAGTGGACTATCCTGAAGCTATTTCTAGGAAACACTAAGATCTACAAGGAGCCCTCCTTCCTCCCAGCACAAAACATAGGATTTGGAGTCAGAGGACTTGGATTCAAATTACTCAATCTCTCTGGGCCTCAGTTTCCTTATTTGTAAAATTAGTTAGATGGGCTCTGAGGTCCCTTCCAGCTGTAAATCTAGAAGGCTATCTATCTTCCAGAAGAAAGAAGTTTTCCCCACCTGCAGCAATGGCGCCTACCAATGGCTGCACTGTCAGAATGAAGGGGTAATTCCAGGCCCCAATGATCAGAACCACACCCAGGGGTTCTGAGTGGATGTAGGGCTGTTCATCCTTTGTATTTTCATTCTTCTCCACAGGCTCATCCAGGATCCAGTGGGGAAGGTTGGCGAGTGCATACTTGACCTCTTCCAAGGCATAAATGCACTCTTCATAGAGTGCAGACCACTTGCTCTGTAAAGACAATGGCATTCAGGATGAGATCAGAGTCTCTGGACCTCAGACCCCATCTACCCCAACTTTCTCATTTTATACAGTGGTAGAATGGAGACCAAGGGAGGTAAAGGGATTTGCCCATTACCAGTGGCAAGATTCAAACCGAAATCCTCTGATTGTAGAGTCTGACCTTTTTACCAAAAGGTACCAGATACCACCCCCCAAATTAGGGGCAGAGACCAGCCAAAAAGCACTGGGAGGATTGCCTGTCTGCTGAGAAGCCTTCTGAATGCCAGCTCTTTGCTATTTGGGTCACGGCTCCTACTCACAAAGTTCCAGGAAGAGACATCGACTGTGTATAGCAGGTCATAAAGGGGCCCACGAAGGTAGTGGGCTATCACTGCATAATAGGAAAGCTTGATTATGGCTGCTTGGACAAGTCACTTCCTTTCATCTCCTCAAAACTGAGGGGGTCAGACTAGGGCAAGTCTGAGATCTCTTCCAGCTCTACTCTTGGCTTGGCTTGGTTTGTTGGATGGAGGCTGGAAAACCACCCATGACCCCATAAGGCCGTTGTTGCTGAGTGCCCTTCTCGCTCTGGCTACTGTGAATCTCTGCATGGATTTCAATACCCTCTCGTCTACAAGGGGCAATCATATCTTTCTCTCAAACCTTCCACTCTGATCAGGTCAAACCCCAATCTAGGCTCACTCTTACTTATACATCTTTACTCTACTTCCTATCTGTGTGGAATCCCCTTCCCTCTCCTCTCCTGCCCCATTTTTTGAGTCCTACCCCCCCATCTCAAAGTCATCCCAAATTACTTCCCTCCACATTCTCCCCTCCATTCTAAATTTCCCCTGAAAGTCTATGCCCCTATTATCTGGCACTTTATACCATGGCCTTCTATTTTACAGGGTCACAGGATTTTGAGCTGGAAAGGGCCACTCTGTGAGTGTAAATCTTCTTTCCCCAGTTCAACCCTAAGCTCTTTGAGGGCAGATGTGGTTTGCCCCTATTCCTCTGGCGCATCCCATAGTGCCTAGCATGGGCTCTTGGTCAAGGTGGGGCTCATGGACCGAATCAGTACCTTATGGAGATCAGCATACAGGGCTGCAGTAATTTCCTCTTCTCTCTCCTTCATCATCCTTTGGAGGTTTTCCAGCTGCTGGATCCGGAATTTCAAAGGCTGAGTTTTGCCAGAGTTGAAGGCAGTCCTGGCCCGTTTCACAGTCTCACTGATCTTACTCATGGTGTCTAAGAAACAGGACGATAAGAGACAGAGATGGTTTTTTAGAACTGAAAATGAAAACTACCATTTTTTCCAATCAGTTCTACCCTACGAACACTTCTCAGAGGGATATTATGCACCAGATCCTGTACTAAGTATATCAGGGATGTGAAGACAAAAAACAAAACCAGTACCTGACCTCAAGAGGCTTACATTCTACTGAGGGTCTACAATGTATACACAGATGGGTAAAAACAAAGTAATTGCAGGGCAGAGAGTGGGGAGCACTGACAACTGAGAGCCACCAAGAAAGGTTTGGTATGGGAGGTAGCCACTGAGCTATGATATGATGGGAGCTACCAAAAGACATGGAGGTGAGGAAGGAGAGCATGCCAAGAGTAGGGAACAGCCTATGCAAATACATGGAGGTCGGAAATATAGCATGTGTAGGGAATAGCTTATAGGATAATTAGATTAGAACATAGAGCATGAGATGGAGATTTATGTGAAATTAGCCTGAAAAACCAGGCTTGATCAGGACATCACAGTATCCTGTAGGAACACCAAACTTGGCCAATGTGCTTGGATTTATGGAATCTGACTTCAAAGTTAGACTCTGCCCCTCACCCCCTGTGACTTGCCTATAGTCACAGAGCTAGTAAGTGCAGGAGAGAGGATCTGAACCCAGAGTTTCCTGACCCCATGTCCAATGCTCTATCTGCTATTCCAAGAAGTTTCTCAGAGTGAGAAGACAAGTTAGGATCTGAACCCAGATCTTATAACCTTCCATTATACCACATTGGAAAGAGCCAAGCCAATCCCTTAGTTTCTAGAAGAAAAGACTGAAGCCCAGAGAGGTGAAACAATTTGTCCCAGATCACACAGCAATTTGTGACAGAGCTAGTTTCTCTGCTCTCCGTCTGAGGCACTTTCCCCCAGGTTATTGCCTCTCTCAAACTGCCAACTACTAAGGCATAAGGAGAAACCCACATCCCTCCCTCAATGCCTACATGTACACATTGGAATTTACACGTGACAGGTGGATGGGGACATCTTTTTGGGACATTGCATCCTGGACACAGCTGCTTACTCTGACACTTACTTGCTATCTGACCTTGGACACGTCACTTCATTTCTCTGAGACTCAAGTTTCCTCATCTCTAAAATGGGAACAAACTTATACTTGCATTACCTCTATCACAGGGTTATCATGAGAATAAAGCACAAGAGAAATGGGACTTAATTCAAGGGCTCAAGGGCAAGTGGGGGGGGGGGCACTGATTCCTGGGACTCCCGGAATTGTGACCTTCCCTCCCAAGCTCTTTTCTTCCTCCTCTTTCTGTCTGAGAATCAGCAGGCACACTCTTATCCTTCAGGTGTCTAGAGGGAAGCTGAGGAGTTGGGCTACAATATTACTCCACTCCCTTTGGGGCCCAACAGGCCCAACAGAAGATAGGCCTTTACAAGAGTGAGAAAATCTGGTAGGCTTAGGGCCAGAAGTCTTATGTTCTAGTCCTCACCCTGAGTAGAGTAACTTTTCTAAGTCCAGGCATCATAAAAATTATAGCTCCTGCCAGATCCGCACGAAGCTCGAGCTATCAAATGTTTTATAATTGTTAGGAGCATAGCTTTTAAGTGGGAGGGAAACAAGATTATGGACTTAGAGCTGGAAGGATCCTTGGAACCTATCCCTCTTCTTTTACAGCTAAGGAAACAAAGGCCCAGAGGAGCCAAGTGACTTTCCCAAAGTTAGGCAGATAATAAGAAACAGAGACAGGCTTTGAACCTGGGTCCTCTGATGCCAAACCCAACTCTATACAACTCAGTGCTACGCTCCCAACTCTGAGAAAACAAACAGAGTGGTTGGGATCAATACAACTGTGTTTGTTTTTCAAAATTAGTTTGTGCCTGTAGAGATAAAAGCTATCTGAGCTCTGGAGATTAAAGAGTCTGGATAAATGAGAAAATCGGCTAACTCATCAATACCGCTTCTATGTACACCTGGAGTTCTTCATTGGCTCAAGTCAGAAATACTTGTTGGATGCCTTCAAATGGACGTCTCATAGACATCTCCAATTGAGCTCTTTATTAACCCTCTTCCTTTCTCCTAACTTGCCTATTACTGTGGAGAGCACCACTGTCCTCCCAGTGACTCGGTATCCCAGACCTACAGTCATCCTGGACTCCTCACTTTTTCTCACCCCACCCCCACATCCAATCAGTTGCTGAATCTGTCGATTTTATCTTTGTAATAATTTTCATATACATTCCCTTCTTTCCTCTGAAGCTGCCACCACTCTGGTGTGGGCACAGACTACTGCAGCCTCCCTCTCGTCAGTCTCCCTGTCTCAAGTGTCTCCCTACTCCAATCCATTCTCCACTGAGCTATCAGAGAAATCTTGGAGCATCTGTCTGACCAAGTCAGCCTTTTTATTCTATAAACCCAGTGACTTTCTATTACCTCTGAAAAGCTGCTATTTGGCTTTCAAAGCCCTTCATGATCTTTCCCCTTCCTGCCTTTCTAGTCTTCTTACACCTTACACCCCTCCATAGCCTCTACCATCAGGGAACCTGACCTCCTTGTGTCCCTTGCACATGGTACCCTATCTCCTGGCCCCACCCATCCTCACTGGGCATCCCCTATGCCTGCAGTTCTCCCCTTCCTTGCCTCTCTTTCTCTTTCTTAGCTTCCTTCATCTGACATTTTAGTTAGAGGCTAGTTGAAAAGAGATATTGTTTTCCATCCAAGTTTTCAGACACCCTAAAAATCTGTCCACAACCATTTGGCAGTCCATGGATTCCAGGTTAAGAACCCTGGGATTAGATGGTATCTAACGTACATTTCAGTTCTGAGATTCAGTGGCTGTAGAATTGTCTGATTTTTTTTTACTCTGAGTTTTGTCTTTCAATTCTGCAATTCTTACAAGATTCCTCTCTCAGAAACATGGCAGTACCTAATAAACACTTTGGAATGGCAACACCAAGCTGCTATCAAAGACAGTGAATACCCTTGGTGGATAAACTCTCTCTGTGTCTGTCTCTGTTGTTCTGTCTCTCTCACTCTTTATCTCTCTCTCTCTCTCTCTCTCTCTCTCTCTCTCTCTCTCTCTCTCTCTCTCTCTCTCTCTCTCCTTTCCCAATTACTTTGTTTGAGTTTCTCTAATCCCTTCGAGCAGTATGTGTTACTGTGGTTTTGATTCGATTTGTTTTGTTTTCAAACAGTCTTCCAATTCTGAAACCCTTGTTTATGCCTTCTTTCCAGAAATGCTTTGCTGCCAACCACTTGTCTGGAGTCACTCACTAATGGAAGGAGAGGGGTCTTCCCCCAAGGTATCTTAGCTTTTCCCCAAATATCAGGAATCTGATCCCTCTGGGAGTCTCCCTCTCAGAGTCCAAGTGTCTCCCTTTGACCTTAAAAGACTCTCCTTTTGATAAAAGTTCTAGAAGTGGCCACAGGCAACGGATTCCCTCCAGCAGAAGAAATCTGGGCCTCATTCAGGGACTAACCCCCCACCCAGGGAGTTCAGTCCCAACTCCCTGCTTCTCATGCTGGATGTCACTGTGGCTCCCAAGCCTTCAGTTCCTCATTCTTCAAGCACTGGACCCATGTGCCTTATGATTGAGTGACAACCTTTTTCTACCTCGGGCACTTCTATTTTATCATTGTCCTATGTCCCCTATACTTTGCTACCACCATCCCCAGTTGAGAACTCAGGCAAAGTTCATGGAGAGATCTCCTGGACAAGGGTGTAGAATTGGTGAAGTTCCTCCTGCCCATGCCTGGAATCAGGTCATCTGAGAAGAGAAGTCCTCTTTGACTCTCAAATAGGTCTCCCACATATCTACCAAAGAGCAAGTAGATTTCCTCAAGCTCAAGAGGGGAGGGATGGTTTCTACCCATTCTCATCTTGGCAGTGTTCAGGTTTAAATATAGTTGTAATGAACCCAATACTCTCTCAGAAACTACATCCCCCAGAACGCTGTGCATTTTTGGAGGCACTGAGTTTCAAAGTCTCATGAAAAAATGAGATACTGGGCTGGAAGGAGAGGTTAGAACACGAGATAGGAAGGAAAACAATAGCTGTGTTCTGAGCTGGGATGACTTTTTCTGGTTTCCAGTGGCCTCTCTACAGTGGTATCCAGATGCCATTCCAAAAGAAAGCAGCAGGTCTACATTCCCAGGCTGATGGAAACCACAATACTCCCTACCACACTACCAGTTCCCATGCTAATACCCTGCCATGGCTGACTTGGAATGTGAGAAATAAGAAACATGGGGTGGGCAGGGCAGGGCAGGGCAAATGTGTGGCAGTTTAATTCTTTGTCTTTGGTTTATCTTATTACTATTTTAACTAAATGCCTCTTACTGATGGTTTTGTGTAGCCATCAGATTAGTTTGGTCCGTGAGAAAATATATCAGATGGTGGCTTTGAGTACCTGCAGGTCCAAAACAGTCCCCTCAATCCAGGAAGAAGCAGGGTGGCCCAGGGTTAGGTGTGTGACTTGAAAGGATTCTGTTACATTAGCGTCCTAACAATCCTTTACATTTTCATGGCACTTTTTGCTTTTAAAAGCATCTTCATATTCTTTATTTCATTTGATATGCATAAAACTCTAGGACACAAGCAGGTCACATTCTTCCCCTTTTACACTGGGGGAAACTGAGTCCAAGGGGCAGGTAGGATGACTGCTTCATGGAATTAAAGCCAAAAGAGTACTAGGAGATCATTTAATCCAACCTCATCCTTCCTTTTATAGAGGAGGAAGCCTAGGTCCAGAGAGGGGAAAGTTATGCACCTGGGACTAGAACCCAGGACTCCTGGTCTTTTTTTTTTTTTACTAAAAATGCATTTCTGTCTAGGGACTAGATTGCATCCCACTAAAGAACATGAGAACAACCATAACCACCACAACAGCAAACCAACAAGAAGAAACTTTGGCCCTCATCATTGTCTGCTTCTCAATCACTATTCCAAAGAGGAAACATACCAGCTTCCAAACCAGCCCATTCATCCATGCTTTCCACCTTGACCAGTGAGAACTATCAAGTTTCAAGATAAAAGGGACCTTCAAAGTCATCTAATCAAACCTTGTTTCACATATGAGGAATCTAACGCACAGAAAAGAAAAGAGATCTACACCGCTAGTCAGTGGCAGGATTGGGAAGGACATCCAGGAATCCCAACCCCTGGTCCAGACTTCTTTCCATTAGAACTCCAACCATCACGTTTCCCATGGCTTTGCTGGAGGATCTTGACAGATGCCAAAATGGTGACATCCTAGGGGGTGGGGGTGAAGGTTGCTAACTTCCCACAGAAATCTTACCAAGGAGCACAAGCCATGACTGTAAGGAGGGAATACACCCTTCCCCCATTCAAGTCCCTGGGAGAGGAAGCAGCCACCCTTCCCAGCCCTAACAATCAACATGTATTTGTAAAGCACCTACTGTGTGCTAGGTGGTGCAGTGGATAGCGTACTAGGTTTAGAATCAGGAAGACTCATCTTCCTGCGTTCAAGTCTAGCCTTAGACACTTACTAACTATGTGACCCTGGGCAAGTCACTTTACCCCATTTGCCTCAGTTGCCTCATCTGTAAGAATGAGCTGGAGAAGAAAATGACAAACCACCCCAGTATCTGCCAAGAAAACCTCAAAGGGGGTCACAAAGAATCAGACACAAGTGAAATGACTGAATAACACTGGGGGCCAGGCGCTTGTGATACAAAAACAAAAAACCAGCCCCTAGCTTCAAGGAACTTACATCCTATTGGGAGAGATAACATAGACTATATAAGAATATCCAAAATGTGTACAGTGGTTTTTTGTGTGTTTGTTTTTGTTAGGAGGGCAGTGGAAGCCCTGTGGTCTGCCTTTCTTGATCAGCATGATCACATCCAAGTGGGTCAGACTAATAGTACATCACCTAAGCAGGAGAGATCAGCAATGGACACCAGCATTATTTGCCACACCTCTAAATCCTCCTCCTAGATCAAAATTTCCCACTGTGGTTCTAATTTCCACAATAAGGGACATATGAGAGAAAGGGAAATAAATCCATCTGCTGCCCACAGACCACCAAGGGTCCAATAATAAATTAGGGTAGCTGAAAGACCTCTAGCTAAAAGAGACCTCCAAGCCACCTAGTCCAACTCCTTCGTTTTACAGAGAAGGAGACTGAGTCCCAGGGAGGTTAAGTGACTTTAGAGCGTAGGATCATAGGGACACATAATCCTCTCATGTTTACTTAGTGACCTCCTGTGAGAGGAAACCCATTACCTCCAGGGCTGGCCCATTCCACTTTGGAACAACACTTGTTTTTGTTGTGTTTGTCCTCATTCAAAGAGGACCAATGAAATTATGTACCTCTGACAAATACTGCTAAGGTACAACAATCTTACCGCATGACATCACACAGAATCATAGAATGCAACAGTTAGGGGAGACCTGAGCAATCTTCTAGGCTTAACACTCTCAATTTTGCTACAAACTTTCTCCAACCTCCTTTTATTTCCATGGGATTTCATAGGCCAAAGGTGGGTGTGGGTTTGGTCAATATGGTTGGAATGATCCCAACACATCCAGCAATCAAATTAATTAGGGAAGCATCAATTGAGGATTATCAACAGACAAGAATCAAGTTTGGAAGACGAGGCTCCAGGGAACTTGAAATCTGGAGAGATCTCACTTGGGGAGACAGCAGGCTGGACAACAGTCTGGGAGGTTGGCACAGAAGCTGCTTCTGTACATCTAAGAGTCGGGATTTTTGCCCTAAAGACTCTTTCCCCACAGTTTCAAACATTGGTTCCAGCACATGTTCATGAATACGGTCATTCTTGACAAATTTAATTACTTGAATTATTAATTAATATCGAAACTATTAGAAAAATCTTTCATTTTAGAAATCTACAGAGCTAGAAAAACTAGAAAAATGCAGCCAAAGTGAATAAAGAAATTACCTTCTACAGCTTCTCTCAGAGACTGGAACTCCTTGCAATGGTTAGCCACTATCTCTCACTCTTCCCTATTTAAAGTTTTTTCTTCCCTCCTTCCACATCACAAGTTGGCTCCAAACCCAGGAAGTTTGCGTGACAGAGCAAAATTGTTTTTCAAATGAAAGGGTGAAGCTTAGTCCAGAACCCTACACTTTCTAACAAGTCTTGTCTTTGAGGATTAGTTTTTGGGTTGTCTCATCTACTTTATTCTGAAATGTGGTCATGTGTATTTAAAGGGATGGGCAGGGCTAATATGCTGAGTTTGAAAAGAGAACTCTTGTTTGCCCATGGTGTGGGACCATTCTCTAATTGATTCAGCCTGGTGGGGAAGAGTTCCAGTTTTTCAAGGTACAACTTGCCAGAGCAATGACTTTGCTTTTTTCAAATCAGTTACATAAAGTCTGTAAGATGCAAATCATAGTGACTTGAAATTCAAATCACATTCCCTCTGCTCAAAACATCATAGTCCCCAGCTACCACATGGCTAACCCATGAGGCTGCATGTGTGTTTGAAAAACCTTTCAAGATTAGCATGGACCCTGTTTTTATGCCTTGAAGATCCCAGATAATAGTATTCTCCATGACCTTAATGCCTTTTCCTTCTTCAGAACTTACATATTAATTGGATCTCCAGTTCTTGACACAAGAGACCTTTGGGGCATCTCTCACTAATTCTATGTGACTTTTGCTGAAACCCAAAAGTTCCCCCTAGAAACATCAGGATTTTGGTTGTGACACTCTCAGAATGGATTCTCAATTCCCTTGCAAGCATTCAGGCTCACGAGATATCAGATATAGAATAGGTTCTATTTAGTTTGGCAGAAAAAGACAGAAAGGGGCTTATGTTCTGACCCTTTGACAGTCAGGAAAACAGATATCCTTCCTGGAGAACATCAGTTCTTCTCTCTGCAAGCTTCTACCTTCCCCCTAATGAATACAGTCCATACGATTCATAGTAGCAATGACAGGCTAAGTTTGAGCTATGCCTTGGTGCATGTGATTCCCTTTGTCTTTGTATTCTCAGTGCCTGGCACACAGTTGGCAGACCTTCATCGGTAAGGTGATGTCTGCCTTGTAGTGGGCTGTCCAGATTTGCCATAGCTTTCTGTCCAATGTCATAGAAGTTAATGTCATGGAAGTCGTCTCTATCTGCATTGATCTTTGAGTTCAAGAATATAAAATCTGACACTGCTTCTGTTTCTTCTCGCTTTATTTTCCAGGAGGTTATGGCACCAGTTGCCAAGATCTTAGGGTTGTGGTTTTGTTGTTGCTGTTAAGCTTCAATTCAGCTTTTACGCTCTCTTCTTTCACCCTCAAGAAGCTTCTTAATTCTTCACTTTCTGAAAATATTAGTAACTAGCATTTATATAGCACTTTTAAGTTTGCAAAACACCTTATAAATATTACTTCATTTGATCCTCACAACAACTCTGGGAGATAGGTACTGCTATTATCCCCATTTTATAGATGGGGAAACTGAGGCAGACATTGGTCAAGTGACTTTCCCAAGGTCACAAAGTTAGTCAGTGTCTGAGGCTAGATTTGAACTCAAGTCTTCCTGACTCCAGGCCTAGCACTTTATCCACTGTGCCACCTAGTACTGGAAGATACCACTAAAGGAATCTATATTAATCCCCTTATTTTATAGATGAGAAAAATGAGGTCCAGGGGCAAAAAGGCAGAGTTAGGATTTGAACTCATCTCTTGACACCAGATCCTCCATTCTTCCGTTGTGCCATGTTGAAAGCATGTGCTAAGCAGTATTTGTTATTATGATAATAATAGCCCACATGATTACGTAATATAAAATGTAATCATGTGATAGCCTATGACATTATCTAAACATAGTCCTTTAAGGTTTGCAAAATGCTTTATATACATTATCTCTGTTTTTACAGTGCTGTAAGACAGGCACTTTATTATGCTCATTTTACAAATGTGGAAACTGAGGCTGTGTGCAGTTAAGTTCCTTGTCCATGGTCATTATGTTTAGCTAATATCTGAGGCAGGACTTGCACCCAGGACCCTCCTGACTCCATGCCCAATGCCCTGTCCCTAAGTCACACTGCTTTTTTAATGGCTGAATAAGGTCAAAAACAAGCCAGAATTCCCAGAAACTTTTCTTCCCTTAGTCACCCAGGAAACTGGAGATGACTAAAAAGGAAAGAATTTGGGGAAAGAGTTTAATTTCTGTTTTTGAAGTTGCCTTGTTTATGCCAAATCACTCCTTGGGTCACTTTCCCAATGACCAGCAGCCTCTCTTCTCTCCTCTCTTCGCTCTGTGAAGCACTTAGTACAGCTGTCTGGCACATAGTAGGTACTTAATATTTCTTCTTTCCCTGCCCTATTCTCCTAATTTTACCCTGCTTTTTTAGCCTCTCCTGGGCTTTTTCTTTGGACTTATCCAGACCTCTAGCATAGATCTCTGCCTTGCCAATGAGAGATCAGGGATAGTGAAGTGTTTAAAAAGCACAAAGCAAATATACCAATATCCCAGGAGCACTTTAAAAAAAAGGTTTATTGATGTCTTTTGATTTTTAGGCTACAGCTGTTCCCCAGAATATGTTCTCTGCCACTGCCCCTCCTCTCCTTCCCTACCCTCATCACCTACCCCACACCCCACCACCACTAAACCCTCCCTTGTAACAAAAAAAACAATTAAGGAAAACTGGTCAACTTAGAAACTGTGCCCGATGGCATACACAGAATTCCATACCTCTCTGTTCAGAGGAGGAAAGTGTATGCCATTATTTGTTTTGAAGAACTGTGGGCAGTCATTACAAGGAATCTGGGTTTGGCATCCTTCTCACCTTTTTTTCCAGTCCATTGTTGTAGCCAGTCTGAACACTATTCTTCTGATTCCAGTCTCTCTTCTCTGCATCAGTTCATAAAAGTCTTCTCAGGTTTCTCTGAATTTCTCATATTTGACCTTACTTAGAGGGTAATGCTATTTTCAAAAAAATGTTTTATTGATGCTTTTTAAAATATCATTGTCACTTCCCAATCCCTCTGTCCATTATCTCCAATTCATCCTTTCAAGAGCTTGTTTGTCCAGAGTTGCTTACATGTTATGTCCCCCATTAGATTGTGAGCCCCTTGAGGGCTGGGACTGTATCCCCAGCACTTAGCCCAGTGCCTGGTACATAGTACATGATCAATAAATGATAGTCGACTGACTGACTCTCCCCAAAGAATCCTCCCTAAAAATAAGAAACAGCTAAACCAAAGAAAATGACCTATCAATCATGTGTGATGGCACGTGTAGCATCCCACACCCATAGCCCACCACCTCACTATTGAGAAGGGGGAAACATGTTGTACTATAAATTCTCTAGGCTCAAGCTTGATCACTGTATTAATCTAAATTCTAAATTCTTTTAGCATTGTTTGCCTTTGCATGATTGTGGTCATTATGGTTCTCTTGGTTCTGCTTTAGTTAATTGTGTCAATCCATTAAAGTCTCGTAAGTTTTTTCTAAGTTTCCTATAATCATTTTTTCTCATGGTACAACAAGATTTATTGTACTCATATATCATAATTTGATCATTCATTCCCTAATCATTGGGCAGCTTTGTTTCCAGTTTGGGGCTTCCACAAAAACTGCTGCTACAAATACTTCATTGCACCTAAGACCTTTTCCTTTTTTTCATCTTTTACTTTCATGATCCATATGCCTGGCTTTGAAATCTCCAGATCAAGGGGTAGTGATTTTTCTTGTATGATTCCAAATTGCATTTCAGAGTGGCTGTACTGATCCACCAACAATGTATTCGTATGCCTATCTTCCCATAGCTTCCCCAACATTGACTATTTCCATGTTTTGTCCCTTTTGTGAAGTTAATGAGGTTGAGTTGAAATCTCAGAGTTGTTTTCATTGTATTTCTCTTCTCACCAGGGATTTGGAGAATTTTATATATTTGTTGATAGTTGACCTTTCTACAGATACATTAATGCGCTGTAGGTGGAATTGTGAATGGTCCAACATTCTGGAAAATAATTTGGAACTTTGCCCAGAAACCGACTAAATTGTGCATACCCTTTGACCTGGGCCATTGTGACTTTTGTTCTGCCACTGGACTATGTTGAATCTGGAGGAGAGAGTAAGGCTGACAACTTTGTGCAGCTCTTCCTCACTTAAGTTCAGTGACATCACCCATATGATCTTACAGTCCTCTTTGAGAATGAAGGACAAACAAGAACAAATGATTCTGCATGACATCTCTACACATAGAAAAGGACTTCCAGAGCAGGTGTAGTGAGTTAAATAAACCTTTGTCACACTTCTTTTTTTCTTCTTTCTATCAGAGTTAAGTGACTTGCCCAGGACCACATAGCTAGTAAGTGTCTGTTCCTGGATTTGAACTCAGATCCTTCTTACTCCAGGACCAGTGCTCCATCACACATATTTCTTACATGTGTCCTTCACAAATATTATGGTCTAAGTTTAAGCTTACTCCTCCCTTGGATACTTCGTGTATTTCTGGGAAGGAGTTTTTAGGAAAACATTTTGTATTAACTGTCTTTACCATATTATCTATGTGTAGTAGTAGCTGCCCTCTGGGGATGCAAACTGCTAATTGGAGCATAAGTGGGGGAATGCTACCATTCTCTTCTTCTCCTCCTGCAATTATTTTCTATTCTGGGCAGAAATTCTGAAGGCCTTCCCCTCCCTACTGTCATGACAGTAAACTAGACCATCTTTTGTCTCAGTTCTTACCCAGCCCTTAATCATGAAATGGGTGTTGCCTTAGACAAACTGAGACCTGGGAAAGACTGGTCCCTTTGACCTAGTGATACCACAACTAGGCCTATACTGCAAAGCAATAGAAAGAAGAGGGAAAGGTTCAAAACTATTTAGAGCAGCTCTTTTCATGGTATTAAAAACCTGGAAGTGGAGAGGATGCTCATCAGTTAGGAATGGCTGAACAAGTTATGGCATACAGATGTGATGGAATACTATTGTGCTGGAAGAAATAGTAGTGCCCATCATTGCTGACAGGTAGAGAAGGGTGAGGCTGGAGAAAAGACTGAGATTTGACAATTGAAGATCACTGGGAACTTTGGAGAGAGCCAAGCGAAAAGTGAACGAGAAGATCAGTAACCAGATTCCAAAGGTTTGAAAAGTGACTGCCTTCTCTCTCCTCCAGTTACCATGCTTACACTTATCACTCAGTTCATCTCTCAGGAGTACTTAAGCTCCCTTAGGAGCAGGGGCTGCAGTGCCTAGCACAGTGCCTGGCAAATAACAGGGGCTTAATAAATGCTTGGTGTGGATGGATTATACAAAGCTACTTACATGCCTTGAAGGGAGGATAGGGTCTTAGGGATGGACCCAGAAAAGACCTTAGAGGCCAGCAAGTCCAATGTCCATATTTTACCAATGAAGAAACTGAAGCCTGAGAAGATTAAGCATCTACCTCCTACTAGGTATTTAATAATTGCTGTCTCCTTCCTTCCTTAAGTGACTTGCCCAAGATCACACAGGTAATTAAGTATCAGAGGTAGGCATCAAAACCAAGTCCATTCACTCCAGAACTGTAAGGGGGTAGAGGAAAAACTATGAGTAAGAGAAAGAGATGGAGAGAGGAAGGGAACATCTGAACTCAGAGCCTCTGACTTCTGAACCAGTGCTCTTCTTTGATTTCCATGAGGCATATGTCCAAGTGTGAAATCTCTGGATCAAGAGTATGAACTAGTTAGTGATTTTGCTTACATGACTCCAAATGCATTTCAAAGTGGCTTTCCAATCCACCAGGGTATTGGTGTCCCTGTTTTCCCACAGCCTCTCCAGCATTGACTATTTCCATGTTTTCCATCTCACCTTAGAGCCACTCAGAAGACTGGAAGCAAGTCCCAGATTAGTACGTAATGGCAAGAATTTTTATCAGTGACTTGTAGGAAGTTGTAAATGATATGCGTTTCAAATTTATGAAGGACTGGAAGCTTGGGAGCGATAGCTTAAATTCTGGATGACAAAACAGAAACCAGAAAGATCTTGATATGGGCTGGAATAATGGTCTGAGCATATGGAAAAGAAGTTAGATTTGTCCTTGGCCTCAGGAGGCACAGAAGGGGCTGCTTCTGTGAGTGATACATTTTCCCTTCAGTGGAAGACCTCAGGCAGGAGCTGAATCGCCACCTGTGAGAGATATTGTAGAGATAGTCCTAGTATAGATAGGGGCTAGGCCTCTGAGATAGGGACCAACTCTGAAATTCTGGGACCCCAGGGGTAGCTAGGTGGCATAATAGATACAGCACTGGCCCTGTCAAGAGGACCTGAGTTCCAATCTGGTCTCAGACACTTATTAGCTGTGTGACTATCTGGGCAAGTTGCTTAATCCTGATTGCCTCAAAAAAAAAGTTCTGGGATCCCAAAACCCTCCTTTGCTCTTTAAAATCCTTTGATGGTGCCCAATTACCTACTCAGGAATGTACAAACTCTTTAACCTGGCATTCATGGCCCTCTACGATCTGGTGTCCCGAGTAAAACTGAACAAAGGTAGACCAAGGCAATGTTTATTAATTATTATTATATTATTATATAATAATTATTGTGGTGGCAAAGAATTAGAAATTGAGGGGAGGCCCGTCAACTTGGGGGATGGCTAAATAAGTTGTGATTTATGAATGTAAAGGAATACTATTGAGCTAGAAGAAATGATGAGCAGGTGGACTTCAGAAAAACCTGGAAAGACTTACATGAACTGATGCGGAGTGAAGTGAGCAGAACCAGGAAAACACTGTACACAGTAACAGCCACAGCGTGTGATGACCGACCTTCATAGATGTAGCGCTTCTCAGAAATACAATGATCCGAGACAATGCCAAAACACTCAGGATGGAAAATGCTCTCCACATCCAGAGAAAGAATTATGGAGTCTGAATGCAGATGCAAGCAGACTATTTTCACTTTTTTTCTTTTTGGTGACTTTTCCTTTTGTTCTGTTTCTTCTTTCACAACAGGACTAATGTGGAAATATGTTTACACGATTGCACATGTATAACCTGTGTCAGATTGCATGCCATCTTGGAGAGGGGGGATGGGAGGCAGGGAGGGAGAAAAAAATTCAAAACTCAAAATCTGATTTAAAAATGAATGTTGAAAATTATCCTTACATGTAATTAGAAAAAATAAAATACTATTTACCAAAAAAAAAAGACTATAAACTCTTGAAGAGTAGGGAATAAAACAGGGATTAGTCACCTTTTTGCCTTCCTCAGTGTAATGCCTAATTTGCAATAAGTAGACGTTTATTGGATGACTGAAGGGATGAATTTATAAGTATTCAGTAAATTTGTGTTGTTTAATTGAAAAATAGTGGAATAGTTCCACATAGGCAGCTGGGCCTGGAGTCAGGAAGAAACCTGTGTTCAAATTTGGCCTATGCTGACTTAGCTGTGTGACTCTGGGTAAGTCACTTAACCTTTGGCTGTCTCAGTTTTCCCATCTGTAAAATGGGGCTAATAATAGTACCTACCTCCAATAAATATTGTAAGGCTCAATTGAGATAATACTTGTAAGGTGATCTGCAAAGCTTAAAGCACCTTATAAATTTGTTTTTCAGTCATGTCTGACTCTTTGTGACCTCATTTGGGGTTTTCTTGACAAAGATACCAGAGTGCTTTGCCATTTCTTTCTCCAGCTCATTTTACAGATGAGGAAGCTGAGGCAAACAGGATTAAGTGACTTGCCCAGGGTCACACAGCTAGTACGTGTCTGAGGCTGGATTTGAACTCACAAAGGCGAGTCTTCCTGACTTCAGGCCCTGCACTTAATTATTATCATCCTACATAGACCTTTATCTTTATTATCTTATCCTCTCACTGTGGTCCTGTGAAATTGGTCATACTAAAATTCTCACCTTCACTTTACAGATCTCCATCTTTTCCCTTGCTCACAAAGGGAAGGTGACTTGTCTGAGACCTCAGCCAGCTAATGTGGGATTTGAACCCAAGACCTTATGATGCTGGGTGTGGGGCACTTCCCACTATTGAGGGAAATGTAAAAGCAGATCCAGACACCCTTTCCTACCCTGCTCAGCCCCAATCAGCTATCACTGCAGGGACCACAGTGTGGTGCCCTAGAAAGACCACTTACCCCAACATACAATGATATGTAGAGCAGCCCTTTTGTAATAGCAAAGAACCAGGAGGACAATGAGGGTCCCTTGTTTGGGGAATGGCTGAATTAATTCTGGTACAGGAAGGTAACAGAATAGAACCTTGCTATAGAGCTAAAGATGAGAAGTCGGAGGT
Source organism: Trichosurus vulpecula (assembly GCF_011100635.1). NCBI lineage: Eukaryota > Metazoa > Chordata > Mammalia > Diprotodontia > Phalangeridae > Trichosurus > Trichosurus vulpecula. The sequence goes on from NC_050579.1 coordinate 30,712,109, forward strand.
GGGTAGTGATAGAGGTGCTTAAAAGGGGGGGGGGGCAGCTAGGTGGTGCAGTGAATAGAATATAGACCCTGGAGTCAGGAGGACCTGAGTTCAAATCCAGCCTCAGATGCTTGACACTCACTAGCTGTGTCACCCTTTGCAAGTTACTTAACCCCGATTGCCTCACAAAAGGAAAAAGAAAAAGAAAAAAGAGCCTCCATGGAACATTCAAACATACACAGAAGAAAAAAGAAGTTTAGAAGGGGACACAAATGAACAGGAAATTTTACCACCGTGTTAAACTGACTATATTTTTAAAAACTATACATGAAAGTTCCCAGTTTCATATACAACACTCTTTTTTGTTCTCTGTATATATGAATGTTCATTTTTCTTGATAACTATTAATATCATAAAAAAGAAAAAAATTTTAAAGAGAATTCAGAGGAACTTGGGAAGACTTAGATGGACTGATGCAGAAGGAAGTAAATGAACCTGGACATTTAGTCCATTGTCCATGATAGATCACCAGGGTTTCAAACCTGAGGCATTTTTCCAAGCTGTTGCTTAGGAGGGATTATTCTAGATAGATAGAGAGAATGACATCTCCAGGCTCTCAAGCTTAAAACTTAGATTACAAATATAGAGAAAAGCACCATTGAAAGACTTCAAAACAGGGGTCAATCCTGACTTCAGAGGACTGAGGTAAGGCATGCCTCCTGCTTCTTGACAGAGAGGTGGTAGACTACAGGTGCAAGAAGAGGCAAACGTTGTCAGACATGATCAGAGGGTCCTTTAGATGGATAGGGAAAGCCGTTGGGAAGTAACAGTAAAGGTTTAGAAAGAGTACCAGTGAAACCTTTTTAAAGAGGACTGGACAAGAAGTCAGAAAGATTCTTATCCTGACTCAGCCTGTATACCATGAGGAAGTCAATCCTTTCTCTGGGTCTTGGTTCTCTCCTCTATAAAATTAGGAGATTGGATTGGATGGTACCTAGTCCATATATTCTACTCTTGTCTGGGTCTCTCCCTATTAGACCCAATTGACTCTTCACAAATCTCTGTTCTCCATTCAAACCCTTGACATTCAGGCTTGAACAGGACCTCAGAGATCTCCTAATCCAGCATTTCTCCAATCCCCACCCCACCCCCATGCTTCCATTCCCCTTCTTAATTCCCCATAACTTGTTTTGTTATTGCTCAGTCATTTCAGTCATGTCTGACTCTTTGTGACCCCATTTGGAGTTTTCTTGGCACATACTAGAGTGGTTTACCATTTCCTTCTCCAGCTCACTTTACAGATGAGGAAACTGAGGCAAATATGGTTAAGTGACTTGCCCAGAGTCACACATCTGGGACTCAGGTCTTCCTGAATCTAGATTGTGCCACCTAGTTGCCCTCCTCATATCTTAAGGAGTCAGTAAGGAGTATTGTATTGGAAAGGATAATGGCCTTGAAGTCATAAGAATTCTTGGTCAAATTCTCCTTCCCACATATACTATTTGGGTTACCCATTAAACCTCTCTGAGCCTCAGTTTCTTCCTCTAGAAAATAGGGATTACCCCAGTAGTTAGTACTTTCTTCCTGGGGTCTTCAGGAGGTTCACAGGAAATGTTGTTAATGTTGTTTAGCTATGTTCAACCCCTCGTGACCCTATTTGGGGTTTCCATGGCAGATACTGGAGAGGTTTGCCATTTCCTTCTCCAGCTCATTTTACAGGTGAAGAAACTGAGGCAAACAGAGTGAAATGACTCACCCATGGTCACACAGCTAATATATGTGTGAGACTGGTTTTGAACTCAGGTCTTCCTGACTCCAGTGCACCATCTAGTAGGCATATTGAATGTAGCATTTTAACATTTTGGGTTTTAAATAGCTCAGCTGGAATTCCATCACTTCCGCTAGCCTTATTGTTAGCAATGCTTCCTAGGGCCCACTTGACTTCATTCTCCAGGACATCTGGCTCTAGATCAGTAACCACCCCATACATGGCATGGTTGTCATGGTTGCCAGTAATATTAAGGTCTTTCTTGTATAGTTCTTCTGCGTATTCTTGCCACCTCTTCTTAATTTCTTCTGCTTCTGTTAAGCCCCTACCACTTTCATCTTTTATCATGCTGGCTTTTGCATGAAATGTTCCTGTGATATCTCTAATTTTCTTGAAGAGAACTCTTGTCTTTCCCATTCTATTAGTCCATCTCTTTGCATTGCTTGTTTAAGAGAACCTTCTTACCTCTCCTTGCTGTTCTCAGGAATTCTGCTGTTCTTACCTTTTGCTTCCTTTCTGTCCTCAGCTATTTGCAAAGCCTCATTGGACACCATTTTGCTTTCTTGCTCTTCTTTTTCTTTGGAATGTCTTTTGTTGCTGCCTCCTGTACAACATTGCAAACTGTCCATGGGGTTTTCTTGGCATAGATACTGGAGTCATTTGCCAGTGGATTATCTTTGTCAGAACTCTCCACTATGACCTGTCCATCTTGGGTAACCCTGCACAATGTCATTGAATTTCTTTGAGCTCCACAAGACCCTCTGCCAAAAAGGTGCAATGGGATGGAGGTGGGAGGCACAGGAGATGGTGTTACCCATTACACTTTTTGAACCTTGATGCCGTTAGGTAAACATTGTCCAGAAGGATCAGGTCCCTGCCCCTCAGCAGCCAGAAGCAGCTGTTTATCTCTCCATCCTGCAAAACTCTAAATACCCCCTGGGCTCCTGGCTCTGCCCCAGCTTGCCATTTGGCAGATCAAATGGAACAAGATAAGACAGCTGCTGGGGGCCTCAACCCTGGGCTTGGCTTCTCATCTCTGGGTTTTGGTCTCTGTTTCAGAGGGGAGAAGGAATGAAGAATCAGAGGATTCACACCTGGAGAAGACTTTAGAGATTATAGGATCACAGGTTTAGAGTTGGGAGTAACTTAGGTCATTTAGTCCAGCCTTCTCATTTTATATTAGGGAAACTGAGGCTCAAAGAATGACGGGATTTGTCCAAGGCTTTTGCTGTTCCATAGTGTCTGACCCCTAGTGACCCCATTTGGGGTTTTCGTAGCAAAGATACTGGAGGGGTTTGCCATTGCTTTCTCCAGCTGCACAGAGGTGCCCAGGCAGTGAATAACAAGAGCCTCTGATTCCCAAACAGGTTCTCCCTATTCTTCCCTGCCCTAGCCTGAATGGGATGGGCATCCTCTGAGACTTAGTAGCAAGCCCTGGAGGAGAAGCAAAGGGAGGCTCCTAGTTCCACCTGATTCACCAGTGTGGTCATTCTTTGTTATTAGTCTGGTCCTTGCCAGGAGTAGGTGAATGGTTAGGGCAAGGGGTGGTTTGGGGGGAGAACAAGTGAGTATCTCTACTAGCAGATGTCACTCCTGTTAGCCTCCAGAACCTTCAGGACCAGTGCTATCTACAAGTCCTGAAGACCCATTCCTGGCAGAGACTCAGAGAAGGGTGAAGAAGCCTCATTTTCTACAGACTTTTTAAAAATAGATTTTTAATTAACATATTTTCTTTTCACATTACCTTTATTCCCCCCCACACCTCTCTTATAGCAAATAATTTTTTAAACGAAGAATAAGAGAAAGAATAAAAAACTTCAGCAAAACCAATCAACCCATTTAAAAAGTCTGATGTTTTATTCAATGTCCCATACCTGTGGACCCCCACCTCTGCGAAGGAGCCAGGGGAGGTCAGACTTTTTAAAAGATATTTTCTTGATGCACTTTAAAAAAGAATTGGTTACTTCCCAGGAAGCTTCCATTCCCCACTAAAGAACCTAGCCTTGAAACAAAGGAAAACAGTTAAGCAAAACAATCAACAAACATTTATTAAGCACCTAATGTATGTATCAGGTGTGCTAGCTCTCCTAGCTCCAGATACAAGTACAAAGGATGAAACGACGTCTTCTTGCAAGAAGCTTACATTCCAATGGGGAAGATGAAAAGGACATATGGAAGGATATAGATAAATATAAATATATGCAAAATAGTTCAATGCAAAGCACTTCAGGAAGGATACTAGCAGTTCAGGGATCAGAAAAGAGTTGTAAAGAAAGTGGTGTTTGAGTTTAGTCTTGAAAAAAGAGGGACACTCTAAAACTTGGAGGTGAGATAGGAGCAGATTCCAGGCATGGGGAATCACCATTTCAAAGGCAAGGAATGTCATGAGTGAAGAACATAGAGGAAGAAGGTCAGATTGGCTGCATCTGTATCAGGAGGGCAGAGTTTATAATCTCAAAGAGGATCATAAACATGTCTGAAAGGTTCGGAACCGCCGGATATAAGAAACTCTCAAAGTAGAAGGCAGAAGAATCAAAACATTTATTTAGGCTCCACAGTAACCAACCCATGAACCAGAAGCCCCATTTTGATATGTTGATCATAATCTTCCAGGCCCAATAAGTACGCCTTGAAAGAGTAACCAGGAGGCTACAGAGAAGCATGATTGCGTAAAGCAAAATCATGCTTCCTCCTCGATGGTAATAAGATTACCCACTGGCCTGAAGTCTTTGTTCAGCTTCTTCCTGTAGATCAGCTCTGCTACTGGCAGCTCCTGCCTCAGCTGTGTCTGTGGCTGAAACTGACGTAACTGTCGTAACTGCCTCTGTAACTGCCGTAACTGCCTCTGTAACTGCCTCTGGCTCCAACTGTCGCTGTAACTGTCGCTGTAATGGCCTGAAGTCTTTGTTCAGCTTTCTCCCGTAGGTTAGCTCTGCTACTGGCAGCTCCTGCTTCAGCTGTGTCTGTCGCTGTGGCTGTAACTGACGTAACTGTCGTAACTGCCTCTGTAACTGTCGTTGTAACTGTCGCTGGCTCCAACCGGAAAAGGAAGAGAGAGGATCTTCAAGCTGTCCTCTCCCCTCTTATAGAGTTTTTGACATCATCAAGCTCCGCCCGAATGACCAGGGCCGATTGGTTCCTGAGTTGGCCCCTCCCCCTAGCATAGCCGTTAACACCTCCCCTCAGCCAGCCCCATGACTCCTCACACAGGAAGTTCTGGTCCTGCCCCGGAAGAGCAAGCCCCAGTGTCCAGAGGCTCAATGAGGCAAGCTGAGCCATTCAAAGAAAACAAAAGCCATTATGGCTACACTCCACCCCTTGTTATAGGATACATAATCTAATCAGCCATGTATCCTAGAACATACATTGTGATCCAATTACAAAGGAAACTAAAACATATCATTCAGTGACATTCCCAAACATTGGTTAACGATTCAAATGCGATCCACCCCTAGATCCCAGCAAAATAATCTTTTCAATCAATCATCCCCAAAATAATTATTAATAATTCAAATGTCCACCCCTAAATCCTTGTATCCATTACATAGGATCAATAATATCATAACAATAAAACAACACAGCAAGGATAACACAAAATAAGTAAACAGAACACTATCATCATTTCCACCCCCCTTGAACGATTGGGGCTTAAAATCTTGGGGTGAGGGGTGAAGGTCTCATTTTCCATAGCTTCTTCATGCTGAAATTGGATGTAGAGATGGCCCTGCCCCCAAAAAGTCCCATTCCAGAGGTCATTTCTTTAACGAGCTGGCAGGAATTCCAAGAATGCTACATGCTTAGGCAGTCACCGGAAAGTGCAGGGTGCTTAAGCCTGAAGGAAACAAAACTAGCAACAAGGTTAGCCAAAACAAAGGACAAAAAGAATAGTCTGTGAATCTATTATTATAACCTATTCATGGTAAAATATATGGTTCAGGGGTACGATTTGGTAATTATTTTCCCCTGAATAAACAACTGTTACAGTGTTGTCCTTCCCATGGGCTATAACTTCTGCAGCCTTTGGAATATCATCTGGCTTCCGTTTTACCCATACCTTAGCTCCTGACTTTATTCTATCAATGGAGCAAGACCCTTTTGCCCCTCTAGTAGTTATTTTGGGAGGAGGGTCAGTTTTCACAAAGGGTATTTTTTCACAGGGGATAATAATGACTTGAACCATCCTATCATTTCTACAAAATTGTACAGGTTTTTTACCCATATTCTGGAGTGTCACAACAATTTCTTTTTGATAATTAGAATCTATCACTCCAGCCAATACATGTATTCCTTGAGCCGCTAATCCTGGTTTAGGTAATATCCATCCAAGATGATTCTTGGGGATTCTCATACATACTCCAGTAGGGGTTTTTCTTATCTCTTTCCTATTTAACCTAAAATTCTCTATACAATGTAAATCATATCCTGCTGAACCAGGTGTTCCTGGACTTGGTAGTGGGACATCTTCCCTCACAGTCCAAAATTCAATGTTTTGGATCTCACATGTTTGCTGTTCTCTGATCTGCAGATTTGGGGTCATCATTCTGGCTAGAGGTGTACTTCCCCCTAAGGGCCTATTATTCAAATTACGTAAGGCAATAGACAAATTATCCTTCCAATGTCGATATGAATTATTTGAGCTTAATTTTCTCAGCTGTTCTTTCAACAATCCATTCATTCTTTCAATTAGCCCAGATGCTTGTGGGTAATATGGAATATGATATATCCATTCTATATTATTCAACACACAATATCTTTTCACTTCTTTGCCCTTGAAATGTGACCCATTGTCACTTTGAATCTGCATTGGGGTTCCATAATATAAACTTACAATATCTAGAGTTTTACAGGTGTTTTTCTGAGTTGCGTCTTTATAAGGACAAGCCACTAGTACACCTGAATAGGTGTCAACACACGTACATACATATTTACATCCTTTATCCTGGGGTAGTGGGCCAATATAATCTATCTGCCAAATTTGGGCTGGAACTTTTCCCCTTGCTATTTCTCCAGTAACTATCCTAGGAAGAGTTCGTTCTTTTTCTAATTGGCATATACAACACTCCTCTGTTATTTGTTTTAACAACGCATGAGAAATACTGATACCTCGATCCTGTGCCCATCGATGGGTGGCCTGGACCCCTAAATGGCCAGCAGTCTGGTGGACCCATCTTGCTAAGGCTGGGTCATCAGTTGGAGTCGGAGTAGGGACAATACATTCAGTAGCAATCTTTGCTAGTCGATCCGCATGTGCATTGTACTCACGTTCTGGTGTGGTCAGGGTTGCATGAGCATCAACATGAAAAACTGACAGATCTGTAACCAAAGACATGTCCCATATATTTTCCCATAACTCTTTACCCCAAACTTGTTTGCCATGAATCTCCCAATTCTGATTCCTCCATATAGGCATCCACGTAGCTAATCCATTAGCTACCGCCCACGAGTCAGTAAATATATGACACTGTCCTCCTTTCTCTGCTCTGATGGCCTGATGCACTGCCATCAGTTCAGCATATTGGCTACTTCCACCTATCCCAGAACTTTCCAGAGTTCTCCTTGTACAGGGGTTATAGGCTACTGCTTTCCAATGTCTCTTCTGTCCTAAATATTTTGCTGTCCCATCAGTAAACCAAGCATGTTTCTTCTGTTCTTCATTTAGTCCGTCATATCCATTATTCCATTTCACTAAGGATGGTACCATCTGTTGCTTAGATTCAAGGGGCTTTTCATTGCTCTCAGTATCAATGTTCGCCACAGATTCATGTAGAGCAGAAACTCCATTTTTGCCTGCTCTGGACCTATTCTGAATATACCACTTCCATTTGATTATGCTTGCCTCTTGTGCATGTCCAATTCTGTGAGAAGCTGGGGTACTCATTACCCAAGTCATAATTGGAATTCCAGGCCTTAATACCACTTCATGACCCAGAGTTAGTTGCTCAGTTTCTACTAAAGCCCAATATGCAGCTAACAGCTGCTTCTCAAAAGGTGTATATTGCACTCCAGATGAGGGCAGTTTCCTTGACCAAAAGCCTAAAGGTACACTTCGGCTTTGTTGTTTTTGCCACAGACTCCAATTTGCATAGTCATCTTGTACAGTCACTTGTAACTCCACTGGCCCATTTTGCATAGGCCATAAGTCTAGAGCTAATTGAATAGCAGCCTTTGCTTCCTCAAAAGCTCTACTTTGTTCAAGTCCCCAGTCAAATTCATATTTCTTTCTGGTGACTTTATACAAGGGTTTTAAAATCTGTCCCAAATGTGGGATGTGGTGTCTCCAATAACCAAACAGCCCTATGAACTTTTGGGCCTCTTTCTTATTGGTAGGGGTGGGAAAATCCTGGATTTTTTGTCGAGCTTGTGGGAGAATTTCTCGCAGTCCTCTATTCCACTGTATCCCCAAGAATTTTACAGTTTGAGCTGGCCCTTGAACCTTTGCGGGGTTGATTTCCCATCCTTTGCTTTTCATATGGTCAATTAATAATGCTAAACTCTCCTCCACCTCCTTTATATTCTTTCCCTGTATCATGATGTCATCTATGTAATGTGTAAGCTGTACACCAGGCAACTTTAATTCATCCAAATGTTCAGCTACAATCCTGTGGCAAATAGTTGGGCTATGAATATATCCTTGCGGCAGGCGTGTAAATGTATACTGTCGGCCTTGCCAAGTAAAAGCAAACTGATTCCATTGCTTGGGGTCTATTGGGATCGTAAAGAAGGCATTGGCCAAATCAATAACTGCATACCAAGTCCCTTCATGTTTTTGTATTCTCTCTATTAAAGTAACCGTGTCTGGGACAGCAGCATACAAGGGAGGAGTCACTTTGTTCAGCTGTCTATAATCTACTGTCATCCTCCATGTTCCATCTGACTTTCGGACTGGCCAGACAGGGTTGTTCCATTGAGTAGTTGTAGGGACTAACACTCCTGCCTCAACACATTCTCTTATAGTGTTGGCAATTTCATCTTGCCCACCTGGCACACGATATTGCCTCAAAGTAATTACTTCAGAAGGTTCGGGCAAAGTGATTGGATCCATCTTGATTTTCCCCACTAAGACTGCATTAATGCCTATTTTCCTCACAGCAAATTGGTATTTCCCTTCATGTAAATTTAAGGTCATACCCTTCAAAATGTCTATTCCAATGATGTATTCAGGAATAGGCACAATAACCACACTATATTCTTTCTTGGGCAACTGTCCAATTTTCATCATCAATTTAACTTGTCTGGCTGATATTTCAGTCCCTCCTAGTCCTGTAATGGTAATAGGAGTTCCATGGCTGAACTTGTCTGGATTTCCATAAATAAGGGTGGCCTCGGCCCCAGTATCTATTAATGCCTCAGTTACCGTACTTGACCCATTTTTCCAATATATGGTCAAGTTAATGTGAGGTCTGCAATCCAGCCTGTGTATTTCCTTAACTTGGGCTGGGGCCTGGCCTGTTCCCTAGTATTCCCTTTCATGTGATTCACTTGGGTATGAAGGTTCAACATCTGTAGCATTTGCAGGAGCAGTTCTGATTTCCCTATCTCTCCTGTTATCAAGGCCTTTATCTCTGTACATTCTATATAATTCATTGGTTGGAATTCCATCTATCATTTCAAAACCTACCCCTGCTCTCAATAAAGCAGTAAACATTTCTTTCCTTGTTACTCTCCTTTGGCGCCAAGTTTGCTGGTTATTCACTCTTCTCTCTCGAGGAGATCTATCCCTTCCCCAGTCACCTAAGTCATATAACTGTAAAATCTTATTTATCACTGTTGTAAGACGGCTCCCTACTTCTCCAAGTAATAAATTCAAAATTAGTTGTTTATAAGCAGGGGGAGCTGTCCTAATTATTAAATTCCTATGAGGCAGTTCCATTGAATCATTGTAATATTTGTCTGCAGTTCCTGTCATAATGGCAGTCTTCATTACCTCCTCCTTTAGTCTCATGATACAATCTCTAAGTGAATACCAGGGTCTGTGCTCAGTGGGCCACATAGAATCAGTAGCATATCTCTTATTGCATCCCACAGCGGCTAATGCCAACAGAGTAGTCCTGCTATCACCGTCTCCTTGCTGATGATGTTCCCTAAAAGCTTGTTGAACTAGAGGATCATGGCTGATACCTATGAATCTCATGCAGTCTGTCCCATCTACTGATATTCCACCGGCCCCTTGATCACTGAGTCTTACCATCCAAGATATCAATGGTTCTCCTATTCTTTGGCTGAATCTACTCAAAATATCTGTGACCTCTTGCGGTGAGAAATCTTCCTGAATTTCCCTTGTAACTGAATCTTCACCTCGGGTTTCTGTCTTCCTCCTTTGTATGGGTCGAGCCCTTGTCTGATCATTTAACCATCTCCTATTCTCTGTGTGAGGCACATCCTGAACCCCAGTAGTGTTTTGTGCCTCAGCCCCTAACATTGTCTCATTCTCTCCCCACTCACTTCCTCTGCCACCATGGCTAGGACGAAGCAGGCAATCAGGCTCTTTCTGGGCTGGGTTGAAATGCACTCTGGGCTTTTTTGGTCTCCTGTTGCTCTTAGCCACATTAATAGAAAAGTTCTCATTTGAGTCAGTTTGGTCTCCTGCTATCTGAGATTCCTCTTCTTCCTGTGGGGTAGGAGTGCCCCCATGTCTTTCACTTAATCTCAATCTTTCGTATACTAGCCGGTAGGCTGATAACACTATCCAGCTTTGCCTAGATAGTGATGCCCCTGACTGAATCCCAACTTCTCGTAAACACTTTTCCAAATCCCTAGGATCTCCTCTCCGTAGCCTTGGTTCCCAGTTTTCACAGGGTCCAGCTTTTTTAGCCAATTCTTTTGCTAGGGAGGAATAAAATGGATCCTCCCATCCTGGGATATTCATCTCTTCCTCTGAAATTGTTCTGCTTCTAAATAGAGATCTTATACCTAGCGATCCTGTTCGTGACGCCAAATGTATCAGGAGGGCAGAGTTTATAATCTCAAAGAGGATCATAAACATGTCTGAAAGGTTCGGAACCGCCGGATATAAGAAACTCTCAAAGTAGAAGGCAGAAGAATCAAAACATTTATTTAGGCTCCACAGTAACCAACCCATGAACCAGAAGCCCCATTTTGATATGTTGATCATAATCTTCCAGGCCCAATAAGTACGCCTTGAAAGAGTAACCAGGAGGCTACAGAGAAGCATGATTGCGTAAAGCAAAATCATGCTTCCTCCTCGATGGTAATAAGATTACCCACTGGCCTGAAGTCTTTGTTCAGCTTCCTCCCGTAGATCAGCTCTGCTACTGGCAGCTCCTGCCTCAGCTGTGTCTGTGGCTGAAACTGACGTAACTGTCGTAACTGCCTCTGTAACTGCCTCTGGCTCCAACTGTCGCTGTAACTGTCGCTGTAATGGCCTGAAGTCTTTGTTCAGCTTTCTCCCGTAGGTTAGCTCTGCTACTGGCAGCTCCTGCTTCAGCTGTGTCTGTCGCTGTGGCTGTAACTGACGTAACTGTCGTAACTGCCTCTGTAACTGTCGTTGTAACTGTCGCTGGCTCCAACCGGAAAAGGAAGAGAGAGGATCTTCAAGCTGTCCTCTCCCCTCTTATAGAGTTTTTGACATCATCAAGCTCCGCCCGAATGACCAGGGCCGATTGGTTCCTGAGTTGGCCCCTCCCCCTAGCATAGCCGTTAACACCTCCCCTCAGCCAGCCCCATGACTCCTCACACAGGAAGTTCTGGTCCTGCCCCGGAAGAGCAAGCCCCAGTGTCCAGAGGCTCAATGAGGCAAGCTGAGCCATTCAAAGAAAACAAAAGCCATTATGGCTACAGCATCCCAGAGTGTATGAAAGGGAGTGATTTCCGATAAGTCTGGGGAAGTGGTTAGGGCCAATTATTCTAAAAGCTAAACAAAAGAATTTACATTCTATACCATGGACAATAAGAAGACTTTGGGGCTAATTGAGTAGGGCAGTGTCCTGGTCAGATCTGAGCTGTGGCAGCTGATGGGAGAGGCTTGAGGCAGGAAGATTCATTAAAAGGCTATTGAAAGAATCTAGGAAAGAGGAGATGAAGACGTGCTGCTTTTGACAGAGGTAGGGAAGTTTGGAAGAGGTGAAGGTTTGGGGGAAAGATAATGAGTTCAGTTATGGTCATGTTGATGTTGAGGTGTCTCTTGGGCATCTAGGTAAGCTAGATGATGCAGTAGATAGAGCATGAAACCTGGAGTCAGGAAGACTCATCTTCCTGAGTTCAAATCCAGCCTCAGACACTTACTAGCTGTGTCACCCTGGGTAAGTCACTTCACCCTGTTTGCCTCAGTTTCCTCATCTGTAAAATGACCTGGAGAAGGAAATTGCAAACCACTCCAGTACCTTTGCCAAGAAGTTCCAAAATGGGGTCATGAAGAGTCAAACACGACTCAAAAACAACTAAACAACACCTGGGACATCTAGCTTGGAATGGCTAGTTGGCTGCGGGATTAAAGTTCCAGGTCCAACACTCTAGCTCCATGTTGACTTCAAAAAGACCAGCAGGATGGATCCATTCTTTGTAGAGGTGACTAGTCCTCCATTGTTCCATGGACCCGGGATAGAGGTTTCATTGTATTACAACCCAGTGTGTTATAAGTGGTAGTCATGGTGATTGTGCTGATCTTGAGTCAGAAAATTAGTTGCCAGAGCCCTCTGAGAGATAATTTAGTCCACCTCCCTCATTTCACAGGCATTGAAACTGAAACCCAGAAAAGTGGGACAACTCGTCCAAGATTCCATTCAAATCAACAAATAAATTTTAGCTGTGCCAACTGTTTGTTAAGTGCCTACTAAGTGCCTGGCAGTATGATAGGCACTGGACATACAAGGCCGAAAACCCAAATGGCCCCTGCCCTCAGGGAGTTTCCACTCTACTCATATAAGTAAATATAAAGTTTATATAAAGGAAGATGAGAGGAAGAGTGTGATCATGGGGTGGGGAGGAGTGTCAGAAAAGGCTTTGGGGCTCATGATCTGTGCTTTATAGGAAGCTAGCAATTCTCTGAGACAGAGGTGAGAAACCAGTATTCTCCCTCTTTAAGAAACTCCTGTGGCTCCCTATTTCCTCTAGAATCAAGTAGAAAACCCTCTGTTTGACTTTTAAAGCCCTTCAGAACCCTTTATAATCCCACTTGTGCAGTTTCCTTATAACTCACATACTTTATGAGGCAGTGACTCTGACCTCCCTGCCTTTCCTCCCATGAGACACCCCATCCCCCCAAACCTTGCATTTTCCCTCACTGTCCCTCCTGCCTGGATCTCTCTCCTTCATCCTGGCTTCCCAGCATCCTTTAAATCTCAGCTAAAATTCCACTTTTTGAGAGAAGCCTTTCTTGGACTTCCTTCATCTTAGGGCCATCTCTCTGAGACCACTCCCAATCTATCCTATAAATAACTCTGTAGTCTGTATTGCATTTGTATGTAGTTCTTTGCCTGTTGTCTCCCCCCTTAGACTATAGGATCTGTGAGAACAGGGAATGGTTTTTACCTTTCTTTGTATCTCCTTAGCATAGGACTAGCTTTAATTAATTAATTAACATTAGCAAATGTTTGTTCACTGACTAATAGCCCTTCAGATATTGAAGACAGCTTTCTTGGAGCAACAGTGCTCTCCCTTTTTTGATCCTCCTTTCTCCCATAACTTTTTAAAAATTCACTTTGTTGTCCTTGGCTTCCCCCATCAGCTAAATATCTCTCAGCACTTCAAGTCTCATATGATAAGAAGTCTCATATGATGTGGATTCAAGACAGTACTGGAGTACTCTCCAATTTAACAGTGTCCTTCCCAAACTGCAGAGCCTAGACTGAACACGGTACTCTGAAGTGGGCTGGGCAGGACCAAGGACAGCAGCCTGATTCTCTCCTCATTGCTAGGAGTTTGTTGCGTGGTTTCAGTCGTGTCTGACCCTTCGTGATCCATTTGGGGGGGTTTTGGCAAAGATACTAGTGTGGTTTACCACTGCCTTCTCCAGCTCATTTGACAGAAGAGGAAACTGAGGCAAACAGGGTCAACAGCTTGGAAGCGTCTGAGGTCAGATTTGAACTTGCAAAGATGAGCCTTCCTGACTCCTGGCCCAATGCTCCATGCACTATATGGCACCACCTAGCTGCCCTACTTTCCAGGGTTATTGCTAGAACCTGGGCCCTCCTAATACAACCCAAAACTGAGTGCACTCGCTCTTCTGACTGCCTTCTCACAGTCAGAATGCTAACTCAAATTGACCTTGCAACCTCAATGAACTCAACTTTAAATTGCCAAATCTTTTTCTTTTTCCAGAAGAACCGCTCTTTAAGCATGCCTCTCCAATTCTTTGTATGTCAGTGGAAGACTTGGCATTCATCCCTATTGAGCTTCATCTCATTATGTTCAGCCCAGTGCTCTAGCCTGTCAATATCTTTTTGGATGCTGACCCATCATCCAGTAGTTTTATTATCTTTCCTAGTTATTAACTTGTGATCTCTCCCATTAGACTATAAACTCCTTGAGGGTAGGGGTTTTTGCCTTTCTTTGAATTCCTCATCTTAGCCTGGCAGAGTGCTGTCAGCCTCAGGCTTGGTAAGGAGGCTTTCTCTGAAAAAAATGTTAAACATCACAGACCAAACAGAGCCCAGGGGGCACTGGTCCCACTGATATTGAACCATTAACAACCACATGTTGAGTTCAACCACCTCTAATTCTGTCTAATTTTGTTATCATCCAATTCCCATCTCTCTATTTTTGCCCCAAGAATCATGAGAGAGACTTTATCCAATGCTTCGCTAAAATCCAGGTGAGCCCTCTGCTAGGTTGGTAACCAGGTCAGAAAAGGAAATCAGTTCAAACTGGCACAGCCTGTTCCGGGTGGAGCAACACTCTATAATCACTGCTTCCTTTCTGTGTGTTTGCTATTAATCTTTTGGATAATTCATTCTAGGAGAGCAGCATGTTGTAGCATGTTGAACCTAAAGTCAGAGGATCTGGGTTCATATTAGAGACAGCTAGATCGCTGGGCCTAGAGTTAGGAAGACCAGAGTTCAAATCCAGCCTCAGAAGCTTACTAGCTGTGTGACCCCAAGCAGGTGACTTACCCTCTGTCTGTCTCAGTTTCCTCCTCTGTAAAATGGGAGTGAAAATATCCCCTACCTCCTAGGGTTACTGTGAGGATCAAATGAGATAATATTTGTAAAGTGCTTTGAAAAACCTTAAAGCTAGCTAGTATTATCATCATCATCATTATTAATTATAGGTCTGTTGAGCAGCTAGGTGGCAAAGTGAGTAGAACACCTGCCCTGGAGTCAGAAGGACCTGAGTTCAAATCTGGCCTCAGACACTTGACACACTAGCTGTGTGACCTTAGGCAAGTCACTTAACCCCAATTGCCCTGCCTTCCTCCCTCCAAAAAAAATTATAGGTTTGCCACTTTCTTCCTGTGTCACTTTGGGTAAATCCACTGCCCATCTCCCAGGGTCAGTTTCCTTCTTTGTCCTAGGTGAGGATCCTACCTGTGTGACCTTGGACAAGTCATTTAATTTCTTTGGGCCTCAGATTTCTCAGTTATAAAATTAAGGGGTTGAACTAGATGTCCAACCAGCCAAAAGTCCCCTCCATTTCTAAGGCTATGATCCTATCATTTCCCCAAGAATCAAAGTCAAGCTCACTGCTGCACAGTTTGCAGGGTCTTTGGAAAATCCAAGCAACATTTGCCATTCTCTGCTAGAGGTGGGGAACCTGCGGCCTCAAAGCCACATGTGGCCACACTTGAAAACCTCGAAGTCACTTGTGGCCTGGAGGTCACAGGTTCCCCATTCCTGCTAGACCTATGATCCCCCTCCATTCCTCGTGAGCTTTCAGATGTCGCTGACAGTGGCTCAGCAGGGACACCTGCCAGTTTTTACCTGTATCCATCAAGAGCAACTTTCCCTCTCTCCATGTCTCTGTGTCTGTCTCTGTGTCTGTCTCTCTCTGTCTCTCTGTGTCTGTGTCTGTCTGTCTCTGTCTCTGTCTCTCTTTCTCTCTCTCTCTTTCTCTGTCTCTCTCTCTCCCTCCCTCCCTCTCTCTCCCTCTCCCTCTTCTTCTCCTTCTCCCTCTCCTCTCTCTCTCCACTTATCTTGAGTATCAGCTCCCTGTTCTGTCATTTCCAGTCCAAAGTTCACTCCCCTTGACCAAGAGAAGAGAAGCCATTTAAGAGATGAGCATCTCCGCTTCTTCTCTCTCATCAGTTACCATCACCCCACCTATCTCATGCCACAGTGCCCTCCCTTCTTGACCCTCCTTTCTCCCATTACAGCTTTTTAAAAATCCTCTTTGTTGTCCTTAGGCCCTATTTTTACAGGGCTTTCCCCACTCTGATTCAGCTTTTGTGCCCCACCTTGGTTTCTATCTCTTGTACATTTCTCTTTAAAATCAAAGTTGGTCAGTGAGTTCCCTATGCATCCACATCAATCTCTCGAGACAATTCTCATTTTTCCTCCTTGTTGGTATGGCTTCCTTTTGTCTTCAAAATTTTATCTTTGAGACTCATTCTTGACTTCCTCTATAACAAGTTTTTATCTATGGGATCCTACCTGTCCTTCCTCTGAACCCTTTGAAATCTTTCCCCAGACCTAGAGTAAACGTCAGGCTATACCCGGCTTTACTCTTCTCAACCATATATTTCGAGAGGCAGAGGTCACTTTCCTCTAATGTTGCTGTCATTTCTACCCCACCAACCACTTCTTCCTTGTTGGTGAGAAGCAGTAGGGAGAATCATTAGCTGCTCTGACTTTTGAAGGATGAAATGATCCTTAAGGCAACTCAAAAACACATTAGCTGCTCTGCTTCTGGGAGGGAGAGACAGAGGCAGGTACAGAGAGAGAGAGAGAAGGATGCAGACAGGGCTGCAGCAGATATCTGGATAATTAAAGTTTCCCATCACTACTATACATTGATATATCAATATAAAGACATGGCTGTAGACAGGAGATACCTAACACTGTGTACTCTGGCCCCATTGCCTAAAGGCCAGGTACATTACATTTCACCTTTACCCCCATGGTTCTCCAGTACCCTTAAAGAGTTTTGGGGTACCTAGGCTCTCTGCATGTGGATCCAGCCCACACCAGTGGTATCCCCCCAATTATAAGGGGTAGGTCCCCTGTACCCTAGTTCCATTTAGCAACTAAAAGTCAGATTAGCTTTTACGAAGAAATATTTACTTCAAAAGTATAATCATAAATATATAAACTTACTTCTCAACCTATGGGGATTAATTCCCCCACCCCTTTGCAACACTTCAAAATCTGGGGAGGAGAAAGGAAAGATTCATAGCTTGAGACAATTCCTATAGAGCACAGTCCTATGTTCCAAGTCCAAAACTCAACTCTGACAAAGTCTACTGCACCCTGGCTGCTCTGGGCTTCCCTGCCCAGCTGATTGCACCATTCCACTTCAATCCTGACTCCAAGATTGCTATGGCTTCAACAGCAGGATCAGGAGAGGTCACCCTGGCACCTGAAACCAACCAACACAGAACAGAAACAAACACCTCCAGACCCATTTCTCAGAGCAAAAAAGAGGGGAGGGGAAGTTATCTCTCTTTCAGGGTTCGGTTCATGGTATCACTATTGTGAATGAACTGTGGGCAGTCTTCGCCCTCTGGAAATAGCAGGAAAGAGAGATTATATGAGTCTGGCAGTTTCTAAAGAAACAGCCAGTTCTAGCTACCCAGCCAATCAACAGAGGCTACTCCCACTCATGTGGTAGGAGGTCCAGGTTGGGACAGGACTCCATCCCAGGAGCAGGGTGCCTCCAGGTTAGGAGATCTGGACATGTGCATACAAGCCCTATCAAATACATTTATGTATATAATATATATGCATGTATATAACATATGACGTGTACATTTTTATTTAACATATACAGAGATATAGTCAATTCTCATCATTCATGATAGCTGCCTTCTACGATGTCACCCAGACACTGAATTAGCTAATGCCAGACCACTGCTTCTAGGGGAAATACAGAATTATGCACTGAAAACACTTCCAGAGCACCCTCACATGCAGACTGGGGAGCATACAGCGTTGTTGACTCATTAACATTGAACTCAGAGCCAACACCTCTCTAATTCATGCCCAAACAAAGCTTATCTAACACATATATTTTCTCTGGAAAGAACAACACAGCCTCCTCATGCTCAGGAACACTAGACAGCACTTTAGCACAATGCTTGGGAGCCATTTTAAACAAAGAAATCACCAAGAAAAAGAAAAAAATGCCCCAAAGCAGCACAAAACGGGTGCTTGCTTATGGTGCGAGAGCTGAAATAAGAAAGCAGAGAGTCACCATGTTCAGCCTCAGCTGAAAACATAGGCGTCGGGCAACTCAAATGTCTTGCTACTCTGTGCATGTCCAGGGAGGACTGTGCAAGGGTGGTAGATATTGGTTTTGGGGGTTACAAATAAATTTCAGTGAGTAAGCAAATTCTCAAATATGGAATCCATGAATAATTAAGCTCAACCATATATATGATGTGTGTATGTAATGTATGTATGTATATGTGTACACACACACACACACACACACACAGACCCCTCTATTACCAGCTGTGATCTGTTTCCTGAACTCTTCATCTCTTCCCTCTTTCTGTCCAGGTGGTCTGTAGTATACTTCAATGCCTAAATCACTTCTATTTCTCCTTCCATCTCCCTCCATGCTTTTCTCCCTTGGTTCCTGGGTTTTCTCACTGGAATATAACTTCTTAATATACAATGCTATCCCACTGCCCCATACACCCACACACACACACATACTTATACCATTTGTTGTTGTTGTATTCCGTCTAGTATGACTCTCTATGACCCCATTTGGGATTTTCTTGGCAAAAATACAGGAGTGGTTTGCCATTTCCTTCTCTGGCTTATTTGACAGATGAAGAAACTGAGGCAAAAGGGTTAAGTGACTTACCCAGGGTCATACAACTAGTAAGTGTCTGAGGCTGGATTTGAACTCAGGTCCTCCTGCCTCCAGCCAGGCCCAAATCTCTCTCTACTGCTCCACCTAGCTTCCCCTATGCTGTTACATATCCTTTTTCTTTTGAATACAGTATACTCCCTCATGAACCACATTCCAATCATGTGTTTCACCTCCACCAAGTCTTGGTGACACTGAGTGCCTTATACTTGCTTATTGCCCTAAATTTTAGACATTTGTGTACAGACATTTGAAGCCCTAGATTTTATGACTGGTTTCTTACTTGGATTTTTTCCCATCTTATAAATTTCTCAGAGTCTCACTGCAGATTTGTGGTGCCCACTCTCAAACCCAGGGAATTCTTACCTTTTTACGTGTACCATGGACCCCTTCTGAGAATAATGCTTTTGGGAAAGGAGGGAGAGAAGGGAATAAGCATTTATTAAGTTCCTACTACATGCCAGACACTGTGCTAAGCGCTTTACAAATATTTCTCATGCGATCCTCAAACACATAAAATAAAATACATAGGATTATAAAGGACACCACTAATATTAAAACAGCTACAATTTTTTTTCAGTTTACAGATCCCAGATTAAGAAGTCTCACTTTGGGGCTTGTTAGTTTTCCCTCCTCCATCCTTTTAAATCTAACATGCTTTTGATAAGATTTACATGGCACCTGACAGATATATTCTGACCAGACTTTGTTAGGGATGTTCTGTGCCTGGACAGGAATCTATCATCACTCAATTTTTAAGCTGAGTTCCAGAAACCAAAGTCCCATCCTTAAATACCACGTTCTTACCCGGTTCTCTCTTTGCCATTCTTTATTTTCAGTGGGGAACAGGGCAGTAAACACAATCTGTGTTCCCTTCATCTTCAGTTTCTTGCCCAAGATGTCATCTTTGGCAAATGCTTTTTAGGTTCCTTTTGTCAATGTCATTTGTGGGCAAATGAATCACCCGAACTGGGTGGTAGCCAGCCTTTTTGAGGTTCTCTTGGGAGGTTCTCAGTCATGTTTTGAATACTTGCCCTGGCAAGATGTCAGACCTCTTTGTTGTTGTTAGAGAAGCTGTGAGAATAAATTATGGAGAGAAAGGCAGCCTGGGGAGGAGAGGTGGGAATCAAATGAATGAATGAATGGAAAAATCATATTAAGCACTTACTATGTGCCAAGCACTATGCTAAATGCTATGATGTCAATTTTTTAAAAAGAGAGAGAAAGAGACCTTTCCTTCAAGGAACTTGTTGTCTAATGGGAAAAGAGAGTGCCCAGAAGAGAAGTTGCTTTGGCTTGGGAATTCCCAAGGATAGTGAGTGGAACCATAGGAAAGCTGGTTAACATGGTAGCAATGGCAGTATTGATTTGATTCCAGTTCTAGAGCTGGAAAGTTAGGAGTGAGGGGAGGTGGGAGGGTGAACAGAAAGAAGAGGGCCAGGGTAAAATGAGAAGTCTGGCTAGGGTAAATATATTAGGCCATATGACACCCTCACCAACTATAATTTAGCTCCTCTCAGTGGAGAGTTCCAGAGATGAAAAGGTTAAGTCCATTAGTGCAAAGTCTGTAGAGGTCCAGCGATTCAGAATAGTGGATGGCAAAGCCCAGTGGTCCAGAGGATGTTGTGTAGGAAGAGACAATAGGAAGAAGATGGCTAGAATCCAGTTTTTACTCCCAAAGGACAGAGACAGGCAATGCAAGATACCACCAAAGCAGCATGGCATACAGGAAAGAGCTCGAGACTTGGAATGAGGAAACCTGGGGTCGAATGCCAACTTTACCCCCTCTCTAGCCACATGGGCAAGTCAATACTCCTTTCTGAGCCTCAGTTTCATTATATGCAATTCAGTTAATGACTTAGAATCTTACTGCTTACTAAGAGGTCTTTGAGACTATTTCTGAACACTTCATCATCCCTAATCCAGTAATAGCATCTCTGGAAAATTAACTAGGCTGATTCTTGGAAAAGATAGTATGGGCTCACCCCCGAAGCCTTTCTAACTTGGCAGGACCTGCAAGAGTGCACTGTGGGCACAGCCTTCAGTCATTCAGCATAATGAGGCGTCAAAGGTCTCCAGTGGAGTACACAAGGGATCTATAATCAACCCTGTGAGGTTTAACACTTTTACTAGCGACCTGGATAAAGGTATAGGTACTTATCAAATTACTTATCAAGCTCGTCAATGATGTTGAGGTGGTTGGGGTGGTACACGTACTGAATGATGGAGTTAGAACCCACAAAATGTCTGGAGAGGCTGGAGCACTGAGCTGAATTGATAAGACAGAATTCAAGAGGAATAAATATAAAGTCTCACACCTGGATACATTTTTAAAAACCATCCTCACAAATATAAGATGGGAGAGGCATGGTTATACAGCAGATGTCTTAGAAAAGATTTGAGGGTCACAGTGGATCATAAGTTCAGGATGAGTCAGAAGTGCTCATATATCTTGGTCTGCATTAAGAGGACCATGGTCTTCAGGAATCATGAGATGATAGTTCCACTGTACTCTGCCCTCATCAGGCTTCATCTAATTATGCTTCACTCTGGGGACCCGAGTCTAAGAAGGATATTGATAAGCTTAAGTGTCCAAAAGAGAGCAAGCCAGGATGATAAAAGGTACTGAGTCTATGACATATGAGGGTCAGTTGAAAGAACTGGGCATGTTGACCCTGGAGAAAAGAATAGAAGTGAGGTAGCTAGAGGATGGTAACTGTCTACAATTATTTGAAGGATTTGTCATGTGGAAGAGGAATTAGATCTGTTCTGTTTGGTCCTAGAAGACAGACCTAGGAGTAAACAATGCAAATGGGGAATGGTAGGTTTGGTTTTAGTAAATACTTCCTAACAACTGGAGCTGTCTAGGAGTACAATGGGCCACCAAGGTGGGGTAGGGAGGGGGATCTTGCCTTCCTAGGGGCAAAGACTGGAGTCCACTCATCAAGTACATTAGAATGTCCATCAAACCCGTGTGTGGGTTAGATGAGATGGCTGAAGAGATGCCATTCAAGTCTCAAATTCTGTGAGGAGGACTTCAGTGAAAGCTTATCTTTCTTCCTTCCTTTTTCTTCCATTCACTTATTCATGCTTTTCCCCTTTCACCTTTTCCTTTCTCTTTCTTTTCTCTCCCTTCCTCTTCCTCCTCCTTCTTTTCATTATCATCATCATCATCATCTGCTTCTGCTTCTTCTTCCTCTCCTCTCCTCTCCTCTTCTCTTCTCTCTCTGTCTCTCTCTGTCTCTCTCTCTCTCTCTGTCTCTCTCTCTCTCTGTCTCTCCGTCTCTCTCTCTCTCTGTCTTTCTCTCTCTCTCTCTCTCTCTCTCTCTCTCTCTCTCTCTCTCTCTCTCTCTGTCTCTCTCTCTGTCTCTCTCTGTCTCTCTCTCTCTTTCTCTCTCTCTCCCCCAGGTTCAACTCCTTTCTGTGACACTCAATTATATATGTGATTATGGACAAGTCCCTTCCCCTCTCTGGGCCTCAGTTTTCACCTATGCAAAATGAGGGAGTTGAACTAGATGGCCTCTGAGGTCTCTTCAAGCTCCAGATCTATGATCCTGTGATCTCTTTCTTATATGGTCTTCTTTTCTTCCACCTATTTCTCACTTTCTCCTCTCTCTTGCCTTCCTTCCATCCTCTCTCTCACCCTTCCTTCTTTCCTTCCTTCCTTCCTTTCTTCCTCCCTTCTTTCCTTTCTTCTTGATACTGGCCCCTTCTAGAGTTTCCACATTTCTTTGAGTGGGCCTCCTCAGGGGCTAACAGCCCCTGGACAGGAGGAGGCACATCCCCGGAGCTGGTAGCACTCTGTGACAAATATTTAATCTTCCAGTAGGGCAGAGGGCAGATGCAGGTTAGAACTGGTACTGGAGCTAGGCTGTTTTCTCCTGCCAATCAAGGCAAACACCCTGCTCTGAAGGTGTCTTAGATTACGCAAGCCTGAGGAAGGCAGGCCTGGAAGTGCCAAGCAAGGTAAGCTCAGAGGGCCTGAGGTTCCTCACCAGTGCCAGCAGCCCACCACCTCTCTCCTTTAGTTATCATCAGCCTGAATCACTACTCCTCTGGCAATTCTCCCTCTGCCAGAACATCTCCTGCTCCCTGAAGCCCCACCCCACTTGGGTGTTCAAGGTGCTACATGCCTGGCTCCACCCTAATACTTGGGACTCATGCCCAAAGAGAAAGCAGAAATCAGCTTCTCAGCTCCAAGAGCCCTCTCCTCACCACTTTACCTTAGATTTGAAAGGTGCCTCAGTCATTACAGTTCCCTCCCAAATTCCTTTCCATTAGATTCTCTTGAACTCAGTCAATCCAGCTTGGTTATTTTTGCTTGGTTATTACCATTTAGCAGGCTGCTGGCCAGGCTCTGTGGGGGATAAGAGAGAAGGAGAAAGGTCCCTGCTGGCCAGGACCTTCTAAGGGATAAAGTTTAACTTCATGAGAAAGAGGGGGGCAGAGTAGTACAATGGGAAATTAATGCTGGATTTGGAGACAGGGGGACTAAGTACAAGCCTTGTCCCCTACCCCTCACTTCTGTGTGATTTTAGACAGGTCACCTGACCTCTCAGCCTCCACTTCCTCATCTGTAAAATGGGAGAATTGAACCATATGACCTCTAAGGATCCTTCCAACTCTGAAAAGAAGAGGAGTCTGCACCTGAACCTCAATCAATCAACAGACAAGATTAAGACTGTTAAATGTATAATCAAGATTGTCTACACCCAATGATTCCTCTTCAATTGAGGCAAGCAGGGAACGGAGTAATTAGCAAACCAAATAAGCTAAGCATGGCCCAGGCTGTATTGCTGAGGTTGTTGGGTCAAGCAATGAACAAATCTGATGGTGGAAAACCATTGGTTCAGAGGATTTGAGCCAAGTCCCTGAGAGGAAACAGAAGAACAGTTACACAGTCTCTCTCTCTCTCTCTCTCATTCTCTCTCTCTCTCTCTCTCTCTCTCTCTCTCAGTAGGCCTCCCCTGAGGGGCTAACAGTCCCTGGACCCATCTCTCTCTCTCTCTCTCTTTCTCTCCCCATCTCTATCTCTGTCTGTCTCTGTCTCTCTCTCTATCTCTCCATCTCTCTGTCTGTCTGTCTCTGTCTCTCTCTCTATCTCTCTCTGTCTGTCTCTCCCTCCCCCCCTTTCTCCCTCCCCATACTATGAACACCAGAAGCAAGAGTTATGATTTTTCATCCCAGCTCTAATACTTGCTATGTGACTCTGAGTGACTCACTTTTCCCTCTCTGAAGTTTCCTACTCAGTAAAATAAGGAGCATAGACTCCATGACCTCTAAGGGCCCCTAAATCCTATAATCCCATGGAGTCCATTGAATGGATAATAGAATCTTAGAAACGGAAATGCAGAGAGGAGACAGAAATTACTCTTGATTGGAATAAGCTGGGAAACGTCGTGTATGAGGGGTTATTTCTTTCCTTGGAAATAGCTTCTTCCACTACATGGGTTCTCATAACTTTCTTCCCAGGTTCTGCTCTACCACTTCCCTCATCACTCATTCAAGTTAGTCTTCCCAGGATACTCTGAAGTCTTCATGTTTACCATTTCTCACAATATAATAATATCCCATTATATTCATGTGCTTCCCCAGCCTTCTTTTTTTATTTTTTTATTTTTGAGGGGGGAAGGCAGGGCAATTTGGGGTTAAGTGACTTGCCCAAGGTCACACAGATAGTATGTCAAGTGTCTGAGGCTGGATTTGAACTCAAGTCTTCCTGAATCCAGGGCCAGTGTTCTACATACTGCGCCACCTAGCTGCCCTTTCCCCAGCCTTCTTTAAGCATTCAATCAATTGATAAACATTTATTGAGCACCTACTATGTGTCAGGCACATAGTCCATGGACATCTATTTTGTATTCAGTTCTTTGCTATTACAAAAAGTGCAGACTGACTTTGCAGAGATAGGGGACAGTGGACATGAAACAGTAAAATACACTGTCAGACTCTGTTCATGTGTTGAGTTGGCTACACTGGATGGAAGAGTAGGAGGGATATATTTGGGAATGGAGGTGATGTAAAAAAAATAATAAAAATGTTTTAAAAGAATGTAGATAGATGGTGCTGATACCTAAACCAAGAAAAACAAAACAGACAGAAAATTATGGATCAATTTCCCTAATGAATATTGATACAAAAATTTTAAATAAAATACTAGCAAGGAGGTCACAGCAATATATCACAAAAATCATACATATGATCAGGTGGGATTTATTCCAGGAATGCAGAGCTGGTTCAGTATTAGGAAAACTGTTGGCATAATTGACCATATCAATAACAAAACCAACAAAATCATATGATTATGCAGGAAAAGCTTTTGATAAAACACAACACTCATTCCTATTAAAAACTCCAGAAAGAGGCGGAAGTAGGTCCTCAGCCTCTTCTCTTCCGCCGTGGCTCTGAGGTCAAAATGAAGTTCAATCCCTTTGTCACCTCTGACCGAAGCAAGAACCGCAAGAGGCATTTCAATGCCCCCTCCCACATACGGAGGAAAATCATGTCGTCCCCTCTGTCGAAGGAGCTGAGACAGAAGTACAACGTCCGCTCCATGCCCATCCGGAAGGACGATGAAGTCCAGGTTGTTCGAGGACACTACAAAGGTCAGCAAATTGGCAAGGTGGTCCAGGTTTACAGAAAGAAATACGTGATCTACATTGAGCATGTGCAGCGGGAGAAGGCTAATGGTACAACTGTCCATGTGGGCATTCATCCCAGCAAGGTGGTAATCACAAGGCTAAAGCTGGACAAAGATCGCAAAAAGATCCTTGAGCGAAAAGCCAAATCTCGCCAAGTAGGAAAGGAAAAGGGCAAATATAAGGAAGAAACTATTGAGAAAATGCAAGAGTAAAAATTTACATGGCTGTAATTAAATTTCTAGAATGAAAAAAAAAAAACTCTAGAAAGCATAGAAATAAATGAAGCTTTCCTTAAAATGATAAGTAGTATCCATCTAAAACCATTAGCAAGCATTATCTGTAGTGGAGATAAACCAGAAGCCTTCCCAATAAGATCAGGAGTGAAGCAAAGGTGCCTATTATCACCACTATTATGCAATATAATACTAGAAATGTTAGCTACAGCAACGAGAGAAGGAAAAAATTGAAGGAATTAGAACAGGCAATGAAGAAACAAAACTATCAGTCTTTGCAGATGATATGATGGTATACTTAGAGAATCCTAGAGAATCAACTAAAAAATTAGTTGAAATAATTAAGAGCTGCAAGATATAAAATAAGCCCACATAAATCCTCAGTATTTCTATATAGTGCCAACAAAGTCCAGTAGGAAGTGATAGAGAAATTCCATTTAAAACAACTACAGACAACATAAAGTGCCAAGATAACCCAAAGAGCTATATGAACACAATTACAAAACATTTTTCATGTAAATAAAGACAAATCTAAACAATTTGGGAAATATTAATTGTTCATGGTTAGATTGAGCCAATATAATAAAAATGACCATTCTACCCATTAACTTATTTATTCAATGCCATACCAATCAAACTACCAAAGAATTATTTTATAGAGCTAGAAAAAAATACTAACAAAGTTCATCTGGAAAAACAAAATGTCAAGAATATCAGGAGAATCAATGGGAAAAATGTGAATTAAAGTGGCCTAGCAGTACTAGATCTCAAACGGTATTACAAAGTGGTAATCATGTAAATGATCTGGTACTGGCTAGGAAATAGAGTGATAGATCAGTGGAATAGATTAGGTACACAATACATAGTTGTAAATGGCCATAGCAATCTAGTGTTTGATAGACCCAAAGACCCAAGCTTTTGGAACAAGAATTCATTATTTGACAAAAATTGTTTGGAAAACTGGAAAGCAGTTTGGCAGAAACTAGTATAGAGCAACATCTCACATGATACCAAGATAAGGTCAAAATGGGTATACGATTTAGAAATAAAGGACAAATCAGGGAAGCATGGAATATTTTACCTGTCAGGTCTATGTTTGAGGAAAGAATTTATGACTAAACAAGAGACAGAGAGCATTACAGGATGTAAAATGGGAAATTTTGATTACATTAATTAAAAAGGCTTTGCAAAAACAAAACCAATGCAGCCAAGATTAGAAGGAAAGCAGGGAACTGGGGGAGAGGAGGGAGATTTACAGCAAGTGTCTCTGAGTAAGGCCTCATTTCTCAAAAAAAAGAGAACTGAGTCAAATTTATAAGAATACAAGTCATTCTCCAATTAATAAATGGTCAAAGGATATGAATAGGCAGTTTACAGAAGAAGAAATCAAAGCTATTTATACTCACATGAAAAAAATGCTCTAAATCACTATTGATTAGAGAAATGCAAATTAAAACAACTCTCAGGTACCACTTCACACCTATCTATTGGCTAATTTGACAGAAAAGGAAAATGACACATAAAGGAAATATGGGAAAATTGGGACAATAATGCATTCTTGGTGGAGTTGTGAACTGGTCCAATCATTTTGGAGAGCAAATTATGATGAAAAAATGCTGTCCATCTCCAGAGAAAGAACTGATAGAGTCTGAATGCAAATTGAAGCACATCTTTTTTTTGCTTTCTTGTTCTTTTTTCTTTTCTTTTTTTCTTTCTTTTTTTGGTTCTGTATTCTCTTTTGCAATATGGCTAATACGAAAATGTTTTTGCATGATTGCACATGTATAATCTATATCAAAGTGCTTGCCTTGTCAAGGAAGGGAGAGATGAGGAATAGAAGGAAGGAATTTGGAACTCAAAAATGATTTTTGAAAGTGTAAAGAGTTGTTTTTACTTGTAATTGAGAAAAAAATAAAATAAAAACATTCTTTAAAAAAAAATAAAAAGAATGCTCACTATTAATGGCCTGCATGACTTCATCCAGAAACAGACTAACCTTATGTCCATTTTCTGATGGATTAGTAAATTGGCAGATCAGAGAAATGCCATAGACCAGTGATTACCAAACTTTTTGAACATTCCAACCCCTCCTTAACATATGTGGTGGAGAGACAGACCAATGAAAACCTGGCCCTTGTGAGCATGTGCTGAATGCTCAGCCTGATATCATCCTCTATATGGACAAACATTTGATGGGGAGGTCCAAGCTGGCTACCAGAGAAACATCTTTTGTTTCTAACCATTGTGAAGGCATTCAGTGACTTTTACTACAAAGAAAGGAAAGGCTTTTCAATGGACTTCTGAGCAGGATCTGAGAGTGCATGCAAAAAGTCAAACACTTTTTTTTCTTTCTTCTCTGGCTGCATCGGAGTGAGGACACAGGAACTGCTGAGAGCAGGGGAGGGTGTTGGTAAATGCTTAACAACCAATTCTTCAAAAACCTATGTATGGCTCACAGTTTAATCTGCATTATTAACATTTTTCCCATTACTTAAGTGTAGACAACCTACAAATAATATTTGATTTGTAACATTTGCTGATTTCCAAGGTGTAAATGTTCTCACTGAAAAGTTAACAATTGGCTCTGATAAGCAGGTACAAGCTAGCTCCAGCATACCCCTGGGCTTGACTGCAATTAGTGCTAAACATTCTAAGGCTTGTCACACAAAGTAAGGATATGCTATTTTCCTTGGGTCAAAGGGAAGAACTCTAGCAAACCCCTGGCTTTAAGCCTCAGAGAAGGACAGAAGGAGAAAGCTAGCACCAGAAGCTTCCTCCCTCTATATGAAGTCATGACCCCATAGCTCTGATGTTGACTCAGTCTATACTGTATCTGTGGATGAGCATTGGAGACAGACCTGACTACTCTTGTGACTTTGTGAGATCCAAAAGGACAGCAGAGCAAGCATTCGGAGGTCCAGTAACTGGAATACAGGTCAATGTTTATAGGCAGCGCAGCCTAGTGAGGAACAAAGCCCACTAATGACTGATTTGACCCAGTGTAGCAGTGGATGAAGGGCAGCCAAAAGGGAGTGACTCATCCTTCAGATAGGCAGCATTCAGGAGTAACTGGGGAAGAGGGGTGTGAATGCCTTGTGGCAACTAATGGTTTAGTTAGACTCCAAAGTCCACTCTCCCCAATCAATTTTTTTTGTAGCAAATGATATCCTTTTTGTGGTTGAGTCATTTCAGTCGTGTCCAATGCTTTGTGACCCCATTTGTGGTTTTCTTGGCAAAGACACTAGAGTGGGTATCTGTATCCCAAAGAGATCATAAAAAGGGAAAAAGACCTACATGTGCAAAAATATTTATAGTAGCATTTTTCATGGTGGCAAAATGTTGGAAACTGAGGGAATATCCATTAATCAGCTGTGGTATATGAATGTAACGGAATACTATTATGCATTAAGAAATGATGTGCAGCCAGATTTCAGAAAAACCTGGAAAGAATTGTACAAACTAATGCAAAGTGGAATGAGCAGAACCAGGAAAACATTGTACACAGTGTCAGCAACATTGTCTGATGATCAACTATGAAGGACTTATCTCCACAGCAACACAATGATCCAAGAGAAGTACAAAGCATTCATGATGGAAAATGCTCTCCACATCCAGACAAAGAACTGATGGACTCTGAATGCAGATCGATGCATATTTTTTCACTTACTTTACTTTTTCATGTTTTTATACCTTTTGAACTGCTTCTTTCACAATTGTGAGTAATATGGAAATTTGTTTTACATAATTGCACACACATAACCTATATCAAATTGCCTACCATTTTAGGAAGAAAGGAGGTGAGGGAGAAAAATCTGGAACTCAAAATCTTGTAAAAATGAATGCTAAAAATCATCTTGACATGTAATTGGGGGAAAAATAAAACACTACTTTAAAAAATATATTGGAGTGATTTGCCATTTCCTTCTCTAGCTCATTCTACAGATGAGGAAACTGAGGCAAACAGGGTTAAGTGACTTGGCCAGGGTCACCCGGCTAGTCAGTGTCTAAGACCAGATTTGAATTCAGGAAGATGAGTCTTTCTGACTCCAAGCCCAGTGCCCTATCCACTGCACCACCTACAGCTACACAATTGAGTGAGGGGTGTAGAATAATAAGATCCCCAGTGGGTCTATTATTTGTTGATTTTTTAAAAAGTGACTCTATAAGACAAAAGTCCTTCATCAAGGCCCTACTCTGGCAAGGTGTCTCTCATGCACGTGATAGGATCATGCAAGAAGAGATCTTAACAATAGGGCTTTTTTCAAATATTTGAATAGTAATATCACTGGTTCAATCTCTAGGAACAAAATGATCAAACTGTAAAATGACTGATGTGAACCACAAATGACTACTTTGGAGGTATGTTGTAGAGAAAATGCTTGTTCAGGTCCAGGTGGGACAACATGGCCTCTGAGGTTCCTTCCAACACTGGAATTCTGTGGTGAGGGGCATAAAACAGGGAGTTGATGCTCACCAAAGGTACTAATCAGTGTCATGGAAGATATAATCACTCTACACAGTATAAATAAAGGGAGCCTAGTTTAATAGAGGGGGGTCCTTCAGATGATGAGGTCTTCCAGAGGGTCTTGCTTGCAGATTGATGTTAATGGAAAGCATACTAATGGGGGCTCACAAAAGAGAATGCCAGAAATCTAGATCCTTAGGGTTACCCAAAAGAGTCTGAGGAGTAGTCAGAAACTCTCTGGGAACCCGATCTGCCAGTGTGAGTTCAGGTTGGGCAAGTAACCCCAGAGGATGAATAATGCTACAAAGGATTGACACTCATTAAATTTACTCCTAAATGCTGCCTAGCATTTGTACCCATGGAGACAATAATAAAATGCATCCTCAGCGAGATCCATGGCTGCACAAAAAACATGGGCCCAACAATCCACACAGGAAAAACCAAGTGAATGAATGAATGAGCATGCATTTAGTGCTTACTAATGAGCCAAGGCCTAAGCACTATCATACAAACACATAAAGCAATGACTACCCCTGCCTCATTCTAATGGGGGAGCCAATACACAAAGAGGAGTAATGGCCAGGAAGGAGAACTTTGTTCTGAAAAGTTACATGGATGGTGAGTGGGCCATAGGAAAGTAGATTGGCGCAGCCCATCCAGGAACAATGGCAGAATAGATTTAATCATGGTTTGTAGTTCAGGGTTCAAGGGCTGGAAGTGGGGAGGTGGGGGAAAGTGTGACCACTCCAAGAAAGGTGGCTGGCAAGGAGGAGATGGCCAGACAGCAGGGAATGAAGCAAATGAAAAATGAGTATTACCCAGCTTATGATATTTAGTGCAGGGTAGTTAGGTGGTGCAATAGATAGTGTGCCAAGTCTGGAGTCAGGAAGACTCATCTTCCTGAATTTAAATCTTGCTTCAGATACTTCCTAGCTATGTGACCCTGGACAAGTCACTTAACCTTGTTTGCCTCAGTTTCCTCATTTGCAAAATAAGCTGGAGAAGGCTATGGCAAGCCATTCCAGTATCTTCACCAAGAAAATCCCAAAATGTGGTAATAAAAGTCAGACTTGACTAAAACTATGGTTTACAAATAGCTGCAGAAAAAAGGAAAGCAAATGGTAAAGGAGAAAGGGAAAAATATACCCAACTGAATGCAGAATTCCTGAGAAGAGCAAAAAGAGATAAGGTTTTCTTAAATGAGCAATGCAAAGAAATAGAAGAAAACAATAGAATGGGAAAGACAAGAGATCTCTTCAAGAAAATTAGAGATATCAAGGGAACATTTCATGCAAAATGGGCATGATAAAAGACAAAAATGATAGAGACTTAACAGAAGCAGAAGAAATTAAGAAGAGGTAGCAAAAAGCTAGTGACTTTACATGAAACCAAGATATTATAAAACAGAACCAAAGGAATGAAAAAATGGAAGACAATGTGAACTATCTCATTGGAAAAACCACTGACCCAGAAAATAGATCCAGGAGAGATAATTTAAAAATTATTGGACTACCTGAAAGCCATGATTAAAAAAATGGCCTAGATATCATCTTTCAAGAAATTATCAAGGAAAACTGCCTTGATATTCTAGAGGCAGAAGGTAAAATAGAAATTGAAAGAATCCACCAATTGCCTCCTGAAAAAGATCCCAAAAAGAAAACTCCTAGGAACATTGTTGCCAAATTCCAGAGCTTCCAGATCAAGGAGAAAATACTGCAAGCAGCCAGAAAGAAACAATTTGAGTATTGTGGAAACACAAGATCTAGCAGCTTCTACATTAAGGGACTGAAGGGCTTGGAATATGATATTCTGGAGGTCAATGGAGCTAGGATTAAAACCAAGAATCACCTACCCAGCAAAACAGAATATCATGCTCCAAGGCAAAATATGGATTTTCAATAAAATAGAGGACTATCAAGCTTTCTCAGTGAAAAGACCAGAGCTGAATAGAAAATTTGGCTTTCAAACACAAGAATCAAGATAAGCATGAAAAGGTAATTAAGAAAGAGAAATCATAAGGGACTTACTAAAGTTGAACTGTTTTGTTTACATTCCTACATGGAAAGATGATGTGTATAATTCATGAGACCTCAGGATAGCTGAAGGGAATATATACACATATATATGTATATAGACAGAGGGCACAGGGTGAGTTGAATATGAAGGGATGATATCTAAAAAATAAAATAAAATTAAGGGATGAGATAGGAATATATTGAGAGAGGGAGAAGGGGAGAGATAGAATGGGGTAAATTATCTCACATGAAAGTGGCAAGAAAAAGCAGTTCATTGGAAGGGAAGAGGGGACAGGTGAGGGGGAATGAGTGAATCTTGCTGTCATCAGATTCAACTTGAGGAGAGAATAATATACACACTCAAATGGGTATCTTACCTCACAGGAAAGAAGGGAGGATAAAAAGGGGGGGGATGGTAGAAGGGAGGGCAGATAGGGGAAGGAGGTAATCAAAAGCAAACACTTTCAAAAAGGGACAGGGTCAAGGGAGAAAACTGAATAAAGGGGGACAGGATAGGAGGGAGCAAAATATAGTCTTTCACAACATGAGTATTGTGGAAGGGTTTTGCATAATGATACACATGTGGCCTATGTTGAATTGCTTGCCTTCTTAGGGAGGGTGGATGGGGAGGGAAGAAGGGAGAGAATTTGGAACCCAAGGTTTTAAAAGCAGATGTTCAAAAAAAAAAGTTGTTTTTACATGCAACTGGGAAATAAGATATACAGGCAATGGGTAATAGAAGTCTATCTTGCCCTACAAGAAAGTAAGGGAAAAGGGGATGGGGGGGAGTGGGGTGACAGAAGGGAGGGCTGACTGGGGCATAGGGCAATCAGAATATACGCCATCTTGGACTGAGGGGGAGGGTAGAAATGGGAAGAAAATTTGTAATTCAAAGTCTTGTGGAAATCAATGCTGAAAACTAAAAATATTAAATAAAAAAGAATGTTAAGGATAAAAAACAGAAGAGGTAGCAAAAATACACAGAAGAGCTATACAAGAAAGATCTTAACATCCCTGATAATCATGATGGCACAGTTACTGATCTAGAACTAGACATCCTGGAGAATGAAGTCAAATGGACCTTAGGAAGCATTGCTAACAATAAGGCTAGTAGAGGTGATAGAATTCTAAGCCAGCTGTTGAAAACCCTAGAAGATGATGCTGTTTAGGTGTTGCACTCAAAATGCCAGCAAATTTGGAAAACTCACAGTGGCCGCTCTATTAGAAAAGATCAGTTTATGTCTCAATCCTAAAGAAGAGCAATGCCAAGGAATGTTCAAATTACCAAACAGTTGCACTCATTTCACAGGCCAGCAAGGTTATGTTTAAGATTGTGCAAGCTAGGATTCAGCAATATGTGAACTAAGAATTAGCAGAAGAGTAGGCTGGTTTTTGAAGAGGCAGAGGAACTAGAGACCAAATTGCCAACATTTAGGGTTAATGTTAGGGTTCCAGAAAAACATCTACTTCTGTTTCATTGACTACAATAAAACCTTTGACTGTGTGGATCACAACAAAATGTGGCAAGTCCACAAAGAGAGGGAAGCACCAAATCATCTTACTTTTCTCCTGAGGATCCTGTATGGTCCAAGAAGCAAGTTAGAAATGAACATGGAACAACTAATTAGTTTAAGGTTGGAAAAGGAGTACACAGCTGTATACTATCACTTTATTTAACTTATATGCAGAAGATATCTTGCAAAATGCCAGGCTGGATGAATCAAAAGCCAGAATGAAGGTTGCCAAAGAAATGTCAACAATTTCAGAATGCAGCTGATTACCACCGTGATGGCAGAAGGTGAAGAGGAATTAAGATGTCTCTTGATGAGGGTGAAAAAGGAGAGTGTAAAAGCTAACTTGAAGCTCAACATCAAAAAAGCTAAGATCTTGGAAACTGGTCCCATCACTTCCTGGCAAATAGAGGGAGAAGAAATGGAAACCATGTCAAATTTTATATTCTTGGGCTCAAAGATCGCTGCAGACAGTAACTGCAGCCTTGACATTAGAAGATGCTTCTCCTTGGAGGGAAAGCTATGAAAAATCTGGACAGCATGCTAAAAAACAGAGACATCCCCTCGCCATGTAGTCAAAGCTATGGATTTTCCAGTAGCAATGTATGGCTGTGAGAGTTGGACTATAAGGAAAGCAGAGCACCACAGAATCAATGCTTTCAAATTGTGGTGCCGGGGAAGACTTTTGAGAGGTCCCTTGGAAAGCTAGGAGATCAAATTAGTTAATACTTAAAGAAATTAATTCAAACTATTCACTGGAAGGTCAAATACTGAAACTGAAGCTTAAATACTTTTTGGCCACCTAACAAGAAGACAGGACTCATTGGAAAAGATGATGATGTTGGGAGAGATTGAAGGCAAAAGGAAAAAGGGACATCAGAGAATGAGATGAATAGATAGTGTCATGGAAGCAACGAATGTGAGCTCAGACCGACTTTGGAAAATAGTAGGATAGAAGGGCCTGGCATGCTATGGTCCATGGGATCACAAAGCATTGGACACGACTGAACAACTGACCAACAACAATGATATTCATTTGAATGGTTCTTATAAAGGCCCTCTTAAGCAGCAAAGGAGGGGATCTTATTCACATTTTATAGATGAGAAAAGTGACCCCAAACAGATGAAGTGGAGAGAGGGAGGAGGGGAGACTAGAACCCAAAATTCCTGATTCTTGTCCCCACCCCTCCAATTTTTCTGTTCTTCTCCTCTTTTCCCTTTTTGCTCAGAAAAGGGGAGCCAGAACTCAGGGGCACTGGGAGCTTCATAAGTTCCTGGTACCATGGAATTCAGCTCAAGGAAGAGCTCTGAGAGAGCAAAATTCTCCTCCCTGCCCATTTCTTTGCAGAGGTGGGGGATTATGGGTGTGGAACACAGCATACTCTCAAGACTTTTTTTAATGTGTTGGCTAGTTTTGCTGAACTCTTTATGCCTCTCTTTATTCTTTGTTCTATGGGATGACTCTGTGAGTAGGGAAAAGGGAGG
The DNA here is from genome assembly GCF_011100635.1 of Trichosurus vulpecula. Classification (NCBI taxonomy): domain Eukaryota; kingdom Metazoa; phylum Chordata; class Mammalia; order Diprotodontia; family Phalangeridae; genus Trichosurus; species Trichosurus vulpecula. Next base: position 30,747,135 of record NC_050579.1, read on the forward strand.
GAAATATCGGGAACTGTAGACGATGTAAAAAAAAAAAACTGGTATCAGTTAACATTTTAAAATAAATAGGGAAAAAAATTATGACCCCAGTTGAAGAGTTCCCAGGGTCAGAATAACCTTGACCTTGTAATGGTCAATTCTCAAAGTGCCTCAGTCTCTTCCCCTGTAAAATTGGGATTTGAACAGCTTAGTTGTTTCAGTGGTGTCTGACTCTTTGTGACCCCATTTGGGGTTTCTCGGCAGAGATACTGGGATGATTTGCCATTTCCTTCTCCAGCTCATTTTACAAATGCAGAAACTGAGGCAAACAGTTAAGTGACTTGCCCAGGGTCACACAGCTAGCAAGTGTCTGAGGTTACATTTGAACTCAGGAACATAGGAGTCTTCCTGACTTCAGGCCTTGTCCTCTATGCACTATGGCACCACCTAGTGGCCCTCCAACTTTAGTAGACAGCGGTTATTATTAACATTGTCTATGGAATAGTCATCAGGGATACAGCAGGGGTTTGGCGCCCTCTTGTGGTAACTTCTACACCCAAAACATCAGACACCCAAGATCGATCCAGAAAATCCTAACCCTGGAGTCAATGGCCCTAGTGGGTGGCAAAGCCTATGACAGCTGGACAGAAGTACTTACAGGACCTGAAAAGGACCTTCGGCATCCAATCCCCTCATTTTAGGGAGAAGGAAACCAAGGGCCAAAGAGGAGAAGTAATTTTCCTGGTCACCCAGGGACTCACCCCAGGTCTCCTGACTCCCAAATCCAATATTCTTTCCCATCCATAGCCATGCCCCCACACACCACACACATACACACACACACACACATACATACACAAACATACACATACATAAATACATGCACACATACACACACATGCATGCACGCATACACACATACACACACACATACACACACATACATACACACATACACGAACACACACATATACACAAACACACACATATACACACACGCACACACATACACACACACACACCCTTTTCTAGTTTCCTACACCCATCTACCCTCTCTCCCCTGCCCCCAATCACACACTGCGATACAGTGACACTTGCTCCTTTGCTGTTCCCTTGATTCCAGCATTTTTCTCCATTCATTTAATGCTCCCCTTCTTCATCTCCACTTCCTGACTTCCCTCAAGTTCCCCTAAAATCGCACCTTCTCCAGGGAGCCTTCCCTGATCCCTCTTAATTCTTGGGCCTTCCCTCTGTTCATTATTTCCAATTAATCCTGTACATTTCTTGTCTGTACATAATTATTTACATGGTGTCTCCCCCTCTAGACTGAGCCCCTTGAGAACAGGGACTATCTTTTACCTTTCTTCATATCACCAGCACTTGGCACAGTGCCTGCCACATAGTAGGTGCGTAGTAAAGACTGTCCCTCCAAGTAAATGACCTGCCCTCCTTCCTCAACAAGAAGACTGTGGCTATTCATCATCCAGCCCCTCATCTGCTCTCCTCTACACCTAAAATCCTCCTTCACCTTCCCTCATGCTCCCCTCCTTTTTGTAGTAAGAAGTGGCCCTTCCCCTTGCTGAGGCCAAACCCTCACCGATGGCCCTGACCCCTTCCCTCCCATCTCTTCTGACTGCTCGCCCTCCTGCATCATCTCTGTCTCCCATCCTTCATCCTTATCTTTTTATTGGCTCCTTCCTCAGTGCCTACAAACACACTCAGGTCTCCACTGTTCTTAAAAACCATTTTCCCTGGGAGTTAGTATCCCCTCAGATTGTCTCCCTATTTCTTTTTCCTTCTTAAATTCATCATAAGAAGACTAGCCCAAACTCACTGTAGCTCGGCTCTGTCACCACCCGATTCCTGCTTTTGTAGCCACCTAGCTTCTGACTGCACCAATGGACTGACAAAGCTCTCCCAGAGGTAAGTAGTGATGCCTTTACTGATGTCATCTGTGGGCCACTTCCTGTTCCCCCCCAACTCTAGACCCCTCCCCAACCTCGCTGGGCTTACTCCAACCAACTTCAACCCTTCAGGATCTGACCCGTCCCAGAGGGTTGGTCTCTCTCACTCTCTCTCTCTGTCTCTCTCTGTCTCTCTCTCTCTCTCTCTCTCTCTCTCTCTCTCTCTCTCTCTGTCTCTCTCTCTCTGTCTCTCTCTCTCTGACTTTGACCTCCAATATCCCCTCCCCCCAGAAATCCCCCCATACATGGAGGTACATTAGAAGGCAGTCCTACCCTGGGCACCCATGGAAGCACATATCTGCCGCCAGGGGAAGCTTCAGATTTGAGCCTTTCAACACCGTTTCATGCCCTACAATCTCCTCAAGTCGATTGGGGGGCTGGGGGGAGGGGGAGATTCAGCACACCGACCAGAGGATCCCCTGACGAGTCCCCATGACATTCCTAAATCTGAGTCTGCCTTATTCTCCTCGGTGAGAGCGTTTGACATTGGCTGCCCCATCCTACCCCAGCTCCCTTTCCTTGGCTCCTCTCTCCTGGTGTTCCTGTCTGTCTAGTTCATCTCACTCCTCCTGCCCCCTAAGTGTGAATGTCCCCCAAGGCTCCGTCCTTGTCTCCCCTCCATTCCCCTCTTCTCCTTTCTCGTCCTCCCCCCTTTCCCCCTCCCTTCTCTTCTCTCTTCTCCATTCCTTTTTCTCCACTCTCCTGCCCTCTCCCTTTCCTTCTCCTCTCCCTCCTTTTTCCTCCACACCCTCTCCTCCCCTCTTTCATTCCCTCTCTTCTCCTCTTCCCTCTGACAGAGTCTCCCTCTCCTCTTTCCTTCTTTACCTCTCTTCTCCTTGCCTCTCCTCTTCTTCCCTGCCTTCCTCACTATCCTCCTCCACCCAACCCTTCCCTCACCTCTCTCAGGCATGCACTGCTAATTGGAGGCAGCAGTACACTAACTCTCAAGTCAGAAGACCTGGGTTCAAATCCCACCTCTGAGGTTTACTACTAGATAAATCACTCCTTTCTGTGCTTCATTTTCCTCATCTGTGAAAATGAGGCTGTTGGATCAGGTGGCCCTTCAGTTCAATCTAGATCAGAGATCTTAACCTGGAAGGGCAGGAAGTCAGTGAATTTGGATGGGAAAATAAGGTAAACTGAGGCACAAATTTCCAAGTACAATCAATTTATTGGTAAAGCATGAATCTACCGATAAATGGGACTACAGTTTCCTCAGTAAGCTAAGACCTGACTGAGAGGGACAGTTTTCCTTTAAAGGTTTTGGGGAGTTCAGGAGGAAGAATAGACATGCCATAACTGAGAAGCTGAAAACAATATGGTGGATTGGAATGGGGGCTGGCAATGACCCCCTCCTAACTCCCCTGTGATTAACAAATGTCCATTGTTACTGATAATGGCCCAGACTTTTGGACAGCAAACAAGACGTCCTTGAAGGATGACTTGGTTGTGTAAAGCTATCAGGCCCCGCTCCCTTGTGTTTACACACAGCCTTCAACCAAGCTCAGCTAAAGTCCTTGAGGTCATGAACAGGAGAGCTGAATTTCTGCACATAACCCACGATGGCTCAGCTGCAGTCTAAACAGAGACCAGAGACAGAGGACCACCGCTCACATAAGCAGTTACTGGACAAAATCAAATAACTGTAAATAGAACTATAAATAAGAAAATGATACAGAAAACATATTGATGGTTTCGCAGTTTATTTTCACTGATCTCTCGCTGAAATTTAGCATTTATGAATGTAGAAACACACGATTCTGAAGAAGGCCCATGGACTTCTCCACGTCAATGTCAAAGGGGCTCCTTCATCAATATCTGAATTCCTAGTGGAGAGAGCACCAGCCCTAGAGTCAGGAGGACCTTTCAAATCTGGCCTCAAACACTTGACACTTATTAGCTTTGTGACCCTGGGCAAGTTGCCTAACCCCTATTGCCTTGCCCCTCAAATAATATGTGTGTGTGTGTGTGTGTGTGTGTGTGTGTGTGTGTGTATTCCTTCCTTCTTGGCAAGAAATGTGTCCTCTGATGCTGAAGAAGTAGGATAACACCCTCAGGGAAAGCTTAGGGAATAATCTCAGAAGTAAAAGAGGCTAGGAGCAGCTACTCAGTGAGTAGAACACCGGCCCTGGAGTCAGGAGGACCTAAGTTCAGATCTGGCCTCAGACACTTGACACACTTACTAGCTGTGTAACCTTGGGCAAGTCACTTAATCCCAATTGCACTGCCTTCCCCCTCCAAAAAAAAAAAAAGAAGTAAAAGAGGCTAGTCTGGAGTTAGGTAAAAACAGCAGGGCCTAAAAGCCAGGGGAGGCCTTCAGAGATTGCTCTCCTTGTTCTCAGCAGGGGCTGTTAGCAAAATGCCTTCCCTCCAATGAGACTTGGGAGCAATGGAAAAAGTACTGGCCTGGTGGTCAGGAGACCTGAGTTCAAATCCAGCCTGAGATACACACTAGCCTGGTAAGGATGGGCAAGCCCCTTAATCTTACAAGCTTCATTTTCTTCTGCTGTAAAATGAGGAGAATAACCCCTCAAGGGGGTAGTTGTGAAGAAAGCCCTCTTTAAAGCTTAACCCCCCATAGGACTGTGCATCATTCATATTAAAAGCTTACTACAGAAGGGACACATGATGTTGTGGGCAGGGGGCCCTCCTTCCACCAACGCACATCCCCGCCTCTCCACAACCAGGCAATTGATTCTCAGGGGTCCAAAGCTTCCTCACCTTGTAGCCAAACTCAGGATGAATTTGTGGAGGCTCATTTGGGCCGGTCCTTGAATGATAGATAAGCTTTCTATCACTGGACGCATACTACAGTCGTAATTATATATTGAAGCAGCCAAGTGGGTCTGGAGTCAGGAAGACTCATTGTCCCTGAGTTCAAATCTGGCCTCAGACAGTTACTAGCTGTGTGACCCTGGGCAAATCACTTAATCCTGTTTGCCTCAGTTTCCTCAACTGTAAAATAGGGATGATCATAATACCTACCTACAGGATGTTTGAGGATGAAATGAGAATACCTGTAAAGTGCTTAGCGCAGTGCCTGGCACATAGTAGGAGCTATATAAATGCTCATTCCCTTTGTTCACAATCCAGTCCAAAATAAAACATGATAAGGGCACTGGACAAGTGAGAACAAAGGGTTGTGTGAGGCCAGAGGGGAGAATCTGGAAAGGTCTTCTTACCATCGCTCTCGCATAGTAGGTCCTTGTAAATGCTTGTTGGCTTAGTGGCATCTGAGTGGGGCTCTGGAGGATGAACAGGATGTAAGTAGCTCCTACAGAGGATGCTTACCATAGAGATCAGACAGAAGGATAGGAAGGGATAGGCCATGGATTCAGCTCAGTTCAGTAAGGATGAAGCCCCTACTACGTCCCAGGCACTTGCTAGGGAAACTAAGACAAAAATGAAGCCACACCCACCCTCAAAGAGGGTAAACGTTTTGGGGGGAAACAGCAAGGATGCAGAAAATAAGTATATAAACAAAATCAGTGCAGTCATTTGGGGTGGGGGAGGTGCTAATCTTGGGGGTATGGGGGGATCTTGTAGGGGCACCCCTTGAGGGGAGGTCGGGACTCCAGCAGATATCAGGACTGTGAGCACAAGGACAACCTTCACAAAGGCTAGGAAGTCATGTATGGAGGACACGAAGCAGGTGATTTTGGCCAGATCATAAAGTATGTGAAGAGAGACTAACACGGAAAATCTGTAAAGGTAGGCTGGAGCCAGTTTGAGAAGGGCTTTACACGCCAGACAGAGGAGTTTATAGTTTATCCTAGAGACAAGAGGGAGCCATTGAAGCTTCTTGAGCGAAGCAGTGACCTCCTTGGACCTATGTTTGGGGAATATCAGTCTATGAGATACAGTAGAGTATTTGAAAGGGATAGTAAGAAATCAGGCTGGGAAATGAGGCTGGTGCCTGTTTGTAGAGGGCCCTCAAGGCCATGTTAAGGGGATTAAACTTGGCTCAGTAGGCTCCAGTTAAGCCATCTGCACTCCTTCAGCTCTTACATTTTATAGGTCTTGGGCTCCAGGGTTTATGGGATGAGTTAGGGGAAATGGGAAGCAGAAAGCACAGCAGCCTACTCCCCCTCCTCCTTTCCTCCTCACCTAACAGCTCAGATCTCTAAGCACAACTGACTGACCTAAAGTTTAAGGCTTAGAACCTGCAGCCTTGAGGTTACATGTGGCCCTCTAGGTCCTCAAGTGCAGAATCCTTGGATTCCATCAAAGGGCCACACTTGAGGGAGGCAGCAGGTTTCCCACCTCTGGTCTAAGTTGTGTGTGCCCTTGCAAATCTAGTAGAATGTAAGGTCCTTGAAGGCAGAGTGTGCTTCATTTTTGTCTTTGCACAGCGCCTCAAGTAAAGGAGACCTATAATCAATATTCGTTTGTGGAATTAAATTCCCAGTGCCTGCCAGCAGCCCAGGCCTAGACCTGAGTCACTGTAGGTAGCTAAACAACATGACAGGTGGCTGAGTGGTATCCTCCTTTCTCACGTGGTCCCAGGGAACCAAAATGGGCATGTCCAAGACTTGCCAAGTAGTTACCAAAACGAGAGCCCTGGGTAAAAATATCTGAAAGGGAAAGACAATATAGAGCCATCCAGGTGGATTCCTGGCCCACCCACCTCCACAGGGAATTCCCAGCTCTCCATCCTACCCCAGGTGGTGGAAGATCTCCTGTGCTATCTCACCACCTAGTGGCCTTCGGGGGTACCAGGCTCCATTCTATTCCTCCCTTGACTTTTTCTGATCAATACAGACAAATCCCTTCCTCCTCCAGTTCTGACATTAGCAGGAATGAGCTGGAGCCAGTAGGTATCAGGTTGATAAGAGCCAGAGCTGATTGTTAAATTTTCATTGTAAGCCTTTACACCTCAGAAACCAGCAAACAACTCCAAGCAAGGTTTGATTCATTATTTTGTTGACTGTCCAGACTTAAGAAAGCCATAAAAAAAATGTTAATGCTGATTAAATTTTAAAGTGTGGCATGCTTATTTTACATTAATTCCCTGGAGAGCTGGTTGTTAAACATTTACCAGCATGCCTTTGGGCACAAGGCTGGGGTTGGTTTGTTTTTCCCCCAAAGGCAGATATCTCATCCCTAAGGAAAAGTAAAAATAGAATAATAGGGAATCTAGCTTGGCTGAAGCAGTTGCAAAGCCCAGGGATCTTGCCCAGAGTTAACCACAGTCCAGACATCACTTGGCTGATACGGTCTCCGTCCCTAAAGGTTCCAATTGAATTCAAGTCAATTCCAAAAGGATTTATGAAGGACCTACTATGTGTCAGATACAGTACTGGGTCCTGAGCTTCCATTCTCTTGGCCCACTGGCCCCGTTCATAGATTAGAGCTGGAGGAAATTTTAGACCAATCTTCTTATTTCATAGATGAAAAAACATGCTGAGAATTTCCCCAAGGTCACACAGGTAGTATCTGAGTCAGGATTTGAACTCACATCTCAGCCCAACGCTCTAGCTACTGTATCTGCAAAAAAAAAAAAAAAAAAAAACCAGCTGGAGATACAGAGGGTCAAACCTAGGGCCTTGTGTGCGAGTAATTATTTTACTGAACACAATTCCTCCCCGCCTCCACTTCTTAAAATCTCTGGTTTCCTTCTAAACTCAACTCAAGCACAGCCTTGGGCAGGAGACCAACGCTGGCCCCCCTACACCTATCCCCCAGGTAACTGTGCCTGCTCTGATGCACCCTCCCCCAGGCTAACTTGTTATCCTTCAGTATGTGTTTTATATACATGCGCGTGTGTGCGTGTGTGTGCGTGTGTGTGCATGTGTGAGTGTGTATGTGTGTGTGTGTGTGCCATTTCCTTCTCCAGCTCATTTTATAGGTGAGGAAAGTGAGGCAAACAGGGTGAAGTGACTTGCCCAGGGTCACACAGCTAGTATGTGTCTGAGGCCAGATTTGAACTCATGAAGATTAGTCTTCCTGACTCCAGGCCTGGTGCTCTGTGCACTATGGTGCCATCTAGTGGCCTTTTTCTGACAAATAATAGGTACTTAATAAATGCTTGATATTTAAGTACAAAGTCTGGAAATTGAGAGGTTTGGTGTGGAGGGAAGTAGGTGGGAAGGAGGAACTGTCCCAAGGTGACTGATTTCCTTTCTTATTCTAAAAATCTGAGGTTCCTCCCACTGAGTTCCTGCATTTGGTCTGAAGACTGTTCCACTTCTCAGCTTGCTGGCACATAAGAGCACAGCATTCGACTCTAAGTGACATGGGATTGATATCTCTAAAGCCTTGGTTTCCTCATCTGTAAAATGGTAGAGTTGAATTAGATAATCTCTAAGGTCCTTTTGGCCAGAAAAGACAGCTGGCATATCATATTAACACCCTTCTTGACTCAGGTTACCAGACACACACACACACACACACACACACACACACCCTTCACCAGTAATGGTCTTGCTGACCACTGTACCACCATATAATATCACAACCCCCTGAGCACGCAATTAACAGCCATTTCTTCTGTAAGTAAGAGAAAGGTCATTTCAACCCGGAGCTCTCCTGGTCCACCATGGACCTCTCCCCTTCCTAACCAGCCCCACTCCCTCCCAGCTAGGATAACAATACCCTTCCAGGGTCTTCTATACTCCCAGCAAAAGCTGCCATATTGAGCTGCACTAATTGGTGGGCTGGGCAGATGAGCTGTTGGTGCAGAAAGGCAGCAGCTGTTCCCAATTGTGGTAGGGCAAGTTTTGGGTTCTTTTCCTCTCTACTGCTACCTGTGGACAGGATCTAAACACAGGGAGTGCCCAGGCTGGCTTTTTCTGAAATGGTCCTTTTGTGAATATCTGCAAAGCTGGGTTGGTTCACAGAAGGGAGACAGGAGAATCAGCCCGAGAGCTCACAGAGCTGAGCCAAGGAACACAGTGTTGACTCCACAGACTCCACACAGGTTTCAGGGCCTCCCATCCAACTGCTACCAGGTTTTTGACCAGTCTGGTGAGTCCTGGACTGGGGGAAAATTGATGGTGTTAGGGTACTGGTGCACCTACAGAGGGACTATCATTTGCTCCATGAGCACTTGGACCGGTGCCTCCTACGTAATAAGTATTTACTAACCATTGAACTGGATTGAACTGACCCATGTAACAGCCCTTTGGCAGAAGAATAAAGCTCTGGGGAGCCCAGACACCTTCAGGAATGTTTACCTGACTGAGCTGCCCCGAATTGCCTATGTCTTCTTCAAAGTTCTCATGCTGTGACCAGTCTGAGACTTAGGACACGTAGCACACACAAGGGCAGCATGGTAGTGACTGGCCTTATGTTGGAGATAGCAGCTTCTCTGTCAGGCCTTCCCTAGCCTCTCCGGTGGGCCCGTGGCAGAGGTGAAAGGGCCTTGGTAATCAGTGGGGGGGGCACGTGAGCAGTCTCGATTATTGTTGCCATAAACCCAATGAGGCTTGACACCAAAGATGGCGTCCCAAGGCTTTTAGGTGAGCAGTCTCCCCGGGACGGTGTTTTCTCCTCTCCCTTGTTCCCTTTCCTTAGCAGTGGTTCAAAAGAAAGAAAGAAATAACTGATGATAATGATGTCCATTTTTGTTCACATTCCTTGAGGGCATCCTCAATGCTTAGCATAGTGCCTGGCTCATAGTAGGTGCTTAACAATGTTTATTAACTGCCTGCAGAGTAATAAGGGTACATAGAGTAAGGTAATAAGAGTAATAACTTTCCTTATGAATTCACACTCATAGCCAGACATATCTGAGTGGTGGTAGATAGAGTTAATGCCAGCCCAATACCCCTCTTGGAGACTAGAGGTCAGTGTTGGTGGGTCCCCATGCACCTCCTCCCCCAAGCCAGTGTTCAGGAGGTACAGGCACAGTCCTTTTCGTATTCTCTTTAAGGGTGGGTAAGACCTCAGACTCCATCCATACCACTTGTGAGTCACACCTATATACTCAGACAACCTACAAATACACATCTAACACAATACTCTGTGTGTGTGTGTGTGTGCATTCTTCTGAGAACACTTAGGATCATAGACTCTGATCTGGAAGAAACTTTGGATATCATCTATTCCTACCCTTACTTTTAAAAAATACATTTTTATCTTTTGTTTTCATATCCATATTACATTTCCCAATGCATCCCAGCTCCTTCTCCTCCCAAAGGAAAATCCTTTGTAACAAAGAATAAAAAAAGGGGGGGAATAGTTCTGCCAGACCAATATATTGAAAAAGTCTGCCATTACATACAGGATCCCACTTATTGCAAACAAATATGGGGAGGTGCCTGCTTCTATGTCTTCTTTTTTATTAAATAATATTTTATTTTCCCCTAATTACATGGGAAAACAATTTTTAACCTTCTTTTTTTTGTTTTGAGTTCCAAATTCTATCCCTCCCTCCTCCCCTTTCTCCCTCCCCTTCCCTGAGACAGAAAGCAATCTGATCTAGGCTGTGCATTTGCAATCATGTAAAACATTTTCATATTAGTTATTTTGTGCAAGAAAAACTAAAAAACAAAGGAAGGAAGGAAAGAGGGAAGGAAGAAAGGAAGGAATGAAGGAAGGAAAGAAGGAAGGAAGGAAGGAGCAAGGAAGGAAGAAAGGAAAGAGGGAAGGAAGGAAGGAAGGAAGAGAGGAAGGGAGAAAGGGAGGAAGGGAGGGAGGAAGGAAGAAAGGAAAAGAAAGAGAGAAAATAGGATGTTTCAGTCTGTATTCAGACAACATCAGTTCTTTCTGTGGAGGCAGATACCTTTTTTCACCATTAGTCCTTTGGGATTGTCTTGTATCATTGTATCACTAAGAATAACTAAGTCATTCACAGTTGATCATCATACAGCGTTGCTGTTGCTGTGTACAATGTTCTCCTGGTTCTGCTCACTTCACTTTGTATCAGTTCATGTACATCTTCCCAGGTTTTTCTGAAATCACCATGTTTGTCATTTCTTATAGCATAATAATACTCTATTATAATCATATAACACAACCTGTTCAGCCATTCCCCAATTAATGGGCATCCTTTCTTAGCTACCATAAAAATAGAGGCCATTCTGTCTCTTCTTTTGGGGACAAATTTGGTCATTTTAATTTTGCAACATTTTGTTTCAATTATTGCTGTAGTTTTTCATTTATATCATTATAGTCATTGCATACATTGTTTGCCCGGTTCTGCCAACTTCATTTTGCATCAGATTATATAAATCTTCCCATGCTTCTCTGTACTCTTATGTGCCTTATTTCTAACAGCACAATAATATTTTGTTACATCCATGTTACACAACTTGCTTAGCCTTCCTCTAATCAATAGCGAGCCTCCTCTCTTTACAGAAGAAATTGAGACTCAGAGAAAGAAGATTGTGAGCACTTGTATGTCCGCCTGGGAGAGATGGATGGGGGTGGGTGTCCTTGGCTCTGATCTCTCTCACTCTTATGGGATGACATGGTAAATGTTATAGAAGCACTTTAGCATAGTAGAAAGTACTATATTAGGAGCCAGGATACCTGCATGAGAATCCTGGAATCTTGGGTCCCCAAGACACTTGCAGGGGTCTGCAAGGTCAAATCTATTTTCATGATAATACTAAGATGTCTTAATTTTTAACATGGTAGGTATCAATACATATAACCCCCATGAACAAAAGCTCTTGGGAGGGGAGGGGTCTTCAATAATTTTTAAGAGGTTATGAGACCAAAAAGTTTGAAGACCTCTGGTATAGCAGAAAGAGACTTGACTGGAGTCAAATGACCTGAGTTCAAATCCTTCATTTAACACTTACTACCACTTGCCTTGGGCAAGTCATTTGAGTTCTCTGAGCCTCAGTTTCACAGTCCTTAAAATGGGACAGACTATGTGACCTCTGAAGTCCTTTCCAGCTCTGGATCTCTGATCTGATCATAGTGTGGGCTGTACCGGGCATACATCTATATTCCCTGCCTACTCCTGGACAATCACATATGTGACTCAGTACTGAAAGGTCATGTCACTTTCATAGGCTTTTAGTACAGGTCCCTTGGTCCTCCTGCATGGCTGCGTCTATTAAAAGGACAGACAGTTTCTAGCTCAATCTCTTTCTTCAGGTTGTATCTTGTAACTATGAGACTTCCAGTGAGGGGGTTGGGCAGGTCTGGCCCTTCCCCACCCACACATCATGGCGACCATATTCAACATGGCAGCTCAAACAGGAAATTCAAGCAGACCAGCTTCTTTTAGACCCTTGACTGCCTTTTTTCTGATTTGTGGTTCCTTTTCTGAGGTGGTAACTGTATAAGTTCAGTAGGCTTGAGATAGATATGTCTTGGCCTGAATGTGATCTTGTGAGTCTGAGAGATCTAGAGTTCCACAGGGGAAGCTAAGTGATTGACAGCCTGCAGAGTTTCTTCACTGGAGAAGATGACCACTAGCAGAAAATGAACAGAAGTTGTTTGGACAGTACCAAGTAGGGTGAAATATGGACATTTCAGCCATCCTGAAAATTTTGCTTCATATTTAGCTGTGTCAATATCAACCTTCCAAGCAACAGTAGTAATAAGTTACTTAATCCGATTTTCAGTTGCTCTGTGTCCTATCCTCCAACATTTCTCATGATACCTGCCCATCCCTGATTTATGTTTTACACTGAGTATACTTCTTTTAGAGAAACTCACAATGTGAGCTAAAACCTAAGGCTTGAGTAGTTTTGCCTTGGGCCATGGGGGTGGGAGACTTGGGAGCCTAGGCCATTCTCACTAGAGGCCAGTCTTCCCCAGGACTAAATCTATCTGGAGCAGATGCCTGGTCTGTAGCTGAGAAGAAATGGATTCAGTGTAACTCTTTGGGCCCAGTAGCAGTTATTAATGGGCAGCTAGAGATTAAACTGACTGACAGCAGAGAACCTGGCGGGGAGGGGGGAATGGAATCTCTTTCATTTCCTCAAGATGGCAAAGTCCATCCAACAAGTCTTAGGAGTCTTAGGGAAGGCTCCATGGGGGCTGGTGGGTCCAACACACTGTTTGGGTGCATGGATGCTAAGCTTCTCTTCAGCCAGCCTTCCTGATGAGCTAAAAATGGCCCAGATGCCTCATGCCTCAAGTATCATGGGTCTACATTTAGCATAGAGTGCCAGGCCTGGAGTCAAGAAGACCTGAATTCAAATCCAACCTCAGACACTCATTAGCTGTGTGACCCTGGCCACACAGGGAAACCTGTTTTTTCCTCAGTTTCCCCACCTGTAAAATGGGAATCGCAATAGCACCTACTTGCCAGTGTGGTCATGAGAATCAAATAAAATTCTAATCATAAAGCACTAGCACAGTGCCTGGTGAGCACTATAAAACTGTTAGATATTTTTATTATTATTAATATTAAGTTATGATCCTACGAACCCCAGTCTTCTTGACTTCAAGGCCAGCTCCCTACCCACTAGGGTGCACTACCACCCTCTTTCAGCTCAAACATTCTATATGAATGTCAATCACTCAAAGCTAACCTTAGCAAATGTGTGCATGCTGAAGGGATTTCCAGGACTAAGTGTGAAATTTAATTACATTAACAAGTCCATTGGAGCCTGAGGAATGGGCACAAATTATAAAAATCTCCATGAAACTAGGCAGATGTCAGAGGCAGTGTGGTTCAGTGGGAAGAGCAGTGGTTCTGGAGTAAGGTCCCGGATTCAAATCTTACCTGTGTGACCTCTGGCAAGTCCCAACCTCCCTGAGCCTCAGTTTCCTCATATCTAAATGAGGGGGTAGCTTAGGTGGCCTCTGGGGTCCCTTTCAGCTCTAAATCTGTGACCCTATAATGAAATTCCCATTGAGGTCATCACTTCAGAATGATCCATCCCCGCACTTCCAACCCACCCAGTGGGAAGACTCAGGCCAGCCCAGGACCAGACTGAATTTGTCCATCTCTGGCCAGTCCACCACGAAACAGGGGCTGGCTCCTAGGCCAGGGCAGGGGACCGTGCCGTGGCCACAGCCGGGCCAGTCTGGCACTGATACGATTCGCTGAGACATTTTAAGGATCCTCAGCTCTCTGTGACGAGCCTCGGAACTATATCCATCCACCAAGAAACAAATTAGCCTGTGGCTAATTTCAGTCACCGGAAAAGAGGATGTAGACAGCTGAGCAGGCGTGAAGAGGCCTTAAATTTAGAGCGGGTGGAAAGCAGATCTGTAATTTTCATACGCTCAATGTAAACCTGTGATGCTTTAGGAATGAGGCATCCGGGCCATTTTTAGCCCAACAGGAAGGCTGGCTGAGGATAACCTCAGCATCCATGCACCCAAACAGTGTGTGGGGCCTGCCAGCCTCCCCAGGGCCTATGCCAGAAAGGCAGCCTTTCTCCTAGAAGATGGGTTTTCTAGTTCTTTTCCTGTTTCGTGGAATGGAATTTGCCATCTTGAGGAAATGAGAGATTTTTTTAAAGGTTCTTTGCCCTCAGTCAGTTTAATTCACCAGACACTTCATCAGAAAGCACTGGGGGGACAGAGATATGTAGGAGCTAGTTCCTGCCCTATATAGAAGCCTAGATTCTATTGGAGGAGAAAGCATGTAGGACAGGGGGGGGTCTTCACTTTTATGACATCACAGCCCCCTTGGGCATTCTGGTGAAGCCTATAAACTCCTATATATATAATATAACATTATATTGTATATAATACATAATATTATATATAATGTAATATAATTAATGGAATAAACCTATTACATTAAATATAATTTAATGTAAATAATTAATATAACTAATATTACATTACATTTAATATAATATAATTAATATAATTATTTCAAAAATTCAAAATTATTATTATTTCAAAAAATTTTTAAAGTTCATAAGTTCTCCCAGGTAAAGAATCCCTAATATACACAAAAAGAAAGGTGATTCGAGGAGGGACAGAATGCTAAGAACCACTATGGAATAAAGAAAGGCTTCCATAGGAGGTAGCACCTCACTTGAACTTTGAAGGAAGTTAGAGATTCTAAGAGGCAGAACTGAGGAAGAGAAGGCATGGGGCACAGCCTGGACAAAGGCATGGAGGTCAGAGATGGGAGTGCAAGTTCAGAGACTGGCATGTAGTAGGCCAAGTTAGCTGGAATGTTGAGTGTGTGAAGGAGAGTGATGGGAGATAAATTTGGAAAGGTAGCTAGGAGCCAGACTAAGCTGAGGAGCTTGTGGTTTACCCAATGAGGAGCCACTGAAGATTTTTGAGTAGGACAGTGACATGATCAAAAGACACTCACCTTGGGAACATTGTAAGGACAGATTGGACTGGAATCAAAAAGACCAAGCCCCAGCGAGAGCTGATCAGGGCTTGGATTGGGAACAGCTGAAGGTGGGATGGAGGTGTCATTTCAAAGCAGGAACTGGGAAGAAAAAAGCCTAAATAACTGTGATACAAAACAGAACCTTGTAAAACGGGGCTGGGGATTGTGGGAAGCCATCAGTGTGTTAGGATCTTGAGGAGCCCAGATCCCCTAGAAACACCCTAGTAATGCTCTTTAAAAAAAAAATGGACCAAGAGGCAGCTAGGTGGCGCAGTGAGTAGAGCATTGGCCCTGTAGTCAGGAGCTCAAATCCGACCTCAGACACTTGACACATTTACTAGCTGTGTGACCATGGGCATGTCACTTAACTCCAATTGCCCTGCCCTCCCCCCCTCAAAAAGAAAATGGACCAGAATGAACAACGACAAAGAAAACCAAAGAAAATCAGCTGCAAACTCTTCCAGCCTATGTAGGACTGCACATAAGGATGACCAGAATCCTGCAGAAGTGCATGGCAGAGACAAGCCGGGGTAGCTGGAAGAAAAAAGTGAGACAGAACCATCTCATAGCAAGAGACAAGGCCAGACTATTGTCCAATGTAGGGCAACCCAGTGAATGGGGCAAGCTAATGACCCCATCCTCTGCAGCAGATGGAGCCAGGAGTGCCCAGCGTGGGATGGGGCCTCTCCCATGGCAGGAGAGAAGGCCAGACCGGTATCCAATGTAGGACTACCCAGCGTAGCAGACAGAGCTAAGAGTGCCCAGTGTGGGATGGGGCTTCTCCCACAGCAGGAGACAAGGCTAGCCCAGCCCCTGAGCAGCCTGGATTAATATGAGGGAGGGATGGTAGGGGAGCTTTAAGACACCCCAAGTCCCACATCCAAGAATATGATAAATGCATGAAATATAACATCTAAGGAAGGAAAGATCACTTTAAGAATGATGGAACTGGGGGAGACTTCATGGAGTAGGTGGCATCTGAGCAGGATGAAAAACAAGACATTTATATTATCTCTTAAAATTTGCAAAGCTCTTTAAAATTCTCTCTTGATTCTCACAATAACCCTGTGAATTAAGCACTACAGGTATTATTCTCCCCATTTCAGAAGCTCAATGACCCAAGAGGAAGCTCAGCGCAGTGGAAGGACCTGGGTTTAAGTCCTGGATCTGACAGCACTTTTGCGACTAGGGGCAAATCAGTTCCCACCTCTAGGCCTCTGCCTCTGTCTCTGGAAAATGAGCAGATGACCTAAAAGGTCCTTTTCAACTCTAAATCTACATGCCCAGGGTCACATGGCAACAGAGGCAGTGGCGGGACTGATCTCTCCACATCCAGGGTTCTTACCCTCCACACCGGGAGATGATTTCTCGGCGAGAGGTGGGGAAGGGACAATCCTGTAGAGAAGGGCAGGGCAGGATGGACAGGAGCTTCTCATCCTGGGTGTATGCCAAGAGAAATTGTCTCTGAATTCTTGTCTTCCCCTAGGAAAACACGAGGGCCTGGGCCAAAGAGACTGGCAGAATCTCTTTACCAATTAATTCTAATGAATCTCCTCTTTGGGCTCTCATTTTGCAAAAGGGGCAGAAGTCATGGGACAAGAGAAAGGGACACCATCAGGTTTCATATTTTAATGTCATGGGCTATATTCCATTTCATCTTTTAGCTCGGGAGGGTCTTCGGCTTTTTTGAGTCCTGCTCTCTCTGTTGAAGCCTGTGATCTGCTTCTCAGAATCAGTTTTTTGGAGTTTTTTTTTGGGGGGGGGAGGGGGAGGGGGCGGTTTGCAAGGTAATCAGGGTTGAGTGACTTGCCCAGGGTCGCACAACTAGTAAGTGTCAAATGTCTGAGGCCGGATTTGAACTCAGGTCCTCCTGATTCCAGGGCCAGTGCTCCATCCACTACACCACCTAGCTGCCCCTCAGAATCAGGTTTTGGAGTGCATAAAATAAAACACATCAGACTGCAGGAGAAACCAAAAGCTAGTGAAAGTGAAGATAGATATAATTTTCTTCCATCCAAGTTCATAGACCTCTCTGATATCTATTCACAGACCCCCAGGTCCTGCTTTAGATTAATTTTGAACTTGGCCAGTAAGGGGATCAACCAAACCCAACAAGATCTTGGCAGTAGGAGGAGGAACCTGAGGGTTTTCAGGCTGAGGACCCTCTAGTAACTACTGGGGGACAGGACAGTCCCTTATAAAGCCAAAGAAAGAAACTAAGATGGGGCAATTAACCATTTGAAAGCCCCACCAAGCAACATGCTGTCTAAGGCCCAAGGAAAGCAACATTAATCTGAAAAGGTTGGTGAGCTGAGGAAGGCATCATTAAATCACCTGCTTTATATGCCTAGATCTTGGATAAACCAATAGGGTTTGCTATCAGAAGAACAGTAAGAGGTAGCCCAAAGAAATGACCCTCAAGCTTCTAAGAACGAGAAAAGAAAAACCATAAAGTTTTAGCAACTTTGTTCAGTGTTAATTCTTTGTTCTCATCTCAGCAGCTTGTGCAGGGAGGTCATCCCTGGACAGACAAATGAACCCAGCCAGCTTTCCTGACCCAAGTAAGAGGGTCTGTGCTCAGGCCAACCTGAGCCTTCTGGATGCTGAGGTTTGCAGAATGAGAAAGAATGGGAAAGGGGAAAAAATCCGTGGAAAATAAAGCCACGGAATCATAGAATGTGATCTGGGAGGGACCCTTGAATGGCCTAGTCTGATTTCTCTACTTAAAGCATGAATCCCTAACATTTCCAGCAAGTGGGCATCCAGTCTCTGCTTAAATACCTCCAGGACTAGGCACTCAGTATTTTTCAAGGCAGCCGTTTTTATTACTGTTGGACAAATCTTCCTCTAATCCCCAGGGTCCTTGAGCTTCTCCCTGGGTCTAAGCTAAACAAGAATACTCCCTCCCCCACCTAAAAGCCCTTCAGAACACAAAGGTGGGGTGGAGGGTGGGGAGCAGCTAT
This sequence comes from Trichosurus vulpecula, assembly GCF_011100635.1. NCBI lineage: Eukaryota > Metazoa > Chordata > Mammalia > Diprotodontia > Phalangeridae > Trichosurus > Trichosurus vulpecula. Next base: position 30,765,257 of record NC_050579.1, read on the forward strand.
CATATCCCCCCTCTCCCCAAGGCTTCTCTTTTCCAGGATAAACCTCCCTAGTTCCTCCAGTTGATCACCATATGACAGAGAACCAAACTCCATCATACTGATTGCCCTAAGGATGGTCTCTAATCCCCTTCTTTCTTAAACTGGCCCCCCAAAACCTAGCATAATACTTCAGGTCTGATCTGACAAGGGGAGGGGTGCTCTGCATCTAGCAGGTGCTTAATAAATGCTTTTTCATTTATTCATTCATTCAAGAGTACACACAAAGGCTCTCACCTTACAATCCACTCTGAGCAGGCTGTGTAGCTCTCCACACACAAGCTTTTGTTTAAGCAGACTCCCCCACCCCATATTTGCATAGGTGGAAATGTTTGCATTTGCTGTTGATGGTGAAATTCATTTTAAAAAGAGAGAGATAAGAAAATGTACCTGCCTCCCTTCCTTGCAGAAGCAGGGGACTAGGGGCAGCTAGGTGGCACAGTGAGTAGTGCACCGGCCCTGGAGTCAGGAGGACCTGAGTTCAAAGTTCCAATCCAGCCTCAGACACTTGACACATGTACTAGCTGTGTGACCTTGAGCAAGTCACTTAGCCCCAATTGCCCTGCCAAAAAAAAAAAAAAAACAGAAGCAGGGGACTGACAATAGCTAAGATTTCTATAGTGTTTTCTATGTTACTGGTAGTAAGGGCTTTACAAATAGTATTTTGTCTGGTCCTTACAAGAGCCCAGGAAGCCCTATTTCACAGAAGAGGAAACTGAGGCAAAGAGGTTAAGTGACTTGCCCAGGGTCACATAGCTAATGAATGTCTGAGGCAGGATTTGAACGTGGATCTTCCTGGCTCCAGGTCCAGTGCTCTATTAACTGTGCCATCTAGGAATGTTGAGTAAGGTTTAGGGGCGCTGGATCCCCAAAATAGGAATACATGAGTCCTGCCCGAATGAGTTTGAACCAAGCCTTAATAGCCAAAGAAACACAAGGTTTATTAAAGATCTGCCATATTGACCAGACTTTTAAGGAATCTGAACATGTATAGCATTAATGTAAGCGGGCCAGATTGAATCTGAGCGCCTTCATGGAAACAAGATGGATCTTATATACAGAAAGTCTGTGGGAGGGATCTAGGGGTGGGCAAGTAGTCTGGGGTGATTAGAGGAGGGGTCTAGGGAGGATCTTGATGGGACTGGTCAGGAACCAAGAGAATGGGGTTAGATCAAGGGTGGGAAGTAGCTGAAGGCAACCCAGAGGTAACAGAAAATGAAGGCCTGAGCTAGGTTAAGGGTAACAGAACTGGGCATAGTAACAGTCAAAGGTGAGTTGAGAGGCTCAGGTAAACACCAGATCAAGCAGGGAAATCCAAGGAGAGCTCAAGGGGGTTTCCAGAGCCTGGGAGACCTGGGTTCAAGCCCTGCCTTTGATACATATTGATTGTATGACCTTAGCTAAGTTATTTAGCTTTTCAGAGCTCTAGGTAACCCATTAAAGACTCAGTTACAGGGAAGGTACTGACCTGCATTGATGAGGGAGCGTCTCCACTCCCCCAGAAGTTCTTTATGGGTCTAGTTCCTCTAAGTGATAGCTTATTGGGTAGAGGGGGACTAGAGCTAATTTAAAAACAATGATCAGAACCTAGGGTTATCTCCTCCCCATGAAGCATTGGAAAAGGTCTTTACTTCTTTTGCATTTATTCTCAATGTATTTCTAGATCCATGTTTCCTCTCCTCTTCCAATGAGCCTGTACGGATAACCTCCCAGGTGCTAAGTTCTAGGGACTCAAAGGCAAAAATCAGTTCCTGTTCTCACGTTCTAGAGCAGGGATTGTTTCATTTTTTGTCTCTATATAGCCATGTCCTGGAGCACAGTGCTTGGCTCTTAGTGAGCACTGATGGGCTTGCTGATTGATTCTAGTGGAAGAATGAATGATGTCAATGGAGGGGGAGAAATGTCAATATAGGCTATAGAGCAAATAGAACCAAGGAAGCTGTTTCTTCTCCAAATAGCACAAGAGAACAGCCTCATTTCATGCCTGCTTAACTCCTGGCAGAAGGACTAGAGTTAGAATTTTTAGCAAGGAGACAAATTTTAAGGGAGGGTCGCTTGTGTCCTAGGCCCCTTTTCATTGCCTGGGAGGAAGCCTTTCCTCGCCTGCTGATCTGGCAACATTCAAACAGTCCCTGAATCTCTGCTGCTTTCTCCCATTTCCTCCTTGACTAGTCCTCCTGGGCCTTCTGAGCAGATGCTGAATGTATCTAGCAAGAAACAAAACAAGCCCTTCTCTGCAAATCCCTCTTGGCTGGGAGGAGGCAGCTGCGGGCTATGGGAAATCAACACAGAGACCACATCCTTATGTTGCTCTCTGGGAAATTCCTTTTGTTTGTCTGGGTGTTGTGTGTGCTCTGACTAATGAAATAGTTTGGAAGAACCATTCGCAAACTCAAGCACCATCAAGGGACAAACGCCCCTAGGGAATGGCCAGTCTGCACCCAGATTCTCAGGGGGAGGCCCTGTCCCTGTAGACCACCAGTGTCTTGAGAAGCAAGACTGGGTACTCTGCCTGAAGATCTCAGGTTATCTAGTTATGGTTGCCCTTCACGAGTAGAACTGATGAAGGAGCAGGGGATCTAGACCCCTAAAAGGAAAGGCCTTTGAACTGTCCCACAAAATTTTGGGAACCCAGTCCCTGGCATTTGCCTGGGGCATCTGGCCCACACCAGCCCACCTTGATTACTTAGTTTACTTGACACTCCTTAATCCCATCCAGATCTTCCCAGTCTTTCTGTATAAAACTATCGATCTTTCTCCCATTAAATTGTGCAAATTTCTAAAATCTGGCTTGCTTGTATTGGCGACACAAACCTTGTCTCTGCCTGAAAGAAGGCTTGAGTGGTCAAATTCATTCGAGGCAGACCCCCGCCCTGTACCCTTTGTTTTTGGAGGTCCCAGCACCCCTAGACCACAAAAGGACTCAAGGGAAACCAAGGACTCAACAAAAGAAGCACAGTCTGCTGGGAAGGGTTCTTTGTAATAGTGGGTCCAAAGGCTGTGGGACCCTGCTGGTGTTGCTGCTTAAATTATTTAGTGGAGACTGGTCATCCCAAGGGGGCACCATAGTCAATGAAAGAAATGGACATAATCCTTGAGATGAGGTTGAGAGAGGGGCCGAAAGAGACCTAATGAATAGCTTTGTACTTGGGCTTTAAGGAAAGGTCCACTACCTCCCTGTGGTAGCATGCCCAAAGTAGGGCGTAACAGTGAGAATGAGGCCAGGAGGTCATGAGGCCCAAGTCTCTGCTGTCAGTCCTCCTGCTACATGACCCTAGAAAGACCTCCAAATCCCAATCCTCAGGCTCTTCTCATAAGACAATGGGAACACTAAAAATGAGCATCTGAGTCAAAAACACAAAAATGTTGTCAGAACGGCAGTTTAGTATTTAGCATTTAGTATTCTAGTACTAAATGATTATTGTATTATATGTATTCATTATTGGTTGTGCTGTTCCGGTCGTGTCTGACTGTTCATGAACCCATTTTGGGGTTTTCTTGATAAAAATACTGGAGTGGTTTGCCATTTCCTTCTCCACCTCATTTTACAGATGAGGAACTGAGGCAAACAGGGTGAAGTGACTTAGCAAGGATCACATAGCTAGTAAGTGTCTGAGACTGAATTTAAACTCAGAAAGATGAGTCTCCCTGGTTCTAAGCCCAGTGCTCTATCCACTGCACCACCTAGCTGGAGTCGAAGAAACCCTTACCAGGTACAGGTCTTCAGGGACAGAGCTTAAGAAATTAAGGAAGAACAGAAGGGGTGCTCTCTAACTAGGGAATTGCCAAACAAATGGGGGCATATAGACTGGGAACATTTGCAAGTACAAATGGTACTTCTCCTTTAGAAATGTGGCTTGGAGCAGAGGCTGCAGGATGCTATGTCATAGTTAACCACTAGGCGGTGCTTGAGGCTGGAACTCTGCCAACTCATTTCAACTATGTAGGCATGAAATACTTGGAGGCTTTTCCCTGGTTGCACAGCCTTCAGTCTTATAATATAGAAGTATGGATTCATTCCATCCCCCTTCCCCCCCAATCATAACTCTCTTTAGCTCATATTACCCCCACCCACTTTGGATCCCCAATCTTGTTTTCCTTCTTAGTAAAGGCCCAAAGAATTCACTAAGCATTTAGACTAAATGGAATTCGCTAAATTGAACTCAAAATATTAGCATTAAATCTGAAGTAACTTCAGTAAACCACAGGTGCTGTGATAAAAAGTCTGAATCTAATCCCCTTCTCTTCCATTCTCTGTCCCCTTCTCTTGTGGGGCCAGAAGCACCCAAAAGCCTTTTTCTCTCCCTTTTTTTCTGGTAGATAGGTACTTCCAAATATTCTTTATGTCAACTGCAGGAACCACGCTCAGTACAAGTCACTGCGTTCTCTTGCTACTCTTGCAGAGGCTGTAGGTCAAACCCCTGACCAGGTGACTCGGGATGAATATTTCAGCAGGCTGGGCCTGGGGAACCCATCTACACACACCAGGTCCCTGCCACACTTCTCTCTGTTTGAAAAGAGACACACCTCAGCAGCGAGAGAGAGAGAGAGAGAGAGAGAGAGAGAGAGAGAGAGAGAGAGAGAGAGAGAGAGAGAGAGAAACTGCTTGGCCTTTTAGCACCAACCCCTGGTGACTGTCCTTCATGGCAGGGTTTGGAGGCTGTCCCCACTCCTTCTGCCTTATGTGTGTGTTTCTCTTTGGTGCTTAGAGATCTGGAAAAGGAGAGAAAGATAGGCACATGCAATGAAGCAAAAGGCTGCTTCTGAAGAGGCTGCAAATGCAATTGAATATCATTACACCCCAGCAACTACAACGATGAAGAATTCAGAGTAACGCAGGCAGACTTGTAAGAACTGATGCAGGAGGAAAGAGCTGAGCCAGAAAACTGTATACGAGTGTGATATTAATGAAAACATCACTAAAAGACATCCAAATTCATATAATAATAGCTACCATTTATACAATAACTACTATGTGCCAGGCACTGTGCTAAACACTTTACATTATCTCCTTTGACCCTCACAGTGATTGGGCAGGGGAGGGGATATTATTATTATCCCCATTTTACAGATGAGGAAACTGAACCAAAGAAAGGTAAAGTAACTGGCCCAAGGTCACACAGCTAGTGAGAGTCTGAGGTCCGATTTGAACTTGGATCTTCTGATTTCAGGCCAGGTGCTCCACCCACTGTGTCACGCAGATGCCTTAAAGACACCAGAATTCTTTGGCACTTCAGGGACTGTTGATCTCAAGCTACAACAATAATTGATCCTCCCTTAAAATCAACAGGGTCTGTGGATCAAAGGCCCATCAATTTCCATTTTCTGGATGAGGGAGTCCACCAGGAAATGAGACCTTCCACCTCCAAGGGAGATCTCGACCCCAAATCTCTGCCCGTTCCCATCCACACAGGATCCACACAGCTGGCCCAAGCACAGATGTAACCTTGAATGAATGAATGGATGAGCAATTGAGCTTCTACATGCTCAGCACAGGGCTAAGTAACCACGTCATCCCACTCCTCAAATGCCGTAGCTGCTCTTAGCTCTAGAAGCAAATGTAAAGCCCCACTGGGTGTCAGTCACAACCATCTCTACATGACTCTTCCCTTCATATGCACAGTCCAGACAAATTCACTCAGTCCAGACTCCAGCTTGCTAAGTTGATAAAAACACAAAAAGCCAAAGTCCCCATCACACGGAGAGGGAAGGCATTCTTAACCCTTTTGTTATGTCACAGACCCCTTTGGCAGCCTAGGGAAGCCTCTGGACACTTCTCAGAATGCTTTTATATGCATAAAATAGGATGGCAAAGGAAACCAAAGAGACTGAAATACTACTGCCAAAATATTTTTAAAAGCAGCTTAACAAATCCTAAGTTAAGATCCACCACCTTCCTAAAGGGTGGATGAGACATCAAAGGAAGTTAGTGGCAATAATCCAAGACAGAGATAAGGAAGGACCGAGTAGGATAAAAAGGGAAAGATTCAAGGTAGAATTAGCAGAGCCTGTCAACTAACCAACCTCTTTTTCCCCACCTAAAGATGACAGGTTTTCAGACCAACACACGGTGGAGGGAGGTTATGTTATTATAAGAAAAATAGGAAAGGGAGAATGAGTTGGGGGGAGAGGACATAGTGAGGAAGAAGAGTCTGGTCTAACCCTGCTGAGTTTTAGGGGGTGATGCTGGGAGATCAAAGTGGGTATGTTCACTAAGCAACCAGAAATACAGAGCTGTTAGGGCTGACAAAATAAACGTGAGAATCTCCACAACAAGTGACATTCAATGATGTGGGAGTGGAGGACGGTTTCCAATCTGCTGGCCAAGGGGGTGCTGCAGGAGGACAATTTGGGTTGTGGATCAGCTCCAGATGCCCACGATGCAGGGCCACATCTACTACGTTCATAGCATGTTCCCAGAAAGGGAGTAGTAATGGGGACCTAGGAAAGGATGAGACTAACCAACCCAAACAGGAGCTGAGGGAAGGTACCCACCCACCCAATCAAGCATCAGGAAGGACTCCCAGGAGTTACACTGGTCTTTGTGTAAATGGCTAAGAACTTCCCTGAACTGCAACATGAATGATTATACCCTTCTATTATCCTAATATCTGCAACAGCAAAGTGTGGGGTGTCTGGACAGGCAGCGAGGCAGTGGACAACACAATGGACTTGGAGTCAGGAAGATTTGAGTTCATATCTGGGCTCATTTACTAGCAATGTGACTTAACCACTGCCTCGGTTTCCTCATCTGTCAAAATGGGGATAACAGTCCCTACACCTCACAGGGTGGTTGTGAGGAGCAAATGAAAACCTATTTTGAGTGTTTTGCAAACCTTAAAGATATAAGTAGTATTACACACACACATACACTATTATCCAGGATGAAAAAGTAGCTGTTTGCCTATCAGGAATCAGAGTTTGGAAGAGACCAAACTGCACCTAGAAACCGTTGTCAGTTTTATTTTACCTTAATATACATTTATACAGGCGATAATAAAAAGGCTCTCACACAATAGTTCAGTGAGTTATTCCCTAGTTTCCAGAAGAATGCATGCTGTTACAAATGAGAGGTAGAAACACTGTATTAAAGACCTAAAAATACAAACATTATATAAATAAACGTTCAAATTAACTGTTGGAATTTCATCCAGATAAATAAGGTAAAAATTACATTACTTTGTCAAAGTAAAGAGAAACTCATGGTTTTCATCAGTACACTAAAACGCTATCGATGCCAGAGCTACTGTACAACTTTGTCAAAGAGTTCAGACCACGTTATCTAAAAGGATTAAAATGATTTTGTTCTGGAGAATGGTTTCTTTCAAGTATTCAAGCAGTTAAGTAACCAAAACAAAATAAAATACAATATTGGAACCATTTCCAGAGGAGTCTTCAGGTAACTTGCCTAAACACTCCAGGCCTTACTATTTGGTAAGCTGCAAGAACTAAGCTTGAAATGAAAAGTGCCCACCCAGGTGGAGGAGCCCCCACCCCTACTTCCTTAAGAAAAAACAAACCTGATTTTTCATAAACTTGATGTAGAAAGCCCGCATCACTAACAAGCATCTAGATGACCATCCTTGGTTCGGGCCCCAACATTCTGGGAGAGCCCCTCAATTTCCAGCACTGGTTCTAATACTGCCCAAGAAGCTGTAGACAGAGAGCGCTTTTAACACACCCCTTGAGATCACAGGCGCTAATTAATGCACATTCTGCATGCACAACAAAAAAGGCAACCAAGCCTTATATAGGAAAAGCAAAAACAAACCAGGAACTTAAAACATTTCCATTACTGAAAAAATTGGTAGCTGTAGACAAATAGGTAAAAAAAGGCAAAGGGTCACATGAATATAAGTTTTTACAATCTGTTTAAAATTCTCCTAGAAGTTACATTTGAAATTCTGCAAAGGATTTATTTACAATAAAATGAAACTTTTTTGGAGTTAAGTCCATTGTGCCTTATCTGGTGTTAAATTAATAGTTCTGCAAAGTCCAATACAATTGCTTTAGTAAATTAGTGCAACATGAAATCTGTTGGAAGGAAATAAAGCATGTAGCCACGTCAGAGCAAATCCAGGACTCCAGACGGTGTTTATCCCTTTCTGGATGCACGTGGCCTGAGCCAACCTCACCCCAAGAGTCAGACCTGCCCCTTCCTACTGTATGCCTTGGGCATTTCCTGGCAGTCTGAGAGGCAAACTTTGAAGGAGACTCCACTTCCAGCAGCATCTCCCTCATTGCTGGGGGCTGGGGGAGGATCCCCAAGATCCTCAGGCAGGACAACTGCACTGATCCATCATTCAGTCCAAGGCACACTTACCAAGTCGAGACTGAAGCCCAGGTAGAGTCTTTCTCTCCTGTTTCTAAGAGAGAAAAAGGAAAGGGGTGGGGGGGTGTCTTCTCCATCCAGTACACCATCCCCACAAATACAGTTCAGGGGCCATTGTTCTTCTCTGCATCAATGGTATTCTCTTTGGTAGTCACCAATCCTCCCCGGAGGAGGGCCCCGGCCCCCACCCCTCTAAATGTCACTGCTGCTCAGTCCATGGGAGAGGCTATGGCTCATAGACAGTCACTGCACCATAGCAGAGTGCAGACAGCCTTCTTTCAATACTAGATTTATCTGCAAACAAAACCAGAAAAAGCCCTTTAGGACAGACAGCATAAACCAGGGATAACTGAATAAACTGAAATGTAAAAGAAGATCATGACTCCATACCCGCCCTTGCGCTGCCTTCTCCAGGGACCCAGACCCTCACTCACAGCCGTCCAGATAAACCCAGGTTAGAGCTGGAGGGGGCATGACAGGCCAACCCTCTCAACCCTTTCATCTTACAGGCAAGAAGACTTTGTAAACCTTGAGACTCTTTTTTGGTAATTGCTAACCTGCTCAAACAGAAAACTTTCAGACTCTAAAATCAGGACCAAATCCTGAGGGATCCACCCCTCACTAGGGTGTGGGACCCGGGGTAGTCATTTAATCTCTGAGCACTGGTTTCCACCTTGGTTTCCTCTTCTGAAAATGGGGATAACACTCATCCAACCTGGACTGTTTGCTTGGGTCCAGGCCTTTAAGACTGAGCTCCCTGAGGGGAGGCGCTATTATTCAATTTTTGCATCCCCAGCACTCAGCACAGCCTGGCATGCAGTAGGTACTTCAAAAATGCTGACTGGTGCCAGAGGCAAAGCACTCATGCACACTCTCAGCGGGATGCTGTTCCCCTCCCCTCCAGATGGAATCAGGCTGGTCCTTATTTTTCCAATTAATAACCTCTGAGAAGGGTGAGATGGTTGTGAAAAAGAAACTCTCCTGAGTTGGGGTCACAGAGGTCAACAATTGTATCAGCACTGTCCTTTTTACACACACACACACACACACACACACACACACACACACACACTCACATTTGTGTACGTTTTCAATGTCTGCAGGGTCCTGCAGGATTTTTGTTAAGCCTTCCAAAAGGAGAGCTGCTTTGTGATAACGATACATAATATCCTCCGTCTGCTGAAACATCTCATCAAGGGCTGCTGCCTGAACCTGGGGATAAAGGAAAAAAATCAGAACTTTCTAAACTGTCCCAAGCAAATAAAATGAATTTAAAACAAGATAGCCATAAATCTTGGAGTTTTTAAAAAAAGGCATTTCACATTTTGATGAAATTATTAAGTTGAATTAGTATACAAATAACTACATAATTAGTTAGAAGAAATCTAGATAAACACTATTACAACCTGATTTAGCCTCTTCTCCTAACCAAGGACTTTAATGTTCCCTGAGACACAGGGTGTTTAGTGATTATGACTATTCTTTTGGTAAGGAATTCTCATTCCTGGGGTTTGACACAATTCTGGCATTTCAAGACCCTGAAATATAAGCCCTGTGTCATGGTCCAACACCAGAGTAGAGGGGCAACAACGGGGGAGCCCAGCCCTGCCACTAACTTGCTGAGTGACCCTGGGCAAGTCCCTCAACTTTTCTGAGCCTCAGTTTCTTCATCTGTAAAGTCAGACTAGATGACCTCCAAAGCCCCAAAGTTTGCTCTTTCTTCAGAAAACAATCATCTTCCCTGTTCTGACTGTTGCTTCAGAGCAGATGAGCAACAAGTTCTGACAAAATTCATTCAAGGAGGGCTACGAATCCTTAACTAAACAAGGGACAGTGGATCTTGTGAGATCCTTGAGGACAGGGACTATCTTTTTACTTATCCTTGTGTCTCCAGCACTTCACACAGTGCCTGGAACACAGCCACTGGTGTTCAGTAAATGCCTGTTGACTGACTGGAAAGAGGCAATTACTGGAGATAAAATGGGTCATTTCAACTTCATGCAATGGAAATTTTTACACAGACAAATGAACGCCAATGGGATGAGAAGGGAAGTGGTTTACTGGGCACAAAACACTTCTCAACCTCCCAACAAAGCTCTACTCCCCAAGGTATACAAGCAATTTACAGAAACACACAAGGCCAAAAGCCGTCTGACAGGACAGCAGCAGCCAAAGGGCTGGATGGTTCTCAAATCGATGAAGGAGGCTCCTAATGGCTAAGACAACAAATGTCCATCAAAGCAACTCTGAGGCCCCACAACACACTCGGCCGACGGGCAACGGTGACCAAGGCAAGGCTGGAGGGATTGCGAAAAGCCAGACGGGGCCTGTCTCGACGTTGGTAAGGCTGCGACTTGGCCCAAGCGCTTTGGGAAACAATTCAGAATGAGTGACGGGAGAAAGGGACTCCAGTGCCTCCCTATCCACCGTGGTCTCTCCATCACAGAGCTCTGAGAGCAGCACCAAGTCCCAGTCCATGAATGGAATGAAGTCCAGCTGGGCAAGGAGGAGCACGGAAAGCCTGGCTTGGAGGGGCCTATGCAGAGTGGAAAAAATAAGCAGAACTCCAGAAAACAGTACCCAAGGATGAGGACAGAATGGCCCAGGGAGTCTACCCCCACTCTTCCTGACAAAAGTGGGAGCCTGTGGCTATGGCACACTGCGCAGGGCAGAATCACTCAATGTATTGGATAATTTTCCTCAACTGGTTTTCTTTCCCCTCTTTTTATCCTTTGTTATAAAGGCTGGATCTATGGAAGAGGATGGGAAGGGGATACTTTGATAAATGTAAGTGACATGGAAACAAATGATATCAATAAAATGTATTTTTAAAAATTAATCTAAGGGATGTACCCACTGGAGAAATGTTATCCCTTTGCCTTTAAATTATGAAACAGGTTTTAAACATATCTGTGGGTAGTTAATAAGCCCATTAGATCTTTAACTATAATGAATCAAGGACTGTTCTGTACAATTAGTCTTTCATATTGTAAGGAAGCAAAAATTACCTGAAACTGCCTGGAGAACAGGGTATCTCCTCATGGTGAGAATTGTAGATAAAATATCACATCAAGCTTTTTTTCCCTGCCTAGTTCTGATTTTTAACATTGTTCACATCTCCATTTCAATACATCTATTTTTGTTACTGATGATCATATAATCAATCTTTCATATTAAAACCAAGTAATTAGGAAAGTGACTTATTTTGTTTCTATGCTTCAGTAACCTGAAAACAAAATCTGAGTCTGTGAATTTTTGCTAGGTAGGTGAGTGAAAACATGTGTTTTCTTAATAGCTTTATCACAGACAAACTGCTTAACATGCAGAAAATATTTTTTATAAAAATAACAGCCAGTCACTACAAGTAAACCATGAACAGTCAGGTCAACAAGCAACTACTAAGTGCCTACTATGTGCTAGGAACTGTCCTATGCCCTAGGGATACAGAGAAAGGCGAAAGACAACCTGCTCTCCAGGAACACACAGTCTAGTAAGAGAGAAGGTTGTTGTTGTTTGTCCTTCATTCTCGAAGAGGATCAGTGACATTATAAGGGTAAAGTCTCAACTTGCAAATGAATTAGATTTGAGTGAGGCAGAGCTTACTGAGCAAAGTCATCAGCCTCACTCTCTCCTCCAGTCTTCAGAGATGATAGATAATAAGCAAACAACTATAATCAAACAAGCTACAAATGGGATAAACTGGGAGTAGACTTAGAGAGAAAGCACTGAGGGTAAAGAGAACCAAAATGTGGAGCTTTAGCTGAGACCTGGAAGAAGCCAGAAGAAGGAAATGAGAGAGTTCCATCCATGAGGGACAGGCAGCAAAAATGCAGTCAGGATGAGGCCAGTACTGCTGGATCACAGAGCAAGTACATGGAGGTCAATAGGGCTTAAAAAGACTAAAAAGATGGGAAAGGACCAGGTTATGGAGGCCTCTAAAAGCCAAACAGAGGATTATCCATGGAATCCTGCAGGTAATAGGGAGCTGCTGTGGTTTACTGACTAGGGAGCAAAAGGGCTGTGTGTGACTCGGTCAAATCTGTACTTAAGGAAGATCGCTCTGACATCTGAGGAGAGGATGGACCAGATGGGGAGAGGATTATAGCAAGAAGACCAACCAAAAGGCTACTGCAACAGTCCATGTGTGCACCAGTGTCAAAGGAGAGAAAGTAAGTGAGGAGTGGAAAACAAGGATATCGTGGCCAGTAATAGGCAAGTTAGGAAAAGGTGAGGGGTTGTGGGAAAGACAGCATGGTCAACTCTTAGCTATGCGGAGTTTAAGACATCTACAAGATATTAAGAGTTGGAGATGGAGATTAGGGCTGTGCAAATGAAAATGAGAATCATGGGTAGAGAGATGAATATAAAACTGTGGTAGTTGATGAGATCATGAAAGGAAATACCATTAAGGGAGAACAGAAAAGGGCCCTGGGCCCTCATCCGAGAAAACGAACAATATCCCTTGGGGATACCCACAGTGAGTGGGCATGATCTGGACAACACTGAGGAAAAGGAGACTGAGGAGTGATCAGAGAGGTCTGAGAAACAGGAGAACCAGGCCACCAACCAGAGAGAAACGAGCAAGGAGAAGACGGGAGACAGGGTCAAAGGCTTCAGTGAGGTCCAGAAGGACAAGGATTGAGAAAAGTCCACTAAATTTGGCCACTAAGAATGTAGGTAATTCTGGAGAGAGAGGTTTCAATTGAATGATGTGGCTGGAAGTGAGAGTTGAAATGTGAGTGGGAAGGAAGTGGGGGGCACTGATTGGAGATAACCTTCAAGGAGTTCAGCCACAAAAGGCAGGGAGGTGGCACAGAGAAAGGTGGGGAGGTAGACAGAGCGAAGGGGCAGGAAATCAAGTGAGGGTTTTCTGAGCATGTGGAGACGTGCTTGTAAGCAGTCTGAGAAGCAGCCAGTAGACGAGGAGACTAAAGACAAATGAGTGGAGGAGAGATGGCAGGACAGTTCAATCATCCATGCACAAAGAAGGGCTCACCTTGGCAAGGAGAAGGGCCACCTCTTCATGTGAGACAAGAGTGAAGGAGATGACAGGGAGAAGAGGGAAATCTCAGGAAAGGGCCTGAATTTGTTCTCAACTGAGAGGGTTTGGGGAGGGGGAGCCATGGGATATATAAAGGACACCCCTGCCACAGTGAGAGCCCAATCAGCAGGATTTCCTGGTTCCTCTCTGGCTTCACTCAGCAGCATGTGAACAGGAGCGATCCAAGGCTGAAGCGAGGCCTTCCTCATGTCTGACCGTTTGCTCTGCTTAAATGCACCCCCTTTCTGTGGTCTGCCAATGGAGGGCTTGTGGGAGGAGAGCATAAGAACCAATTCACAGGTGTGGCTGGGCTGTGACACAGCCTTCTGGGGAAATGTTCCCATGGATGAGCTCACAGATCCACGGAAGTAACTCTACAATGTGGCTCATCTTTCTTAAGGGCAGAGCTGAGCATGTTATTTCTCTGTTCCAACCTCCCTTTCCAAATCTCTCCACACTCCTTCCCACACACACTAGAACCATATCCCGGTTGTTTCCCCTTCACAGGGACCCTGCCAGCCCACCTCAGGGCCTTTGGTTCATGCCTTTACCATTCTGCCTGTGAAAATACTATTCATGCTTCAAAACCCACTTCAGATGCCACCACCTCCATGAAGCCTTCCCTGACTCCTCTAGATGCAAATGATTTTTCCTACTATGGACCACATAGTACTGTACAGTGGGGGCTGCACTGCAGCCTCTACTAGACTCTTAAGTATCATTAAAGCAGGGATTGACATCTTCACTGGGTGACTCCTGATGCCAAGAATAAAATTCTGCACACAGCAAGCACATTTCTTGAATTCAATGTGCAAATTATATTAACAATTAGGCAAAAGAAGCTTTTAGATTCATTGCGTTACAAAGTAATCAAGGACTCAGGGTGAAGACAAGGAAGGGATGGCTGATGCAAGTCAACAGGTTCCCTTCACAGACAGAGAACCTCTACCACTACCGTTCAAACCACACAAAGAAGATTACCATTTCTACGGCACAATTGTAGATGAGCTTCTCTGCGGTCACACTATTGATTTCATCAATGAATCTTTGCTTGTCAGAGAAGAAGCGGTTCAGCTTTTCTGTAAGTTTCTTGCACATGGCGATACAGAATTTATACCTCTCATTCAGATTTTTGACAACTGGAAAAGTTAAGATATGGCACAAATTTATCAATTTTAGAAATAGAAAAGATCCCCTGATTTGTCTCTTCCTACTTCATTACCCTGGCTACACAGTTAGAATTGATCTTAGAAAATGTGATTAAAAAATTCATTTTTTCCCCTCAGGTTTTCTTTTGATTAAAATAGCATTAATAACGAAGTCCCTTTGATACCTTCTCCACCTACTGCACAGCGCATACACTTTCTTCTCTTTATTTCTTAAATAACTCCTAGAAACCCTCACTGGAATAAGGAGTCATACCTTGTTTAACAGCCGTCGATGGGTTCAGTTTCCCTGACTTGATCTGGGCTTTGGCAAGATGCAAAGATGACGCGAGCAGCTGGGCTGCTTTCATGTACAATACCAGTTGTTCTACTTGTCTAGAGAGCAAACACAAGGATTCAGACTGTAAACACTGGACTTAACTTCTATCAGGCTTGCTCATTTACCAAACTACTAGAATACATCTCACCATCCTTAGGATGAAAAAGGAAGTGAGACTTCTGAAGGTGAAATGGAACGTACTAGTCCCCAGGCCTGAATGACTATGCATTAGCAAAACAAGGCAATTATAAGGAAAAAAAAGGACAAATAAGTCTATCCCCAATTAAAAACAGAGAATGAATAAATACCATCATTGAATATCCCACATACTAACCTAGAAATGTTGCTCGAGTAGCTATCCAGTTCTGTTGTGATGCTAACATGACCCCTTGATGAATATCTACGGGCACAGCAGCTACAGAATACGAACAAAGATCCAAACCCCTCCCCCCCTCAACAATAGTGACCATATATAGCACCCTCTCCAGCTGATCAACACTGTTAAGAAAGAGAAACAAGCAAATGCGACCATCAACAATTCAAGTATGTCCTAATGATAGTGGAGGCCTGGGCCAGGCAATACTATCAAAGTCATATTCTAACACAAAGAATTACCATAATTAAAAAAAAAACACACAGGCAAAGTGTTTATTTTACTACTAAATGTTTGACAATTATTTGTAAACTAAATGTTGCAAGTTATATGAACTCCAAGCTGAGACTTACACAAATGGAAAGAAAGCCAGAGTCAACCATGGAACATAAATAAAATGTGAATTTTGCCTTTTCGGGGGAAGATTATTTGGGGGAAAAGAGCCTGGGGAAAAGGGGGTGAAAGGGATGGAGATGTGTGTCTTCTCCGAGGCACAGAGAGGCTCCCAGATTGTGGAGTACTGTCATCTGAATTTTGGCCTAAACAATCTTTCATCAGCAATTTTTCTTTGCATTTTAATTTGGCTGCTTCCCTTTCAAATTGGGGCAAACGATTTAATTATCTACTTTTCATTCTCTGGGGCCAGTGACAAAGTGGTGACTATATCCTCGCTGCCTCTCAGGATACAATGCAGCGAAAAGGCGCACAAATCCAGTTTCAGGGTCCCCGCGGAGGCAGGTTTCACAGTCCAGCTGCCTCTGGCTGAACAGCCTTGTCCCAGGTGGGGGTGCTGTTTTTTTTTCCTCAGAAGCAGAGGGAAGTTATTTGTGCCTTACCAACTTTGTGCTGCTTTCTATAGACAACAACCCTCCCATACGAGGTATCTGGCTTTCCAATGCGCCTCACTGGACAAGTCTATGATTAATCTGAGGAGACCCCGGCCTCAAAGACAAATCATTCAAAGAAGGACCCAACCAGCAGGCCGGGGTGGGAGAGCTGCCTCCAGATCTCCAAAAGACAAAACTTTGTTCAGTGCTATTCCCCAAGCTTCCCCTCCTCACCTCCCCCTCTTACAATTCCCAGAGTCCTTGAAGCCTCAGCTCAGAGGCCACCTTCCCTAGCGATCTTCCTTGTCCCTCAGCTGCCAGCACCTTCCCTCTCACATCAGCTTTCATCCACTTTCCTTAGGACCTTTCCTCTCCTGAAGTCCCCCATTACCTTCCTCTCCTCCCTCTCTACTACCAGGGGCCTTCACTATCCACAGATGCTCCCTCTACCTGCTTCTTCCTTCACTTTGTCTCTGCAGAAGGAGGGATCAATAATAGCCAATAACAAGGCCTGAGTGTAAAGCCCAAAGGAGAAACCTTGACACACCCCGTCTGACCGTGGCCACTAAGACTTCTACCCTCAGACTTCCTAACATGGTCCTCATTCTGGCTTTATCTCTTTCCCTTTCTGTTTTTTCGTTTGTTTTTTTTTTTTTTGCAGGATGGAAGGCAGGGCAATGGGGGTTAAGTGACTTGCCCAAGGTCACACAGCTAGTAAGTGTGTCAAGTGTCTGAGGCTGGATTTGAACTCTGGTCCTCCTGACCCCAGGGCCGGTGCTCTACTCACAGTGCCACCTAGCTGCCCCTCTCCTTCCCTTTCTAATCTCGCCCCAATGGCCTTTTCATCTCTGCACTGTGCCAGCTCCCCCACACCTATGCAGAGACAACCCAACGCTGCCAGAGGCTCCCAAGTCTCACAGCCGTGCCGTGTGGGCGCCCTACAAAATCATTCCTTCCTTCCACTCCTCCCTAACCCATTCCCTAGTTCATTCCCCACAGAAGTTGTTCCAAAACTTCTCCCTGCTTCAAACATCCTATATCCCTTCTTGCCCATAATTAAGGACACAGGCAACTTACTGAGAGAAATGAGGCCGTGTGATGGGGCTAAGAGGACCCCACATTTACAGAGGGGTTTTAGGTTTGCAAAGCGCTTTACAAACATTTCACTTGATTCTCACAACCCTGAGAAGGAGGTGCTCTTAAGATCCCCATTTTACAGCTGAGGAAACGGAGAAGTGGCTTGCCCTGGGTCACATAGCTACTCAGTGTCTGAAGCTGGATTTGAACTCAAGCCTTCTGGATGCCAAATCCTGGGCAACATCTGCTGAACCACCCAATCGCCTCTATTTGCATTCATCAATACCCCCTACTCTGGCCCTGGGTCATCCCTTCCCAGTCCTCTCCAGCAGTCTGCATTCTCATTCAGCCTTCCTTTATCGCCAAAGGAGACACAGCACTCCCTGACTCTAACTTCACCCACGCCACGCCTCCCTTTCACAAACTCCTTGAAAAGCTGCTGATGCACATGACCTCCAGTCTCCTAATTGCCATACTGGGTCTCTCCTCTTTCTTCTCCACCTGTCTGTTAAATCTGACAGTGCTAACCATCCTCTCACCCCCTCCTCTGACCTTTCTGACTGTGCCTTCTCCATCTATTTGGCCAACTGGCCTGATTCATCCTGCCCCCTCACTGTGGGTGTTCCCCAGGTCCTGTCCCAGCCCTTCTCCTCTTCCCTCTCTTCACTCTCTCTCACCTAGTCAACTGATTAGGTTACAATCATCTCTATGCTGATGAGTCACAGACCTTTCCTGTTCTATTCTCTAAGACTCAGTCCAGCACCAACACTTATCTACTGGACGTTTCAAACTGGATGTCCCAGAGGCGTCTCCAAAACAGAATTCTTCCTTCCCTGATTTCTGTTGTGGGTACCGCTGTCCTCCCCCAGGGCCTCAGTTCCTCATCTTGGCATTTCCCTTCACTCCTCATCCTCCCTCATCCCATACATCAAATCAGTTAAGTCTGGCTGGGATCCAGGCCCTCCCTGGCAGTCACCTCCACAGTTCTGGCTTAGATTATCACAAGAACCTCCTACCTTGTCTCCCCCTCCTGGCTCTAGGCTCTTCTAGACCAGCTGCTGCTAAAGTCCTTGTCCTTAAGTGCACATCTAAAGCGTAACTCCTCCACGGAGCTTTCAAAGCTGCCCACAATCTCCATCTAGGCTCATGGACATAACTTTCTTTGCTGTAGTCTGTGATCCAACCAAACTGACCTTTTCTCCTTTCCTCACACGTGATGCTCCATCCCACATGCCAGAAACACCCTCCCTTCTTCCCCTTCACCTCACAGGGTTCTTCTCTTCCATGAAGACACAGTTTGAGCACCACCTTCTACCTGAAGCCCCTCCCCAACAACCTTCTATGATTGCTGTATTCACTTTAGAGTTATGCTTTATTTTTACACATACATCTGTCCTCCATATCTAGGATGATGTCTGGCACATAGTAGGCATTTAAGAAATAACTGCCGATTTAGTCATAATACCCACATTTGTACACATCTATTATATGATGTAAGCTTCTTCAGAGCAAGGACCATTATCCCATTCTCTATATCCTCAATCCTGAGCACAGTGTCTGGCACATAGTGGGTGCTTAAAAGTGTTTGTTGATTGAATTTTCCATCCTTAGAAACACCAGCCAGGTATCATGTGCATAACATCAAAGAGAAACATATGGAGACGTTCTCCCACAGATAACAATTTAAAAAATATAGAAAGGCAATTTTCAAAAGAAAGCTAAGCTACCAGTCGTCATAAGAATGCTACAAAATAAATCACTAAACAATTTAAATGAAAACAACTGAACTTTTTGCCTCATGCTCTTAAATTGACAAAAATGAAAGGGTAAATACTGGAGGGGGCTAGAGGAAGTTGGACACACTAGTGATCTGTTGGCAGAATTGTGCACTGGTCTAATTGTTCTGGAAAACAATTTGGAATTCTTACAAAAGAGGTTCCTAGAGGTTCCTAAATGATACCGCTGCTAGGCGTATACTCCAAGGAGGTCCAAGAGAGAGGGAAAGGTCCCACACATACCAAAATCGTCATAGCACTTGTGATAGTAACAAAATGGAAGGAAGATGTGGACCCACAGATTTGAGACTGGCTGCCCAAACTGTCAGTCAACAAGTATTAATTATTTAGGAGCTTGTTCTATGCTAGGTCTTGTACTAAGCAATAAGGATACAGAGAAAGGTCCTGCCCTCAGACAGCTCACATTCTAATGGGAGAGAAAATGTCATCTCAGAAGGAAGGTACCGGCAGGGGTTGGGGTGGGGGTGGCAGGCCTCCTGGCCAGGGGGAATTAGAACAGTACTGAAGAAAGCCAGGGGGATGGAATGCAAGATTATTACATCCTAAGAAACTAGTGGAAATGAGAGAAATTTGGAAAGGCCTGGGCCAAGAAAGGACAATTTACTTGATAACCCAGACAGGACTGATGGCAGAGGACACCTGCCATGTGGTGGGACATGTTTCAGACCAGCCAGTGCATTCTGCTTGCAGTGCACTTGGCTGTAAGGAAGGGGGAGTGGGGATTGTAAGGGGACAAGGTCATTAAAAAGAGAGAGAGAGAGAGAAAAGAGTGGGGCAGGGCCCCGCCTGATGCTTCTTAGTACCAAAATGACTCTACATTTTTCAATCCATACATTCGGATGCTCAGAGAGAACAAGGGGACTAACACAAATCTCACAAACTCGGTCTTCTTTTCTCACCTGACCACAAACAAAGAGGGGCAGCTTTTTACTGTTGTACTAAATTTAATAAACCTTCTTCAAAAAAAAAGGTCACAGTTCCAAGTTTCAAATATCTTCTTTGATGTTTTTTGTTTACTGAATGTTCATGTTTGCTGACGGTGTTGTTCAAAATAGAAAAGTTTTTAAAATAGGAAAAGACATGGCAGGACACGCTGAGGCCTGCAGGGCCACCTGCAGCTGGAGGGTCCCTTTGGTACCTATTCAAGTCTAATTCTCTCTATAAGAAAACATTCCCAGGTCCCAGCTAGTGGCCTTAACACAACAAAGTTAAACAGAACAAAGAATTTTGGGTCTCCTCCCCGCTCCCCTCTTGAAGTTTGCTGTGATGGGACGGGACAGAAGGCACCTACCCCCAGTCTTTGCTCAGCTGGCTTATCTGATCCACCACCACGCTCTCCTGGATCTGATACAGTGACACTGCCGACGTGCACAGCTCGGGGCTCCCTCCCCTGATGGCTGTCAGATCCAGCACACACTCAGTGAACGTCAGCATTGTATTCAGATGGCGCAATGTATCTGTGTGCTCCCTCTGTGGGGAAGAGGAGGATATCCCTTAACTTCAACCACCAGGACAGAATCACCACCTGCCTAGGCGATCTATACACAGGAGAGTCATGTATTCACTAGCAGATAAAAGATTCCAATTTTAACTTCCAGATGGTGAAGGATAAGAAAGGTGAAATGTAAAGGTTTACACATATGCATTATCTCTACCACTGCCTACAACAGTGGTACAGCAAAGCTCAAAATTCCTGAGTAACTTCTGAGTTACTTCTGAGAAGTAACACTTCTCCTCCAAGTCCTAGTAGCTAGCTGTAAGTGAGTACTCATTCAAAGCAATTCAGTTACAATTGGGCCAGGCACTCTGCTAGGGCCAGAGATAAAAAGACAAAGACCAAACAATCTGTGCTCAGGAACTTTCCATTCTCCTCTTTAGAGAAAGGACATAGCTTCAGTAAATAACATTCCAACTAATTTTGTCTTACAGCTCATCTGCATAGCATAAATTTCAGAGGTTAATTTCATCTTCGTGTCTGAGGGCTCTTCAGGTAGGTGCCATGTTCCTCCCTCAAGGTACACATACATATGTTTGTGTCACTTAACTGTCTTCAAATATTGTCAAACTACCCAAAGGGCAGAAGAGATCTGCACAGGCCAACTAGATCCGAGTAAAGGCCTGAAGCATCAAATACCCTTCAGCTTAGCTTTCCCCTAATTCTGTGTTGGCAGGGAAGGAGAGTGTACAAGGAGGTGGGCATGACGAAAAGGGACATGTGGTAGGGATGAAGGAAAAAGCCTTAAAGATAAAAAAGAAACCCAGCTGACCTAGTGGTTCTAGGAAGCTGCCTCCAGAATTAATATCAAAGGCTGGTGTTGGTGGTCAGCCTAACTACTCCTCCATTGGGGATGAAAGGCAGGCCTGAGCAGGGCTTTAATGAGATAAAAGGAAACAGATCTGGGGTGAGGGAGAAATGCATTAACTGCCCTCCCTCCGTCTCTCTTCTTTGGGGCCACCAGTGGGTTTGGTTTCCTAAGGCAGAAAGAGAGGAAGCAATGCTGATGCCCTCCATCTAGTCTGGGGAGAGAAGCAAGTTGAGAGCTCTGGGGCCGGATGGGCCTTACTGAGGGTAGAGAACAGAATTCCTAACATCTCTAAAAGTCTCATCCAGAAAGGATATTGCATTATTTCAGGATGCCCTTTAGAGCATCAGAACACGTATGAAAGTTCTCATTTGGGTTAAAACCCTTTGCTCGATCTGTCTGTAGACAACAGGGATGCAGGAGGGGGTGGTGTGAGTAGCAAAGTGGGCAGTTTTGCCATTTTTAACAATCACTGAATATATATGTGAGTTTTCCCTCTCTTGCAGAGAAGAACTGTGAAAATAGTAGGCAAATTTTTGGGTGCTGGGCCTCCTTCAGTATCCCCTAGGTCAGCGCTTCTTAAACTGTGGGTCAAGATGGTCATGTCTACTTTACTCAGAAAAGAATTAAACAGCATTTTTTGGATGAAAAAGACAAAGAAAAAAAAGCCTCAAGTGTGATTCAGTGGTGCCTTTTCTAATCTGTATTAAACATGACATTGAAATGTCAAGATCTCTTTTTCGCTACCTCCATGAGAGTTTCTTCTGGAAGTTCTGGAGCTTCAAAAGTGATAAAGCCCTCCAAGCTGGGAGGTGACGTCCCATAAGGTGCATACTTCAGGCTTGGTGCTGCCTCTGCTCCCGGCGGAGAAGAACCCATATAAATGCCCGGAGGGGAGCCCATATAGACACGGCCGCTGGTGGAGCAGAGAGACCCTCCAGAACTGTTTGACCCAACTACATAAAAACAGAAAACACAGGAGTCTCCTGCGGTTAATTCATTAATTTCTCTACTTATTTAACATCATAGGTGTTGCAAGAACCAGTGAGGCAATATCAAATGAGAAAAGAGAGGAAAAATATATGCAATTCTACCTTTGTTTTCCGTGTTCATAAAACTGGAAATCTGATGGAATCCTATGCAAAACGTTAAGAAAAACAATTTCCTCCAAAAGAAGAAAATCACTTGCAACACCTCCTTGGTGTCTAGTATGGCTACCACTTTTCAAAAGTTGTTTGGGTCTATCGTCACAGGCCTCGAGGTGAGATCTAAAGCATCAAAAACTGCTCATTTACCCTTTAAATTATTAAATCGATAGCTCACATTTTAAAAATATAATACCTTTACCCCTGCTCATTTTATGCTTTTAAAATGCTGTGAGATGTTGACTACAAATATTAGTTTGTTCATCTGGAAAATGAGAGATAAGATCCTGAGAGGTTCTCTGACCTGCCTCTATAGCAGACAGTGAGCCAGCAGCAAAATCAATTAGAACACCCAATAGCACCTTTTGTACCAGGTCCAAGTTGAAACCATCTATAGTTATCAAGACATTACCTCCAGCTACCAAAAGCCTATCCCTATCAAAAGCCTGCCGTAAGAAAGCAATGTCTCACCTGAAGTCGTCCTCGTACGAAGAACCATTTGGGTGCAAGTAGGAGGCGTAGCACTATTAGGAGGAGATCCTACCGTAAACATCACAGCCCTAGAACTAGCTCCAGTGGCCCCAGGAGGTCCCAGAACAACGCCACAGGCTCCTGCAGGAGCTGTAATAGAAGAGCACAAGGTATGATTTTTAGCAAAACACAAGCCACTCTCAATATTATCTTGCTCTCCTAGAGAAATCTCTAGTCCACACTGCAAAAGAAGATGTGCTGGTACGGGAGCCCTATCTCTCCCCTATGGTCACACTTCCCTTAAGAAGGGAACAGCACGTGTTACACCTTTATGATGGAAGGTCATGGTGAGAGTAAGATGAGATAATGCTCCAGAAGAACTTTGTCCCCATGGAACAGCCCAAGCACAAGTCAGTTATTGGAGAATAATCGGAGAACGGAATTTGGACATGACCAAATGACTGCTGAGGCCAGATGATGGCTCTCCAGGGCTACTGAATAAATGAACTTGCTAAACACTGGTTTTAAGTGAAATTCCATCAAACCAGCTCCATGTTCCTCATTGACTTTATTATTAAAAATCAAACATTCATTCCTCCAGAAGAAACTTTCATCCCCCAAACAATCAGGAACTTCACCATCCACTGTCCTGCTCAGCCTCAAGCATCAGGATATCTAAGCCAACAGAACCACCCAATCTAATGCTCACCCTGAGCTGCAAGCAGGTTCATTGGGTGATTATCTCCAAAGCACCCTTTCTCTCTTCTCCTCTACCAAACTCTTTCATAGATGATCTGGACACTATAAATGGGGGTATCAAGGACATTTTTCCCCCAATGGCCCCACAGAATTTACAGGCTTTGGCATCTTGTAGTGATGCCCACACAAGTCCTAGGATATTCTCTCCCCTTTCCTATACTTTTCCTAAAATAAAAGGGAGCTAGGGTATAAATATAGGCTGCTGAAGAGCCCAAACAAAGTCTTTTTTTTTCAGACTCTCCCCTTCAGAAAGAATTAAATTTAAGGAATCTTCACTGAACTACCTCCAAGTTACATTATAGTCAAATTTCATGAGTTTTCAAGGACAGTTAGAGCTCAGCCTACCCTCTATTTGAGGCATAAACTGCCTTTTCCTATTTGTGATCTCAAAAATCATGTGTCTTGTGACTACAAGAGAACCAAAAAATTCGTGTAAAAACTACCAACTCCAAAACTAACCCTTGTCAGCCACAGCTATTTTACCAACATGGATACAAACACTATACACAGAAACACCTGGAAGAGTGTTCTGACTCATCTTGGAGGAAACCAGAGTTAAGGACTAAAAGCATAACTTTTGGTTAATTATTAGGATGAATACAAAGAGGCCGGAAATGGCATTGTTTTTGCCTTGGTATGTATCGTCTTTAAAAGTTATGAGAGAGAGAGAGAGAATAAAGAACAGGATATATATATATATATAAATAAATATATCAATGTATATATAGATATAGGTATCCTGTTCTTAATTTACATAAAATTGGAAATAATCTTACTGGAAAACTTTGTAAATCTCAATAATAATATCACAAACAAAGATGCAGAGACAGAAGAGTCAAAGAAAAATTAAGACTTACAAAATTTGAGAGTTATTGCTTTAACAGCTGTGGAGAAAAGCAGCCAGATTTGGCTTGTAGTTCCGAAATAGTGTTTGCAACATGAATTCATTAAAGAAGAGAAAAAAAAATCACAGAAGGATGCGGTTACCAAAATAGATTCTCTAAGTACATTAAAATCAAGAATTTATTCTCTGCTTTTTACATTTTGTAGACTCATCACCATAATCACCACAAATTTACAATACAATAAGGGCTTCCAGAAAGAACACTTTCCTCACTACTACCTTGTGCGCACACACAAGGCTCACACTATTTACACCCCAGAGATGAGAGGCAGCATCATCTCCCCATGGGTTGGCTGCACAGTTAATAAGGTTTGTAACCTGGATTAGAACCCAGGTCCTCTGACTCCAAGTCCAGACTATCATGCGATCTCTAAACAAAATTGAATTCAATTTCCATATTCTAAATTTTCTTAGAGGCAGGATACGTGAGTGGCCTGGAAATAATAAATCATCCCCAGGATAAGGAGAATCAGCACTAAATAGTGAGAAAAGAAACCAGAATGGTCAAGATGGACTAAGTGACCTGGAGCAATCAGCAAAACAATGAGTCAAGTCATCATGTATTAAGTGCTTACTGTATACCAAGGCACCCACCAAGAACACAACCGTCTATAGACAAAAAGACAAGATGAGGGCAAAGAACACACTGAGTATGAAAAGACTCGGAGAGGAAATTGTAATATCTGGGAAATGTTAATGGCCTAAGAGGATGAGGTAGGCTTAAGGTGCCTGAGTGTGAGTGAGGAATTGTGTAGCTAAGGTGTTAGAAAAGTGATCGATATAAATACTGAGATCCAATCAAGGACAAAAGCAGAGGACTGGTGAGTAAGGGAGAAGGCTATTGGGAAAACTGTGAATACCTGGAGGTACATAAGCAAAAGACATCAAAAAGGATAGAGTGAACATAAGGTAGACAGAGTACAATGACTCAGAAGAAAGAAAAAAAAAATCAATGGAAGAGAAATGGTCTAGAAGTTTATAGAAAAATAATCAGGGCCTGGGGCACAATGAACTCATTCCAAAATCAACACAGTTATGGCCACTACCACCCCAGTTAGGCATGTTAAGCAATACACACAGAAAACACAAAAGAAAACTTTTTTAAAAGGTCAAAAATAGCACAAACTGATGGAATCCCATATTGGCAGGGAAAGAGACACTTGGAGAAGGGCTGCATTTAGAAGGTCACCTCCTTCAGAAGAAGGATTGTGTCCCTGGGGTCATTGTATCCCCGGCGTCTGATTCAGGGCAGGGCATATGGCTTAATGCAGGCCGGTCAGCACACTTTCGGTGGAGCTTAGATTGGTGGAGACATTTTGGAAAGTGCCACAAAACTGAACAAACTATCT
The DNA here is from genome assembly GCF_011100635.1 of Trichosurus vulpecula. Classification (NCBI taxonomy): domain Eukaryota; kingdom Metazoa; phylum Chordata; class Mammalia; order Diprotodontia; family Phalangeridae; genus Trichosurus; species Trichosurus vulpecula. The sequence goes on from NC_050579.1 coordinate 30,791,155, forward strand.
GGCTCAGCAATTCTACTATTAGAATGTTACCCTAAGAAATCATAAAAAAGATCTTTCTATACAAAAAAATTCACACGTGCTTTACTTGTAATGGATGTTTACTTATTAGTCTTTGCTGATCATTAAACGTAAACATTTTTAAGGGAACATTTACCTAGTGAGAAATAAGAAGTTGAATCCAGAGTGTCAGGTAATAAAGAAAGTTATTTTCTCTTTTCTGTGGTGCCAAGTACACTAAGTTTCGATACACTATTTCTAATGCTAAAGATTTCAGCAGTACCTCTGTTTCATAAAGTGCAAGTTTTACTTTAAATCTGAGTGAATGACTTGCTATGTTCTTATGGATAATTTTTATTATGAGTTAGGTTTAACTTTTTTCTCCCAATGCTAGAACCATAACCAAAAAAATGGGCTGATAGTTGGGTAGGCAGGCAGAAGAAAGATGACCAAATCAAAACCAGCTAATATTGTTTAACTCCTATGTTAAAAAAGAAACGTGATCCTTCTTACCTGTATCCATTGGTCGTTCTGTGTTGAGACTGTCTGTACTGCCCTGATAGAGCTGCCCACCCAAGGGCATCTTTACTTGTTGATCTGACAATTTCCCAGTACTTACAGATCTATAAAAGGACAGTAATGTTGTCAATGGAAAAGACAATACTTGATCTTAAAAAATTTACTTTGTGTGCCTAAAAGACTAAGGCTTATCTTGAGGCTGTAAGTAATCCACAAAAGGGGTGGAAACAAATTTTCAGTACCAAAACAAACAAAAATAGGATGGTCCAGGAAGTCAATACTGTATTAATGCTACACAGGACACATTTGGAATTTTCAGAAGTGTTAAATGTCCACAGAAGAAATTTCACATCATATCCCAAGGATGTAAAGCTGTTTATTAAAATCTTGTAACTTTTATATGGGAAAATGTTCATACTATTACATTTTTTTCTATTTAAGCTTACAAAGAAAAATTGGTAAATTGGAATATTTTACCTGCCAAATGTGGCCTTGCTATGCTGCTCAGCCACCTGCCTTTCACTTCCTTGGGCTGAGAGAAAATGTGAGAACTCTCGGGGGTCACTCACATCTTTAGCTGGCACATCTGTTGGTCCCTGACGTGTAACCAAGGCTAGCAAATTGGAAGACGCTTGGGTTTTAGGGATCTTGGAAGGAGCTGTGGCCTAGACAAACACATTTAAGATGGTTTTAATAGAATGCCTATACATTTTCCATTTATGACATGCTAAAAGATGGAAGCTTTGAGTGGAGCACTACCATGTTTCTCCACTTACAGTATGGTTTAATAAACCAACCTTAGTGGGAGAGCCAATGATTGTTGGTAAAGGAGTTTTAAATAGCCAGTCAGAGCTCCTAGGAGAAGATCCCATGTGCTTGGTTGGGGAGGTCCCAAGGCTGACTGGCCTACTTGGCTGTGGTGAGTAACTATATCCAAATCCTGCATGGGATGGGCACACCGGGTCAGAATGCTGCTTTCGAAGCTTCTGTTTGTTCTGGTAGATATCAGTGAGCGTGGGGGCACTCTGAAGTCTAGCACCCAACAAAAGAGACTGCGGTGATTGTGACTGTGGTACTGGAGAACCTACGAAGAAAAATGAACAAGGAGAGAAGAGCAGAACACATGTAGCTGACATCTTACAGTACTACAAGTAGGAGACACACAAGGAGGGGAAAATACAGTTAATAGAGAAATGGAATCAAGACTTCCAAGAATCTAGACCAGGGATGGAAACCTGCAGCCTCAAGGCCACATGTGGCCCTCTAGGTCCTCAACAGCAGCCCTTTGACTAAATCCAAACTTCACAGAACAAATCCCCTTAAAAAAAGGATTTGTTCTGTAAAACCTGGACTCAAAAGGCCGTACCCAAGGACCTAGAAGGCCATATGTGGCTTCAAGGCCACAGGTTCCCCACCCCTGATCTAGACTGCCATGCCAAAGTAATGCTGAGATCACATTTTAAACAGTAGTAAGAATACTATGAAGACCTATGGTTCATTTTCTGCATCACTTGTCACTGTTTGAATGAGATAATCATGTTTACATATAATTGTTTGGTACCTAGGAGTGAAGTTCCTAAAGCACTGATGACACCTACACTGAGATAATGAAATAACTATGAAATAAACCAAAGATGGCATACAAAAATGCAGAAAAACTGAAGGGTCAAAAAAGTATCTCATTTCTACTGTGAGAACAGACCAGGAAAAAATTAGCCTGTAGAATTCCATTTAATCCCTTGGCTAAAGTAACCCACCTGAAGAATTTCTACTCCTCGAGTCATGACCCTGCAGCTGTCCACAACAGCAATGGCCAAGCTGTTCGGGGATAGTGCCAACTATAAGAGAAGGAGAAAGAATGGAAAGTTTCACTGTTCTGTCACCATAAGAGGCAGAAGAACAGAAATATATAGCAAATACTCAAAACATGGTAAATTAGGGTTTTAAAAACACCTAACTTTAACAATATGCAATCTGCATAGTTAGAAATCATATTAAACAAACATGCCCACAATGGTCCTTTTAGTTATCCACCAAATGCACTTATGTCAGTTATGGATAAATTGATCCCTGATGCCTTCCTTACCTAATGGAGAAGGAGAGTATGGTCTGGAGGACCCTGTGGACAGCCTACGCCCAGCAGTCTGTACTGTGTCTGCAGGTACTGGAGAGCAGGAGCCCATCTTCAGAAAGCCCAAAGGGCTGGTATTAGACCTTCGTACCACTGCAGATCTGAAAAGTTTGGGATTTTTTTTTTAAAGGTGGAATTTCAAGAAAAACCCCTCTGACCTCATGTTAAACTTGAGTCAAGCAATAAGCATTTAGTTAGCACTTCCTTTGTGCCAGTCACTGTGCTAAATGCTAGGGACACAAAGAAAGGCATAGCCCAGGCCCAGCCCTTGAGAAGCTCACAATCCACTGGAGAGAACAACATGAAAACCCATGTAAAAACAAGTGTACATCACCAACACAAGACAGGCAGAAGAATGAAAAAGGATCAGGAAAGGTTTCCTGCAGAAAGTGAGATTTTAACTGAAATTTGAAGGAAGCCAGAAGGCAGAGGAGGGAGAACATTCCAGGAGTGGGAGACAGCCAGTGAAAATGCCTAGAGCCAAGAGATAGTGTCTTGTTCAAGAAAGAGCCAGGAGCCCTGTGGTACTGAATGGCAGAGGACAAGCTGGGGAGGAAGGTGTAAGGAGGCTGAAGGCAGGGTAGGGAGACTTGCTTATGAAGGATTTTGAACACCAAATAGAGGATTTTATATTTAATGCTGGAGTTGGAAGGGGGCCATTAAAGTTTATGGAATCCCAGGGTTGACTTGGTCAGACCTGTGTCTCAGGAAAATCAGTTTAGTAGCTGAATGGAAGATGGACTGGAGTGGGGAGAGACTTGAGGCAGGCAGACCAACGATCAGGCTATGACAATAATCCAGACGTGAAGTGATGAAGGTCTGCACCAGAGTGAGGGCAAGGGGAGAGGAGAGGAGTGGAGTGTATTGGAGGGGTGCTGCAAAGGTGAAATCGACAGGCGTTGGCAACAGCTTGGATGTGGGGGTGGGAGACAGTGGGAAGTCCAGGATGACTCCTAGGTTGAAAGCGTATAGGATTGAGAGAGCAGTACCCTCAACAATAATACAAAAGTTTGGAAGGGGGAAAGCTTTCAGGTTACAGGGAGAGACATGAGCTCAGTATTGAACATGGTGAGATGGTATGTCTACAGGACATCCAGGTCGAGGTGACTAAAGGGCAGTTGAGGATGACTGGAGGTCAGCAAAAGATCAGGGCTAGATAACCACACTTGACATAGAGAGATCACTGAATCCACAGGAACTGATGAGATGACCAAGTGAAACAGCACAGAGACAGAAGAGGGCCCAGGGCAAAGCTCTATGGGACACTCATAGTTAGCAGGTGTGCCTGGATGAGGATCCTGCAAAGGAGACTGAGAAGAAGCAGTCAGATAAGAGGGAGGAAAACCAGAGGAGAGTGGTGACCCAAAAACCCAGACAGAGGAAGCACCAGGAGAAGAGGGTGATCATGTGTCAAAGGCATAGAGAGGTTAAGAAAGATGAGGATGGAGAAAAGGCTGATGGATCTGGCAGCTACCTAGAGCTAAGCACACAAACGAAGCCAGTATCTGTTCTTGTGTTGCCATTATACTAAGCCCACTTAAGTGAAGAAACACCAAAACATAAAATATTGCTTAACCATGAAACAAAAAATTTAAAAAAGAGCAAACCTCTGATGATACATGTGGCAGTAATACAGGATCTAATTAGAAGGGGCAAAATGAAGTCAATCTGCTGACCATTTGGGATCAATTTTCTAGCGAAAACCAACCTATGACCATTTTGTATCTTTTTATACTTCCACCAACTCTTAAGAAACATGTGTGACTGTAAATGTTCTGGGAATCCATTCCCCACTGACATATGTGTCCCCAGAGGGCTAAGAACTGAAGGGGGGCCTTAGAAGTGCTCTAGTCCAAGCCCCTGATTTTACAAATGAAGAAACTGAGGCTCATAGAAGGGAGTGGTCTAACCATGGGCTGGAACTGAGATTTCATCTTAAGTCTTATGACCAAGCTTTGGGGAGAGCTAGGTCTTGAATCCTGGGGATGAACTCCAGCCCAGTACTGTGGCCACCGCATCAAGCAGCTTTGAACCCACAAGTGCATCAACTGTCTTCTCTGTGGCCAGACTTGTGGAAGGTGCCATGAGGAATAATACACCAGTGGCACCAAAGTCTTGTTATCATTAAGAAGGGCAGGGAGGGAGCCTAGAGAGAACAAGACAAGTACCTGAACAGAATGAATTCATGAGGATGAAACACCTCTTTTCTGGACTAAGAGCTCCTGCTCTAGAGTGTCTCTCTTAAGACCACAGGCCACAGAACTGAGGCTGAGAATTTCCTCACTGGCAGTTCCCTCTACTAATATCACAGGACCAGGACAAAAATGAAAATGAAAGCAAAAATAATCCAGCACCCACACAGCAAACACCAGCTGAATTAAGTTAAGATTATTCAAAAAAGAGGCAGCTAATTGCTGCTCATTCACTGACAGACATCAGCTGGCAGCATGGAGGATGAGGGCACCCCAAGCCCATGGGTCTGCAAGGGCTGCTGAAACGCTGCCACAAATTAAAGGAGACTTTAGTCTTCCCATAATGTGACCCCTGACGCTTCACTTGGCAACACTTCGTTCATATCGACAAGACAAACCAAGACGTACAGTCTGGAACAGAGATCAACCCAATTTTATTTGCACAACTAGTCATAGAAATAACTCACTCACCTCGGAGAACCATGGGGGTTTGTCCCAGGGCTGGCTGAGGAGAGATTCTGCTCAATCCGCTGATAATTCCTTAACTGAGTAGGCACTGGAATAGGTGCTGTCTCACTGTGAGGTGATGGGGAGGGCTGACATGGTCTGCAACCACAATTTGTTGACAAAGGTAAGAAAAATGCTGACAAGACAGCTTCTCTCGCCTGAACTATCATCGGCATTTAGGGATTTTAACATTCTATGTGTGTGTGTGGAATGACTTGAAGTTTTTCTGAGGTCAAGTGAAACACAATGACTTTAAAACTGACATGTCTAAATCGTGTTCTTGTCATTTTAAAATATCCCTCCAACCCCCACTAAAGACCAAGAACTGTGACATGAACTGACAAAAACCAAACACACACAGTAATTGAGAAAGTCTCCAAGTCTCCAACTGGGCTGCACATTATGAGAGAGCAAAATAGGTCTAGGAGAATCTACTGCATAAAATAACAGGATGTTCAAAAGCCAAGAGGAGTGGAATGTTTACAAAAGCTGTTAATAAGTAAGATGGCCCAAGGGCCTCAGAATTTCTCAAGATTAAAAACATGCTGTGTGATTCCTCTTTAAAAAGCCCACATGCTGTTTATTGTCTAATTACATGAACTACATATAATTAGGCCCAAGGATTCTACCACCTACCTCAGTTTTAATAAATACAGAAAAGTCTATCAAAGAGATCACTATCAGAAATGCATGTAAAGTTACACTCAAGATAATTTCACATTTCTAGTTTAATTTTTAATCCCAAACCAAGTCTTGAAAACTCACCATGGCTCAGGAACAATACCATGTGTGAAGAGGAAAGCTTGCTAAGCTTTTTCCTTTCCTAATAAAGCTTTGTGAATTCCCAGTTCTCTCCCCAACAGAATCAACTAGGGCAAGACCACACATTCAAATACCCCAAACAAATGGCATTTATATACTAAAGTATGACAAGGAGATTAATATTTATCTAACCATTAGAATAGTTTTCCAAATTAAAAAAACAAACCTACCAATAGATTTCAAACGTCAGAGAAACATTCTTTACCTTTTAGGTATTCAGATTAAAAAAGTCACAATACAATTATACCTTTGGCAAATGTACACCTGAACTTTACTGGAAACTGGAAAACAGAAAGCATTTTCATTCAAAGTAGCCAGCTGCAGAGTGCCTACCTTCATTACAGTCCCCTGTGATAAGTGTCTAGAAGGTTACAGGCCAGTGACTGAGCATGGCATGTGTGACAGCAGACTATGTCTGTTGTCAGGGGGAAGTTCACTGCTAGATGCTTAGCTACCAAGTGATGACTTTATATTTTTTCTGCCATGACCAATTACTAAAAAACACTGAATATATGATCTCCAGCAATGCCAGAAGGACTCCCACCAATGATTCCACAGACATCTGAAGTGTTCCTATAAAGGGTATCCTCCCAGTAATAGGGAACATGACTGAAGGCATTACAAGAGGCTGCAAAAAAGCAACCAAGGACAAGGACTGCACCAAGGGCTTCTTTTTACCCATGTCATTTTACTGTAATGGGCAGAATCACAGGATCATTGCTTGAGAGCTGGGAAGAACCTCAGGTCATTCAGCCTAACACCCTCATTTTGCAGATGAGGAAACTGAGGCCCAGGGAGTTAAGTGACTTGTCCAAGGTTGTCACAGGCACTGGATTGTCAAGAGGTGGGATATGAACACAGGTCTTCTGGTTCCAAACTCTTTTCATTGTGCCATGATGTCCTCTTGGATGGAAAAATAGAAAGTGTTACAAAAATATTTATAGCAGCTCTTTTTGTGGTGGCCAAGAACTAGAAATTGAGGAGATATCTGTCAATTGGGGAATGGCTGAACAAGTTGTGGTACGTGAATGTAGTGGAATACTATTGTGCTATAAACGATGAGCAGGTGGACTTCAGAAAAACCTAGAAAGACTTATATGAACTGATGCTGAGTGAAATGAGCAAAATCAGGAGAACACTGTACACAGTAATAGCAACACTGTGCAATGACTGACTTTGATAGACTTAGCTCTCCTCAGCAATGCAAGGATATAAGACAACTCCAAAAGACTCATGATGGAAAATGCCATTCACATCCAGAGAAAGAAATATGGAGTCTGAATGCAGATTGAAGCGCACCATTTGCTCTCTTTTTTTGTTTTGTTTTGTTTTTTTTTTCTTGTGTTTCCTCCCATTTGTTCTAATTCTTCTATACAGTACGAGTAATGTGAAAATGTTCAATAAGTATGTATGTGTGGGGCCTATATTGGATTGCATACTGTCTAGGCAGGAGGGAGGGAGGCAGAGAAAATCTAAAACTTATGGAAGTGAGTATTGAAAACTAAAAATAAATTTATAATAGAAAGTGTTTGAAGCTAGATTTGTTACAAAATAAAAAATCTGACACTGTCCAATTATGATAATTCCCCAACCATTGTCGATCATTAGTGCTAACAAGTTAAAGACGTGTTCAAGTGTACAAGCAGTGTTCTGGCACTTCCCTACAAATATCCTAGAAGAATTAACATGAAGGACCCTTTCTCTAATTCAATGAATCACACTTCTTGATACCAACAGTGAGCAGCTGTTCATTGCACGCTGCTGAACATAAGCTTGGTTCCACTATCACAGTAAACTCTACTTGTCCAGGGCAACTTCATGGAAAAAGTCCTAAACAAATGTTATGTCTATAGACAGGACAGTTACAGCTCTGAAAAGCTTATTTACAAATAGTACAAGTATGGTACAAACTCTCTCTTCCTACTGAGAAAATCAGAAATGATTCTATTTGTTAATTGATTCTATTATATATCATGGCCAACATTTTGTAAAACTGCCAAAGTCATGTTTCTTTGTCTTTGAATTAAGTTCAGGAGTTCATAGGGTTAGTCTCCCTCTCAGAGTTAAGTTTAAAAGTTCATTTTCCTATGAATTACTTTAATTAAAAGAAGCCTGTTATCTCTATAACCACTAGCTGTCCTTGTACAATTAGAGGAAAATTGGTTGTCTATATGGCATTAGTTGCTTTTGCAGGTAGACTAAATCAACCAGCATTCCCTAGCAAGATGGAGAGAGGGGCTGTCAATAGCCTCACATTCCTGATTTCCATCCCATCATATTTTTCCCCAAGCCCATCTATGCTTCTGACTTCAGAGTCAATTCTATTGTTTTCCCCATTTATCATGCTGCACTCTATTTTTTGGATGTTTCTCCTTTTGTCTAAAAAACTGATCTGTCCACCCTCATTTGGGGATCTTAGCTTGCTGAGGAGGCTGAGACTCTGCTTATTGGCAAATTCACATGTTGCTAATAAACTGTGCTTAGAGCTTGTGCCTCAGTTTACCTTAATTTCAACTGCAACACTATTGCTTCATGACTGAATTATAGGTATGTACATTCCTCTGGGAAACCATATAACTCAAAATATTAATTAAAAAAACCCACTTTGTATTGCCAAAACTCATTTCAAAGAATTTTAAAGATTTTTCTTAGGTAAAATAAAAGAAAATGCTACAGTAATCCACTAAACATTCTGACACTGAAGACATCAGACTTTATGGAGACTATCAAGATGTTGAAAAGTGGGATGGAGAATCTACGAATTTAACTTAAATATTACTTTCTAATATTATCTTAAATATTCCTTAAATAATGATAATTAAATAATATCTTCAATATCGCTTTCCAATTACTTGCCATTAGCACCAACACTCCTAGTGCTAAGCTACTGTAAACTTTTAACTTTCGGGGAGTTGGGGGGAAGGGAGGAGGGCCAGTAGCAGATGTGTGGTTTCACTGGTGTAAGAACTCCTGATGCAGATCAGCCCAATCGAACACTTCTAGGGTTAGTCCTGAGGTATCCAGGTGTGATGTGGCCTGCCCCGCACCGTAGCTAAGCTTGAACCTACAAGTCCCTGACTTCACAGGTAGCGTCCACTACTCTAGAGTCCTCCTGCTGTGAAGGGCTTGCTTTATTAGTAAGAGGCACCAGACACATCAGCAAACCCACAGGTTGAATGCATGGATGAGTGAAATGATACTGGACTGGGAACTGGAGGGTCCAAGCAAAAATCTCAGCTGGACAATTAATCATCCTCTGTGCCTGCAGGGCGGTGGGCTCACATGCCTGGACCTCAGATGCAACATGGGGAGCCAAGACCAGAACGTCTCCAGTCACTATCACAGTTCTGAGTCTATGATCTCATACTTTAAATCTGGGGAGTGGTGGGAGTCCCTTCAGAGGACCATACCTCTTTGAGGATAGGAATTGATAAATAAAATCTTGCCCAGGTCACACTAAAGTATGAGCATTCAAATCTATGACCTAGCAGTTAATGTAATATACTTCACAAGTTTTATGAGAAGTAAAGTTTTTTTAAAAATTACTAATTAAGACTAAGCAGCAAATAAAAATAAACCACACGATTATTTCTTACCCTAAGTAAATTTCAGTAAAGTTTCATCGTAGGCACAAATTTTGTCTAAAATTCTGTCACAACATGAAAATGGTGCTAACTGAGAAGTTTATAATCATTTTATATATAGACTCAACTAGGAGATGCAGTGGCCAGAGCACTGGACCTGAAATCAGAAAGATCTGCGTTAGAATCCTGCTCCAAACACTTCCTACCTGCGTGACCCTGCGCCAGTGACAATCTCAGTCTGCCTGAGTTTCCTCATTTGTACAGTGGGTATGACTGCACCGACCTCCCAGGGCTGTTTTGAGGATCAGATGCAACAACATGCACAGTGCTTTGCAGACCTTCAAACACTATGTCAATGCAAGCTATTATTTTTATTATGATTAGGCAGTTACTATATGAAAAATACCTGGAATGACCAAATATTTAAACTTTTCTTAAGACCAGGCATACACCTGGTCTTCACATACACCTACCTGGTGGCTGAACTAGAAGGGCTACATCGAGCAGAGTTTGAAGAAGGATTTTGTAATGTTCCTGAGCTCCCAGAAACAGCTAAAAAACTGTTTAAAAAAAGAGGCATATGCACTATGATAAAAAGGTGAGAAAAATAACTGGCAGAAAAAAAAAACCATTTTGTTAATTCATTTAAAATATTCACGTTGCTGTTCTGATGTGAATATTAGTTTCCAGTTTAAAATTGAAAAAAAGAAAATAACCTAGCACCTTGGCAACATGACTGTTCCCAAAAAAACAGAGTTTGGGCCACAAATGTGAAAATGTACAGAATATTCTGGTAATGATCTGTTGAAACATACCCTCCTCCACACACCAAGAACTCGCTTGAAGCCCGTCTGCCAGCAGTTCCCATTGGCATATCATCTAAAAAAAGAAAAAAAAAGTTAGGCCTAAAAAGTAGCCAATCTTATAGCCAGCCCCCAGTGTGACCAAATATCCCCACAGTGCCCATTGGTCAATGGGGCTCTGCTCCTCCATATTCCTCACCAGGTCACTCCCACCTCTCACCCCCAAGCACATTCTCAGACTCCCCCATCTCTGTCACTACAAGCTTCTTTGAGGACAGAAACAAGTGTGGAACCAGAGCTCCTTCCCTCCTGAATAGCTCTAAAGAACAAAAACATCCTACCCAGGAAATAACCCTGTGAATAAAAAAAAAAATGTACTTTTAAAATAAAACCATAACACATCATATAAAAAGGAAAAAAAATCAAGAGATTCCTTTTAATCCTGGCAAACAGCTATTAGCAGAATGAAAATCCAGTAGAAGAGAAGTTCCTTAAGGGAAGGGCCTTCAAGGTGCCTAGCATCCCCATAGTATATTAACTCAGGCACTGGAAGGGGCCACTCCCCTCATTTGCAAATAAGTCAAGTGAGGTCCCAGCCCAAGCCTTTCTAGATCACAGTTTGGGAGTGAGGGTAAACAGCAACTGTTTCTGTTTTGGCCAGAAACCCTGAGGGTCTTCCCCTCCCAGACTACATTGCCTCAGACAGGCTCAGATCTGTTAAACATCTTAGCTTAACAAGGCCAAAGTCTCCCACTGTATTCAGGCCATCCCCAGTCATCCTGACCTATATCTGGCCACTGGATCCAGATAACTCTGGAGGAAAGAGTGAGGCTGGTGATTCTGCACCGCCCTGCCTCACATAAATCCAATTTACTTGCATGTCATGGTATCACCTCTCTGATGTCATGGTCCTCTTCAAGACTGAAGTACAAACAATGAGCAAGTGAGGCCCAGAGAGGGTCCAAAGGGCAGTATCAAAGAACCTGCATCCTCTAACTCCAGAGCCAACACTCTTTCCACTATCCCACACTGCCTTAGTGCTTAGCACAAAGTAGGAGCTAAATAAGTACTTGTAGATTAGGTTTACCATATAAAGCTAAAAGGGAATTTGGAACTGGCAGCAAAAAGACCAGTGCACTTTCTAAAAGCCAAAAACCAATCTTGTCCACACTTTGCCTATGTCACATCAAGTTAAGGGGAATAAGAAGCATGCAATTTCCCATCCTCCTACTCTGGTATATTTTAAAGATTTCAGAAATCAAGAAAGTTTTAAAACACACAAGAAAGTTGGAGTGAAGCAGGGTAAACTAAGTGTTAATAAAGGTCCACCACACCCCTTATTATCTATCTAAATGAAGCAGTCATTCCCGACCCTCCCCTTAACAATCCAGAACCTACAGTCTTTTCAGGCTCCTCCCCACTCCTCAAAATATCTTTCACGTTAATCCCCTTAGCAAACAGTGGATGACAAGTTAAAATCTACAGTAAGAGAAGAATGGGGGGGGGGGGGTGGCCAACAGTTTAAGGATGGAGCTCTTCATGGAAATTGGCTATGGAACAACACACTCTGGCAAAACCCTTAAGAACCCATCTTAAACTCTCAGTTCCTCATGGACTTCCACAAACCCATACTCCCCGAAAGCAAGAATGCACGCCTCCAACCTGAGTTCTCATTCTCAGCCCCATGTGTCTATCCTACAACTCTCCCTACCAGCCTTTGCCACTCACTGGAGTCCAAACCACTCCTGAGCCACACTCAACTGTAGTGACAGCACTGATGAGAACATGGAGGTGAGGTCCTTATATTGGACTAGATGGGATGGGAGGCCCTAAGTCCAGGATAAACATTAATATGCTAACATGTATCAGGCTATCTTGCCAGGGAATCATGTTGATGGGGTACAGGCCCTGGGAACCCCTTGAATTCTCCTTGAATCTTCCCACTAGATGAAGTGTTTGCCTGAGGCCATAAGCCTTTCATTATCCCTAGGCCCAAATCCCTAGGTTACTCTTACCCTAGCCTAGCTCTCCAGCTTCCCAGCTATTTCCTACCCCAGATCTTATCAAAATGTCTAAACTCAAATCTGTTACCCTTAAACTAGCCTAGCCCCACACCTACACAGTCTGTTATCTCCAGGTAGCCTTCAGCTATTTCCCACCCTTAATCCCAGTCTGACCTCACCCCAGTCCCATCAAAATACTCCTTAGACTCCCCCTCAAGACCCTCCCTAAACCCTTTCTCTCATCACCCCAGGACCACCCTAGATCCCTCCCACAATCTTTCTGTATTTAAGTCTCATCTTTCCTTCATGAAGGTGCTCAGATTCAATCTAGCTCAGTAGATTGAATCTGGCCCACTTGTGAAAATGGGCACAAATGGTGAGATTTCTTAAGACTACCCACTATGGCAAACCTATAATAAACTTTTTCTTTGGCAGAAGGTTTAAATCAAATTTATTCAAGCAGGATCCAGTGTTGTTGATATTTTGGGGTCTCGAGCACCCCTAAAATATATGGTTACCTAACCTCAGTGTCACACCACGCTGGAGCCACCCTAACATTTGGAGGCAATAATTTGTTTACTTGGGCATACCAGCAACCCCTTCTGGAAGTTTGTTCCCTCCAACATCGGTGCTATGAAATACATTTGTGTGTGCCCCAAAAGTATGGATAAATTGTTCATACCTTTTAACAAAGACATCTCTCTGCAAGGTGTAAACCCCAAGGAGGCCAAAGACAGAAAGAAAAGTCCCTTATATAGACCCAAAAAGTCACAGCATCATTCATTGTTGTAGATAAAAACTGGAAACAAAGTAGACACTTATCAACAGTCATTAAGTGGAGCTTGGGCAGAGACCTAGCTTCAGAGGACGTGGGAGGGAGGGAAGGAGGGAGGAGGAAGGAATCCAGCCAATAAACTCCAAGTTAGGTGGGCAGCTTCTGGCCACCAAAATTTAAAAAATCAAAACTTACCTTCTGAGTAGGAGGGTGGAGAGGGAGAGGGGGAGGGGGAGGGGGAGAGTTGAGTTACCCAACTAGCTGGGTCCCAGCCAAAGCTCCACCTAATGGCTGCATTTTGGGCCCTCCTGGCTTAGAGTGAATGTCAATGGTAACTGTTACTCTTTGGAACACCAACCTCCTGAGGGTCTTCCACTCCCAGCTTAATTTTTTTTTCCTTTTTTTCTAATTAAATATCAGGTCACTAGATCCAGATGGCTCTGGAGTAGAAAGTGAGGCTGGTGACCTTGCACAGCCCTCTCTCACTCAAATCAAAGTCAAGTGCAAGTCACGTCATCATTTCCCTGATGTCACCATCTTCTTACACAATACCAGATGTACACAACAACCAAATAACATAAATGAAAAGAACACAAAAATAAAGATTCCTTTTTCTCCCTGGAGGATTATATTGTTTTGGTGAATGAGTTGATCTTGGTTACAGACCTGTATCTTTTGCCTTTTGGAATATTATATTCCAAGTTCTCTCCTCTATAATGGCAGCTGCCAAATCTTGTGTGAGCCTGTCTCCCTGGTACTTGAATTCTTTTCCAGAAGCACTGGATTTTTTTCTGTGGCATTCCTTACAGTTTTCTTTTTAGGGATTTCTTTCAGTAGATGATGATGGATTCTAATTTCACTTTGCCTTCTGATTCTATTAGGTCTGGGTAGTTTTCATAATTTTTTGAAATATAATATCCAGGCTCTTTTTTTGATCATACCTTTTAGGGAATTGAATGATTTTTGCAGTTTTTTTTCCTCTTTGATTTGTTTTTTAGGTCAGCTTTTGATATGAGGTATATCATAGTTTCTTTTACCTTTTTTAGTCTTTGAGTTTGTTTTTGCAATTTCTTATTGTCTCATGGAATCATTACCTTCTGTTTGGTCCATTCTAATTTTTAGGGAGCCTGTTACTTAAGAAAGATTTCACACCTCTTATACCAAGCTGTTGATTTTCCTTCCAAGTCTTTCCTTTAAGACTCTCATTTTATTTATTATGATATTTAAACTCTTGCTTCATTTCTTCCAGGAATTCGAGTTGAGTTTGTGGCTAAGCTATGTTTTTAAGGCTTTCCTCATAGAAACTGTGGAGTTCTCTACTAGGTTTGTCTGAGAGTTCCTGGCTTCCTAAGAGCACTTTACCAGGGGTGTCTTATTTTCGTTGGCTCATCTTACAGCCCTGCTGCATGAATTAGGACTACGAGTTAAAAAAAAAATGTTTCTGTACATTTCTGGAAGGAATGCTAGGGCCTCTGGTTCTGATCTATATTCCCCAGTCATCTGCATGCTGCCTTCTATAGGTACTGAGCGTTAATGTTTTTCAAGGATCTCAATGTGGTCCAGGCTAGCAAGCTGCAAACTTTCAGTGTCCCCTAAACACACCTAGCTTTATGACAAAATGTGATTGCTGTTCTCATGGTCTAAGTTTTGCTGGCTCCCAATTCTATTTAGAGTCTGGGTACAGCACTGCAGGTCTGCTTCTGGTGAGACTGCCAGTGAGTAGCTGCTGTCAGCTAGCTGAAAGGTTCTATAGATTTGGAGGGACAAAACTGCAGGCTCAACACTGACCTGAGCTCCCTGCCCTGGTTACAAAGCATCAAGTCCTACCAAGCTTGGGTCTTTGAGCTAAGTCAGAGATCCTGCTCCGGATCAGTGACACCTTCACTGTAATTTCTTCTCCTTGACTAGTACACAGCCTTGGCCCAAGTGACCCTGCCCCCTCTCAGCCTCTGTCCTTGCTCGATGCATGAGCTTGTGTCTGGATCGGAGCATTCCAGCTGCAAGCTCCCTTTTATTACTCATGCTTAGATATAAAACTCTAGGCTCCACCTCCCTTCCCATGCTGATGTGAGCCACTGTGGCTCTTCCTCAGTCTTTGGTCAGAGAGCTGTAAGAGAGAACTGAGCTGTGCTGCTTCCTCCTGCTCCATCTCGGTCCTTCTCCCAGGACACTCACATGAATGGACTGTGGCATAACTTATGACACAATTGATCTTGGCCTCAGAGACCTCCCCACTCTCATGAGAGAGGTGAGGGACCATGGCTTTGGAATATGCCCACACTGCCAGCCACTGGCTTTGCTTCAGTTGGTTTTCCTTAACTGTTTTCCTTTGTTACAAGGGAAAGCTTACTGGGTGGTAGTGGGGTATGGATCTAGAAATGAGCAATATAAAAACTAAGGCACCAATACTTTTTTTAAAGAAAAAGGTAGAGATTAAGAACATGAAAGGGGAAAAAAATCTTTCTTTGTACAACTGTCAGAAAATCAGATAAAGCTGACAAAGCTACTTTAACAACTCTGACAAGGCAGTCAACATATATCAAATGCATTTGTCTGCAATTATTTAATCTGACTGCAGCTTTATGTAAATTTTTTTAACATGACCAACAACCTGCCCTAAGAGCTGCCATCTTTAGTTTCACACTTTTGAGCCACAACTATGATTATTTTGTCTTTCTAAAAATCAAGACAAAAACTTAGCAGAAAAACAGCAAAGTTCAAGATCCTCACGGTCTTTGTTCTGAAACAGCAAGACCAATGAGCCAAAAATGGCCCTATCCAACCTAAATAAAAAACCAGCAAGAAGTTAAATTTGCTTCTCTTGTGTCTAACTACGACCATTAAAACACTGTCACATACCAAGTTTGGTAAATGACAGTGACACTTTATGGTACACAAGAAGCCTAGACTCAAACAGGAGGGCACAGTGGGAAGAGATGTGGATGTGGCACTAATGGATCCAGGTTCAGCTCGAGGACCTGTCACTTACAAGGGGAGTCAAGGGATCTCTCTCACACCTGGTTTCCTCATCTACAAACCAGCAATACCTACCAGTAGCTCTACGTGGTTAGGAGGCTTAAATGAGAAGAGATGTAACACGTTCTATAAACCTTAAAAAAAACAACAACCTACTGGTATAAAACATGTGACCCTGGGGGTGGGGAAGGTCTGATCTCATTTGAACCTCACCATTAACCTGCAAATTAGAGGCTTTCCATGGTGAGGCAAGTGAGGCACGCAGAGGTTCGGTGGCTTGGAAGGGTCCCCACATGGTAAGTGTCCCAGGTCAGGTCTTCCTGACTCCTATCCAGCAGACCGCCTGGCAAGCTTGTTATTAAAATGACATTTTCTGAATGAAGACCAATTCAAAGAAGCACACTCTAAGACAGAAGCCTGCCATAGACAGCCAACACTGGTCACAATATCAGAAAAAGCCTGCAAGTTTCAATATACAACGAAATGAACAGAAATAAATGAAATTGGCTCATAAGATTAAAAGGGTGGAAAAGGGGAGAGCTGAAGTTCATCAGCCACTATCCCATCTACATATCCTTATGAACACAAGCACACTGATAGAAGACACACAGTCAATTACATTAATTTGGTTTATGATTCACTCTAAGCTCTGGTGTTTTCCTACCTTACTTGGCCTGGCCAGTATCTGCCTTTGCTGTATTTTGACTGGTCTTCTACTCTAAAAATATACTGCTTGTACCTGTCCTACTATTCTCACCTGATCTCCAATTTTCCAAATTTCCCATTCTAAATTTTATTTTTGTCTTCTAAATCATTTAATATCACTAGCAAATTCCCTCATCTAATTCATCAATAAAATGGGCCTCAGAAACTATTTGATAAGAACTGCTAGAAAATGTGGAAAACAGTCTGATATAAATTAGGCTGAGACCAACATCTTACACTGTATTACACAATAAGCTCAAAAGGGATTATATAAACCAAATAGTAAAAATCATACCATTGGGGCAGCTAGGTGGCGCAGTGAGTAACGCACCAGTCCTAGAGTCAGAAGGACCTGAGTTCAAATCTGGCCTCAGACACTTGACACATTTACTAAGTGACCTTGGGCAAGTCACTTAACCCCAATTGCCCTGCCTTCTCTTCTCCAAAAAAAAAAAAAAATCATACCATTAAAAAAAATTAGAAGAAAAGTTAATTATATACCTTTGATAAAAGATGAATTGGTACCAAACAAGAGACAGAGGCAATTATTTAAAAAAAAAGGAATGATTTTAATTACATTAAATTGAAAAGCTTCTGAAAAATAAAATTAATCTAAGATAAGGAAGCAATCAGATGGGGAAAAAAATCACCTTTGTATCAGATTTGTCAGTGATTTGGTATCCAAGACATACAGATAATAGACATACATACACACAGACACTCTCTCTCTCTCTCTCTCTCTCTCTCTCTCTCTCTCTCTCTCTATATATATATATATATATATATATATATATATATATATATATATATATGGACCTATATATGTATACACACAAATACCCACACAGAACCAAAAGCTATTCTCCAACAGATAAGTAGTCAAAGGATAGGAACAATTCTCAAAAGAATTGCATACTATTAACTGTGAGAAATGCTCCAACTCACTAATAAGACCATTGCAAATCGAAATAACCCCACAGTTTTACCTCATATTCAGCAAACCAGAAAAGATAACAAAATATGGGAATAGTCAATGTTGAGGAGGTTGTGGGAAGACAGATACACCATCACCTTGCAGGTGGAGATGTGCATTAGTACAACCATTTTGGAAAATAATTTGTAATTATCCAAATACAGTGATCAAAATGTCCAAACTCTTTGGGGCAGAGGTTCCACTACTAGTCATACACCCCAAGGCAGTCACTAGCATGGAAAGACTTAGATGAACTGATGCAAAATGAAGCAAGCAGAGCCAAGAAAACAATATAGGCAAGGCCTGCAACAAAGTTATGTGCAAAGAACAAGCCTGGCTTCTTAAAAAGTGCTAGGAGAAGATGGCCCCACTACCCCTCTGCAGAGGTAGGAGTGACCTTGGACTGCGGGACAATGAATACATTGCCTTCAGATTTTTGTTCAATTTATTGATTGGTTCTTCAGATTCTTTTTTTTTTCTTTTTTTAAATACTCTATGTTATATGGGATGGCTGGGAGCAGGAAGAAGGCAATACAGAAGGGGACATT
Source organism: Trichosurus vulpecula (assembly GCF_011100635.1). NCBI lineage: Eukaryota > Metazoa > Chordata > Mammalia > Diprotodontia > Phalangeridae > Trichosurus > Trichosurus vulpecula. The sequence goes on from NC_050579.1 coordinate 30,809,690, forward strand.
TAGGTAATATAAAAATAAAACATAGCAATAAAATTCAATAAAAAAAAAGGATCCCAGGATCATCACATGTGAGACACCAGACAATGTGTCTACCCAAGCTAATGCCATTACACCCACCCCTTACATGTAATCTTTGCTTCATTCACAATTATCACTGTAGTATAATCAAAACTATGCCTTCCTAGCTTATCGAAGAGAATTCTAAACATAATGGGTCTGATATTTTCCTGAACAGATTGTGTTTGAGATCCTCCCTTGATATCGCACATCATGGAAAGCTATTTAATTGGTCAGGCATAATTTGCACTAAGAAAGCCTCACTGGTTGATTCCTGGTATCTTTTGCTATTCTTAGCAGTTGCTAAATTGTTTAACAATTTGTTCCTGCATCTTACCAATCAAATATTTAGCCAGCCAAACTAGTTTCTTTAAAAAGGTACAACACTTACCCTTACCTGGGACTGCTATCCTCATTTCTCAGATCTAATGGTGAAAATAACATCTGCTGATTCCCTAAGCAATCTAGGATCGATGTTTTTAGACACCAGCAATTTGATTATTCATTTTTATAAGAATTCCACTTTCCTGCTTGAGGATGGTTTTCATGATTCTTGAACAGGTGAGAATTGTTCTACTCACCTGTTTCCCTACCACATCAGTACCTGTGGATAAAGACATTCCTAGATCACCATGCTCACTAGGGTTCTCCTACTTTTGCCACCCTTTGTCAAGTTCTGAAAGGAGGATGAACGTGGCAACAGACGTGACGGAAAGAGAAGAGCAGATGGCCCGCATGTCAGTGACCAACATATACCACTTCCTGTGTATCTTCTCCGTTACATCTACTTTCTAGTTTTCATCTCCCTAACTTAGACTTCTACAGCAGGACTGATTAAACCTTTACCCATCTAGCCTAATTTATTTCTTTGTGGTTTCCCAGCCACCTTTTTTTTTTTGGGGGGGGGGGGAGTACTCAATTCAGTTGAAAATCCTTTTTGTTCTTCCTGTAGCTCAACAAACTCCCCTAAGTCCTCCTTGGATGCTCTGCCATGAAAGGGGAGCAGCCATGCCTACCAACGGTCAGCTGAGTCAAGCTGGAAAGGGCATAACTGAATTGACAATGGTCCTGTGGTCCAAGGACTAGCCTCACCATGCTGGGAAGGGTTGCTGATCCAGTGGCTCATCATGCCATGGTGATATGGGAGCGGAACCAGTACAAGTTAGTGAAAGGCAGGAGTACAGTGAATTAGTGGAACTTTCAAAATGTACAAAGCGTACCTTGTTCCCAAACCTACAGGTTTTTCCGTGTCACCTTCAAAGTTCTTTTTCCAATGCATCCTTCCTAATAATATACTCATCCTGGTTCACTGGATTTCCTAAATTTCATTTTCCTTTCCTGCTAACTTTCATAGGCAGCTAGTGGTGCAATGCACAAAGCACAGGGCTTGGAATCAGGAAACCTGAGTTCAAATCCAGCCCTCAGACACATACTAGCTGTGCGACCCTGAGCAAGATGCTTAACCTGTTTGCCTCAGTTTCCACATCAGTAAAACAGAGATCACAATAGCACCTATCTCCCAGGGTGATGGTGAACCTCAAATAGAATATTTGTAAAAACTTGGCCCAATGTCTGGGACATAGTAAGCATTATATAAACATTAATTATCCCCTTCCCTTCCATTATTATTATACTATATCCTTCCTTCCTTTACCTTTCCTATTCCTTTATCTTTGAACAAAGAATAAAATCAATTTGTAATCATTTCTTCTAAAGTTTCCTTCTACCTTTAGATCCCAAACTAACTCCTCCTTGTTAGAAAGTTAACATAAGTCTAGCATGATAAAGGAACAATTCTGCAGAGTTAAAAATCCATTAATAAATCAACAAATGGCACCCTGGAATAAGATACAGTATCTTAAGAGTTGTAAGAGACTTTAGAAACCATTCAGTACACTAGCTCATTCTACAGATGAGAAGGTGGTTTGACATAAAGTACAAGAAATATTCAGATATAGAAACTATTTTAAAAAACAAAATATCCTTCAGTGCACAAATAGAAAGAATACTCACATGAGTGATCTGATGAAATGTTATGTGGAACCAAAACAAAGTCATCGGTGTCACAAGAAGAGTTCTTACTACTAGTACTGGCAGAATCTTTAGAGACCTGGAGATAGTTAGGAGGACCCAAGGGTGGGGAAGATAAGTTGTCTTCCTGAATGTGCTGCATATCTGGAAGGGACTGAAGATGACAAAATTAAAAACTAGCCCAATGACTAAATTCAAGCAACAGCAAACAATGTAACTATGAATATTCTAAACTTTTTCACAAAAAAAAGGGTCCAAAGCAAAATTTTAATCCAAGTAAGATTTCACAAGTTCCTATTTTTTAAAAGTTTTGCACTTAGAAAAAAAAAACCAAAATTATCTTTGCCCATACATGCTATTTAAAGGTTTCTAATAATATAATGAACAGGCTGGGCCCCAAAGAAAAAGCCTAGAATGGGACCTCCTCCAATTCTCTGTGGAGGTGAGGAAACATGAGTGTGGAACCCTGCCAAGGATGGGAGACTTTTTCAAAGTGTTGGCTAGTTTTGCTGAACTGATTTTTTTTTCTTTATTATAAGGGATGGCAAAGGGGGTTGGAAGAAGGGCAGGAAAAGGATCTATTGGGATATACAGGTGACGGGGGGAAACATATAGTTTTTAAACTATATTTTAAATTTTTATTATTTTTATTATTATTTTAAGTATTTTAAAGTTGCCAGGACTTCTTCAGAAAATTTTATGTAGTTTGTAGGAAGCAGCCAAAGATTTTAAACTTACAACATTTCAGAGAATTGTTTCACCATAAAAGAACTAAACTAAAAGAAACAATCAGAATGACAGATGTTTCTATATATAAAATGAAGAAATGGAAATTCATAACCTTGGGTTGTTTCAACCCAGAGTACAAGGAAAAAGGACATTAAAAATTTCAAGTTTCATCCATAATAACAGAATCAAGGCTTTGGAAAACCTCGCATGGGGGAGTAAAGGAAAGTTTGGAAATAGTGCCCAGCAAGAGATTCAAACACAAAGCAATCCAACCCAGGTTCCATGTACCATTAGGCCCAAACTGGGTATTTACCTGATCCAAGAATCCCAAATCTAATGGACAGTTTATAATCTACTGACCTTCTGGATTAAACAAACGTTTCCTCAGTCAGTTTTAGTAACTTGTTTATTGCCCAAGCTGCCGATGACCATTCAGCTAATTCTATGAGAGTCTGAAATCAGGCTCTAGATCATCACTGATCAGTCAGATTTCCCCCCAGCCCCAGGCAGGTCTGTATAAACTTGTGTGTTGGTCATGTACTACAGACACAGCTCACATCTGGCTGATCTCCCCAAGGGCTGCAGCCTCTTTCCTCCTAGCCCAGTCCACACATAATGCAAGTTCCTGTATTAAAAGCTCTATGCAGTCATCTGACCTTGCACAGACCCTTGAGTCCCTCAAAAACTGTAACCTATCTGTATACAAAGCCTGAGCCTCTCCCTTCCTAACATATCTGTGCTCTCCAGGGCCCTCTAGAAGGTCCCTTTCCCAAAGAATTTACTGAAACTCTGCCTACCCTTTGGGGACAAATGAGCCCCATACTTACACGACCCTGGGATTCTTTGAGGAGTTCAATGTCATCGAAAATTCGGCATGAGATGTTGTCAAGAGGGATGGAACCCAAAGAACAGTAGGATTCAGTAGGGTTATCAAGCTCTACAATTCAGTTAGGGGCTGCCTTAGTAGTAAAGAAAAAGGGGTGGTACAGAGGGATTCAAGGTGAACCTTTGACCCAAAAAGCCCAGTCTCACCTAGTTGCTATTCTATATTTCCCAATTCCCCAGGGCGCCCTTTAATTTGATGTGTCTCTCATTTTATGTAGCAGCAATTCATTTACTTATAGGAAAATAGGTTTCTCTGAAATAGGTCCTTGTGTTTTATTTAATACAACAATTTTGTAGAATTGTTTCAGAGCAAACCTTTCAAAGCCATCTTATTTTAGCAAGTCAAGTGAAATTAGGACCGACCAGCAATTGTTTGACCAAGGAATTTTCATCAAGCCTTAATTTCCTCATCACTTCCTGAATGTACTTTTCAATCAGACCCAGCTCTGCTTTTCCAAAAGGGTCTGGAGAAGGGGAAGAGAACTTCCCAAAACACTATCAATGGAGGCAACAGCCACAATCTTTACATTTGCATGGGGGCTTTTATGGAATTTTAACAATTTTTTATCAAGGTAAAGTGTGAGAAAATAGTGAATCAGGCACTTGAAAATGCTGGCCTAGAGAGGAGATCATAGCTTACTCCTTGTCAAGGGTGGCTTTTGGTACCTCTTATAAAAACACTGGGCCCATGAATCCAATTTAACTAGCATTCCTTAAGTATCAGAGCAAGGCACTGTTCTAATACCCTGACAAAAATGCAGCCCTACCTTCAGAGAACTTACATTCTAACTGGGGAAGACAAACAAAACATACACGCAGGTAAGTATATGAAAGAGTAATCTGAGCAAACAAAGAGCATGGAACCCCTGGGGGCTGGACAAAGGTTTCCCAAGGCAAGGAAGCAGAGAATTCCATGAGGTACAAAGAGAGAGAGGGCATTCCGGGACCAGGGAACACCAAAGCTGAACAGATAGGCTGGGAAGGAGAGTCTACAGGAGATGGAGCCTGGAGGGATGCAGGGACAGGCTCAGGGATTTGTCTGAAGATTTCTAAGCATTGCAGTGAGTGGCATGGTTGGGCCTGTGCTTTAGGAAGGTTATTTTGGAAGTTCTGTAGAGGATGAAGAAGAGAGGAGACCAAATGGAAGCAGGAAAACCAATCAGCAGGCTATCACTATAATCCAGGCAAGAGGCAAGCAGAGTCTGAACCAAGACAATGCTCCATGTGAGGAGACAAAAGGGACAGGCGCGAGAGAACGGGGAAGTAGAAGTGGCACTCCTGGGTACCTGCTTGCATACCAGGAGGACATAGCTGAAGGAAGATTTTAAGGATAAGCCAAGAGACCTGGAAGAATGGCAACACATTCAGCAGAAACAGGGAAATCTGGTGGGGGGGGGGGGTGGTAACAGGAAGACAATGAATTTAATTTTATCACCTCACTTCTCTAATAAAGAGTACGTGTACCCATTGTCCCATTTCCTTTTTGTTCCTCTAGCTTCGGGCACTAGCACTCAATATTTTCTGATAGAGAGAGGTTTCTCACCCAAAGTCACCAAGCATCTCAGCTACTGTTAGACAATCAGAGAGGAAATCCATCACAATTATATTAGCTGGTCAAATAAAGTTCCTCCCATTTCTGCCTCTGTACTCCACCACCAGTCTCTTTCCATATTCTACTTAGTCATAACCCAAAACTTGGCTGCAGGCGTGGCACCTCAACTGTCTTCTTGCACCTTGGGCTCTGACATCCCCACTCCTCTGCTGAAGCTCCTGTCTCCTCCAAACCAAATAGAGTCTGCCCACTCAGGAGAAACTGGTCCTCTCATAATGGCAAGTAAAGTGGGACTTTTTGTCGTCTTTTGTTTTGGAGTGCTGTTCAGCACTAAGGCAATCAAGTGCCTTTGAGTCTTGCCTTTGTTTCAATTAAGAGACTTTGATTGAATCTGGAATCTTTGATGACCTGCTTAAGTCACAGGAAGGCTTAGGTCACACGGGTTTGAGTTGCATGGTTGTGATGCCCTCTGACCCTGAAGAAGTGTATATATACTCTGAGGTTAACATTTTGCTTGGGGCTCACTCACTGGAAGAGTGTCTGTCACGTGATTGGACCAGACAAGACTCTCTATAGCTGTGAAGGAGCCCCCTGGCTTTGAAAAAAACAGATGTTGGTGCTTCTCTCTCTGGTAACTGTGTATGTAATATCTTGGTCAGATGACTAGAAGCCTTTCTGTTGATTTGTGTTATTTCGCTCTGTTTATGTAATTTCTGCTTGTAATTTCCATTTGTGCATTCTCTGAATTTCAGGGTGAATGATATGTGTATGTTTAATTAAAGTGAGATTGTAACCTTGAAGTTGCTTTCCTTAGAAAAGCAGATCAAAGAACCCGAGCTAGCCTGTGTGCTGGTGTTATTGGCCCTACGCAGCCACAGCAGCTGCAGGTAACATTGTTGTTACAGCCCTCCACCCTCATATTCTCTCCCAGGCCATGCCCCACCACTGGCCCTCTCAATCTAACAGATGCCCACCTCCCACTTGGCTTCCCTTTCTGTTCCCTATATACTGGGCTCTTTCATGACCTTAGCATGCACCACCACCAGCTTATATCTAGCCCTGCCACACTAAAATGGGACCTGACTCCCCAACCAGCTATTTACACCCCAGGATGGACTAGACTACATTTTTCTTTCTTCTTCCTTTTTTTTTTAATTCAGAAGCATCAAGGCTTGGCACAGCCGCTGCTGTTCGTCTTGTGGCTCTCCTGAAGGATGACAGGGGACAAAAGGAAGAGGCACTGCACTGGTTTCAGAAGCAGGTTACATATTTTCTTCAGCACTACACCTGGGCGGCAACACCACCTCTGTAAGCCCCAGTATGCTAAGGCTGTGAGTTTCTGAGAAAGTCCCCTGCTGGAACAGAACCCTTCATCTCTCTTTCCAGCTTGAGTTTGGTAAATAGACTAAAAACGAAGGCCTGGATAATGCTGGTACAGGGTAGAGACAGAGTCCTGGGGACACAGAGAGTTCTGAAAAATCAAAGGATGACCACGATTGCAGCAGTCTGAAAGAAAGCACCAAGGTGGAGAGAAAGACAGGAATAGTAGCAGGTAGGAGGAGTAGGTTATGGAGCCAGAGAGGCTTGAAATCCTAAGATAGGAAAGAGGATTTGGTCGGGATATTTGAGTGATGATAGCCATGAAGATGGAGATGACTTGAAGCTGCAGAACAAGGGAGACAAGTTCAGGCAGAAGCAATTTTATGGGGACCAGTAAATGTTGTTAAGATGTTGGCTTAAAGACTGTTCCTGAACCACTGAAAATCCTGTATAACACAGATGGTAAAATCTGAATTTGCAATAGATCTTATAAACAGACAACAGCCACATGTGACTATAGACTCTATGAAATTATTTTAAAGGCAAACCAGAACTCACTGGCGGAGAAGCAAAGCGGCAAGATGGAGAGCTACCACAAGAACTGCCAGAAACTGAACCAGCGTAGATGGGCACTGGCACCGGGCAGGCTGGAGGAGAAAACAGAGGGGAGAGGTCACTCATTCTCAAATTCAGCATCTGAATTCTCCACCAGAAAAACTCTGGAAATTGTTCCAACATAGTGCTGTGCTTGTCTCTCAAAAAACGGCATTCACCCATTAAAACTCATGGGAAATTCATTTAGAATGAGGTCAAATTTTTCAATTCCCCAAGACAAAAAAATTCAATCGCGGTGGAAGGGGAAGAGAAAGAGAACCTTCTACGAAGAAACCTTAACTTCTATTACAATGCAGAAGAATTACTTCTGGCATCTAGAGAGAAGTTTTAACAAGACTACTGTAGCACGTGAGTTTCCCATGGGTGAGTCATTCCCAAGCCAGCATCATCCTATCGAATAAATGCAGCTACTTACATTTTTTAACGGGCACTTGTTCAAGAAAAGGATGACTAAAAAATGCTTCTGTAAGACAAAAAAAAAAAAAGAGTTTTCTCAGACAAGCCCATAAGTATAGCCCTATAAAGCAGGTAAGCTCTAGGATTCCCAATAAAACAACAAGTTGCTTCTGATTCCTTCAAGTGTGATGGTTTTATTTTCTTAACCAAAAATCTTTTTTAAAAAAATAATCGAGACTATGAGAATATCCCTGCTATAAATTTTAAAAAATATATATCATGGATTTGCAAAAGCAGTTTTTTCCATCACAAACAAAATTTTTAGTTCTAAGATCCCTTGAACACATAATTTTTCTTCTATTTTCAAAACACACTTGTTTCTATGGAAATCTTGTTGAAGACCTTAAGCTAGAGATACTCCTATAAAGCTTTGCCAAGGACTAGATCAGACCCATCATTGCTATTTTTCGCTGTCTAAATGAAAAGAGAATCTGGCAGCTGAATTATACAATGTATTTTCTTCTATTCCAGCTGAGTTGTTTTTGCAGCTGGTTTCACAATTTAAGCAATATTAATTCTCCTTAATTTTGCTGATCCAATTAAATGGTTTATAATTTCTATAACAAAAACATTTGCATTTATTAGAGTTGCCATACATACACTGGAGCATCCACTGAGTATCTGAGAATAGATCCAAAATAATCTCTAGCTATTAACCTAGTATAATCCTTTATTTAATAAAGCACTTTGTATACCTCTTACTAGACTTAACACCTTCCACCTTGCATGCCTTTCTTGCTTTATCTCCCCTGTATGTCCATTTATACATTTCTGTCTTATACTTTTTACTACCCTCACAGCATCTAGCAAGCAGTAAAAATAATATAGATTTTTAAGACAAAAAAGGAACTGCAAGATGAAATCAGATTTTCACAATATTTGCTCCTTAACAAAAATCTTTCAGTCTTTTGGTTCAGGAGCAGGCAGAATTTGGACAGGTCCTATGATTTCACTGTGTGGCAGATAATTAATAATAACTGAGGAAACAATCTGAGCTATATGATTTATTAGCAAACAGGCATAATAAACAGGTCAATGGACTCCTCAGTCAGTCCAAAGACCCTGAATACAGAGTGAGACAGATTTTTACGTATTAAAAACAATCAAGACCAATTAATTAAAAGAAAACAATTAACCAGGATTAAAAATTAGGTAATCTGATTTCTAATTGGAGGAAAGATTAAGGACTTTACAAGGTGGGGGTGGGGCAGAGCAAACAGGTCCCTGAAATCAGAAAGAGGTGTCCCAATCTCTCCCCAGCTGTCTGTATTCAAAGGAACATGGAAACAATAACTGATTGACCAGTACAGGGCCGGTTGTCTGATAAGACATACGGGTCGCTTGAGATGTATAACTGTGAGAAAGCTTCTTGTATAGATCTTTGGATCTGGCATAACCTAGGTCCCTTAGTTAAGGATCTCTGGGAGATCCTTATAGGTAGAGGTGGTCCGGCTTCCCAGACACACAGGGCTAGGTTCAAACAAAGTAATAAAGTTATCTCACAGTTCCCACATGATTGGATAAATTTTCCCACAAGCCAAAAATTGGACTAGACCCATAACTTAACAGAAAGAAAACTGATCTAGCTCCAAAACTGAGTCACAGGATGGAGTCAGTAGGGTTCACTCAATGCCCACAAAAGGCAGAGGACAGTGCTTCTCAAGCTGTGCTACACAAGAACTCTGAAACATCCTAAGTTATTTTTTTTAATAAACCACATGTTAATAAGCATTAAAAATAATAGAGGATTTTACTACAAGGATTCTGCCAAAGTTCCATTTAAACTGTAGAAAGGCTTGAGAACCCCTAGTAGAAGGAATTCCCAGGAAAGAAGTTCCCTCTGGCACTACAGGTTAGTATCTGCTCTGCATCTCATCGTCTTAGAAAGCTGCCAGGGCCACTGGGACATTCCATGCTTCTCACACAGTCACAGAGCTAATGTGTGTTGGAGATGGGGTGGAAACCCAAATTTTCCTGCCTCTCCCATCCACTCCCCCCAGGCTCCTTCTGATGCTTGAATCAGTTACATAGATTTTGCTTAACTGTTTTACTTTGTTATAAGAATTCTATGGGGAAAGGGGGATTGTTGGAAAGCAACCAGCATAACAAAAAGTATCCACAAAATAATTTCTAAAACTTCACTAGAAAATATTAGTCATTATGAATATACAACTCCAATTTAGTCACTTCATTCTGAACATTAGAAAGCTTAAAGAAATATACTTTACACACCAAAGTCCATTCTGTCCTTCTGATTTCTCTGAAGCAAACCCAAGAGAAGATTAGCCAAATATGGTGATGTTTCTCTGGGGATACTATGAGAAAGGGGAAAAAAATAGAGTATGTTGGTTAATTTTAGGGGGGAAAAAGCCTCATTGGCAACAGGGAAGTTGGAACAGGCTGGGGGCTTGGGGGCTGGGTGGGGAAAGAATAATCGTTTGCATCAGACATGTTGAATTCGAGATGTCTATAGGGCATCCCACTGGAAATGTCCAAAAGGCAGTCAATGATGTGGGCCCAGAGCTCAGAAAAGAGACTAGGGCTAAATCTGGGGATCATCTGATACTCAAAACCATTAAAATTAACTGAATTTCTTAAGGAAATGAAATTATGTGTCCAAATAGCAGTACTTCAAATTAATCTGAAAATATGCAGCAAAAATAAAATTCTCAATTTTCAGATATTTAAAACCTCTGTTTAACAAACATACATACCTAGGAATCAAACTCCTGTTCTTTTCATAAAACATCCTCAAGTCTTGTGGACTATTGGCCTATAGGGAAAAAAAAGGAGGAAATAGTTAATGTCAGTTTCTTCATCAGACAAAAGACTTAAAATGCTTTTCCACATCTTGGGATCAATCCTAATCTTACTACAAAGGCTGCACAGTGTGCGTGGTAACACATGGTTCCACTGTACACAAGCTTCCTTGCAGGACCCCTGAGGGATCATGACCACATCCCAATCTTTCCTTTGCCTTGGCCCACTAATTTCAAGATGATCCCTCTTCAGATAGTGAATATGGAATAAATGTTGGGGAAAATTAAGAGGATTTAATCTCTGCCTCCAATTCAGACCGCCAGTATGATCTCTGCCATGAGAAAACTGGGGCAAAATGATCATCTGCCCAAAGAAATATATATTACATGAACAATTCAGAATCAAGATTATGACAGTCATACTTAAAAAGTATTTCTGGGTATTCTCTAGCAAGACTTTAAATGGGAGCAGGGAGAAATCAGAACAATTTTCTACTTATACTATGCCTGGCCAAATCCATCCCACTTCATTGCAGTCTTTTCCAGGGATTAATGAATGGGGAAAATTAAATTTCCATTTACTACCTAAGAACCCAACCTGGGCCACTTCTTGGTCAAAGGTACAAATTAAGCAGGTACCGCTAGCTCTACTTCTCAGCACTGGCTACACTCCTATCCCAGGTCAACATCAGCCCAGATTTGGTTTGAGCCTAATCACTGGCCCCCATTTTTTAGAGATGTGTAACAAATATTTTTTAAAAGAGCATTTCCATATACAAAGCAGAACACAAAAGGAGACCTGCATGAAAACTGCAAATCTCAACCTGGTTCTTTCAAAAGGTAGATAATAGATCTCACACATTGCTCCCAGCCAGCTATGTGGAAGTTTCTAAATGTTTTGATGGCCCTTCCCATCTCCAAATTCTCCCAATCAAAAACCAAAAGAAAAAAAAATCTTTGCAACTAATAAGCAATCAAACAAAATAAATGGACAAAGCAGCCATGTTGGAAAATGTGTCTCCTTCTATACCATAAGTCTATCACCTCTGTCAGGATATGAGTGACTTCACGTTTCATCAAAGGTCCCTCTGAAAACATGGCTGGTCGTTACATTGGTCAGAGTTCCCAGTTCTTTCCAAAATGCTTTTCTTTATAGTGTGTTGTCTTACTATAAACCAGGCCTGCACAATCTGTGGCTCAACAAAGAATTTCAGAAAACTTCCTCTACATTTTTCACAGGCTGCTCAAATCCTTTGGCGGGCTCCAGGTTATGCAGACCTGAAATAAACTTTCCTTCCTTTCTGTTCACTTCATTTTGCATTAGTTCACACCACCCAGAATGCTCTGAAATACTCTCATAATTTTTTAACCTATTACACTCATGCCACATGACTTGTTCAGCCATTCCCCAATTGATAGGCACCCATCCTCTCTACCCCCCAGATTCCAGTTCTTTGCTTTTCTTTTTTCTCTTTTGGATTTTCCCTTCAAGCACAGTAATTTTGTTTTGCTCATGACTATTATTGATTCCCAGTATTATCCTACCCTCACCCCCCCACCTCTTCCTATTTTCGCTTGTTTCTGCACTGATGTATTTTTACACCAAACTCCATGTTCAATTGTCCTTTCAGATACAGGTGAGTTGATTTGATGCCCCCTCCTCCACTCCCTTCCTCCACATTTGTATATTCTTCTTCTCACTCATTTCAACACCAAGAAATACCAAGTCCACCTCTTTGTTCTTCCTTTCTACATGAGTTCCTTCTTTTGCTCTCCCTTCTCTTTTCCCCCCATGAAGCCCTCAGAACAGAACCGATATCCATCCCCAGCACTGCTTCCCTTATTCAGAGCCCTTAACTCAGGAAGCCATGAAGGTTCTGAGGGAACACTTGTTTCTGCTCCCCCCATTAGAATATTAGCCTGACATCCTTCTGGAGCCCATTGCAGTCACACCAATCACTCTTTGTTGGTCAGGGTTTGTATCTCAAAGTTCCTACTCAGCTCTGGCCTATTCACGAGAAAGTCTTTTTATGAAAGTCTTCCATTTTGTTTAAAGGTCCATGATTTCTCCTTTATGATCAATCATACTCTGCTTTGCAGGGCAAGTCACTCTTCTTGGTCATGAGCTTCTCTCTTCTGCCTTTGGCTCAATACTGTATTCCAAGATCTCTCATTTATGATAGAAGCTGCCAGGTCTTGGCTCCTTGCTACTTCCTGGATGGCTACAATATTTTTTCTTTGCCACAGAAGCTCCAGATGTTACAATTATGATGTTCCTGATACTTTCCCTTTGGGGGTTTCTTTCAGGAAGTGATCAGTGGATTCTATCTTTGCCCTCTAATTCTAATAGATCTAGGCAGTTTTCACTTAGTGTCCACTCAGTGTCCAGACCTTTTCTTTTAATCATGGTCTTAGGGAGTCTAATAATTCTTAAATTATTTCTCCTTGACCTGTTACCTGTTTTCCACATCAGATATCTCACATTTTCCTCCATTTGTTGCTGTCTTTTAATTTTGTTCTAATATTTCTTGTCTCGCAGAGTTACTGATTTCTCTTTGGTCTACTCTAGTTTTCAGAGAGTCTATTACTTGCATATGGTTATGCCCTATGCACAATGCTCTTCTTCCAATTCTTTCTTCTTTGTTTCAATTTTTAAATCTTGCTTCATTTCTGGATCATACAGTACTTGTGAAAAACCCACGTTTCTTTGGGTCTATTTATAACTATTACAAATTAATCTCCCCTTTTAGGGGTATCTTTAGATCTACAATAATTTTAATGTTATTTGGTGTCTTCTTCAGTTTACTCCAACTTTAGTTCTTGAATTGGGGCTTTGTGCCTGAGCAAGGCTCAGCCCCCGGCAGCACTCTTGGGCGGGATGGTCACCTAGCCCTGGATCACCTGGGTACTTGCACTTTCCTCCACCTCCCTGGTTGGATCCCCCTGCATCTTTAGAGGTGGAGAGTGCTATATCTTCAGGATCTTCTATGATGCATCAGACCTGGGTGCTTGAATCCTCCAGATATGAGCACTACCATCTTAGAACACCATGGTCAGGGCTTCCAAGGTGTCCACCCTAGGTTTCCTGTCTCTGGGCACAGTCCTCCAGGCTATATGTGCCTCTAGACTGTCTATTGGTACAAGGGCCTGCCAGCTTATCTGCCTGTGCTGATGATGGCTTTGCTAGAGAATCCCACTGGTGCCTACAGGCTTCAGGCTGACTGATGTTTTGTGCATTTCTGGAACAGAAAAAGTCATGTACTATAATTTCTCACTGAGTTTCTTAACCAATATTTGGTCCAATGAGAATGTCAGATTTTTGCTGAAGGAGAGATGTAGGAGTTGGCCATCTGCCACCACTCAGGTAGGCATCTTGTCTGGAAATCCTGAACCTTTCCTTGTAACTCCAGTCTAAGAAATGTGCTAGCTTGGTTTGTGAAGAGCCTAGCTGCAAGGGGCAGGAGGGACAGGAGAAGGATCTGATGAGGCTTAAGGTGTTTATGCCCAAGAGTAAGAATTAACCTAGCTCCTCCTTCTAACTTCTCTGAGTCAAGGGAACACAACCTTCAGGATAGAAGGAAAAGAGCTTGGGAATAAGTGGAAGGATCCACCAGAACAAAAGGACAATCCAGAGCCAAGTATTAGAGAAACTACGCTACCTGAAAAGGGGGCTTTCCAACCAGGCATTGATAGATCACAGTTCCTATGCTCCACAGGTCAGCCTTGGCGTCATAGTGTTGAGACATAATAACTTCAGGAGCCTAGACAGGATAGAAAAATCCAGAAAGTATGGTATTACTGGCACAATACTTATCTCCACTGTCCATCACCAACTAAATTACAAAAATGATAACTTTCTAAGGTTGCCATCAAGAATTGCCTGTCCATCTGTGAATTATTTGTCTATTTTCCCTGGAAAACTTCAAATCCAGAGCCGGTTTTCCCCCACTACTCAGCACAAGTAAAGATGTCTGTCTTTATGGGACAGCTGGTTTATGGTTAGAAAATTTGAACTAATTTTTAAAATTTTCTTCAGTAAAATATAATTAGAAAGGTAAAGCCGTCCCAAAAAGAAAACAAGTTTTGTTATCACACTACATATAAATTACTCTTGGATTATCCAGCTTTGAACCAACCAAATTCTGGGTTCCCTTCATCAGCACAAGTAGTAAGCTGGCTGCCAGGTTGCAATCCATTGTGCCACAGATGATCAAGAGGAATGTTAAATTCATTTTACAGGCCTAGGGAACTTAAAATTGTAAAGGAAGAGTGATGTATGGTAGAGTGCAGTATATAATGTAGTACCAAAGGATCTCATAACCCAATTCTCTCAGATATTGTAAATGAGATCTCCAAGCGTGGTACCAGAGGACTCCCACCCAATAGAGAAGTCTTGGATTCCAAGAGTGCCTTTAAGTCCAAGCTTATTTTCCACATCTGAAGTGGATACGTTTTCTAACTGCCTCTGTGACCAATGTTCTAATATTATCCACAAATAAAAAGTAGCTACATGGAAAGAACACAGGGAGAGGGAGAAGAAAAACCTGTTCTGATGTTGAGAAAGTGCTCCAAGGTGCTAAAAAATCCTTTGTTTTGTTTTCTAAAGGTACTTTTAGGCATAGCACCAACAGTGCCTTAGATCTGTCAACCCCTGCATGAAGCTTTCATCTCAGAAAACTGGGGAGATCACTTTCTAGGGCAACATTTTTCTACTGACTCCCATTATAAAGGCTTGCTTCATAGGAATTCACTTTACGACCAACTTTGCTGGAAGGCATCTATTTACTGACATGAGAAATACCCACAGAGCACCACTAGTTTGTGTTGTTACATTCATCCTGCTAGAGCCTATTATAAGAACCACGTGAATGATCTTTATAATCACATCCTTTCTGAAAAGAGCAAGCCTTTATATCTAGCTCACATTACCCAAGATCTACAGTTTTAAAGAGACAAGGTTATATGACTCACCATATACATAGGAGATCCACACAGTGTGGCAGCCATCATGTTACTATGCAGATAACGAGCAAAACCAAAGTCCGCTATTTCAAGAAATGAGAGGAAAATAATAAGTATTTTTTCAAATCTGTGTTTCCCAACCCAAACTCTAACAGGAAAAATATCTAAATGTTTTACTTTTGACATCTCTACCATCTACATAGGGTCTGAAAGCTGGGAAAATACAAGAATGGGAGGGTAGAGAGGAAGGAGGAGAATAAGGAGTCAGATTTTTAAATGTGTAAGTTTATTTAATAAAAAGTCTAGACCAGTAAATTATGGCAATGGACTGGCAATTGAAGTTTGACCTTTTGAATTTTTAAGAAAACAAAAACTAGTTGGCAAAAAACACCTTACTGAAAAAGGCTGACTAAACACTAAAGAGAACAAGAATACAATCCCTACATCAACAAACCCAGAAACAGCGTTAGCATCAGTTGCATAAACTGTGGCTCTGCCAACCATGCTTGGCACCAAGATAAAAAGAACTAACTATAAATCATTCATTTAATATGTCAAATGCCATATTTCTTGTTAAAATGTCATCAGCATTTGTGAGGAAATTCACACTTTTTATTTTTTCCAGAGTCTAAATGTAACTGGGCAAGATAAGAAACTTTGTAGACTACTGACAATTCCTATTACCAGCAAGAAAGCATAATCCTGCTCTACAACTAATCACTTCTAGCATGACTAAGTGCTCCAGGAACATCTCATGTCTGCCTCATGATTTTACCGATCACATCAACAACTCTAAAAATCTAGTAATCTGCCAAACAGAGGGACTGGGCCAGAAATAATGAAGGGCCCTTCTGGCTCTATCCTTCTGTGATCACTACAATTAAACTAACCTGCGGCGAGACAAGACATCTTGAGGGCACCCAGAGAACGGGACACATTCTGTCCTGCTGCCATATACCTAACGTTTAGAGCTTGAGCCCCTGGATCCTGGGTAACCAGCAGCAGGAGGAAGAGGAGGCAATCTTCATGTAGCACCTTAAAGTCTGCCAAGGAGTTGACACCCTTGATCTCTCTGGGCTCTCATAGCTCAAACATCTTAGTTATTATTACTTCATTTACAGATAAAGAAATCAAGGTTAAGAGACAGGAACTGACTAGCCCGTGCTCAGACAATGAATCAACATCAGAGGCAGAATCTGAACCCAAGTCTCTCCTGAATCCCAGACCAAGCCCTCTCGCCACTGTTCCCCACAGCTTTTCAAAGCAGGAGGTTGGATCCCTGATCCCTTTTACATTTTTATCCCAAGGGCCCAGAAAAGTGTCTGATACCTAAGAGGAGCCTAATAAATACTGGGTTAAGATTTCAAAACAGTTCAACTTTATCACTTGCTCAAAGCTGAAAAAATCACTGAATACTAATTTTCCAAAGGGATCATATTTTCATTTACCTATTTTGATACGAATGCCACTGACACTTGATTTTCTGCGACTGGCATAAGACAATAAGATGTTCTGGGGCTTGAGATCCCTGTGAATGATTCCTTTACTATGTAGAATTCGCATGGCAGCTGCAATCTGATGCAGAAACACTCTGATGGTGTCTTCACTGAGAGTTCCTTTAGCTGTTGGGAAAGCAGTTACATAAATATTTGTACATACTTACACATACAAAGCCAAAACACCATCTGCATACACCCATAATTCAATTATCAGTGGTAATAAGGGAAAAGGATAATGTAGCAGAGCCACAGATGCTAATTTTATTCAGTGGATTCATATCATATTCCTCCAAAGAAATGTTTTCAAGTAGTAAAGTCAACCCAGGTCAAGTTTTCATCTCTTGTTTTAACTACCCATCTCTAGTGAAAAGAGTGAGGGGAGGGAGAGGATATATGACCAAGGGGTTAATCAAAAGGCCTGGATAATCATCCAAATAGAATCAACTTATTCCAAGATAAATCTTATTATATAAGTATATTCAGATATATTTGTATTTTATAGCTAAGTGGGCATTTTCTTGACATTTCTAATCAAAGCTGTATTATATTTTAAAGACAAATTACAGCCATGACCACACCAGGAAAAAAAAATCCATTCTAGAATAACTAGACATTTTAAGCAAATTGTGTTTTTATGTTAGTTTACCCACAAATATTACTACATGCAAAGTGTGGTCTAAGGCAGGGCTGTCCAACCTTAGGTTTTTATTGAAACAATATATTATTTTGATTTGCCATTTTAGTGAGAGCTCTGCGGTAGCTCAGCTTCTTTTACTAAAGCATTTATGTAAATTTCTATGCTTGTAGGTGGACTGCATAAATCAAATAGGAACTGGGGCGGTGGGGGGGGGGGGGGCAGTGCATAAATCAGAACTGCAGGCCACATTTTGGACAGGCCTAATGTAAGGGACCAAACCAAGGAAGAACACCACCATACAAGCCAAGCTGTATCTAGGCTTTTCCTCAAGTTTAAACTGGAGGTTTTCAGGAACCAACTGTCAAAATTTCAGAGTGAGCATTTACACCTCAGTATTCAGCAATCACTACAAATCAGGACTCATTTAATGTTTCGTTGATTGTCTAGACTTAAAGTGATGAAGAAAACATTAATAATGTAAATTAAACTTTAAGCATGTGCATACATTTCCCCCCCCCAGAGAGCCCACTTACTAAACATTTACCGGAGCATCCCTGTGCTGCTCTAAAAATACCATCTGAACTCATTAGAAAGCTCAGAGAATGAAGCCAATAAGCAGACTGGAGGCTGACAATAATAATAACACCTAGCATTTCTCTAGCACTCTCAGGGCTGCAGACTGCCTTAGACTCATCTCTCATCTAAGCCTCGTCTATGTCTTCAGGTACATGCCCACCCCATTGGCATGCAAGCTCCTTAACATGTTTTTACTGTTTCTGTGTCCTGATGCTCAGCACAGGGTTGGGCATACAGTAGACATTAATATAATTTATATAATTATATAATTAATATAAGATAATTAATGCTTTCTGATTAATACTTTACTGTAGAGACCGCCTGTCAAGATCTTGGGGGGCTAACAGAGCTATGCTGAGTGCAACAACTATAGACACCCGCTGAAGCCATTCACCAAGAATCTGTGAAAAATGAGGGAACCTAGGAGCTGCAGCCCAATGACATGGCCGAGGAAGCAGAGCAGGGGGCAGGGACTGGGACAATCTCACAGTGGGGTGCTCAGGTGCTTCGCTTCAGAGGAAGCAGGGATTCTCTGAAACAGAGGTAGTACCAAGTAGAAATATTTTAATGAGGCTCCCCTAGGAAGACAGAAAGGCATGGGAATTAGAGGTATAGTGGAAACAGGCATGACAAGAGTCAGGATTGACAAAACAGAAAAACTTGCAGATCTGGACAGAAGCAAGTCCCTAGACCCTTTGTGACCAGGGCAGTCAGCAGCAAGGGCAGGAATCAAGATGGAGATCCAGAGGCCTACTGAAGCAACTCCACCCTCGTGGGGAGAGGGGAGTGAGGGCTACCTGAGATCTCTTTGATTATTCTTGCAAACTAGATCCCTAATTTCAATTGTTTCTGCTCAACTGGAGCGGAAACGCTGTCAGCAAGGGGAGAAGGAGGGGGTGTCCCTAAGACTGAGTTCTCCTGCTCTCCTCATAGTCCATTCTGTCCAACCCTCTGGCTGGTTTTTTAACAGATGCCAGAGAAGAGGATGATCGCCATGGCCTTGACACCAGGCCTCCCTGATGTATACCTGCACAAGATTTCCAGCAAAGCCTCAGGATTTTTAAACTTTATGTCAAGCAAGAACATTAACACATCTTCATACACTTAGGTATCTGTGCCATTGCCTCTCCCCATCCATGTCAATCTGGCCCCCTCTGACCTCATATCACTTTGCTATCACTAACACAGCAATGCAGCTTTCTGTTAGAGCTCTTTGTGGGGATATCTTATCACCTTCTTGCCCTCTGAGAGCAAGGGGCTATGTTTCATCTAAAATTTACCTCCCCTTCCTCAACATGAAGTACAATAGTCCATACCCAGAAGGTACTTAGTGTTTGTTGAATGAATTTGTAAAATTATTTTTAATTTTATAAAGCACTTTTACATCAATAATTTCTTTAGTAAATTCCCCTGTCTACGAAAATTTTGCTAATGGCTGCAATAGGCCATTTCTGAGAAACAGAAGAAAATACAACTCATAGAGAACATTACTAAGCATTACTGAAACATATTCATATGGAGTCCCATAAACACTATCAAATATAAACATATAGAGACACATTTATAAAATCCAAAGTCAAAGCCTTGCAATCAGCAAAATCATAATTTGTTACTATTAATTTAAAAAAAAATCCAGGTAAAGTAAATGAAAAAAAAATAGTTGAGTATTTATTAATCACAAGCAAAATAAAATTACCTTGTAAGTAATCTGCCAAGTCTCCACCATTGCAATACTGATTTTTAAAGAGAAAAAGATAGTTAAAATCAAGGATGTTTATTCAATGGTTATTCAATCCATTACCAGGTACTAATTTTTAATTGGGCTCTCACCTTTTAAGATTTAATAAATATCATCTGAAACAGATCCATTCTGAGAACCATAGTATCAAAAATTAAAATATTATTTATGACAACTATGTTGCACTGAATGTATTATTTCCAGTTTTCAAAATTATAGTATTTGCCAGCATATTCTCCAGGTACTTATCAAAGAAATTTCAAATCCAATTAAGCAGATATTTATAGACTACTACCTACCTCCATCACCAGAAAAACAGAGTTGGGCAATTCCTAAAATAAAACACAATAAACCTTATTTAGATAGATGATCAAAGCCTAAAGTAATTATGATAATTGTTCTCAAAATAAATTTCAGAAATTGCTTAAAGATTTTAAAACCAAACACTAATAGAAAACACTAACTCCAGACTAAAGGAACACTAAACTAATATAAAACACTAAATGCCACCAATGCCTAAAGTTATAGGCATCTCAAAGCCCAGTCAAACTTCTCCGACTTTAATCACAAAGAGGAGAACCAATTTTATATAGAAGGTAGTAAAGTTAGAATTTAAGATTCATTTTATCACTAGCCTAAACAAAATTCAAAATGGAGAACAAAAGACAGGTAGTGTTAAGATTCACTTGAATCACAATTTCCCAGTGGTTAAGTGGTTACAAGATAGGAACATTTCTCAAAGAAGAACTGCAAAGTATTTACAACCACAAGAAAGAATGCTCAAAACACTAATAAGAGAAGTGCAAATTAAAACAACCCTCAGGTTTCCCCTCACACCTTGCAAACTGGAAAAGCTGGGAGCTGGCAATGTTGCAGTTACTATAAGAAGACAAACATGCTGGTACACTGACGCATATCTTTAACCCAGAGATTCCATCTACTAAACTTATAGCCCAAGGAGTTTACTGATAAAAAGAAAGTCCTCATATACACCAAAATACTTACAACAATTTATTTGTGGTAGCAAAATATTGAAACAAAGTTGATGCCCACTGACTGGGAAATGTCCAAACAAACTGTGGGACATGAATGTAATTGAGCATTGCTGAGGTATAAGAAACAACAAATATGATGAATATGAATGCTTACAGAGAAGCATGCAAAGATTTATATGGTCTGATTTAAGCAGAGCCAAGAAAACAATACACAAAATGAATATAACTATGTATGTGGAAAGAACCACAAAACATTCAAAAGGGAATATTGCAAAATTATAAAGAATAATCATGGCCTCAAAGAGATATAAGAAGACACTCCTCCTTCACCCCTCACTCCTTTGCAGAGAGGGCCATGTATAGAACATTTGCATATATTTTCAGACTTTTGTTTTGCTGGTTTTTCTCTTTTCCTTTTTTTTCTTTAAAAAAAAAAGTACTGTTATATGGAATGGCTCCCTGGAAGGAGGAATGGAGGGGAAACTGGGATAAATTTTGGCGATGTAAAAAGAAATAAAGACAGATAGATAAATAAATGAAAGATACCAATACAGTTTCCCCAAAAAAATCAACATGTATATATAAAATCAATTTCATTTTTTGTGATGTTAAAAAAAATTCTCCTGAATCAGCTACCCACATGACAGCAATTTTTAGAGAGTTCTGCTCTTCACAGAGTGTTGTTCTATTTCAAATCAATTCCAAATTTGAATATGAATTTAGGTGTAGGAATTTGCCTGGATAAACTTAGTATCACTAACTATCCTGTGAATTCTCTAATATTCAATCCAGGATTCTTAGTTGTTACCTTAGCTCTGCTGAAAGGTATCACAGAAAATATTATAAGAACAAAGTGACTTTGGTCACCATTTGATTTAAACAACCTGACAACAATCTCTTTAAGTTCAACCTGCTACAGGTCTGGGTTAAGTCAGTACAAAATCTGGGTAGCTAATTTCTAAAAACTTTCATTTTATTCAATACTACGAATGACATTTTTAGGATGACTTAATTAGACCTTATCTTTGAGCTTTGAATGATGCAATTTGGCATGTCCTCCAAGCAATTCTTGGCTTCACCATAATCCTAAACTTAAATTTAAGATGCTCTATGGTAACAGACATAGTGGGAGGGTAAGTGATGGCTCAGTCTATGGAGTACGTAGTAAAGCAAGCAAGATGAAGCTGTCTGTAGCTTTTGGTGATAATTCTAACTAAATATGAAGAAGTTACATCCTGTCAAACTGTATAGTATTATACTGTTTTCACATGACATTTTACATGCTTTTGTTATACAAAAGACCAACTTCTTACAAAAAAGAATACATCCAGTCTAATTCTGACCATAGGCAAGAGGTTAAGCTGTCAAATGTATAGAACATAAAATAAGTAAAGGCAAAAAGAATTCTCCCTTAGGCTCAACAATGTTATCTCTCACAGATGACACTGATCCTGCTGAATATGAATGTGGACCTCATAGACCACACTTGAAGGAAAGGGTGCCAGGGAAAAGTTTACGAGACATGCAAATTTTGATCATAGAGATTTGCTTCCAATTGTCACACATTCCAGCAGAAAGAGATTTCTACAAAAAATAATGATCTATGCTAAGAAAATATACATGTAAGAATGAAATAGCTGGCTATGTCAGAAGTTTCCAATAGCTGGAACTTTTGAAGTGGTTTTTTTTTTCTTTATGTCTTTCAAGTACTAAACCGATTTGCTAAAAGACTAGGCATAAAATTCCCAGTTCTGACAGCAATACATCACTATTTCTTTAAGTATTATAAATTCCATGTATTTCTAATCTTACCCCACAGGAAAGAAGAGGGAAGAAGATAAAAAAAAGGGGGGGGATGATGGAGGGGAGGGCTGATGGGGGTGGAGGTAGTCAAAAACAAACACTTTCGAAAGGGGACAGGGTCAAGTGAGAAAATTCAATAAAGGGGGATGGGTTGGGAAGGAACAAAATATAGTTAGTCTTTCACAACATGAGTATTGTGGAAGGGTTATACATAATGATACACATGTGGCCTATGTGGAATTGCTTGACTTCTTAGGGAGGGTGGGTGGGAAGGGAAGAAGGGAGAGAATTTGGAACTCAAAGTTTTAAAAACAGATGTTCAAAAACAACAACAAAAAAAGTTTTTGCATGCAACTAGAAAACAAGATACACAGGGAAGGGGTGTAGAAATTTATCTTGCCCTACAAGAAAGGAAGGGAAAGGGGGATGGGAGGGGAGTGGGGTTACAGAGGGGAGGGCTGATTGGGGAACAGGGCAACCAGAATATATGCCATCTCGGAGTGGGGGGGGAGGATAGAAATGGGGAGAAAATTTGTAATTCAAACTCTTGTGAAAAATCAATGCTGAAAACTAAATATGTTAAATAAATAAATTAAATTTTAAAAAAAATTCCATGTATTTCTTAAACAACTTTTCTAATAGTACTTTCTTTCAGCTTATGTAAAACAAGACATCCAAGTATTTCACAATTGATGAAGGGCTTGGGCAATTCAATTATTTGATTTTGGAAGTCCCCTAAAATACTTCAGAATTTTCCACAAATCCTAGACCTAAGCCTCATCTTCCATGCTGGAAGTATAAAATTTCACTAAACTAAATTCCTGTTTCAAAGCTAAACAGAGGGAGAAGGTCATAAGTCCACATACACAATTAGGAACATGACAAAGAACAGAACGGATACACCAAAATAATTCCTAACAACTTAAAATAATTTGTGATCGCTTATGGAAACCAAATGAGTTATCTGCCAGTGGTCAATCCTGACACAACAATTCTCTCCACCTCAACCTTAGCCCAATTCAAATAAAAAAGGAAGAGGAGAATTAAAGTCCACAAGCATTAAGTAGAAACTCTGGACAGTAGGAGCATAAAATTATATATTGTCTCTGACTTGAAGAATCTTAAAACATAAAGGGAAAAATAAGACCAGGGATAGGAGAAAATACATACATAAATAAGTCAGAATATTGTAAATACCAAGGAGAAGTCAGGCACACATCAAAGCAAATGGGAGAGAGGGATCATTATTTATTGAGAAAGAAGAGGGAGTAGCATCAGGAAGACTTTATCTAGGAGATGGTACCCAGGTTATGTCTTTGAGGAAAAGGGTTTTAAAAAAGAAATGTGAAAGGACTCTGTTCCAAGTATATGGACAGCATGCAGAAATAGGAGGAGGCAGGAGAGGACAAGACCAAATACTGGGGAAGGGTAAATGGTCTAATTTAGCCAGAACATAAATTATGTGAAAAGAACTAGGGGGAAATAAAAGCTGGAAATTAAATTAGTACCAGTACATAATGGATAAATGGTTAAAGAATAAAGGCAGAATTTTTGATTTTTTTAAAATGTTTTTTCATTCATCATTGTTTCTTTTTAGAATATTTAAAAAATTTTTGAGTTCCAAATTCTCTCCCTCCCTCCTGCCCCTCACCCATTTAGAAGGCAAAGCAATATGATCCCCATTATACATGTGAAGTCAGGCAAAACATTTCTATATTAGACCTGGTGGGAGGGAAAGAGGAAAGGGAAGGAGGGAAGGAAGAAAGAAGGAGGAAGGGAGGAAAGAAAGGAAGAAGGAAGGGAGAGAGGGAGGATATGCTTCAGTCTACACTCAGAGAGCTTACCAGTTCTCCTGAACATGTTGTGGTGTATGATTGTGATGGAATACTATTATGTATTATGTTATATTATTACAGTATTATACTATTATGTATTATAATGCTATTATCATTCTCTCCAGAGAGAGAACTGATGAATTCTGAGTGTGTGTGTCTGTTTTCTTTTGTAACATGGCTAATACGGAAATGTGTTTTGCATGACTTCACATATATAAATCAATGTCAAATTGCTTGCCTTCTCAAGGAGGAGGAAGAAGTGAGTTAGGGATTGAATTTGGAACTCAAAAATGTTTTTAAATTGAGTATTTAAAAATTTTTTACATATAATTGGGAATGATTTAACAAAACAAATAATTTTTTTTAAAAAAATAAAGTTTGGGGGGCAGAGCCAAGATGGCGGCTGGTAAGCAGGGAATAGTGTGAGCTCCATACCGAGACCCTCCAAAAACATAAAAAATGGCTCTGAACCAATTCTGGAATGGCAGAACCCACAAAACAACAGAGGGAAGCAGGGCTCCAGCCCAGGGCAGCCTGGATGGTCTCTGGGTGAGGTCTATCCCACACAGAGCTCGGAGCTGGGAGCTGGGAACAGAGTGGAGCAGAGCCCAGCCTGAGCGGCATGGACCATCCAGACCAGAAGTCAGGCGGAAGGGGCCCTAGCGCCCTGATTCAGTGAGCTGCGGCAGTTACAAGACTTCCCAACCCACAAACACCAAAGACAGCGGAGAAGGTTAGTGGGAAAAGCTGCGGGAATGGAAGGAGTTCGCGGTTCGGCTTCCAGCCCCGGGGGCAGCAGAGGTGGGGCAGCTGCAGCTGTTGTTACTTCCAGCTCCAGGCCCACCTGGTGGGAGGAATTAAGTGGTGGATCAGAGCAGGAGTGCACAGCCTGCCAAAGATCTAAGCCCAGTTCGGGTTGGGGGTTCTTGGGGAAGGAGCAGTGCTGGTGTGGCAGAGCTGGCACCTCCCCCCCAAACGTGGAACATAGAACTCTGTAGTCTACAAGCAGTCATACCCCACTGAAAAACTCAAGGGTCAAGTTAGTTGGCTGGGAATATGGCCAGGCAGCGAAAACGCACCGAGATTCAGTCTCAGACTTTGCATTCTTTCTTTGCTGACAAAGAAGACCAAAACATACAGACAGAAGAAATTAATAAAGTCAAAGAGCCTACAACAGAAACCTCCAAGAAAAACAGGAACTGGTCCCAGGCCATGGAAGAGCTCAAAAAGGAGTTGGAAAAGCAAGTTAGAGAAGTAGAGGAAAAATTGGGAAGAGAAATGAGAAGGATGTGAGAAAACCATGAAAAACAAGTCAATGACTTGCTAAAGGAGACCCAAAAAATACTGAAAAATACACTGAAGAAAACAACACCTTAAAAAACAGACTAACTCAAATGGCAAAAGAGCTCCAAAAAGCCAATGAGGAGAAGAATGCCTTGAAAGGCAGAATTAGCCAAATGGAAAAGGAGGTCCAAAAGACCACTGAAGAAAATACTACTTTAAAAATTAGATTGGAGCAAGTGGAAGCTAGTGACTTGATGAGAAATCAGGATATTATAAAACAGAACCAAAGGAATGAAAAAATGGAAGACAATGTGAAATATCTCCTTGGAAAAACCACTGACCTGGAAAATAGATCCAGGAGAGATAATTTAAAAATTATTGGACTACCTGAAAGCCATGATCAACAAAAGAGCCCTGATATTCTAGAGCCACAGGGCAAAATAGAAATTGAAAGAATCCATCGATCACCTCCTCAAATAGATCCCAAAAAGAAATCTCCTAGGAATATTGTTGCCAAATTCCAGAGCTCCCAGATCAAGGAGAAAATACTGCAAGCAGCCAGAAAGAAACAATTTGAGTATTGTGGAAACCCAATCAGAATAACCCAAGATCTGGCAGCTTCTACATTAAGAGATCGAAGGGCTTGGAATGCGATATTCCGGAGGTCAATGGAGCTAGGATTAAAACCTAGAATCACCTACCCAGCAAAACTGAGTATCATGTTCCAAGGCAAAATATGGATTTTCAATAAAATAGAGGACTTTCAAGCTTTCTCAGTGAAAAGACCAGAACTGAATAGAAAATTTGACTTTCAAACACAAGAATCAAGAGAAGCATGAAAAGGTAATCAAGAAAAAGAAATCGCAAGGAACTTACTAAAGTTGAACTGTTTTGTTTACATTCCTACATGGAAAGATGATGTGTATGATACATGAGACGTCAGTATTAGGGTAGCTGAAGGGAATATGCATGTATGTATATATATATATATATATATATATATATATATATATATATATATATATATGTTTATGTATATATATGTATATGTGAGTGTGTGTATGTATATATGTATGTGTGTGTTTTTATATATATATATATATACATATATATATGTAAAAGAGAGAGAGCAGACACAGGGTGAGTTGAAGATGAAGGGAAGATATCTAAAAGAAATAAAATGAAATTAAGGGATGAGAGAGCAACATACTGAGAGAGGGAGATAGGGAGAGATAGAATGGGGTGGATTATCTCGCATAAAGGTGGCAAGAGGAAGCAGTTCTGTGGGAGGAGGGGAGAGGGCAGGTGAGGGGGGAATGAGTGAACCTTGCTCTCATCAGATTTGGCCTGAGGAGGGAATACCATACTCAGTTGGGTATCTTACCCCACAGTAAAGAAGAGGGAGGAAGACAAAAAAAATAAAAAGGGGGGGGATGATGGAGGGGAGGGCAGATGGGGGTGGAGGTAATCAAAACAAACACTTTGGAAAGGGGACAGGGTCAAGGGAGAAAATTCAATAAAGCAGGATGGGTTGGGAAGGAGCAAAATGTAGTTAGCCTTTCACAACATGAGTATTGTGGAAGGGTTATACATAATGATACATGCGTGGCCTAGGTTGAAGTGCTCGACCTCTTAGGGAGGGTGGGTGGGAAGGGAAGAGGGGAGAGAATTTGGAACTCAAAGTTTTAAAAACAGCTGTTCAAAAACAAAAAAAAAAAAGTTTTTGCATGCAACTAAAAAATAAGATATACAGGCAATGGGGCGTAGAAATTTATCTTGCCCTACAAGAAAGGAAGGGAAAAGGGGATGAGAGGGGAGGGCTGACTGGAGAACAGGGCAAGCAGAATATATGCCATCTTGGAGTGGGGGGGAGGGTAGAAATGGGGAGAAAATTTGTAATTCAAATTGTTGTGAAAATCAATGCTGAAAACCAAATATGTTAAATAAATTTAAATAAAATTAAATTAAAAAAAATAAAGTTTGCCAGTTCTCTCTCTCTGAGGGTAGATAGCACTTTTCATCATGAGTCCTCTGGAACTGTCCTGGATCACTGTGTTGTTCAGAGTAGCTAAGTCTTTCACAATTGATCATCATTATAATATTGCTGTTAGTCCCAATGTTCTCCTGGTTCTTCTCACTTCACATTGCATCAGTTCATATAAGTTTTCACAAGCTTTTCTGAAATCATCCTGCTTTGTTACTTCTTAGAGCACAATAATATTCCATCACAATCATATACCACAACTTGTTAAGCCATTCCCCAGTTGATGTACATCCCCTTAATTTCCAATTCTTTTCCACCACAAAAAGCTGCTATAAATATTTTTGTACAGATTGGTCCTTTTGCCTTTTCTTTGATCTCTTTTGACCTAGTAGTGGTATTTCTGGGGCAAAGGGTAGGCACTGTTTTATAGTCCTTTGGTCATAGTTCCAGATTGTTCTCCAGAATGGCTGGACCAGTTCACAACTCCATGAGTAGGGCATTAAACATCCCTATTTTTCCACGTCCCCTCCAGCATTTGTCATTTTCCTTTTCTGTCATGTTAGCCAATCTGATAGGTATGAGGTAGTATCTCTGATTTGTTTTAATTTGCATTTCTTTAATCAATAGTTATTTGGAGCAATTTTTCATATGACTTTTGATAGCTTTGATTTTTTTCTTCTGAAGAACAGATTGTTTAAAAAACACGAACTGTTAACAATTAACCTGAAAAAGTTACACAACTTAGACAAAAGATACAAATTAAAATTTGGGTACTAACTCACCTCCATCAAAGTGGCAAAAAATAAATTAAAACAATACAACTTAATGTTTGTGGGAGTATGAAGAAATAGGCACATTTATTCAGTTCTAGTCCAATGCAAGCTAGCAGAATCTTTCTAAAGGGCAATCAGGCAGCATGCAGTAAAAGTTACCAAAATCATCGCACCCTTTGGCCCAGGAATTGTCACCATGAACAAATAAATGAAAAGACATTTGTTAAGCAAATGCTGGAGATAGGACAGAAAAGGCAGGATAGCCTCTACTCTCTAGAAACTCCCACTACCAGAGGATATGGGGGGAAAGGGAGCAGGGGAGCTTCACAACCACATTGGTTTGAAAGTGCAAAAAGTAAAGAAAAGAAGGAACCTATGTGTTCAGCAATGAAGGGAATGGTCAAATAAATTGTGGTATAGTAAAATGTAATAAAATGCTTAAGACAAATACAAGACACATAGAGATTTAAGAAATAACACAGACTGAAAAATCAGAATAATAATAGCCAGTATTTGTATGCACTTCAAGTCTTACAAAGACTTTACAAACATGATCCTGTTTGATCCTCATAACAATCCTGGGAGGTGCCATTACTATCCCCACTACAGATGAGGAAACTGAGGCAAACATGAAATGAACTGCCCAGGGTCCCACAGCTAGGAAGTATTTGAGGTGACATTAGAACTCAGGATGTGCTGACACTAAGTCCAGTGATCTGTGCAATGGGCCACCTAGCTGCTTCTAACAGTAGCATTAGAGGAACACAGTATATAGAAATTAATGGACAAAATCTTGGTGCAGGCAGAATAACTAAAAAATTATTTGATCAAAAATAGTCATTCACATGTCATAAAGCAAGGTGAACCAGCTGTACTCTTTGATATTATTTATGACAGATAACAGCTGGAATCCCAGCTCTACCACTGCCATCTGTGGCCCCCTCCCCTCCAATGGCTCTGTATTCCCTGCATTCCCTCTCTGGGTGCTCCCAGTAAAGGACTAGCTCTTGGAAGGCAGACAAGGTCAAGGTCTTCAGCCTCCCACCCAAACAAGAGTCTTCTCAAACACACCATCTCTAATTGACCTTAATAAGCTCATGACCTTCAACAAGCCCTTAACTCTCTTCATCTGTTTCCTTTTCTATAAAATAAAAATGAGGACCATGACGCACTGACTGGGCAAAATGGCAAAGATGGCAGAGAAGCTGTGTCTGTTGAAGAGAGTGCAGAAAAGAAGCACAACTGAGGTTGGGAGAGAGACTTTTTCCAACCGTCACTGAAAATAATTTGCAATTATGCTAAAAAAAAAAAATTTTTTTTTTTAAAGAAAATGACTGAAATGTCACCCTTTGACCTTAAGCATTTACCCCAGGAGGACAAAGTCAGAAAGGTCCAGTATATGCCAAAACATTAATAGCAACACTTCTAGAGCATCAAACCAATTGAAACAAATAATTTTAATTATTAATGGAACTTAAATTTAATCCTAATTACTTAAATGGTTAATTTTAATTATTTTATTTAATTACTTAGTTGAATTCAATTGGGTAAAGGGTTAACAGCTATTGTACATGAATGTAAAGGTATATACCTGTGCTCTAAGAAATGATTAATATATTAATATATATTCAACTCAGAAGCAGGGAAAGCCCTTAGAACTGATACCTAGTGAAGGAAGCAGGACCAGCATCACAAGAATATTTAAAGCTGGAGGGAACCTCAGGTCCTTGCCCCTTCATTGTTTACACATAAGAAAACTGAGGCCCAGAGAAGTTAGGTGGCTTGCCCAAGGACACACAGAGAGTAAACAGCATAGCTGAGGAGAGTCAAAGCCATTCTGACTAAAGTAAGCACCCCACCAAACCCCGATGCTACCACATTTGCTCAAAGTGAATGCCGTGGAACAATACCCAAGCACAGCCCAGGCAAGAGCCAAGAACACCTTTCACTCCCTTCACTGCAGAAGTGGGGGGACGGTGGAAATGGAGCTTTGCATGTCTGTCAGACATCATTAATGTTGGTTCTGCTGAACTGTCTTTTTCTCCTCTTTCTGAATTCTTTCTTACAAGGTATGACTTGCTGGGCAGGATCTATCTGGGAAATCTCTTTTCCTTTGAGGTCCATGTAATTCATATCTACCACACCGTCACAATCCTCATAGCAATTGTCTACAGACTACTATGTCACTCTGCTTCCTTCCTCCCCCAAGGCCCTTTGGTACCTGCTCACAATGTTTCTCTCCTCCCTAAATCCCCCCCTCATTCGAGGGGACATCAACATACATACTGACTCTCCGTCAAACAGCCCAACCACAGTGACTCAACCTACTCACTTCTCATGACATGAGTTATTCCTCCACCCACCTCAGCCATAGACAAATCCTTGATCCTGCCATCACCTACAATTCTTATATACAGTTTGCTTTTTATGTATTTGTTTGTATGTTATCTCCCCCATTAAACTGTAAACTTCTTGGGAGCAGAAACTTTATTTGCCTCTTTTTGTATCCTTAGCACAGTGCCTGGAACATATTAGGCACTTAGTAAATGTTTACTGAATGAATGAATGTGATTGAAGAAAAATGGCATCACGAAAAAGAATCCAGGTTTCTGGAGGGCAAGTGCTGTCTTTCAGTAGGGAGCTTAATAAATGTTTCCTGGATGGAAGAAAAAGAGGGAAGTTAGATTAGATGACCTAAGGGTCTCAGGGTCCCTTCCAACTCTTCAAATATAAAGTTAAACCTGTCATGATAGAGAGAGATGAGTCAAGGCAGAGAGAGAGGAAAACCACTTGAAGCCTGAACTAAGATAAAGGTAGTGGGAGAAGAGAGAAGTATCTGAGAAATTTTGGAGGTAAAGTCAACTGGACTTGGCAAACAATTAATTGCATATGAGGGGTAGGTATAAAATCAATTATGATTCAAAAGATTTCAGGCCTGAATGACTGAGAATTGGCAATGCCATAAAGAGAAAGTTAACTTATGGTCTGTCGTGGGGGCCTAGCATAATCAGAGCCAGCACCCCAGTCCATATGGAGCCACAAAGCTGGAAAACAGAGTTTGTGAAGAGAGTGTCCTGAAATAGAACAAAGGTGTCAGTTTCTTCACTTACAAAATAAGGTGATGCTGAATTCCTAGGAATGATTACCTAGATACTTAATAATAATAACAGCAGCTAGCATTTATGTCATGCTTACTACATGCAAAACACTTTACGATTATTATCAAAGTTGATTTACCCTAGGAGGTAAATATTATTACCCCACTTTCCAGATGAGGAAACTAAGGCAGGGTGTCACCGAAATGGAGACATGAACAGCTTGAAAGAGGAAGCAAGCTGAAGTCCGGGGTGCTAAGGATACATTACTGCCCAAGATGACACAAATACATGTTGCTTTGCATAGTTTAGGCATAATTATCCTCATCCCCAGTTCATGAGGTCTATCTGACCGTGCCAAATTCTACCTCCTAGGGGCCTCCTACAACTCTAATCCTCAACCAGAAATTTCTTTCCCAAAAAAAAGTATAATAACTGTCCATCCCAAGCTCCAATGTCACTCAAAACCTCCAATGGTC
The DNA here is from genome assembly GCF_011100635.1 of Trichosurus vulpecula. Lineage (NCBI taxonomy): Eukaryota > Metazoa > Chordata > Mammalia > Diprotodontia > Phalangeridae > Trichosurus > Trichosurus vulpecula. The sequence continues at coordinate 30,841,754 of NC_050579.1, forward strand.
TGCACTGGTTCCAGGATCGAGTTCAAATTCTTTTCCAGAGAATTCAAGGCTTTTTATGAGCTGGTTTTACCTCCTTCATCCAGCCTTTTTTATTATTATTATTTCCAACAAAAACCTGCTGTGACTGAGTCAGGCCCTATGCTCAAAAACAATGTTCCACTGATGCTCTTTTGGTCTGTTTGGTCCGTCACTCCCTGTGACTCCCCCATCACCACCAACAATGAGTCCAATCAAAGGAATGTTTCTTTCATTCTTCATCTATCATCTCCATCATCCTCTGTTCCTTGTGCCCCCAGAATCTCTTCCTCCTCATGCTGATCCAGGCCTAGAAGAGGCTTCTCAGCAGGTGGATGGATTATCAGTGCTACTGACTTGTCCTCTGTTAGCACAGCTAACTAAGAGGTGACTTCTATTGTCCCTCACTGTTGTTGAGTCATTTCACTCATATCTGAGCCTTTGTGATCCCATTTGGGGTTTTCTTAGCAAAGATACTGGAGTGGTTTGCCATTTCCTTCTCCAGCTTATTTGACAGTTGAGGAAACTGAGGCAAACAGTTAAATGACTTGTCCAGGAAGTTCCCCGAGTTGCAGTTGGTATATTCATTGAAAACATTTCTGAATGTCTGAACAAGTACAATTCCAGAGGACAGATGCTGAAGCTTGCTACTCCCCATTTTCTCACAGAAATAAGGGGATGGACAAATAAGTTGTAGAATGACACAGCCAACCTAGAAATCTGTTTTGTTTGACTATGCCTGTTTGTGACAAAGGTTTTGTTTTTCTTTTTTCTTAATTGGGGTGGGGGAGAAGCAGAGTGAGGAGCTAGAGAATGGGTTGCTAAAATGAAAAAGACAAAAGAAAGAAGAACATTGAAACATGCTTCTGAAATGCAGAGAAGAGAAGGAAGGCCAGAAGGACTCACCAACAGGACATCTTTGAAAGTAATGTGTTGAATTTGTTATATATTTAAGAAAAAATTCAAGCTTTGCATAACAGACCTGCAGTTTCATATGCAACCTTTCCACTAAAATTAGAAAAAAAATCAAATTTCTTTCCTTCCTCCTCTAACCATCTCAATCCTACACATTTAAACATCCAGCTCAAGCTTTCACTGAACTTACTGTCCTTCACACTAACCCTTCATATCATATACTTTCTTGCAGTTATTTCCACCTGAGTTACATATGCATTTTGTGTCCTGCAATAGATTTTAAGATCATGGAAAAGCAGGGAGCATCCATGATATGGTATTTCTTTTGATGTGCTACACAAAGTAGACACTCAAAAAATTTTCAATTAAAAAAACCAACTGCAATTCACAAATCCCACTTAAAATTCCATTAGGAATTGTTGACTAGGGCAATATTAGTTAACTCTCAATTACCTCTCCTAACAGAGAGGACAGAAATGGCACTAGTAATCTACAAACTTGGGGAACATTACATATTTTTATTTAAAGGCTTTTCCAAGGAGCTAAGGAAAATTTGGGCTTAAAAACTCAAAATGAAAGTAAAGTCACCCAAATATCTTAAAAACAAAATTGTGTAACCTACATCTCCTCTAACAGCCCCTTGCTGAAAGCTTTAAAATTTGTCATTGATAACTGCTTCTCCTGGATAATTGTGAGGGGATGACTGTTTGCTAAATATGATCCTTTTAAAAATAAACTTTTGTAAATATCTTATTTTTACATCTCTAATACTTCCCATTGTATCCATCCCCTAACCCTTCCCAGAGATCAGTCCCTTAAAAGAATAAAAGAGAGGGTAAAAGAACAGCAAAACAAACCAGCATATCAAAAGTCTGACACTTACACAATGTTCTACATCCACAGTCCCCCTGTCCCTGCAAAGAAACAGGGGGAGTTGTCTTCTCAAATATGATCCTTTTTTAAAACTAAATATTAGACTCATTTTACAATGTTCAATTTTTAAAAGCCAATCTCTTTATTCTGCCCAAAAGTACTTTTTATTTTCTTCTGGCTGAATACTTTAGCAAACAACATCAACATAAAAGGATTAAAAATTTGCTACCAGGCTAAATGTCAGCCAACATCTGACTACATGATCAGATATCCTGCATGCTGCCAATTATTCATATAAAAAAAGAATCAGGACTAGCCATCTACTACACAAAGCAAGGTGAGCCACTTTCTGGCAAATAAAAGGATGTACAGCCAGTTCTTGTAAACGTGACGTGAGCCACTCCAAAGACCTTCCCCTCCCCTCATGAGGGTCAGTGTGGCCCTTCCCCTGTAGCCCCCAAACCAGGAGGTGAGAGGGGCTTCAGTGCCTGGAGCCCTCTGCTACTGACCCTAACTGTCCATATTTAAAGGTACATGAAATTTAGCAGGCTTTCAGAGTAAGCTTAATTTTCCAACTAGCATGACGTTTGCCTTGAAAAGGAAGAAATTATCTTCCCATCACACATAAACTGAAGGGTCTACAAACAGACAGTGATACATTTTCATAAAAGAGCAGACCACAAGGTGAGTTAAGGACAAAAAAACAACTTCAATTTCCTCTTGGGGACAAGTAGATCTCTGTGATCTTGAGAATCTCTGTCCTCAAGTGATCCTTTGAAGTCCTTCCCAAATGGCAGAAGAACCCTCCAGCCTACTTCTATCCAATGCAATCTCTATCTCCAAGATCAGCCGTGCACTGAGAAATCTTTAGACTGTTCTGAATAATCCTAAGAGAAGTTCAGCCTCTTTACATATGCTATGTTATTCACTTCAAAGTGTACAAGCACCCCCTTTTGGTAAGGAGGAATGCAGATGGCATCGTGATGGGGGGAGGGAGGTGGGAGGGGTGGAAAGGGTGACTTAACACTATCACCCAGAGCGCCCAGTGAAAGAGCAGAAAGGAGTGTGGGAGAATGTAAAGAGCACTGGATGTGGGGGCAGGAAACACAGGCTTGAACCCCACCTTTGCTACAAACTAACATCCTCATCTGTAAAATGAGGGAGTCAACAATGACTCGAGGCCCTTTTCAACTCCAAATGTTAAGATCTCATGAAAAGGAAAAGAACTTGATATTCTTGTAGTACAGACCATGTGAAGAAGCAGAGGAGATTCAGAAAAAAAGCCTTCATTTCTAGAGATTATCAAGAATTAGCTATAAAAGTAATCTAAATAGCATTAAGGACAGTAATTCTTCTGTTCATTTCTTCCGACCTAGGATCCACAGACGTCTCCAATTGTCGTCACTGTTCAGTCATTTCAGTCAGGTCAATTCTTCATGACCCCATTTGGGGTTTTCTTGACAAAGATAATGGAGTGGTTTGTCATTTCCTTCTTCAGCTCATTTTACAGATGAGGAAACTGAGGCAAACAGGGTAAGTAACTTGCCCAAGTTCACACAGCTAGTAAGAGTCTGAGGCCAGATTTGAACTCAGGAAGATGAGTCTTCCTGACTCCAGGCTCAGTGCTCCATCCACTGTGGCACCCAGCTGCCCAGCTTCTCCAACAGTGGCCCTCATTTCTCACGGCACCCAGTGGCAGGCACTATAGAATGAATCTACACAGATGTCATTGGCTCAGGGTGACAGGAAGGGGCACTGGTTTTCAGCTATATGACTCAAGAGCTAAATTTGTAAACATCACTAACCAGGAAGGTCAGATGACTACATTATGCACGATAGAGTATATAATACAGTAAACACTGAAGTGAGAGCTAGCATCAACTCAAATGAAAAAAACAAAGCCTAATTAGGACCAAGTTCTCTCAGATCACTCATCCTTGCTTCCTTCCTATCCCCAACTAAAATCACAAGCGAATTGAACTCTTCTGTGGTTATGTGGTCACACTAGGCACGTGAACCTAGAAGTCTACCTTGATTTCTAAAGGGGGTTCTTCTTATTAATAATGCCTTAAGTTCTGAGTTGAGAAGCCTAAATACTCTTGGCCCCAGTAGTGAGTGGGCATCACTGTTATCTTTTTACCCCTCTCTTCTACTATTCTGCCCTTTCCTGGCATGGACAACTCAGTGGCAAAGCCCAGAGAAGAAGGGGTGTGCCAAAGGGTGACAGTGAGGACTGGCAAATAACTCCTTGTCCATCCTTCTCCCTCCCCCTAACACACAATTCATGAATGACTGGCAGATAACTGGAAAAACGTAGTCTTCACCTCTATGGTTCTAGGTCAGATTTCCCTTCCAGTTTCCAAGATTGTCAGTTACCATTACTGTGGTAGCAGATCTAGTCATGCAGAAGACTCTGAGAAGTGCTCACCCTGGTTTTTAAATGTCAGCTTAGATAAACCTTCCCCTATCACCACAGCACAGCATATGCAAAGGTAAGAAACAAAACTTAAATAGAGATTCTTAAACTGGAGTCTGTGGAAAGATTTCAAGGGGTCCATGAGCATGGGTGGGGGAAAAAATTTACAACTTTATTTTCACTAACTTCTAAAGAAAATTTAGCTTTTTTTTCAATTATGAATTTTTTTTAAAAATAATATTCTAAGAGGAGGTCCATAAGTTTCATCAGACTGCAAGAAGAGTGTAAGCCACAAAAAATGTTAAGAATCCCTGACTTAAAACATTCTGACCCATAAAGTGACACCTTACTTATTAAGTGTTCTAATATGAAATTAAGAAAGGAAAATTTAAGGGTATTAGGAAAATCAAAAAGTGAAATCCAAGAACATTCACCCAAAAGTGAGAGAAGCAAACAAAGCACCACTATGTAAAACTACCAAAAACCTCTCCAGAAACATCTCTACCTGGCAATGGTAGTTCTTTGACTTTGGTGCTCCTGTGCTAGGCCACTTTCCATCTTCATGTTCTTATTCTATTGTGGAAATTGTGGTTCCACATAGAGAAAGATCTGTAGGTGCATAAAATATCTACTTAAATATAAACTTTACTAAAGGCTGCCAAGTACCACCATTTGACCTAATGCAACAAGTTTTTATATGCTACATACTATGTACAATGGTCACACAGGAAAAACAAAAAAGAGAAATTATTTTGCTGACATACCATATCAAAGGATTCATGCCAAAATTCACACACATTTGAGGTTTGCTAAAATCCCATTTTAGTGATATCTTCACTTGGTAATTAAAAGGAAGAAATAACTACAGGTATAGAAAAGAAGCACAGACACAAATGCTAGTTTTTTTTTAATGGCACTTTCTACAAATCATCCATGCCAATGCTAAAACAGGCAACTAGGAATAAGCAAATGTACAAACTCAAATACAAATGCTGTAGGTCCCAACCCAATCTCTCCAGTAAGCAGAGAATAATACAAGAGAAATCAAAATCCCATTCAGTGCAGAAACTGACAAGTTATTGTCAACATAAAAGCACTGCAGCTAAAAGTTGGTTTAGCTGCAGACTCTAAAATGGCTAAATACATTTTACGTATTTACCCAATTTTTCTGCTATGTGCACAGCCTCCTATTAGAAACATGACATCCGGAGACTTGGGAAGGCCTTCAGATGTAGCTGGTCCAACCTCCTGCCCAATGCCAGAGACTTTTCTACAATAGCCATCCCTGACAGGCAGATGTAAGACCACTCTCAACCTGATTGATTCCAGTGATGAATAACATTAACCTCACAATGCAACTCATTCCATTTCCAGACACTGTTCCCATATAGGATACAAAAAACGATTCATGCCCTTGAGAAGCTAACCAATAGGGAGCCAAAATGTATATGCACAAGGCAGCTCAGTTACACACACAAGCACACCGGGCATCCCTGTCTCCAATCAACCTGCCTCCCTCCCTGTGATCTTGCTCAAGTCCAAATCCTCCAGAAATGGTATTTTAGTTAAACACATCCAAAGTGACTAAGCGCTTGGAAGAGGGAAGCCAGGTGACTGGGAATATGAAGAACAAAGCAATATCTGACAAAATTCAAAAAACCACTTGGGGAGATATATATGGATGGCCCTTTTGGGGAGAGAAATACTTCAAACAATGCCCAAGTAATTGAGCCTGGTCAAAGCTAAGAAGTATCTAATAATTTGAAATGTTGATTTCCAATTAAGTATTTTAATTTGAATGCTGAATTCAGCATTCTCTAAAGCTCGTGATTTGAAAGCAGCATGGACTGAACAGGGTTAGGAAGGGCAGTGCACAACAGGCTCAAATTAAGGAATGTGTTTTAGAGAAACTTTGGAAGCTGGAACGATGCCTGGTGTATCTTCACTGAGCATGCTGGTGCTTCACTAAATTTCAAGCAGCTAAAGAGGACCAGAATGCCAGGCCTGGAGTCAGAAAGGCCAGAGTTCAAATCCAGCCTCAGACACTTACTAGCTGTGGGACCTTGGACAAGTCACTTAGCCTTGGTTCACCTCAGTTTTCTTTTCTATAAAATGGAGATGATAATTGCACCTACCTCCCAGGGTTGTTTTGAGGATCAAATGAGATAATATTTGTAAAGTGATTAGCACAGTGCCTGGCACATAGTAAGCTCTATATAAATGCTAATTATTATTATTGTTACAATGATGCCTAATATGATCAATGGCACATTATTAAATAGCACTGTTCTTAGGTGAGTGAACTCTCAATGCCACAGCCACCACAGCAATTGCTTTTTTCCATAATGTCCACATCTCCTTGCAAAGACAGGTCCCTAATGGCAAAGTATCACATGGGAAGTACCCACCTGGCAGGTGCTCCTTCATGGATATACCAAACTTGCAGAATCAAAGGAAGCTAATGCTACACATGCTGGGTGCCCCAGCAGACAAGTCAAAAGACAACTCTTTTTTAAAAACAGAGGCTCCCCAGTATTGACTCCCCAATATGAAATTGTCTAGAGGTAGTAGGAGTTAAAAGCAGGGGAGGAGGAAACAAATTATTAAGCAAGGAAATAATTTCTAACAGTGTAGCTATTTCTTTATTTTTTTCACCAAGGTGACAGAAATCTATAAGCAAAGCTAACCAAGAGACTACTTTTGTTCTGTGCCACATTTCTCAAGTATAGATATTAACCAAAAATAAAAGTTAAGGACAAGATTTTCCCCCACTCCCTTCCTCCCCACCCCAAAATTAGGGGCACTTAGAAGAAGCCAAAGGAAACCGTAGGGAGATGAGGTCCTAGTTCACCACCACAGACCTTTCCTACATCCCTCCTGGGTATGTGAGCAAAGGGCTTTATAGGAACTCATCACCAACCTTTTGGCTCTTTGTACTGAGCTAGGCAGCCTGCAAACAGCAGACAATCTGTTTCTGGGACCATATTTGATGCCTTACCAGCAGGGTAGAATCAGCCAAAATTTACACTCCCTAGAGGCACAGGCTTTAAGAAACCAAAGACTTGTCTCAAAAGTGGGACATGTTTATAAATACAAATGGGAGAGTTCATGCCAGATGGTCTCAATTTTTGATAAATATATACAATATTAAATGGTATCTTACTATATAATACAATGTAGTAACTCTAAAAAGTAGCTGCACTTTTGCTAGATATTTTTAAAGTCTATATGAACATTAAAGTGCTGTAAGTGTGAGTTACTATTATTCCTCTCTGATACAAAGCTAAGGGAACACAGAAGGAACCAAGCATTTCTAGTTCCTACTCCATTCTGTTAGAAAATAGTCTGGCCTGCTCCCAACACAAGCCCATCCCCAAGAATATTTCAGTTTACATTCAGTCTTAGGAAGCGGAGTCATTAGTTTGCATGTGCCTGTTTGCTGAATAGGTCTTAACTGTCAATTATTTAAGTATGTGACCATTTGGAAATTAAATACAAAAATCTGTGTAGCTCTTATCTTATCAAATATATTTCAGAGAAGCCAGCAGAACAAATGGCAGAAATAGGTACTTCACATCTGCACAGTTTCCCTTTTCCCTCAAAATAGCTGCAAGTTCTCCCCATTACTTTTCACTGAAAGATGACAAGGAGATATTTGCCAATATGTCGTTGCACAAATGTACATTTATGACGATGGCATCTTTCTGGGTATAGTAGCCTGAAAAGCATTAAGTCACATGTAAAGACAAACTTTTACCAATTCCATATTTGTCCCAAATAAAGGCAGCAATTAATATGTAGAATCTAATACCTTCAGGAGAAAAAAATGAGCCCTTCATTTTTTACACAGGATAAGAAATGATTTGCATTTATTCTGACGAAATTTCCTAAACTGTCACACCTTAGAAATTCCAATTAAAGAACAATACTCATCCCATAAAACTATGACAAAGTGTTCATTCCTCTACCTTAGGGGAATATCACATTTTGTGGAAATCCTTCTTACAGATATTCTCTCACAGAACACCAGAAGCATAAAGTTAACTATATGTCATGGACATTTTCTTCCTGACTTTCTATGTGAGGAAAAGCAAAGAAGTTAGACCAGCTGCCCAGAGCTAGCCTGGGGCAAAGGAAGAGCCCAGAGGGCTCAGTGTCTAGGCCGGGGCTTTTTCTACTCCACCTCAGTGACAAAACAACCAGATAGGAGATGGCTCGGTATTTACCTACTAGCCCTTTGTGCAAATTCAAAGAACATAAGCACTTTACCTAAATCCCTCTCCCAACAATGCTATCAGTTTACAGTCTCAAGGAAATTCAGCATCTTTATCATTAATCTTGGCCAAATCATCAAATTACATTCCAATCTATTCTCAATCTAGTTTATCTCTGTGCCTCCTTATCACCATACTTTTAGTATCATTTAGTTGTCATAACAAAGTCACCTTATATTTCTCAAGTGCCTTCAAACACAGGTAAGAGATGAAATCTGAATCAAAACATAACCAGCCCAAACCGAAAAACCCACTGCCCCTAGTATATTGTTTGGTCAATGGGAAGCTTTCAACCTACCAGAGCAGAAGGCATGAGGCAGGGCTCTAACTCACTAGTCCTGAGCCGCAGGCCCCACCCCGCCTCCGCCTCTAAGGGTACCCTCATTCTCCAAAAGGCACCTGCCCTGCTGCAGCTGTGAGTGGCCACATAAGTTAGTTTTTGAGGGGCCAAAGCTCAGCTTAGAAGGGGAAAAGCTAGAAAAGTGCCTAGAGAATGGAGGGAGAAAAGTGGGAGAATGATGGAGGACATAAGTAGGCGTGGTTGTGTTAGACAAGTCCTAGGGGTAGCTATTGCAGGAAAGTGTGTGACCCATATTCTCACTCTCCAACTGGTTCAATAGAGCTAGAAAGGTCTTCAGGACACTCAGGCAAAACCCCCTCATGTTACAGATGAGGTTGATCGCATAGCCCTATGGGTCAGGCCATGGTCTCCGCTTTGCTGACCACTGAACTCATGAATTGCTGTGGCCAAAACTGGTCACCCAGTGGCCAAACCTACCCCACAATCCCACAAAATCATTCAACTGCTAATCCAACCACCTTGAAGATATATTCTAAGGTTCTGATTTTTAATTAAGCAAACACCATTTCCTTCAACAACCAAAGAATGGTCTCCCAAAGAGGAGACTGCAAGAAATCATGCCAGAAAAAAAAAAATCTAATGGTATTCGGTATATACTCCCAACCTGACATGTTAGCACCTACCCTGAATTTAGTAGGATTTTGTGTAAGCCACTGAAATCAGGAAATGAAGAGTTAATACTACTCTACAGTTCTCATACTGGGTAATGACATGCCAGCTGATGCTCTGTCCACAGAGACTAAGTCAGACTACACCAAAAGCCTCTGAAGAGAAATAAATCCTGCCCATTTCCAACAAGGGATTTCTGGACTAGCCCTGTTTTCTTATTTTTTCCTTCTACAATCCTCAATTTCACAAATCCCATAATCCTTTATACATTTATTAATAACAGAAAAATGATGTATTTAATGTTAATAAGCATCATTAGCCTGAAGTACAAGGCCAAGGCAACAATATATATCCTCAATATTTACTAATTTACTTTTCCACTGCCTCATTTAAGGCCAATAATTCATGTAATTTTAATGGTTTCTTTAACTAGGACACTGGATCTTAAGATGGATGAAATTTTACATATCTAGTCCAATTCCCTTATTTTACATATCCAGTTAGAGAAAACTAATTATATACACATATAATCCAGTCATACTTAGCAAAAATTTAAATGTTATTTTCTCTATTTCAATTTCCAAGATTTCCTAAATATTATGTGAATTTTCAATGAAATATACTTTAAAAAACAGACATCACAGTAAGAAAAAAGGAATCCAAATTAACACACCTGAACATCATAGAGAGCCACAATATTTTCATGCTGAAGTTCCTATAAAACAAATTTAATCATAAAAATATTTCTTTTAACAAAAGCTAAATGAAAATAAGCATAATTTTATATATTAATTAAATATTACCAGATTATGAATAGGCAAATAAAACACAGATTTGTCTGATAAGCCTTGTTCTGGGAAAATATAAAGATTCAATTTCTTCTACCACCTACATTTTAATTAAATATAAAAAGAACTTTTATAAGATAAAAATAATTGATTCAATTCTAAAAACCAAACTGATGTGGCTGAAAGGGCCATAGATGCTATAGCTGGCTACCTAAAAACAATGTACAATTTCTAAATAGCAACAATCACTGATAAATTTTTAAAAGGTGACAGCTAATTAGTCTAAGTAAATATTTCACTTCTGGAGTGAACATGAAAGGCCACATCCAAGGAACACAACTTAATAGAAAAGTTCCTCAAATTAGCAGAGATAGAGGTAAAAGCCAAACGTATATTGTAAGTGGCCAACTGAAAATACAAAAACTGTACAGTGCCTCCTCCCCCACTGAGAAGTATGTACTTTCTCAATAACATAACTAAGAAAAAAAACTCAAGTTAGATTTAATTTATTACCAGATTCCACTAGCTCCTAAATCTAATGAAAGAAAACAAGAAATATTAATCTAGTCACAAATTAATTCAGTATCCCAAAATATTTAAGAGCACCAAGTATTGCAAAGGACTGAGCTCCCTCCTATAAGATAAGAGCAGCAGTGAATGTTCCCTGGCCACCTTCCCACTCAATTCTAGGCCTCTGCCTGTCAAGGCTGCTAAGGATCGTTTGTGAACTTTGGGGGAAGGAATGCAAAGGAAGAAGACATAACCACATACCTTTAAGATCTTAATTTCCTTTCCAAGAAGTATTTGTGATTTTGACAAATTTTTTTTATTAATGCTTTTTATAGCTACTTCCCAATCAGTTTTCTGAAAAGGAAAAAACAAAGATTTCACTAAATTAGCACTGAAATAAACCCAAATTTTAACACACTCCTATTAGTAATCTAGGTCTCTTGGCAAAAAAGAATGGCCACACCTTTCACAATTATTTCTACTCCTGACATGGCTTTACATTAAACAGATTCTGAAACCTGACACAAACTGCTTTTCAAAAGCTTCTAAGTTGACAAAAAAGAAACAAAAAAGATCTTGAGCATGCTCATTTGTTTAAAAGTCCACAGTTAAATCATTTTTTCCACTAATACTCTGATACCCAAAGGGGGGAGAGGGGGGAGTTGCTATGCTTGTCTGGGGTATATAGGAAGCAATGCTGGGAAACGTGACACCTTTGAGTTTTAGAAAACCTCAGCCAATGGGAGGGCAGCCAATTTTCCATTGGGTCTACAATTATCAACATTAATATGACAAACATTGGAACTACTGGACTCCCCAAAGACCACAAGGCCCCTAGCCTCAATGTTGTTTAAAATGTCTGAGATGAACAATATTTTGGAGTCTCAGGGAAAACAAGATAAGGCTTTTCTTGTGTTATAAACAAAAGAACATATATATATTTAACAACTTGAAGCAAGAAAAACATTACACGGTTGTCGGTAGATGGAGCTCTTCCTGCGGAGTAAGGTTTAGGTTTAAGCCCTCCAAACAATCTAGACAATACAAACAACCAACAAAAAAAACCTGCAGACAACTGTAAACTAATAGGCCTTCCAATATAGAGCTAAGCCTAATGTTTAAAAAGGACTAATTTTCTTCAAGTAACCAGGAAAGACCCTCTGCTTTTGCTTACACACACAAAGTTACAACTCTGATTTAAAATGTTGCACCATTATACTATGTTTCCTATATAGTTAAAAGTTTTTTTAAAAAATCGATGGTGTCAAGGCAACTTTACCCTAAATGCACTAACTGGCAACAGTATCTCAATCAAAACGTAAATGTATCCGAGAGCCCGCAATCCCCCAGTTCCTAAAGGAAGTCGGGTTTTATTGGCTTTTGTTTTTCGTTTGGTTTGGTTTTGAAGGAAGGAGGGAAGGAAGCAGTAAGAAGGTCAAGTCCAGCGGGGTTGATAAGGGAAGGGGGTCAGACTCTTGGAAGTGGCCGCTTATCTATTCCTTTGCAGTTTAGTTAGGAGCAGGGTCCGGGACATGGAGAAGAGATGGGGGAGCACCAGGAACACACTGGGGTTGTCAATCCTAGGGGATGCAGAAGGGAGGAGATGGAGAAAGGATAGAGGGGATAGAGGAGGATGGAAGGGGGGGCAGGGACACATTGGAGCTGTCAATCATGGGGGATGGAGAAGGACGGGAGATGGAGGAGGATGGAGGGAAGCTAGAAAGGGGAGGAGGGAAGATGGCAGGAGGGCGGAGGGCTGGAGACTGGACCACGGACACATTGGCGCTGTCATCTTGGGGCGCGCTCGGTCCTCCCACTCGGCACCCGAGGCACAGCGAGGCAACCCACGGCAACAACAACAAGACACCATGTCAGTGGGTGTGTTGGAGAAACGCTGGAACAGTGGGGCCGCCCCCACACACACACCTCCAGTAGTCACCAGTTGGCTCTGGGATGAAAAAATACGGGGGGCGGGAGACGAACCGGGGAGGGACTCCGGGGGTCAGCGCCGGGGGCGGGTTGCGGGAGCGGGGCAGGCACAGCCGCTGCTGCGGGGTCGCCCCCCGCCCCCGCCTTGGGGAGGGGGCTCGCGCAGAGCTACCTTGCGATGCCGGCCTTTGAAGACCACGGCGAAGGCTCCGTGCCCGACGAGGTCCTTCTTGCTGTACTCGAAGTCCCCCACCACCTCCATGCTGGGCGTGCTGGGCGGGGGGCATGAAGCCCGGCGGGGGCTGGGCGGCGGGAGGAAGGCCGGTCAGCCCCGCAGGGCCCCCAGGCCCGGCAGCGGCGTCTCTCCGGCCGCAGGAGCGGCGGCTGCGGGCCCGGGCCCCGGCCGGGCGGCGGGGGCGCTCATGCCGGGGGTGGGCGGCCTCCCTCGGAGCCCCAACGAGCGCGGGCGGGACTGGGCGGCGGCGAGGGAGCGGGGGGCCGGCGGCCGGCGGAGCAGGACACCCGGCGACCGGGGCTCAGCCAGGCCTCGGGGGCCGCCCGCCGCCGCCGCTCCTCCGCATGGTCCGGCCCCCGGCTAGGGGAGCTCCAGCCGCGCCGCTCGCGTCCCGTCCTCTCCCGGCCAGGCCTCGCCTGCCTCCCTGCCCTTCGTCCGGTGCCTCGGCTCCCCGCGCCGCTACGCCTCGCAGGGCCCAGGCCAGCCGGCGGCCGCTGTCACTGAGAGCCCCCGGAGCCGCTCGCGCCCCCGGGGCAGGGCGCCGGCCGCGCTCTCGCCATTCCCCGCCCAGCCCCCCTTGCTCCTCCGGCCCGGCTCCCTGGCCCTCCTTTCCCGCCCAAGGGGAGAGGGGACGACTCCCCAGCTCCGGTCACCGCGCTGTGGCAGCAGCTCACGCACCCCACCCTGAGCGCCTAGTGTTCCGTCGGCGACTGCGCCGACTGCCTGTTCCTCCGCGATGCTCCACACGCTTTATAGGGCCAAGCGCTCTGCACAGCGCCGGCTCCCTCCGCCGGGGAAAGAAGTGCGCCCCCCACCGACGCCCCGCCCGGGAGGCTGCTCCGGCTTCCCCGCCTCCACCCTGCTTTCTTCGGGCGTCTGCCTCTGGGGAGGGGTCTAGGCGGCTGACACCGGCGTGGGGGAGGGGTGAAGGTCAAGAGCAAAGCGAGGCGGAGAGGGGCTTGGGGGAGACCCCAACCTAGAGACTGGGAGCTGGGGCTCCGCCCCTCCATCCTACCCCCACCCCCTGGCTCGGCCTCGGTTTCCGGATGGTGTCAACCCAGGACAGTGGGCTCAGCCTCAGTGGGGATGCAGCCAGCCGGTCTGGACTCGCAGCTGACTCCCACGGGGATGGGACGCGACGGGAGGGGAACTGGTCCCGAGCTAATCCCCGGGAAGGATGCTGGGGACTCTGCTCGACTCCTCTCCGAGGCACGGGAGGCTCGCACCGGTCCAGCCAGCCTTGGGGAGAAGCGGAGGACCTTCCGAATAGGATCATTATGCAATTACCGGTGACTACGCCTGACCCCCCACCCCCACTCCAGGCCAACCCCCTAGGAGGAGCAAACTCCCGGGACCAGGAATTTCTGTGCCCTCGGGAAGTTCCAAGAACGGACTCCAGCGAACAGAAACGGAGCTCTGGGAAAGCGTGGGCCGTACCCTCTCTGACCCAAAGCTGGGAACATCGGCCTTAGAGATGGGAAGAACCTAGTAGCAGAGATGGAGAGCTGGAAAGGACCTCAGAGCCACTAGTCCAACTCTCATTTTACAGAAGAGGAAACTGAAGTCCAGGGAGGGCCCGAGGTCACCCAGGTATTGTCAGAGGCAGCGTTTGCACCCGGGTTCTCCGACATCAGAGATTTCTGCATAGTCTCATCACCTGACTCCCACATGGGATAGTAGGATTCAGAGCTGGAGGGGGCTGTAGACATCCAACCCAGAGACATAACTATAGATGGAGGATTGGAAAGTGTTGAACTTGGTGTCACGGACGTCGTGGAAAGCCTTTCCTGGTCGCTCCTCCTCCCCGCTCCCTCCCGCCCCCAGCAGCTAATGCCTTTTCCTTTCAGATTAACTTCCCATCCTCTGGATAAATCTTGTGTGTATCTAGAGATTTGCAATTGTCTCCCTCATTAGTATGCAGGCTCCTTTTGTTTATTTTTGCCTTTTTTTTTTTAAATATCCCCAGTGCTTAGTACAGCTCTGAGCACAGAGCAATAACTTATTAGATTCTTGTTAACTGACTGATGGACTGGTGCGACCTGAGTTAGAGCCCACGTTGACTCTGCCACCTAACAGCTTGGGCAGTCACTGAACTTTCCTGGGGTTCAGCCTCCTCCCCTGTAAAAGGGAGTGAGATCAGGTGATCCCCGAGGTCCCCTCCCGTTCTTAGATGCCATGCCCAGCTCTGGTCTTTCAGTCTCTGATGCTGCGTCTTGCCTTGCTACATTATGGAGGTGTTAGGTACAACCATACAGAGTCATCTCCCCAGGGTCCCTTTAAGGATGCACCCCCTCCTTCAAAGCCCATCTCCCTCTCTCCCTAGAGAAGATTTCTCTCATTTGCAGTCAGACCATCCTTTGCACTGCACCATTTAGATGCCCCACCACGAGAAATTTAACACAGGCCCAATTTGGGCTAGTTACAGGCCTGGTCCAATCCCATCAGTTTGGAGAAGGGGTTCTCCCACCCCACCAAAATAGGACCAAATTTCCAGTGAACAACTTGTGGATTCACTGTGTGGAAATCCCTGTGTTATGTTTGGGGGGCAAAGGGGAGCAAAGGACATCCCTGTCTTCTAGCTAGAATGACAGGAAAGAGGGAGGGTGGAGAACAGGGACATGCCCAGGGGTATCATGCCCCTTCCCCTCATCCTACTTATGCTGATGTAGTCCAGCTTTGCTGCTTCCTACATTTGGGACATCACATTGTTGAACCTTCCTGGGCCTTGTTTTACCTCATCTATGAAATGGGAGGGTTGAACTGAATGACATCTGAGGCTCCTTCCAGCTTTAGAGCAATGATGTCCCTACTTCTGATACAGCTAGTAAGTGTCTGAATCAGGATTTGAACCCAGGTCTCCCCCGCTCCAACAGGGGAGCATTCTATCTACCACACACACTGCTGGTCTCCAAGGGTCACACCAGCTTTAGTATTCTGTGATACAACAGAAATCCCCAGCCCCCTTGGTGGGGTCAGGATAAGGCAGCTTAGTTGGGTCATACAGGACAATATACTTTGGGCTGCATCTCTAGAAGGATATGAGAATGTGTCCTCTCAGGCGCACCATCAAAATCAGACACAGCACTCCCATACTGCTCCTATCCTGCCCCAAACACATGTAGCAGCATGAGTGGGAACACCCACCACCCACATGAAGGAGACAGAGGAGGAGGGTAATAGGGGGAAAAGCCATTCATGGGAATGGAGAACCGGCCAGCCTTGGAGACAAAGATCTGGGTTCACTGCTACCTGTGACCCACTGGGCCTGCCTCATTCATTCCTGAACCAAGGAAATCATCAGTCCAAAACAAAAGATTATAAGGGATTTGTATACCCCTTTAAGGGTTGCAAAGCACTCTGCATGAATAAATGAAAAAGTATTAATTACTTACCTAATTACTTACTGTGTGCTAGGCATTGAGGATACAGATAGAGAAGAAAGAATGTCCCAGCTCTCAAGGAGCTCACGATGTAATTGGGGGATGACACATAGAGGCAGGTTCTGCTGTAAGGCAGATGGAAAGGCCTTGAGGTCAACTGAATCAAGTAAAGTTTGATGATCATGGTAAGCCAGATGCAGTCCCTTCTGTAGGTTCCTCAGGCACCTATGCGATATTGGGGCAGACAGCAAGGCCCAGGAGCCCTTCAAGCCCTTGAAGTACATCAGCAGCTTAGAGGGAAAGGCCTAGATGATCTTAGAAAGCAGGACACCAAGTGGTGTAGACAGCCATATCTGGAAATCCCAGAGGAGCTGGGCCTATCACCACAGAGAGAAGAGAAGTGAGTCTGAGGGCCTGAGTGGAACAGGGGTTCTGGGCTCCATCTTACAGGAATTGTGGCTAGGGGTCAGAGACTAGTCAAAAGGTAGGAAAGAGAAGGAAGGCCTGGCAGGAAAGTGGAGGGAGAAGGGTATGCCTTGCTACTTGTTCCAGGAGGCTCTCTGGCCATCTGCTGGACAGTGTCTGGCCTGGAGCAGAGGAAGAAGGAGGAATGAACCCCCCACACCCAACTGGCTAAGCATCGACAAAACAATTTGAGCCTAACAATCCTTTGAGGTAGATAGTACAGGTGTTATTATATAGCCCCATTTTACAGATTATGTGTATACAGGGGTTTGGGATGTTGTACATAATGAGACACAGATTTTCCCATTATTGAAATGTGTTTGCTCATTTCAATAATAAACATAGAACAATTATCATATCCCATAAGAATTCCCTTCCAGTGGGGATAATGCTGCTAGCACCGACATCGTGGCTCCAAGCATCTCTTCTTCAAAGGTGCTGCTGCTTCCAAGAATTCTGTGTGTCAGCGAACTGCCAGAATGCAGAAGGTCACAAGAGGTAAGTAGATCACTCCCATTCCCATAGGGCTCTGAAGCTTGCAACAACCCAGGAGGTAGCTGGTGCTGTCTTCTCCCCACTTTACAGAGGAAGAAACTGAGGCTTGAAGCCATTTGATGGCTTGTAAAGATCAGACAGCTTGGAGACACCCAGAGCAGGCGTGGCCCCTGGCAGCTTAGAATCAGGAGAGGCTCCCAATTTGCCTTTGTCACTTGATCGTGGCTAGGTCATTTCATTTCCCCAAAGAGAAGCTTCCTCCTCTAGGAAAAAAAGGACAATAAAAACAAGCGTCCTACAGCAGAAAGAAGTACAAATTTGGATTCCAAGTTCAAATCCTAGTTCTTCCTATGACCTTGAACTTCTCTGGGATTCAGTTTCCTCATCTGTAAAATAGGGAGTTGGACTAGGGGGCCTCTGAGGTCACTTGGAGCTCTAGCACTATGACCTATGATCATACTGCCCTTTACACATGAGGTCTGTCTATCCATAAAGCTGACCCAGCAGGACCTCCCTGGAGGAACAGGTGGTTAACCATTTGTACATTACAATATGCAGCAGCATTTTAAAAAAAAGTCTATAATTCAATCTTTCACCCATTCAGGGTTATTTCCCATATTTTAGGGAAAGACCCCCCCCCCTTTCTGCCCCCACTCAGAGGAAGGTTCTGCTCTCTCCCATATCTCTCTCCTCTCAAGGCTTACAGGCTTTTAAGTCTGAGTCACACAATTTATCAGATTCCATGACTGAATTGTGTGTGTTTTTGTCATATATTTCCCACTATACTATGAACTCACTGAGGGCAGGAACTATGCCTATACTTCCCACAATGCCTAGTGTAGGGCTGGGCCCATTTTTAGATAATTATAGAATCCAATGACAAAATCTTGTCTCAAAATGTATGGAGTTCAAACATTCTTAGAACCCACCCATACATTATTAGAGATGAAAGGAACCTTCATGGACAACTAACTAATCCCACCCCTACCCCACATCTCCATTTTACTGAGAAGAAAAGTAGGGTCAATTGAATCGAGTAAAGTTTGATGGTCATGGTAAGCCAGATGCAGTCCCTTCTGTAGGTTCCTCAGCTGATGGTCAAGGCCCCCAAGTCACACAATACTCATGGGTGGGACTGGTATGGAGTGCTGGCCAGCAACCAGCACCAAATTTAGCCTCAGTATAAAACATGCCCAGAAGTGAAGGAAAGCAAAAGGAATGGATAGTGTTAACCACAGCTGGCAGGTCCCAAGGTGTTCCTGGAGCAAAGTCTGGCTTGTCCTGTTTGCCTCATTTGTCCTCATCTGTAAAATGGAGGTAAAAACACTGATCTGCTTCCTCCGGACAGAACTGACTTCAATTCAGCTATTATTTGCTGAACATAAACTCTCCAGCTCATTGGCGACTAGAACCTGCACCTGGAGTCAAGAAGACCCGAGTTCAAATATGACCTCAGACATGTCCTGGCTATGTGACCCTGGACCAGTCACTTAACTTCTGTTTGCCTCAGTTTCCCCATCTGTAAAATGGGAATCATAATAGTACCACCTGTATTAGGAGGGCAGAGTTTATAATCTCAAAGAGGATCATAAACATGTCTGAAAGGTTCGGAACCGCCGGATATAAGAAACTCTCAAAGTAGAAGGCAGAAGAATCAAAACATATATTTAGGCTCCTCAGTAACCAACCCATGAACCAGCCATCCCATTTTGATATATTGATCAAAAGCTTCCAGGCCCAATAAGTACGCCTTGAAAGAGTAACCAGGAGGCTACAGAGAAGCATGATTGCGTAAAGCAAAATCATGCTTCCCCCTCTATGGTAATAAGATTACCCACTGGCCTGAAGTCTTTGTTCAGCTTCCTCCCGTAGGTCGGCTCTGCTACTGGCAGCTCCTGCTTTAGCTGTGGCTGTGGCTGTGGCTGTAGCTGTAGCTGTAGCTGTGGCTGTAGCTGTGGCTGTGGCTGTGGCTGTGGCTGTGGCTGTGGCTGTAGCTGTAGCTGTAGCTGTAGTGTGGCTGTGGCTGTGGCTGTAGCTGTGGCAGCCTCTGGCTCCAATGGGAGCTGCTTTTAACCATCCAGCTTCTGCGGGGGGGGGTGTAAGGTACGCCGGGGAAAGCACAGGTTCTTTCAATCTGCTTAAGCAAGGTGAAGGGGTTGACCGGGAAAGCACAGGTTCTTTCCATCAGCTTAAGTAAGGGAAGCAAGGTGAAGGGGCCGACAAGCTTACTCCAGTCCAAGATACAAACAGCATTCAGTTCAGGGGAAAAAGCCAAACTAGTCAAGGCCACTTGTTGACTAAATGCTAAGGAGCCCATTTTTGGTTGCCAATACACCACCTCCCAGGGTTGTAGTTGGAGTCAAAGGAGATTATATAAAGCACTTGGCACGTGGTAGGCACCATGTAAATAGCAGCTGTTATCATTATTATACTTGTTGGTATCATTGTATTTATTATAATTACTATATTATGTGGCTTGCCCCATATAACTTAACCTCTGTTGTATACTTCAGTTTCCTTACCCTTAAAACAGGGAGAATAATAGCACCTATTTCCCAGAGTTGTTGTGACGATCAAATGAAATAAATAGTTGGAAATTGCTTAACACAGTGCCTGCTAAGTAGAAGGTGTTTAATAAATGGTTATTTCCTGTACACGCATGCACCGCACACACATACACCAGTGTCCTTAAATTGTGATGTCAAAAACTCAGCACATTGCACCAGATATGGCTGACCAGAGCAGAGTCAGGAAGGTCTGCCCCATAAGCCCTATCTCTCAAAACAGACTAAGACTACATTAGCTTTTTGACCACCACCTAGACTAAAGAGCTTGTGGTCCACTAAAACCAGCAGATCTTTTTCAGAAAAACAACTGTTTAACAACCCAGCCTGTACCTGTGACATTGATTTTTTGAACCCAGGTGTAAAACTTTACATCTGTCTCCATCTCATTTTATCTCCTTACATTCAATTGAACGTTCTCACCTGTTGAGATCTTTTGTTGTTGCTCCTGACTTATCATCCAGAGTCTTAACTATCTTTCAGCTTGGTATCACCTCCCCATTTAATAAGCAAACTGTCTGTGCTTTTATCCATGCCACCAATAACAAGGAAACAGCACCAAGCTAAGCTCAGATTCTCCAACCCCAAGCCTCTTTCTGGCCTAGCACCCCTGCTAGGCTCTGCTGTGCTCACAGTCCAAGAAGAGAGATAAGGCCTGGCCACAGATCACTATTCTGCAAGGTACGGTGAGCAAAGTGGTATAGAGAGGAGGGATTGAGATGAAATGATCAAAGTAGTTTACATTCTAGGGGCCCATTAAGATTTGTAAAGCATTTCCTTCACGATGGCCCAAACAGATAGTGCCAGTATCATTGAATCCATTTTATAGAAGTCTAAGGATCGGTGTTGAGCTCCTGGCCAAAGTCTATGTCAGAAATGGGATTTGATCCCAGGCCTAGTAAAAAAGAGTTGTTGTTCAATTGTGTCTGACTCTTCATGACCCCATTTGGGGTTTCCTTAGCCAAGATACTGAAGTGGTTTGCCATTTCCTTCTCCAGCTCATTTGACACATGAGGAAACTGAGGCAAACAGGGTGAAGTGACTTTCCCAGGGTCACACAGCTAGTAAATGAGACTAGATTCGAACTCACAAAGCTGAGTCTTCCTGCCTTTCAGCCTGGCACTCTTTGCATTGTGGCACCACCTAGCTGTCCCAGTAAAAAGAAGTAGCCAGCTCTTCAATCAGAGAACTTAGGTTCAAATCCTGGCTTTGGCAATATTGGCAGCCAGGTGGCACAGGGAAAAGAGTGCTGGACTTGGAGGCAGGGAGACCTGAGCTCCAGTCTATTAACTCCATGTCCTGGGCAGATACTTAACCTCTCTCAGCCTCGGTTTCCTCATCTGTAAACTGGGAATAATAAAGTTGCCAGGATCAAACAAGATAACATTTATAAAACACTTGACAAACTTTGCACCTACTAAGTGCCAAGGACATAAAAGAGATGGATGCTACGTAAATGTTAGTCATTATCACATCTTTAGTAGGAAGGTCAGTTTCTTCCTCTGTATCATGTTAGACCATGCAGTCCACCAAGGTCCTTTCTAACTATTGAGTGTGTCTTTCAGAGGAAGAAGAGCCCAGTGTGGCCTAGAAACAGCCGGAAAAGACCTCAAGACGTGGGTGAGATGAGTTAAATAATGGTCAGTCAGACATTACGGGAGAGGAAGGACAGTCTAGGCTGGGAAAACAACACCAGCAGGAACATTAGGGACCATGCCCTGTGTGATGAAGAAACAGATTAGCCTGGCCCGAGTAGAAGGCAGGGTGGAGGGGGTGGTGGTAGTGGTTGTTCTTCCTTCTGGACCCATGAC